>NC_136067.1:1610699826-1611352719 GCF_964261635.1 Lissotriton helveticus | reverse complement strand
CCGGTTTAGGAAGAACTGCTATTACTGCTTTATTAGAAAGACACCCCAAAGAGGATGTATGCTCAGCCTCTTGGAATGCGGCATGTAAACAATCTACAATTTTATCACCTGACCAATGATAAAATTCCCCTGGGGCCTATGATATGGAAGTTTGTCTATAGCTTGTGATATCTCTTCCTTACTAATTTCCTCATTTAAAAGTGCTTTGTCCTCTGCAGAGAGGAGAGGTTAATCTATTCCAGCAAGAAAAGATATCATCTTATCGTGATCTATGTGGGTTCCCGGGGTATATAAAGACTTGTAGTAAGTAGCAAATGTGTTAACTATAGCCTGAGGACGTGTCAAGATGGACCCTCCAGATGATTTTAGGGCTGGAATAGTCATGGCAACCTCTCTTTGTTGCAATTGTGCTGCTAAGAGTCTACCTGCCTTTTCTCCCTGTTCATAATGCCTCCCTTTCATTTTTTGTGGAGCATATTCTGCCTTGGAGGCGAAAAGACTATTCAGTGCCATTCGGGCTTGTTCCAAGGAATTTCGATTTTGTAGAGTAGGTTTTTTCGTATATAAGCGAGTGAAAGAAGCAATATCCTGTTCTAATCCCCTCTGCCGAGTAGAATTTTTCCTATTGGACTGAGCCGCATCACGCATAAGTTGCCTCCAAATGGCAGCTTTAGCAGCAGCCAACATAATCCTATCAGAGGCCACAGAGCCTTTATTAGAGGAAAGGTATTTGTGAAGGTGATCTTGTAATTGCCTTTTACCTTTAGGTGTTTTATGGTGTCGAATATTCATCCTCCAAGGTTTGCGACCTGGTTTGGGCATCCCTGTTTGTACATATAATAGAACCGGGGAGTGATCAGATATTGATGCTTCTAAGATACGAGATTCCTGAACTGATTGGACTATACTTTGAGAGATTAAAAAGTAATCCAACCGGGAAAGAGTTCCATGAGTGGGGGATGAAATGTGTATTCAGTATCATCTGGATGTGAAAGAGGTCAATGATCTACAAGGCCATTGTCCTCAATCATGTCATTCAAGAGTGCTCTGTCGGCTTCATTATACTTATCAAGATCACCTGTCTTATCTAAAATTGGGTCCCCCAGCAAATTCCAGTCACCTCCTATAAGATATTGTGAAGCATCTATTTCTAACAGCAAGTGGCTCAGATGAAGGAAGAAGGATTTTTTGGTACTTGTCGAAGCATAAACTGACCACACACAGATATGAGTGTCTCCAATACGCAACTTAGCAAAGATATATCGACCGTACGGATCTTCCCACGTTTTTGATACCATAACTGAAAGTATATTATGAATGAGGATTGCCACACCACATTTTCAATTAGCACCTGAGTCTGAGTGTCTCCCTTCCTGTATGCTGCTGGGGCAAACCTTTCCCACCCAATCCCCACACCACTTTTTTGATTGAAGTGCATCAAGATATGTCTCTTGAAGAAGAGCCACATCTACTGTTTTTGATTGCAAATAAGAGAGTATTTTTTCTCTCAATGTAATGCGTTAAACTATGAACATTCCATGATATTGCACATAAGGCATGAGTAAGAACCATGACTATGACAGTACTAGAGATTTTTTTTATGTAAAGAAGAGTGGGATCTAAAAGAGAGAGAAATAAGTGTGTTATTGAGGAATATTTTTTTCAATGACCAGTAGAAGATTTGTTGACTTACTAGCCAAGGAAAAGAAGTATGTTGTGTAGAATAAACATAAAGATACATTCAGATTACAGTATGATGGTATACAAGGTACTTCAGTACTAAACACTTTTAACCGTGGGTCTGGGCTCACTAGAGCACCACTCCGGGTCAGACCTCCACTAGGAGGAAAGGCCAAAGGCCAGGACTGTCCATAAAAAATGTGATCATCGGGGGGATCCGTTTATGCTTAGTGTTGACCATTGAAAGGAAAGACCAAACCCTGTAAAACATGCGAGCATCCAAATTTGAGATGTGTATGAAAAAAATCGAAAAAACATTCTGAGGACTTAAACATGTCAATAGTGTAAATACATTAGAACATTTCATTTTATAATAGATTATTTCATAACTATAGATAACATTTAAGAAATATACTCTGTAAACACTTTAAGTAAAATGAACACATTTTGGATGGCGAGGAGCCTTTCAATTAAATAAATATGAACATCAATAATAAATAAATAAGTAGTTAATACAATAAACTTTTGTCCTAGATGGAAATGCTAATAATAGGTATGCAGAAAAATTGATTACAATCAAATTAATAACTGAGAGGCATACCTCTACAAAACCTACTTTTAACTTTGGGAGATGTTAAATGATTTTGAGAATTACAATAGACTTAGAAAATTTGGTTTGAATACAACTGTTGAAATAACATTTATGAGATCTTATGAATCATGACAGTGAATAGTATATACTAAATATACCTTTATCTTTAAGAATTATAAGCATCTTAAGTAAATTTCAAATCATAAAGAATATACAAATAAATATAGAAATGTTTCATTTGAAACAGTTGACAATAATGAGTGAGTAGATATAGAAATAATGCAGACAGTACTCATCTGATGTTTGCAAATGTGTTTTCTTCCTGTGAATCATGAACATGGAAGTCCCAACTAAAATGTTTATTAACAATAATAGAGATAAGTCACTAAGGACTAATCTCCATCTGAAGCAGATTTTAAGGGAGAGCGAGATTTATCTCTATGCTGGTCCTGAGTAAAATTAGATACTGTCTGTAAAGCTGAGGTTTTATCTTCCTGTGTACGATTCGACCTCTCAAGCTCTCTGTCACGGTGACAAGCTTCACCGATGTTGCAACATCTGTCATCAGTGAACTGGTGAGAAGGTTGAGGACTTTGGAAAGTCTGGTGTGTAAACGTATGATTTATGTATGTATCCTGCAATTTCATGTCATCTAAGAAGCATTGTAGCTCTTCGGGGTTGTAAAAGTCTTTTGAGCCACCGTTTTTGGTGAAGCGAAAATGGGCTGGATCGAACAAACCATATCAGCTGCAATTCATATTTCATGGCCTTCATAGCTGTAGAAGCCTTGTGTGCACGCCACTGTCAGTAGTTGTCTAACCTGCTTGTGTCTCAAAAAGCTAGCAATCAGGGGTCTTGGACAAGTATCTAGGCCTTTGCGTGGAGGACCAAGACGGTGCGCACATTGGATTTCAAGCATTGGATCAAAATGAATACCAACCAATTTGGGAAAAATATCACACAAAAAAGCTCTGGTATTCTGGCCTTTAATTTTCTCTGGAAAACCAAAGAAATGAATATCAAACAGCTTGCTACAGAGAAACAATAGTTCTTGGTCTCTGGCCCTGAATCATGTTTATTTTCCACTACTGTCAAGCGTTGGTCTAATCCTTCTGTTTTAGTATGAAATTGTACTATGCCTGCTGTTATTGATTTAGCCTCCGATGCAAGAGAGGAAATGTTAATATCATGTCTGTCAAACGGTAGCTAATTGTTGACATTTCTTGAAAAAGAGGATCCATAGCATCCTCTGATATTGCAGTTGAAGCAGTGTGAGGCTGATTAGATGACGGTGAGGCAGAGCTCTTCGCAGACATAGTACGTGATTGCTTAAGTACGTCAGTAAAAAGTAGCTATTTAGTAGACTTGTTCTCGTTCTTGTTGCTAGGCATTCTCGCGTCACCTCAAATATTTGAAGATATAAAGAGCAATAGTGGTTCAGACTTGCCAGTAGAGATGAAGTAGTTTGTAGATACTTAATATTATTTGGTGGAGTGTCTAGCATATAAACTCTTGTTGGCACTTGTTGGAGTTAAGCAATCCAGTAGATTGTCCTTACAAACTGTTATTGTGGGAGACCAGGATCAGGCTGGGAAACGTTGTCTGTCAAGGATATGCAAGCAGAACAAAAACTTTTGAGTGATACAAGGCCACTTTCTCGGCTGGCACTATTGTCTGCAAATTGAAAGTGAAAGTCCCATAAACCACTCCTCACAAACGTAACATAAATTACATCTTATATTGGCGAAGCAAGCTGTGCCAGAATTATAGCTGAAAATCTTCACTTTCCAGAGATAGATATCTGAAGAAATATTATTTACTCAGTAGCCGTGAACTTATTATGCAGATGTTGTGATAGAGGCCCATTAGCTAGTTGACAAGTTGCGCAAGATCCAGGGAAGGTATTGCATAATGGAACCTAATAGCTCCTTTGCTCCACAAATTTGTTTAAAAAAACTAGCAGAATAGGAACTGAAAGAGACCACCGCTCAGCAAAGCTTAAACCAGTCACAATCGCATTCATTTTCTCACAAATTATAGGAAAAACCAGGATTAGGGCTTCGAACCATTGAGTCTCTGTATTTGAAGAAAGATGTAAAGAATTACACAGGTAACTGCTGTAATGTGAAGAATACTGAGGTAGACTAGCACTTGTCAAGGTGAATATGTATTCAGAAAAACGTTGCAAAGGAGACTTCTTTTGCCCTTTTTTTCACATTCGAAGGCAATTTATACATAAATTTATAAAGGCATAGCCATTGCCTTCCATGTGCTGGAAGTGAAATGTATGGGCCACCTTTTGCCCAAAATTTCCACACGTTGCTTCCAGGAGCTAGTCAGAGTGAAGGGTGTACAAAGTACCCGAGGTCCGGGTTTCCAGTGCCTCACGAGGCCCGACTGATGCTCGTCACCTCAGACATTCCCCTGCTCGGAATGAACCCGAAAAGGGGTCGCTGGTCAACAAAACGAGCACCAGTCATGACCACGGAGTTCAACTTGCTCGGAAATGTTGCAGTGGTAGTCCTGGACTCGCTGTAAAGAACGCTTCCTCCATGTGGATTCCGTCCCGGAGCGAAGCTCTCCGTTTAGGCGGCTATCTTCCTTCATGGCCAGACCACACCCCTTAAGTGAACATTTGCATATTTATAATAAATTAAACCACACCAAATTAAAGTTTTCACATTTTAAAACTCTCTCCACCCTTATTCGCTGAAACCCCAACATCCTGCTCTTATAACATAATTATATAAACATTAATGATACACACTAATAAAAAAACATTAAATTGTAATTCTACATAAATCAATACAATAATTTACAAAACACACTTCCACAAAATCAAGAAGCCGCTTAAATAAAACACACTTCAAAAATTGCTTATAAAATAACAATTAAAAAGGATATTTTATTCAACCACATTTTCTCTCACAATATTTTTTCAACAATATTAAAAACAATACTTACAATTATATTCTCACCTTCGATATTCCTGTCGATGATATTTTTGACATTCTGATATTCTTGACACTATATTTTTTTTATTACAGTATTTTTGATGGGACCATCTCGCTGTATGTTAAACCTTATAAATGTTGAATAAAGATGACAGCAAAAATGACTGAATAGGGGCATATACAGTAACTGTTTATTTATGTGTAATGAGTGAACTCTGTCAGATGTGATAGGTATTATCTGATAAAAATCAGACACCAAGGTGGTTCGAATTTATCAGATGAGATAATATTCAGACATTTTGAGGTTTTAGATAATAACTTACAGCACTGCGTGTTTTAACAAATGCCGACCCCTTGCCTCCAGTTGGATTCTACCAGATCTGACAGTCTGAAATTTAAGGATAGGTGCCCTAAACATTGCACCATATTTAATTCCAATACCTGCGTGAACAAGTGTTGGCGATGGGATAGCACTTTAATGAGCCACTTGTAATCTAACCTAGTATATTTTTAGCCATTAATATCCATGAAGTATGTGAATAACAATGGCATCCCATGAATTCGAATCAGGTAGAATACTACGATATCATGAAGCATCTTGTTTTATTAAACATTGTTTTACTGTTTCACAAATGGACGAGCCTTGCTATTTATGCAGCTAATTTGTCCTCTAGCCCTAAAGCAGGAAATCAAATGACATCTATTGCCAAGTCCATTCCCATTGTAGAAGGTCACTGTGGATACATTTCTCCTTGAAACATCTCTCCAATTTTCTATATTAAACTGCATTATTTCAGCATATATTGAATATTTTTTTTATCGTAAGGACATCAGATGTGTTATGGACATCAGATGTGTTATATTGCAGAACATCTCGGTGGTGGAAGAAGTGGATTTTGGTATTGCGTATCTGCTAAAATACTGAAATAGATTTCCAGGAAAGGGTTTGTCATTTGCTGTCTGCTCTAAAGTTATGTTAAAAAGACGAAAGAGCCCATAAAAACGCCTTTTCCTTTAATTGTTGGCTGCATTCCAAATCACTGGTAGTTAATGTAATTCATTTAGCTCTTTTCATGGGATTTTGTTGTGCTTGTAGAATAATGAATGTCTTTCAGTTTGATGCAATAAAGTAATACCCTTGGTATTTCTCACACAGAAAAACCTGAGCAACCTATTTAGATATTTTGAATTCCGACAGCGTTCCATCATGTTGAGAGGTGCGTTTGAAAACAGTTCTTACCAAACATAAAATATTTTCCTATTTTTTTATTTTAAACATGGGCAACATGATGCACAATACAGAATCTTGCTGCGTATTCGAGATACTCATGCATTGCTCGAAGAGAGCTGAGTGCTAGGATCCCGGAATTAATTGCATTTGCATAGTTGACTTTCTTTCACAATATTCTGTAATGCCAACCAAGAAGACTCAAGAAAAGTTAGTTGCATAGCTAGAGAAAATGATATTTTTACATCAATGTTTTGCATACATTTTCCAAGTATAGTGTCCGGCACCACAAAATGTGTCCACATCTCCCAGTTCGGAAGTAACTGCAGAAGTTCCCCTTTGAAGCCGGAATCAAATTTAGCCTGGCCAATGTTTTGCCTTAAAAATGTGTAGAGAACCAAGGCTTCCAAGTAACAAAGATATACTGAGTCAGAAATTAAAACAAATCCACCCCAGCATGATCATATCTCATTCCTCCTCTGTAAAGCCCTTTAACTCTGGAGGTCCAACCCAGAAGAAATGAAAACCAAGAGCACCTATTTAAACACTCCTCCCAGAATCCTATTCTTCCCTCTTCTGACTCGTTTCCTTCCTTTCCTAGTTTTCCCCACCTTATCTCCTTTCGCATCCTCTCTTTATGTCTTCATCACGTTGTATCTCATTCCTGCCTGAATAGTCAATGGTAGATCTCACAACTCTGCAGTTTAATTCACAGTTTGATATACGTTTATGTATAATGGATGCCAAATTTAGGATGAGAATTCTACGTCCATATCTGTAAAGTGTCAATCTTGAGCTCTTCCATTGGTGTTATAGACAATTGTAAACAAAAATACATAACATTAGAATGCTGTTACACAGTAACTGTTTTAGAAGTGAGACTCATCGGTCAACACAGTAATGAAAAGATAGAGTGCAATATTAAAACGAGATTTGGGAAATGACAATTACATTTTAGAAACGAGTTACAATAACCGGGCATATTTTTAATGTACTGCTGCAGTGTGGGCAGTGGCATCGTTGCACACAGTTGCAATAGAAAATGTATATAATACTTCACCAACAAGTTCGTTGGTCGATTACTACTAGAAGGGACATACATATGCTCATCCATTGTGATTCGAAATATTCCATTAGAAGCTCTGAAGAACCGAATGGAGTGTTATGCTATTTAAACTTAACAGTAGTGTTCTAAATGGCTTCCGCTTGAAGCAATTAGCTTAAACATAGATTTAATTAGTGAGTTTTGCACATCTTTAGGCTCCTAGGTATGCTTTGTACCGCCGGTTATTTCGTTTTCAGAAGTAGCTGTGTAGTTCTAATTTTCATCCAGGATTTTAGTGATTATGGCTTGTAGGAGTGTGATGAATTGAGGAATCTAGCTTGGACAAATAGATATAATGGATTTTGTGTTCTCTATATTTGTACACTGAGCACTTTTTTAGTTGATGCATATACTTGTGTGTGACCTTTTAAAACGTTTCTTTTATGTCTACGCTTTTTTATGCCGAATATATATATATATTATGCTGGGGGACACTGGGAAAATAAACCACTAGATATCTACAAACGCTTTGTGTCTGAGTGATCCGTACCTGGGTATAACGCAGCGCTGAAGGCTGGGATTACAGGACTTTGAATCGATATATATATAAATATATATATATATATTCAAAATAGGATTTCTTTTGTTTTATCAAAGAAGTCATCCGGCACTCGGACATGGAAATCTTCAAATTAGGCTTTTATTAATATTATTGTAGCATACATCAACACGTTTCGGGAGTCAAGCTCCCTTGATCACGATATATATATATATATATATACTACCTACTGGTGGTCGTCAGTAGGTAGATATAGTTAGGACCTATTATGCATTGGAAATCCCCAACATTCTATTTGGAATAACTTTGGCACCGGTTGACGAATCTTCGCGAAATTTTCCATACTTTTGGCCAGCTACGGTCCACTCCTATGCCTAAAGTTTCACGGTGATTTGTCAAGCAGGGGCTGAGAACAAAGGGGTGTCCCAAAATGCATTTTCCCCATAGGACCTTTAGCCACAGCTACAGCCTACTGCGGAACGGAATTACACAAAACTTGGCAAAGAGGTAGTTCTTAGTTCAGACTTGTGCCTTTTGCTTAAATGGTGTAAATCTGTTCAGTAATTCCTGAGAAAATGACATTTATATATCTATGGCCTCGGAGGGTCCGCGGAGTGATCCGCGTACCCTAAGCGAAACCTACGCGCACCCTGCCATGCACGAGCTGTATTTTAATTGGCTGTCAACACTCTAAACTAGGAAGTGTTTGCAGCCATCTTGTGCCTCGGTAGAAACGAGGCACAAGAAAACAAAAAAAAACGTTGCAAAACGCAAAAAGGGGGCAGGGTAGAAATGCCCTGACCCCCTAGGCCTGCTCCCACAAGGACTCCCAAGGGTTTAACAAAATGTAACCCCCCCCCAAAAAAATGGGAGGATGCGCGCAGGACCTGCGGTCACCCATGCTAAATATGGTAATTTGCCCCCGGGGGGGCAAATCCTGGGGGCATTATAACCAAAAAATAGTGTGATCTCAATCCCCCCCACACTACCCCAGGGACCGCCACCCCCGGGGCTCTAACTTAATATATGCGGCGGGCTCACTGGGGCCCCCCCTGCAGCCCCGGGGATCACCACCCCCGGGGCTTCAAAACTTTAAGTGAGGTGGGGCTCTGAGGCCCCCCAGCCCCGTGGACCGCCAACCCTGGGGCTTCTTCAAAGTGGGCTTGTTTAAAATGGGAGCCCCGGGGATCACCACCCCCCAGGGCTCTAATTTAATATATGCAGGGGCTCATGGGGCCCCCCGAAGCCCCGGGGACTGCCACCCCCAGGGCTTGTTTAAAATGGGTAGGAGGCTCTCAGGCCCCCCCAGCCTCGGGGACCGTCATCCCCCGGGGCTTCAAAACTTTAAGTGAGGGGGGCTCTCAGGCCCCCCCAGCCCCGAGGACCGCCACCCCCAGGGCTTCAAAACTTTAAGTGAGGGGGGCTCCGAGGCCCCCCGAGCCCTGGGGACCACCACACCCGTGGCTTTTTCAAAGTGTGAGAGGGGGGCTGCGCGGCCCCACCCGTGGACCCCAAGATGGCCCTGGGGACAACCACCCCCCAGGGCAGGCTTAAGCAGTGTCCCGGGGTGCCCACCCCCGGGACACTGTAGTTTGCAATGATAGAGCGGGAGCCTCGCGGCTCCCACCCTGTCATTGTAAACTGCTTTCCTATTTGAAAGAGAGAGCAGGAAACCTGCTCTCTCTTCCAAATAGGAAAGCAGATTGCTTTTTCACAGGGGGAGCAGCATGTTAGCTGCTCCCGATGTGGAAAAGCAATGCCAGCTCCCGCAGGACACGGGGAGCTGGCTGGGACCGTGGGGAGATTGGGGACCCCCCATGGTCCCCAACGAAGAGGGCCAGCCCCGGGGGATGGGGTCCCCGGGGCTAGTGGTGGCCTGGAAGGGGGTCCAAGTGGCACCCCTCCAAAAAAAAAGAATTTGTTTTTAAAAGAAACGGCCCGGGGGATGGGGTTCCCGGGGCCAAAACTGGCCACAGGAGGGGGGCAAGGCAGCCCCCCTCCAAAATAAGAATGAAAAAAAGGGCCATGCCCTGGGAGATGGGGTCCCCCAGACAAAATATGGCCTTGGGAGGGGTGCCACGCATCCCCTTCCCGATTTTTTTTTATTAAAAATTGGGGGCAGGCCCTGGGGGATGGGGTCCCCAGGGCCAATAAATTAGAAAAAGAAGGGGGCTACACTGCCCTCCTTCTTTAAATTATAATTTTTTTAAACGGGATCGGGCCGGAGGCCACGCCCCCTCCTTGCATCACTCTGCATGCGCATCCACTGGCACGTTTGCAGAGGGAGAACAAATTCCCCTTGACTACTGGGGGTCCCTGGGGGCCAACTAGCCCACCAAGAACCTCCAGTACGCGCCAGGGGGCTGCGTTGCAGAGAGATGTTCTGAGGTCATGCCCCTTTTTACACCTCTCTGCAACGCAGCTCTGTGGCGCTTACTGGAGGTTTTCAGCAGAAAAGTTTCTAAGTGTTGATTTTTGAAACGTAAAAATATTCCTCTAAAATCAGCCAAACTACGAATTCCGATTTACTCACCTGTTATCAGGAGAAAACCCAGTGCTGCATCTTTTAGCCCCAATAATAGAACAGAGCCACCCAATAATCCCCCCGGGACTGGGTATCGTTAATAACAAAAGAAAAATGTCCAGAAAGGAAACATTCATATATTAATTCCCTTATTCTAATGGTGTCATAGATATGAATACTTAATTGATTGTGTTCATAGGGATTACCTGCAAGACACTGTTAATGTATCAAAAATATACATTTTAATTCTTATTATACATGTAGCTTTTCTCCAAAGTAAAAGTCTGGCAACAAAATACTACCGGTCAGTTATAATAAATACAATGGTAGTATTGAAAAAACACCTTTCGCATAAAATATGGACATTTGATTCAACCACATTTACGTGAATTAACACAGTACATTTGGTCAATTAAACTCCAAATAATTTGGTATTTATGCAAAAACGGCGTGGTGCGTCGACGTTTCGGTCCCCCGTTGGTCTAGCCGATCCTTGGGACCATCTTCAGGACAAAACAGTTGCACAAGAATATCTAATATAAACACAATTACAACAACATAAATCATACCCTATGATACAAAGAGAATTATGTAGTCTGCTCAAACCACAAAGACAACAAACAAACCTGTGTCATGCCACCACATGATATAATCAGTGTAAAGACACCACTGAGTAAGAATCAATAAGAATTAAAGACAATCAAAACATCAACCACCACACCACCACTAAAGTGAGTGATTAAGACTAATTGAAAAAACTCCATGAATACCCAGTGGGAATATATGAATGCAAGAGTCACCAAGCAAGTAGACATTTACTCACATGTCTCAAAATTCAGACTAAGTCACAATCTATTGGGAAATGAGACAATCAAACAATGTACTAAACGTCCATCAGTAAATAAGTAGACAGTGACAAATCCACCGCTAATGGTTAATACTCACATCATAACAAGCCAGACTGGTCATCTACAAAATAACGACAAAAGCCCTGATTACCAACACCTACATCAAACACAGTCGTCAACATAGTATATGCAACACCCATGTGTGAAAAAATTAAAATAATCACTTACGTCACGAGAAGCCACCATACACCCGGATACGACGGTGGCACCTTTCTCTCTTTTCTCCTGGCGACGCTAAGCTAAGACTTAAAATTCGTTCTGCGCCTCTCTGAGAAACATTGACCTGTGTACGTTTGACACAACATCATTAATAAGAGTTACACGCAATTCCACAGTGTGATACAACACTCTACACTTTATTCATCCCATAGACTGGGTCACTAAACAACTATTTCTACAAGGGTCAACAAAATTACGTCCTGATGAT
The DNA here is from genome assembly GCF_964261635.1 of Lissotriton helveticus. Classification (NCBI taxonomy): domain Eukaryota; kingdom Metazoa; phylum Chordata; class Amphibia; order Caudata; family Salamandridae; genus Lissotriton; species Lissotriton helveticus. The sequence continues at coordinate 1,611,340,802 of NC_136067.1, read as the reverse complement.
GGTCTTGGGATAACACCGATAAGACCGAAACGTCCACACGTCTGTCCATGTCTGCATTAATTGACATTCATTGTTTATGATTTACTGTTTATTTAAATCAGAATTCATTGTCATTAATCATAGAGACTGGATTTTTATCTTATGTATATATGGAATGAATGTCTTTTTTCCTCATACTCTAGATATGGTATCAATTCAGTTGATTGTGAACCCGTATAACTTTATTCAGAAAAAACAAATAATAAGTCTTTTTTTAAATACTATTCCTTGTGTTGCTTCCTGTTTTCCTGTTCTTGAGCTAGTGTGTCTCTCCTGAATAATAAGGTGAGACAAAATAAATTCAGCAGCTGATGCCTTCAGCTTGATTTCTCTAAGTAACACAGACTTGATTTGCTGTAAATTATTTGTTAAAAGTAAAACCCTTGCCGGTATCTTTATCTATAAACATTGTTTGCCCGAACCCGCAAGGGTATATTGGGTCACCCACCTTCTTTTACTATATATTCTCCTACCTGGCGGCCAAGACGTGGAACTCCCTCCCCGCCCACCTACAACTGACCCAGGACCACCTCACATTCAGGAAACACCTCAAGACCTGGCTCTTCGAGCAGTAGCGGCACTCCCCGCCCCCTCAGCGCCTTGAGACCCTCACGGGTGAGTAGTGCGCTCTACAAGTGTTTTGATTGATTGATTAATAGCAACAAAACTAATACTTTCAACTCTAAGGTTGGCCTTAAAGGAATTCCACACAATTCCTCTGCTAGCGCTATATCTATTTATATCAAATAATTTTTGCGCCTACTTTTGAATAAATTCGATATATTTCCTATTGGCTAGCAGTTTCCTATTGAATGTCCATTTACTCTGTGGTCTCTTAAAGCTTGCTATATCAATTTCTAAAATCAAAGGGTTTAGACAGTAGAGTGGCAAAAATCAGGTCAGACAAAATAAGAAATCTCATTCCTGGTTGTCTTTGCTTCTGGCTTAGCTTTCTCAAAAACAGCTTGGCGCAGTAAGAAATTGCCAAAATACACCAGGATGGCACGTGGAAGAGCCCCTACCCTTGCTGGCTGTGTCTGTACAAAGGGAACACGATGGGCACGTTGCATCTCTTGAGCCCAATTCCAATTCGTATGCTCCGGGACCGTATCTCGTAACAGGTCCACCACATAAGAATGAACATCAGCCCCCTCAACCCCCTAGGGGACCCCAAGCACCCAGAGGTTGTTTCTCCGCTGACGGTTCTCAAACTCCTCCAACTTCCACTTGACCACAACTAGCTGTGCCTTATACAAATTTACTAAAGTTTGATTTGTTGCAAGGTCTGATTCAGTAGAGACTATCCTAGGCTTGATGTCCGTCAGCATTCCCCAAATACACTGCAGGTCTTAGTCAGTTTTCGTAACACCCCTTGCACCTTTCGCATCACTGCCTGGGCCTTACATCCATCTTGGCGCATTTCTTCACAGTGCCTTGATATGGCCTGAAAGATAGCTTCTAGCGTTGGAGGAGTAGGCCCAGATGGATCGGAAACAGATTGGCCGTTGGGCATAGGATTGGCGAGTTGATTTATAGGGGTATAATCCCAAGTAAGATCCTTGCCTCCCTGTCTCCTTTTTTATTTTCCTCAAAACAGTTTTAGTCTTAATGCCATCATCATCCTCCAGATCACTATTACTCAAATCTGTAGCGTTTACTGACGAGTCCTCCGACCATTCACCACCATCCGATACAGAGAAGAAAAAGTCACTAGGCTCCTTATCTAGATCTCTGTCCAGATTGCCATTATTGTCCTTATTAGCTTTAGAAGCGCCTCAAGGCTGGTTGCTATATGCAGTGCTTGATGGTTTTTCTTGAGGGGGGTGTGGTTGAGGTATCCTGTATGTAAGCCTGTTCACCCCCACCCATATTAGCCTCGCCTGGTTTGTAAGTATTGTCTGTATTAGGTACCACTCCAACCTTTCCAGCAATCAGCATATTATTCTCCTCAACCCCATTAACAGTGACAGGGAGAGAGGGATGTCCCCAGGCCTACCTTCAGTATCGACCGGGCCCCAGTCTTGACCGTCAGTCTCCAATGCGAGGAGATTCTATTCCTCAATCCGCTCCTAACGCTCCTCCACGGCACATCCTCAGCGTTCACTGCCATCTCGGGCAGGCCTTGCCCTGAATCATTCCATCATGACCCGGAGTTGGTTTCCCAGCCGGCCCTCTCAGCAGATCAACCACTGTAGGGCTGGCCGGGCGTCCTTTCAGAGCAGCCCTGCCTCTTCTTCTTTTTTCCGGGTTTGGGTCGACTGCTGTGCCCCGGCGCCCCTGTCTCGGCGTCTGCACAGGTGGCCCCCCGCTACCGACACAACGTTTTCCACGCTTGAGTCTCCAGCCTCTGATAGTCCCCTCAAAGCCAGCCGGGCCGTTCTCGCTTTAGCAGCCCCCGCTGCTGTCTTGGGACCCATCTCAGCAGTCCCAGAGACCCAGCTTCAGCTTCGGATGCCCCTGCCAGGTAAGATCCCCTGAGGTGGTCTGTGGTAACCTCTGATATTATTTTACTGAAATGCTGCAGCACCGCCAACCCAATCGGAGTTCCCTGTAAATGTAGATAGCTCTTGCAGATCCTTGGGGAGTGTAACTCCGCGCTACAGATTGCGCTACAGATTGCTGGGTTCATCGCTCTTTGCTTCTCAGTGCAGTATTTTGAGCTTCCGACTCTCTGATGATCTGTGCACACCTACGGTCTCAAGTGACTGCCATCTTCGCCGCTCTAAACTGGCATTGTCAGCCAATAATTTTCAATATCAATGTAAAAAGAAGAGACTGTCTTATCTCGCCGTTCCAAAAATTTCTCATCAGGGGTAGTAAGCACTGTACAAATGCAATTGCAATGCAGTACAATAGAAAAGTGTATGGGAACACGGCATAGGAATCAAGGACATTTCACTGTGGGCTATCATCGAGGCATGCTTTGTGCCTGTGTCTGCCCAGCGCTCATTTCCCAGCCTGCACAATTTCACAATTCCCCTCTGTTTTAAATATTTTTATTTAAGCTGCTCTTTTTCTTTCCTCTCTTTATGTTTTTGGGAAAAAAGTGAATGGAGGAGAGCAGCTGTGGCTCCCGGGATTTGTTTTGAGGGGATGAGCAGCAACCCGGATGTGTCTATTTTCCCAGCCAGTCTTCCTATGGCAGTGCATTTTCATCTTTAAATGGTGGGTCCCTTCTCCTTCCCTTTTAGGTCGAGCATGGGCAGCGCATGCGCTGCTCTGTGTGCAATGCTGTATTGGAGTATGTACTTGAAGTCCCGACGTTTCTACGCTCATATTTGTCATTGGCTTGTGTCATTGTCCTTCGTAAATACTGGCTTATGATTTGTTATTAGGCTTGTTAGTCACTCCTAAGTACCGCCTTGTCTTCATTTGTAACCTCCCATGAGGCCTGGCCCTTTCACTTTCAGTTGTTACATGGTACGTCTTCTTTAGTCTGTAAACACTAGTTTCTTTAATACGTTTCTCTTACTGCAGGAGGGCAGGAATGTTTCTTATGCAAAGTTGTTATCAATGGCATGGTTATTTAACTTGTAGAAAATAGGGAGCTCTTCAGGGGCTATGGAAGACAGAAGGGGGCAAATCAGCGATGGAATCGTAAATGACAATGCCTTTCATTTATGTTTTAAAAAACAAAACATAAATAAAAGGCATTTCCAATAGCTAAAACTCGTGTAAATGCGAGACCTATTGCATTGCAGATGCTTGTTTAACTAACAGTCACGTTTGCAGAGAGTTGTAGAAAGGTGACGGGCCTCTGTCCAGCTCTCAGCAATCCCACTCTGTAAGACTCACTCGAGGTGACAGGAAGGGTTCTTGATCCCCAAGGACCCTTAGCATCCAACAGGACTTCATCCCCCAACTAGAAGTGCACCAGGAGGTGATTTTGCAGAGTGGGGGAGAAGAGTGGTGAGCTCCCCGACTAGCTCTCAGCAAATCCTGCTGTGTGGGACTTACTGGAGGTAACAAGAGGTGTTCTTGGCTGCCAGGGACCCTCAGCATTCAAGGGGACATAATCCCCAATCAGTAGTGTGCCAGGAGCAGGGACTCCAGCAGCTTATACCATGCCAGCCCCTTAAAAAACAAATTGGGCCGCATGGCTCCGCTTCCCAAGGTCAATATCGACCCTGGGAACCCCATCTCCCAGGGGTGCAGCATCTGTAAAATACATTTGGAAATAGAGGAATGGCAGCCCTCACTGGGCCCATCCCCCAGGGCCCAGCCTATCTGTAATAGGGCAGCGGTCCGTGTGACACCCCTCCCCGTGCTGGTTTCAGCCTTGGAGACCCTATTCCCCGGGGCCCGACCATTTTCAAAATGAGGATATGGACCTTGCGGGCCCCCTCCACAGACCAGTTACGGGCCCAGGGACCCCATTCCATTGGCCTAGCCATGTCTTCAGGGTGTCCCGAGTATACCCGGTCTCCACTGGGGCTGAGGGGGTAGCTTGAATGCCCCCGCAGTCTCAGCCAGGTCCCCGCCTCCTATGGGAGCCGGCATAGGGAACTGCTAAAAATGGAGCTCACTGTCTGAAAGGAATTCTGCTCCACTTCCAGCAAGCAGAGCATTTCTGAGCTCTTGCTTGCTGGAAGCAGAGCATTGGCCGTGACTTGGACGGAGTGGTAACGCTCTTGCCAAGCCACAGCTACATTCCAGTGGTGGCCACCCTGGGACATAGCAGGAGGCAGGCCTTAGGGGGGGTACTCAGGGCCATCTATGGATCTGCTGGATGGAATTACACCAAATTTGCAGAAAGCTAACTCTTGGTCCAGAAGGAATCCTTTTTGTTATTTGGTGCAAATCGATTCAAGAGTTTTAAAGTTATTGAAAGAAAACTAAATTTGTATATATATGGACACAGATCCTCCAAGGATCAAACTGAAATATGATTGGCTGCTAACACTTCAACCAGCCATCTTGGGACTCTGCTTCAGCTGAGACTCAAAAAATATTTTTTGCAAAAAGAAAAGGTGGCAGGGTAGGAATACCCTGACCACCTAGCTCTGGTCCTGGGGTCCTCCTCGAACCCCGCCATGGCAAAAACATTTTTTTTAAAAATGTTGCCACTAATTAAACATTTTAAAAAGAAAAAACACCGGCTCCCATGCTTCTTTGAATATTTGCTTTCGGATGTGCCAGGGGCTTATTTTTTTTTAAAGGGGGAGGGGCAAATAAGACCCCCCTCTCCCTATTGAAAGACTTGGTCTTGGGAACTGCTACCTCCCAAGAGCTGGGTGAGTCTTATCTAAAATAGAGGAGGGCAGTATGGCCATCCTGCTGTGGCTCTCTCTGGGGCTTTAGGAGAAAAAAGGCGGAGGATGCATGGTCCTCCATCCAATTCCTGAAAGGGCCCTGTGGGTCACCACCTCCTTGGGCCATGCTTATAATAATGGGAGGGGGTCGCACAACCCACCTCCCTTGCCATATCCAGCCCCAGGGACCACCACCTCCTGGGGCTGGCCAGTGCTTTCTGAAGTGGTCTCACTTCTGGAGCCATTAATGACTCTGGAGACCACCTCTCCCTGTGACAGGCTTCTTCTATGTAGCAGGGTGGCCACCCAAGGGTCACTGGGGTCAATATCAGCCCAAGAGGGGGGCAGCGTGGTCCCCTTCCCCTTATTCAATTTTTTTTTTAATGCATAGGGTGGGCCCTGGGGTCTGGGGTCACCTGGCCAAAATCATCCTGGAGGGGGGCTGTTCAGTGAAATATTATTTTTAAAAGGCCAGGTCCTGGGGGATGTGAACCACAAGGCAGAAATCGGCACAGTAGGGGGAATGCATGGCACACTTCCCCTATTCAAAATTGGCCTGGCCCCGGAGAATGGGGTCCCAGGGCAAAAACTGGCCCAGGGAAGGGGGCCACGTAGCCTCTTTCTGAAAAAAAATTTAAAAAATGTTTTAAAGATTCGCAAGTTGCCAGAGGTCCTGCCTTCTTTTTCACCACGTGTAAACACGCCTCCTGGTGCACTGCTGCTGATGGATGACGTCCCCTAGGTCTAGAGGGCCCTTGGGGATTGGGGTTCAACAAGCCCTACTGTTACCTCCAGTAAGTCCCACACAGTCGGATTGCTGAGACTTTTCTGTGAAAAAAAGATATCTATGTCTGTTATATCTTATTTTGCATGCACAAAACCATAGAAATTCAAAATACATAGTTTGACTTATCTCTGTAACTCATGCTCTAAAGTAACTATAACTCGCACCCCAGCCATGCACAGTTTTTACTCAATAATTTTAGTGCAAATGTTTTACTTATTTGGCTCCAGGAGGGAGCCACCACAGATCTCCTCCTTTGTTGTTTTAGGGTCTGCCCCAGGGAGGGGGTGGTCCCCGGGTATGTAAACAGTCCAGGAAGGGGGAGCTTGGCTCCTCTCCTTCCTACACATTAGCCAAAGCCCTTGGGAGATGGTCTTCACTGGTGCATACATTATGGCCTTGAGGGGGTCTGTGTGGTCCCATATTCATTTAATGACCAAGTTCCAGGAAGGAGGATGTCGCCAGGGCTGTAAATGGCTATTGGAGGGGGGCCCACTATGCCCCATTTTTGGCCTGCCGTGGGTGGTGGTGGTTCCCGGAGACAATATTGGGTATGAGGAGGGGGGTCCCGGTGTGCACTGTCCCTTAATTATTAATTGTAAATTGCCCCAAGACCTGCTTCACCCAGGAACTGAGATTGAACAAGTGTGGCAGACAGTGCTTGTTTTTTTAAAAGCAATTTGTGGGGATTGGCAGAGCCCTGTGATTTTTTGCTGCTTTTTTTAATGCTTTTTCCCCATGGTGGGATCCCCCAGAGGGTCAGGTTATTCCTACCTGCACCTTCTATTTTTTGCTATCTTTTTTTGGGACTCGGCTGAGTCTGAGTCCCAAAATGGCTGCCAACACTTCCTGGTTGAAGTGTTGATAGCCAATCAGATCTTACCATGAGATCAGTTGGAATTGCAAAGGGTCTGTGTATCTAGATATACAAATTTGTTTTTTCTTTAATATCTTAAAGGCTACTGAATGGACTTATACCAAATCACAATAATTACTCTTTCTGGGCCAAAATCTATCTTTCTGCCAAATGTAGTGTTATTCTGTTCAGCAGTTCTGTTTGTAGTCATGTCTAAAATCTCTATGGGAATTAGAATGTAAAACACACTTTTTTGACCCCCTCATTTACTTGGCCCCTACTTGACGGATCACCCTGAAACTTTCCATGCACAACTTGAAGCAGGCTGTCAAACAACGCCAAACTTATAAGCAAGTCAAAAAACTATGTTCCTTTGGAAACTGGGTCCCAACTATAGCTACCTACTGATGACCACATGTAGGTAAAAAAAAAATATATATATATACATATATATATATATATACATACATCTATATAAATCCACTCACATGTCCATACAGCCCCTTACAGACCCACACAGCCATTCACACACCCACTCACAGACTCACAGAACCACAAACACACCCACACACCTTCTCACACACCCATACAACCACTTTCACATCCATTCACAGATCCAGAAAGCCACTCACCCACGCAGGCTCTAGACAACTACTCATACACCCACACCGTCACTCTCACACACAGTCAGATACACACCCATGATGCCTCTCGACCATCCACACAGTTACTTACACAAGTAAAAACCAAAATTAAAGGTGAGAGGGATGTTATAGTTAGGAAATAGTATTAGAAACATTGAAGGAAAAAAAACAAAGGTTACAGGGACATTACACACACAACCATAGAACGTCAGCAATTATAGTTATCGCAAGTACTTATAACGTGTGCCCTAAAGTAACAATAAATTGTGCCTCACATATTAAATCATTCATGACATCTTCTATGACTTCATTGATAATATCACTGCAACATATGCAGTGAAATTATTGATGAGAAAACTGTGCGTGTGTGTGCAAATTCTGAACCTAACTATAACATCCCTGTAACCTTTTTTTGTGAATTTGTATGGGTAACATTACATTTAGATAAGATTTTCAGTGACAATGTAGAGCTTCAAATGCACAAAGCCACTGAAATTCAACACTTACATTTAGCTCAGATAACCATAACTTGTGCCCTAAGGTAACTATAACTCATGCGTCTGTCACAGTTTTCCAATAGCAAGGGGAGGGGGCCTCATGCCCTCCTCCTAGAGCCTTATTTGATTTTATGGACCTCATCCTCTGTGGCCACATGCCATTATTAAGGGGAGTGGGGCAGCATGGCTCCCCTTCCCCGAGCCTTATTAGACATTGGGGACTCTATTCCCCATGGCCTCATGCCATAAAGGGGATGGGCTGTACGACCCCCACCCCAAGTCTATAGTGGCTCCAGAGACCCCATCCCCAGGCCCTATGTAAATTGTAGGTTGGTGCCCCTATTGCCCATGAGGCAACTACCAAGCACCACATTGGAAGCTGTGGTGGGAGCCCTTGGGCCCCAGTTGCCCCAGCCAGCTCCCCGCATACTGTGGGAGCCGTCATTGCTTAAGGTATCCCCATGCTTGCTCCCGCCGGGCAGGAGTAATATCTATTTCGCTGTCTTCATCAGTTCACCAGGTGGGAGCAGACTTACCTTCCCTGCCCTCAATCCTGCAGGGAGGGATGGCATGTTTTCTCCCGCCATTTGGGAGATTGAAAAATGCTCCAAGCAGATGGGAGCAAACATATATTTCGCTGTTCACATCAGTGCAGGCAAGGAAATTACTTTGTCCCTGATATGGGCTCCCCAGGGCAAAGTACTTGAGCTGACTACGTGATTATGGTTTCCTGGGCCTTTAAAGGCTCCGGAAGGTTTTTTTTTTATTGCTCCTCTGTTGTTGTTTTTGACTCTGTGGATGGGGTCCACAGGGACTATAGAGGGACCGGAGAAGAGTGTAGAACATCCCTTCCCCTTATAATTACACTAATGGGGTCCCTGGGACCTTTGGAGGATTTGGGAAGGACATGTGTACTCCTCCCCTTTTTTATGCATTTCGGTCTCAGAGGATGGGGTCCCTGGGCCTTAATAAGGCTCTGAAACAGTGGCTCTGTGTCCCCATTCCTCTATTATCTCCCTCAGGCAAGGGGATGGGTTGCCTGGGACCTCATCTAGGCTAAGGGAGGGGGGGCACTTTCCCCACTCCCTCAAACAACCACTTTGTGCTACCCCTGGGTCCCGGCCTACCCCAGGAGAGGGGGGGGTTCAGAAAAAGTTAAAGAACCTGCGCTTTTTTGTAAAAATCAAATTGTTGCAGATCCTCTGTAAGTTCACTGCAAAATTGAAAAAATAAAACTACTTTTGGACCCAGGAGGGGTCCCTCAGGCCCCAGGCCTAGGTGGTCATTGTATCCCTACCTTGCCTCCTATGTCTTTTTTCACCTCTTTTGAGGACTTGGTACTGAGTCCCAATTCCTAAGATGGCTACTGCCACATTGTTGATGTGGTGGCAGCAAATCAGATCTCTCCAAGAGATCTGTCAGCTCCTCAGATCCTCTGCGGAGTGATATATGCAAAATTTATGAGCAATAATTGCTCAATAACTTCTGAATGGATTGTCACCAAATCATAAAAAGCACTCTTCCTGGACCAAGAGTTAGCTTTCTGTCAAATTTGGTGTAAATCCGTTCAGGAGGTTGGTCTGTAGCTGTGTATGTAAAATTCCTATGGAAAAAAGTATAGGGAAAACGTTTTTGGGGATTTCTCCTCTTTTTTGTCGGCACTCCTTGATAGATCCTGCAAAACTTTCCAGGTAGAAACTGAGGTAAAAACATTTTTTTCAGAAAGTTTCATGAAGGTTTGTCATACAGCGCCAAACTTATAAGCAGACCAATGTACCTTGGTATCACAATGCGATAAAAAGGTCAATGTGTTGTAATGTCCAGGGGGTAAAGGCATGTAGGGTAGTGCCCTGTATTGTAACATCTAATATTCATGTTTTCAGGCTAGGACAAAGGAGTTGATTACGATGCCAGTCTAAAATCATTCCGACCGAATCAGTCTCGTAATGGTTTCCTACTGAATCGGATTGTGGGTGTCCGACCGACCGATCATAAAGCTTCCGGATACGATTCGGCCAGACTCCTATTGACTTCAATAGGAGCCTGTGTTCCAACCAAATACACAGGCTCCCATTGAAGAAAGGGGTGGCTGGGGAAAATCGTGTGCCCTGGGGTGGGCACCCCATGGTGCCTGCCACACAGTGCATGGTTGAAAGGGGGGGTCACTTGGCTACTCCCAAGGGCCCCATTTAGAAGGCTCTGGGTGAATGGGGGCCTGCTATGGGCCCCCAAAGTCAGATTCTGACAGCCAGTCTGAGTCAGAACAACCGATTCGGAAAGGCTGTCTGATTCTGACATTGTAATTATTCGGTCGGAAAAGCCGTTCATAGACATATACGATTCAGCTCCGAGCAACTCGGACTTTACGAAAGCCATCCGGTTCGGATTCACAACCGACTCGGAAAGTCCGATCGCTCGTTGTTCGAGAACCATTCCTAATCAGTCTGAAAGATAGGTTCTGAATCGGATTCTGCGGACCCGAATCCGATTCAGAGCCTTTTTGAACAGCATCGTAATCGACCCCAAAGATGGGGAAGGAGTTTCCTATGGTGGAAGAATCCCAGTATTTGAAATAATTGAATGGGGGAAGGTGGTATTATTCAAGGTGGGCCCGGGTGGCAGGACACTGGTAATTTTACCTGTACCCAAGGGAGGGCAGGGTACAGGTAGGAGTGATGCAGATGGGTGTCGGGACACCAGGTATATATTTTATTTAGAGTACTGATCGGTGGATGGGTTTGAAAGCGTTGAGAGCATACTGTGTATGACTTTCCCAACACTCCTCTTCCACTACACAGGTGATCCATGGGATCAGCTGACCCAGGTAATAAGATTTGGTGAGGCCATATGTAAGATACAACTATATGTGGGTATCTGCCACTAATGGAGTGGTTTTCTACCTATAGGATACAACTTACTTCATAAACAAATTGAGCTTCGTGTTTCATGCATCTGATTTAGAACCACTTGGTGGAAAACAACTCTGATATTAACACCTGCCCATATATAATATATATTTTACAGATAATAAAGCGATTTTGCAGTGTAAAGCTCCATTTTACGTGTCTGTGCACACCGTGTTTAAACTCGTATTTCATTAGTTTCCACCACCTCCAGTAAGACATCAGAAAAATCACGCTCATGATCTTTTTTCAAAACGGTAGAAATAAGAATAACGGCGTCACAGAAAATCAGTCAAACTTCACCCATAATGCCCACGATACAACTACGGATCTACTACTGTTTTTGTGACAATAGGATTTTTCATTTACTCATAGGCCTTCAATATAGAAAATAACAATTTGCAAATCTGTAATCTGAGTGAGTTCAAGAAGCTAAGTGATAGATTGGACATACTTGCCCTCATTTATGAGGCCGTGCGTCACTTTTACGCCGCTGGTGCGTCACTTTTTGTGACGCACCAGCAGCGTAAATAATGTGCCTTGTTGCACCATATTTACAAAGTGACGCATCTAGGTAGATGCGTCACTTTGTAAACCCCTGCGCCACATTATACCTGCGCCAGGTATAATGTATGCAAGGGGGGCGTATTGACGCAAGGAAGGGTCGTAGAAGTGACGCAGTGAAATCTATGAGATTTCACTGCGTCACTTTTAGGACGCCGTTGCGTCAAAATCTTGCGCCTGCCTCACAGCAGGCATAAGACTGACGCAGGCCCTTTCACATGGGGCTTGCCCCATGTGAAAGGGAGCATTGCTGGAGTTGCGTCACTTTTGTGACACACTCCAGCAATGCGTCACTTTTGCGCTTACAGATACGTCAGAAATACTGACGCATCTGTAACTCCTTGCGACATGATGCGCCATACATTAAATATGGCGCATCATTGGTGTCGCAAGGAGTGCGCAGTGAAAAGTGATGCATCGCTGTTTTCACGCAGCGATGCGTCACTTTTCATAAATGAGGCCCAATGTGTTTGTGAATTTAGAAACTGATTTGAAAATGTCCCTTTCAGTTTACAAAGTGGCACTTTGAGTCACAGTGTGAGGGCATGGTCTTAGCCTACGATTAGGATGCTTTGGGTCTTTGCACCTACCATTGTGGGCATGAACATATATGGTTGCATGAAATCAAAAGGGTGATTCATACTGAGAAACAAAGTGGAACTTTTCAGTTACTGTCTTTATTCGAGGAATGCAATTTTATGTGAAACATTTGCTTCCATTGCTATGACGCTTGAGCATTTCAAATATACAGATGGGCTTTAGGTTGAAGAAATATTGCGTGGCATATGGCAAACAATAGTGTTGACAGAAATTGAGAAAAAAACTGTGAATTTTAACACGGACCAAATTCAAAAGGTGTCTTGTGTACACACAAGCTCTCAGATTCAAACATATTTGTGCCCGATAGGTTGAGGAAAAGACAATTGTGATGCATATATATTGCAGATGGAAGAGCTCAAAAACTATTTTGGCTCAATGGCTAAGTGGTGTTTTCAAGACAACTTGGGATATACATGTATCCCGAACAATCTCAATTTGAGAAGAAATAACATTCTATCTAAAGCGTACCTGATTTTTTTCACTTGCGCACAATATTTTTCAACTAAAAACATAACTTTATAAAGTGGAATAATTTTACACAGACTTAAAAAGGCTAAACAGAAATATTATCTGGTGCGAACATGTTAGAAACAAATCTTTAGCTGTGTTTCTTTGTCTTAACAAAGCTGCCTCAAAAGTGATTATTTTGCAGCCAAATGGAATTCTTTGTCAAATTAACTTAATCCAAAACATGTATCTCTTTTGTAAAGAGTCTTGTTTTTTTGTCAAATTCTTTTGTTTTAGATTAAACCCATAAGTGCTGAGGTGTTTCCTCTACTGTGCTAAGCCATTTTTAGGTCTCGCCTGTGACAGCTCATGTGCTGCATGGGTTCTTGCTTGCTAGAGAATTTGTATACAACAAGGGCTTGCAGCCCTCCAATTGCTTGCCGTTCATTTGGTTCATTGTCACTCTAATTTGCTGCTTTCTAATTGCCGAGCGCATGCTGGCTTCAGAAGGAGCACGGACCAAGGATTGATTGTTTTATCTGATTGTGCTGTGATTGCAGTACTACTTTTACTTTTTCTTCTTCCCCATCATCCTTGTTGAACCTCTTGTCATTTGTAGCTATGGTTCGCCATGCCACACACCTCAAAGAAGCCCTTTTCTCATTTGAAACAGATGTATTTTGGGACAACAGATGCTATTTGCTTTATTGTGACAACATATGTTAACTGCTTCCAAATGTTTTTTCACCAAGACATGGACATGGATGCAATTGATTTCTTTATGTGATAGCATTTTTTGCCAAATTACATACTTTCTTTCTTACTCGTGCATGGAAAGAGTAACTTATTTATAAGACTGTTGGCTCTGGCATGCCTTTTGTTCATTCTTACAGCATGGGCTTTGCTGACTTCGGCAATTATTTGTAGCAATGCTGTAAAATAGCATGGCTGCTGTGCAGCATGGCTAACAATGATAATGATAAAAAAGGATAATAGTGCACTCAGCGCTAACTTACTTTAAAAGAAAAAAAATCATTAGCTCTGGCTGTGTAACATAGAGATTTTTTTGATTAGTTTTATCCACACTGCAAAACATCTAAACTGCTGTACAGCATGACTATAAAACATTGTCAAAGCTAATAGCTCTCATAGGTGAGACCTGTTGGATTTGCTAATGGTTGTTTTAGATCTTGGCTTTGAAAAAAAGCTTTTGCTGTCTCACAAGACTATAGTGTTTCAAAATAATCACAGATATTATACATTTGCACTGGAGCTTTCGTTAGCAAGCTTCTTTCACATGCCTTTTACATTTTCATTCACAAGTTACTTCCACCACCCACCTCATGAAGCAATGGGCAGCCCACTTTACCCATTGGCTCCCTTCACTTTGAGTGACTGCACAAAAACTCTGTATAGTGTGCACATCTGCCTAAAATGAGTTTCTTTCTCTGCAAATGTGGTTCATGGTATTTTTTATTTTATTTACTTTTATATTAGCTTTTATTTTGGCTATTCATTTTGCATGCACTCATTTTTAAAACCTTTTTAAGTGGCAGACTAACAATGCAACTGCAATTTGAGTGCTTGTATGATTTATTCTTGTCTCCAATCATGAAAATATTATTATTACTATTATTACTGATTATAATAATAATAACAATAATAATGAAAATAATAATATACACTTCTTGTTTTAAAATGATCACTAGAGAAAAAGTGAATATTCGTTATATGTTTTCTCTTTTTTTTAAACTGTTTTTTATTAATTTTGTGCACAAAACAGTCAATTCCAATTCTCAGATCATCCCACTCATATGCTGTTCCCCCCCGCCTAGTACGCACATACCCATTCAACAAATCCTAAACATAGCATCCCACCTCCCTCTCTACCCCCACCCCCCCTTGTCAGTGTGCCTCACATCCCCAAGACGGTTCGATTGGTCCAACATTACAACAGCAGGTGGCACTCCCCTTTATTCACCGCCCACATAGAGCTCCAGGTATAATCCAGCATTGTCAAAGTCCAGCGTCTCAACCTCGGGGCCCGGTAACCCCCTCAACCCACTCAATCCGCCCCCTCCCTGCCTCCGGGTCTCAGTTTAACTTCTACCCTCCATCCCTGCAGCTGCCTCCCCGCCTCGTCCTGCGTCCCCTGCCCTATTCGCCGGCTCATCAGTCTCCCCCCCATCATCAGCTTCAATTAGCGACTGCAACTCTATCACTAGTGCGCTCCACGCCCTAGCCGTCTCCATCGCCTTATCATTAGCTGCGCGCCTAGCTAACTGCAACCGGAGAGTGCTCTCAGATGAGGCCCATTGCAGGAAACACCTCCGCCACCTCAGGAAGTTGGGTCCCCCTCTAGCTTTCCAGTGTAGGGTAAGTTCCCTTTTGGCCATTATGAACCCCAAATCATAAAATTTACTAGTGACCTTAGTGGCAGGAGTATGGGGAAACCAAAGTAGCAGGCATGCACCCGCGTCTGCATCAATCTGCCGACCCGTGACCGCGTTCAGGCAAGCGGAAACCTCCATCCAGTACGTGCCGAGCCCCGTGCATGACCAGAACATATGTGCAAAGTCAGCGTTCCCCGCAGCACAGCGTGGACAGGTCGACTGCGCACCTCCAAAGATTCGATGGATCTTGGCCGGTGTCCAATATGCCCTATGGAGCGTATAATATTGAACCAGCTGGAACCGGACATTTCGGGTGCCCTTCCAGGCCCTACGTACTAGCTGGGGCCAAGTCGTCTCCGGTATCTGCCGTCCCAGGTCAGCCTCCCAGCGCTCCCACAGCCCATCAAGGGGAGGGGGTTCAGCTAGCGCCATTCTCCTATATAAGCATGTGATGGCCTTATGCGTGCCAGCCGCCTTCACTACGTACTGGCAGCCCAGTGATGTGGGGGGCTCCACCAGCCCCATCTTCCAACGCCTCTGAATCCCAGCAACCAAAGCCGCGTGCAACAGGAAGTCACCCCGCGGGAGCCCGAATGTCTCTTGTAGTGCACTGAACGGCAACAAGGCACCGTCCCGATATAAGTCACCCAGCATGTGGATCCCAAGGTCCTCCCAGCCTGCAAGCGCCGACCAATCTCCGCCATGCGGGATGGCAGTACACATCCCAAGTGGTATCTCCGGTGCATAGGGCGTTCGGCACCCCCCTCGTCTGTGGCAGCGCAACCAGCACTTGCGAAGAGTACGCTCCTCAAGGGTCAGTTGTTCCAGCCGTAATTCCTGTTGGAGCACAATAAAGGACAAAACATGGCGCTGCACCAGCCGACCCTGCGGGCCGTCTGGTCCTCTAAATTCTCGCGCCACCGCCTGCGTGAGCCATTGAAGTTGAGCAGACAAATAATACCATTCGAAATCTGGTACGGCCATACCACCCTCATCCCGGGACCGGAGCAAAGTATTCAGGGCTACCCGTCGCCTGCCAGCGCCCCAAATAAAGCCGATCACCACGGACCTCAGAGTGCGGAAAAAAGAGGATGGGATCCACACCGGCAGCGTCCGGAAAAAATAAAGGAATCTTGGTAGGACCACCATTTTTAACAAGGCTATCCGCCCCGCAACAGATAACGGGAGGACCTGCCAAAACCTCATACTGCCTCTGACGCCCCTCATGGCCCTTCCCACATTCCCCTCGTACAGTAGAGAATGGGTGTGATAGATATGAACTCCGAGATATTGCAGGCAATCCGGTTCCCAGCGCAGGCCGTCCAGCCCCGCCGGTTGAACACAGCGAGCGGTTAAGGGGAAGAGGCAGGTCTTGGACCAATTAACCCGAAGGCCCGATAGGTCCCCAAATTCTCGAAGCAAGGCACGTGCCCCCGCCACGGACGAATCTACATCCGCCAGGAACAGCAAGAGGTCGTCTGCATACAGGGAGATATAATGCATGTCGCCTCTGGATAGTACTCCGGCAAAGGACCGTCCCTGTCGGGCCCGAGCCGCCAGCGGCTCGATTGCCAAAGGGAAAAGGAGCGGGGACAAGGAACAACCCTGTCTAGTGCCCCGCCCGACCACGCATGCCGTCGAGATGGAGCGGCCCGTCCGGACCCTAGCAGTGGCCGACTCATAGAGTAGCCTCGTCCAGCGGACAAACCCCTCACCCAGCCCGAACCGAAGGAGCAAGCAGTACAAATAAGGCCATTCCACGCTGTCGAAGGCCTTTTCAATGTCCACCGACAGCGCCGCCGCCCCCGTTGGGCCCTCCCCTTCTACATCCATAATTCGTATCAGGCGGCGTATGCACGTCGAGGTGTTCCTAGTGGGGATAAATCCCGATTGGTCCGGATGAACCAACGAGCACATATGAGTTGAGAGCCTCGTCGCTAATATCCTGCTCAACACCTTATAGTCTACTGTGAGCATCCACAACGGCCGATACGCCGTTCTAGCCGTAGGGACGCCGGCCTTTTTCAACAGCGGGATGACAATCGCCTCTCGCGCCGACGTCGGTAATGTACCCTGCTCCCAAGCCTCCCCATACACCTGGTGGAGGCGAGGTGCCAGCAAATCCACATACGCCGCGTAAAACTCCACAGGGAGACCGTCCCCCCCCGGCGTCTTCTTCCTGGCCATATGTTTAATCGCCGCCCTAATCTCCCCTTGTGTAATAGCCGCCCCAAGCGAAGTGCCCTGTTCTAGTTCTAGCCGTGGCAGCTGGACCTCCTCAAGGAAGGCATCCAGCTCCGCAGGGCAAGCCGTCATTCGACTCCGATAGAGTTCCGCATAATACTCCCGGAACTGGGTGTTAATCTCCAATTGCGAATGGACCACGTCCCCGGTCGATGTAGCTAACGACAGAATCGGTGTACCCCTGGTATCAGGGGTCGCCAGCCAGGCCAGCAACGTGCCAACCCGATCTCGCTCCGCATGTGCCCGGACCATGTATTCCCTGTAGTCATGACAGCGGAGCCTCTCCACCTGGGCGGCCACCCGTTCCCGAGCCTCCAGCACATTGTCCTTATTACTGCCCGCTGCGTGACTGTGCCTCTCCGCCAGGCGCAGTGCATTCTCCTCCCGCGTGATATCGGCTAACAGCGTCCGGCGAACCCCCGACGTGTACGCGAGGCACGCGCCTCGCACCACCACCTTGAAGGCGTCCCACTCAAGTGCCCGAGTGGACGCTGTCCCCGAGTTCTCAAGGAAATAGCACTCAATACAGGTCTGCAAGTCAGCGTGAAAGATTGGGTCCTCCAGCGACAACGGATTCAGCCGCCACGAAGGAACCGGCTGTCGCTGCCTGGTCCAAATGACCGTAAGCAGGCAAGGGTTATGGTCCGATATGGTCCGCGCCAAGTACTCGCAATCCTGCGTAAGCTCCTGGGCTCCACTTGAGCAGAGGAACGTGTCAAGACGCACATGTAAATCATGCGGTACCGAGTAGAACGAATAATCCCTATCCGTGGGATGGCACGTCCGCCACGCGTCCTGCAGTCCCCAGCAGTCCTGCCAGTCTCTCCGGACCGCAGCCACTCTACGCACCACCGATCGAGCCAGCGGCGGATGAGAACGGTCCAACTCAACGTCTGTCACCGAGTTAAAATCCCCACCCATGTACACCGTACTCACGAGCACATCCGAGAGTCGACTCGACAAGGCGGTAAAGAACGCTGCCTGATCAAAGTTGGGGGCATATACGCTACAGAACGCCACATCCCTGCCATCCAGCCTCCCCAACACTGCCACAAACCTCCCGTCCTGATCCACTCTAGTGACCAACGGTTGAAAGGGGACATCCGCCCTCACCCAAATGAGTACCCCCCTAGCATGCGCAGAGTAAGTAGTATAGAAGAGTTGCCCTCTCCATCGCCGCTGCAGCGCTTGGCCCTCCGCCAGAGTTAAATGCGTCTCTTGCAAGAAAGCCACCTGGACCCCCCTCCGGACCAAATATGCATGTACTTTATACCTCTTCCTCATGGAGTTAAGCCCCCGCACATTCCAGGTAATGCACTTCAGCTCCAATCTAGCCGCCATCAATGGGCACATAGCGCAGTCCAAACCCCCACAGTCTCACCGGCACACTGACAATACCCAGCAACTCAACAGCCCCATAACATCCCCAAACAACGCCCCTCCCACCCGCCCCCAGAACAGGCATCAAACAATTGTCACCCATCCAAACCCCACCCCCGAATACGAGGGAAACTCTGGTAATTACCAGAGACTCACGAAGTGCGTGAGATCGAGGAGGTGTCCACTCACCAGCCCGCCGGACAGCCAGAACCCATCCCACCAGAGGTGCCGATCCCGGCCAGTAATAGTCCTCCCCCACCCCACCCCCGGCAGCACCACCCTGCAACAACAATCAGGCCCGAGGCCCATCACCCTCCTTAAGATGCGGAGCACAGATGCCCCTCTGGGCGCCCAGAGCACAGGGCCTCGGGAGCCCTCAGTATGTGCACCCCACTGGGCCTGCAGATTCCCTTACTGTCTGGTACTCAACAGCTCGCAGTTACTCATCCAGTAGGCCATCCGCCGTTTGCGGCGTGATCCGGAGCCGCTCCCCTATGTCCTTGTCCGAAGCCTCATCCGACCCCCCGGGTTCCGCCTCATCCGAAACCTGTCTCGAGCCCGGGTACGCCACCTGAGTCTGATGAACCACTCCAGAAATGTCCGACACCGCTTGCAGGGCGTCTCTCCTTTCCTGTGCAGTTTGAGAAGCTGAAGGTGACCTCCTGCCCTGCTCTCTCCTCCGATTGCGCCTGCTGCTGCGCGGTCTCGGCCGGGTCTCTGCACTCTTCGTCCAAGTACCCGAGCCATCCTTGCCCGCTCTGTATCGCTCTAACCACTGCCAAGCGTCGTCCGGGGAATCACAGAACGTCGCTACTCCGTCCACCAGCACCTTCAGGCGGGCAGGAAACAACAGAGAGTATTGAACCCCTTCATCTCGGAGGGCTCTCTTGACAGCGAGAAAGGAATAGCGGCTGCGTTGGACCTCCTGGGAGTAGTCTGGGAAGATCGATACAGAGGCGTTGTCCACCTTATAGGGGCCAGCCAGTCTGGCCTGTCGCAATATAAGGTCCCGGTCCCGGAAGTGGAGCAGCCGGGCTATCACCGGCCTCGGTGGTCGGCCCGGGGCAAGGGGACACGCCGGGACCCTATGAGCTCTCTCCAAAGTGTAGAAGGGCGTCAAGCCTTCAGTGACCACCACGTCCCGCAGCCAGTTCTCCAGGTACGCAACCATATCGTCCCCCTCGATATTTTCGGGCAATCCCACCACGCGGATGTTGTTGCGTCTGTTGCGCCCTTCTGCGTCGGCCGCCCTCCGTTCCAACATTTGCACCCTACGAGTTAGGTCCTCCAGGGCAACGTCCGACGCCTTCTGAGCTGGTTCCAGCGTTTCTATCGCCAGTTCTGTGGCTTTGACCCGGTCCGCAAGCTTTCCATGGTCCGCCTTCAGAAGGCCAAGGCTCGTGGATACCTGGGCGATGTCCTGGCGCAGCGCCTCCCTCGTGTCCCCAATAGCCTGGAGAATCTGGTCCAGTTGTTGCTGCTGTAACCCCACCGTCCGATCACCTGCAGTTTGCTGCTGATCCAGGGGGTCCAACGAATCCTCCGCCTGATCCGGCTGCGCGGCACCCGCTCCCTTCCGTGGTTTTCCCATGGCGGTGAACTGGTGATCACGGCGCCACCAATCCCGCAGGATCACCCAACCTGGGTCCGCAGCAAGGCCAAATGTGGTAGTCTGTCAAACAGCCTATCGGGTCAGCAGGACCCAGCACAGGGACGAAAAAGGAAGGAAGGGAGGGCAACCAGCCAGTACTGCCAGGACCCGGCCCCACTATCTCCAAAGTTGTGCACTGCACCCCAGGCCCCCAGCGCCAACAGCATAGGCCGCCAGGGATCCCGCACTGCGCCCAGATCGTTCCCGCCGGTCGCCTGCTGCTCAGGGTCCACGAAGGGGGTAGAACAGGCCCAGGTCTTCCTCGGCGCCAGCCGATCGTCCCAGGGAAGTCGCAGGGACAGGTTCACCGGCGCCGCCGGTCGCCGCAGGACACAAGGGGGCTCCTTTTGGTGATCTCAGGGCCTCCCCAACGATTTTGGCCACTAGTCCCGGCAAGCACTACCAGAGTCCACAGTTCCGCTCCCAGATCGGTGCCCCCGGGCGCTAGGCCGGCGGCGCTCCACTCACGCAGCCACAGGAGCAAGGCGCCAGTCGGCTGCCGCACCGTCCTCCGACGTCGGGCACCCCCGCCTCCAGCAGCCGCCTCTAACCTTCTCCAGACGTCCGCACCGCCGATGCCCAATGTGTCAGGGCCGGTCTGCAGGGCCTTGTCGCTGTCTTGTCCCAGGATTCAGGCGCCCGTCCGCGCCGCCTGCCAGCCTCCCACGTCCGAGAAGCTCCGGCGGCCCTCAGAAATCCAGGCCGGGGATCGGCCGTCACTCGCAGGCCCAGGCAAGATGGCCGGCTGGCGCACTCACGGAGCCCGCCGAGGAGCGCGATTCTCCGCTGCTGCGGGACCCAGCGCAGTCCCTCTCGGCGCTAGGGCAACCCGCGGCTCTCAGCTGTCGAGCCCGGGTGGTGGCGCCGCCGGGGGGGGTCTGCAAACAGGATAATCCCCGAGATCGGCCTGGAGCTCCGGGCTCAGGCATCCATGCTCGGCGGCTCCGTGGCCACGCCCCCAAATGTTTTCTCTTATTGCAAACTTAAGTTGACATGTTTGGATGACAGCACATTTTGTGTCTTTTTTATTTTATTTGTGTAACACATGTTTGCATTAAAAAATAAATAGCCATTACACCAGGTTCCTAAGGCCAGACCTATTGGCTTTTCCAGGAATTGTGTTACATTTGGGATAGTTTGCTCTTAGGCATTCATTGCCTTTTTTCTCCAAAAGATAGACAGGCTGGACTTACATCCTTTCCCCCCACATATATGGTATTCTAAAGGTGTACAGTGTTTGAGTTTTCCCGAGAAAATAGCCAAAATTTCGCAAAATTGTGTTTGTGTTTAAAAAACTGTCTTTAAATCTTTCCGAGAAACAGAGTTATTTTTGGGAAAATGGTGTCAACAAAAGGTCTTCTGTACTAAAATAACCCCTCTTTCCATATTTCAGTAACATGAAGTTGACAAATGTTGTTTTCACTGTGGTTTTTGCACATTTCTAAATGGTGGTCAATATTTCCTATGTAATCATGTGGTTTCTATCTACTTGTAGTTTTTGTAGGAAAGAGATGTGTAACCTTGACATTTTCAGAGCATTGGTGTAAGATTAAGAACCTATTCTGAAATCCATGCAAGCCACTCCACCCTTTATTCTCCTTGATCACTTATTTTCACAAATGTCCTCGGTTGGTAGTTTTCCCTGGGAACCAGTTGTTCTTGCACCCAAATACTGTAGCCATGTCCCATTAAAACCAGAAATGTGTTTTTAAGCATAGGTCTGACAATTAATAGACATTCTGGTGACGTAGTTTAATGCAATCCAAACAAGACATGCCATGCTAAATTTCCCTGAGCCTAGTTTTCAGAAAGAATCATGGTTGGTAGGCTTCCCTGGTTGCTGAAACACCTGGGACTCAAATAATGCATTCATCCTAATGTAATGAGAGGAAATTATGTAATGAGAGGAAATTATGGAATTTAGGAATATTGTTGAGTTTTGCGCGAATATCTCCAAAAGTTGGTAATAGGAGATAGCGATGTTAGCGACTGTTTCCAGTCGCTAAAATCTTGGCACGCCCACTTTGCATGTTATTAGTGATACATTTCTCTGACATGCAAAGCGGGGCCCAAGATGGTCGCTATCTCCTACTAGCTGTCGCTAACTGGTGTTAGTGACAGCTAGGTAATAGGGAGATCATTTTATCTCCGTTTTCTTGGCTTTTAAAGCCAACAAATCGGAGATAAATCCCTTGAAATATGCCCCAAGATGTGTGCTTGAAATGTCAAGGTATTGAGCAAGCAGAAACTAGCCAGTTTAGCAGATGTTCTACTGAGCCTAAGATAATTGCATTCTCTCGGAATTTCACCCCTTTCCCATCCCTCAAATGCAATCAATTAGCCACAGGAGGGTCTGCAGACTGATGCAGGAGTGCTTCTGTGTCAGCCCCCTGTGGTGTCAATAAGGAAGAAGGCTCCGATAAAAGCACAAGAGACTTTCCTGCACCCAGGTGGAACGTCATGATGTGCTTTAGTAGTAGTAGTACGTAAAATGTGAATGTCACACTATCAACAACAAAATGATTATACTTTTATATAAGCATGTGGTAGAACAGCACATTATCAATACTGCATATTGGCTATTATGCACTGACATAAGATGATTGTGGTTTAGTGAAAGCCATAATGTGTATCCTTGACCCTGGCATCTAGAAAGCAGCATATTTTAAAATTGAAAATGCTTATTCCAGCCATTACTGGATATTTTGGCAGCTAGGCCTGCAGGGATGTCTAATTTCCAAGTGAATAAGCCCTTTCTTTCTGCTGAACTTTACCTAATACATGAGGACAGACAACTAAGTAGAGGAGGAACGTTGAGGATGCCGTACAATGTTCTCAAACTCTAGGGTTAGGAGTACATTTTTTAAAGGTTCCTTATTGCTGTTCTCTTACTTATCTATTTACAAAAGCTGTAGTTAGCAAGGCTCTAAGGCAACATCTAATAATGAGATTTGCAACTGAAATAAACTAAGTGCCATGCTACTGTTCAGATTAGCTTTATTCTATTTTAGTTTAAATCATAAAAGCAACAACAGTACATAAATAGATACCATAACATAACATTACAAAATTAATATCAGCTATTAAAAAGACAAAATTAAATAAATATGATGAATCAGCTAATCAATATAGAGACATTTCAATATCAAATGAGACAGGAGTTTACTTGCTAGTTACATATTAGTTACATACTGCCGTGTCAGTTTAAGCTAGAACTCTTGAATGGCCTCTTTATAGTTGGTTCTTAAAAAATACAATTTTTAAACAAAGGTTCAAAGCTATTAGAGGCTAGAAGGTTAATGGCGCTAGGAGCACAAGATCCCTTTCCCCAGGAGTTGTATTTCATTGCCGGTGATATTTGTAGCGGAATGTGTAGGAAGCTCGGGTAAAAATCATGCAAGTCCCAAACACAAATGGGACCATCTCCTTCCTTGGGCTGGCAAAATCGTAGGTAGGGGACGATATTCCTGTTCTTAAATTTGATTAGCACCAGGTCCCCAGCAGTGTCTTTGGGCAGCATACCTAACCACCCCGCCCTCCTAACACTCAGGATTCCACCATCGAAATCAGGTGGCAAAGGTCTATTATTCTGTAGCCAAAAAATAACCTTGTTAAGCAGGTCCTGGTGTGATTTGTGTTTTCCCTGGCTAAGTGCAGGGACCCCAGAGAGGACTGACACATAAGGGGCGGCTTCGGGAGGTAAATTAATACGTGGCATTCTTACCAAAGCTGCTCTTGCCACTGTGTGAGTTGCTAGCACAGGTTTTAATGTTACTTTGGGGCCTGTTAAGGTAGGTATATTTAGAGGCAGTAATGGAGTTTCACCATTCTGACACATAACAGGCTTAAGCTTTTCGGGGGTGATAGGAGGATTAGGGCAAATGGGTATTGTCATTTTATTGGTTGATGGAGAATTCTTTTTAATCATTTCCTCAATACTAGTCAGCCTTTCCTCCAAATCAGCAATTTTTATAACCAAAGTTGAAATGACAGATAATAACAGTTGCTCGAACTGGGCCAATAAAGACGATTGAGGGGACGATACCGGGTCATCTATTTTATCTGCAAGCATATCCTCTATTGATGTGATTGGGTTAGGGGGGATGATGTAAGGCTGGTGCACAAGTTTTGAATTTTGGGTTGATTATCATTGACATTTTCCCAGGCGTGCTTCCATTTCATGTTA
The DNA here is from genome assembly GCF_964261635.1 of Lissotriton helveticus. Taxonomy (NCBI): domain Eukaryota; kingdom Metazoa; phylum Chordata; class Amphibia; order Caudata; family Salamandridae; genus Lissotriton; species Lissotriton helveticus. Next base: position 1,611,316,362 of record NC_136067.1, on the reverse strand, counting down.
AGACCCTGGGGCAGTACATTAGGTTGAATTTGGTCTTTATTTGAAGGTAGATATAGGTCCCGTGGTGTGCCATTTAAGGATTCGGAATTATTGCCCATAATAGGGGGGAGTAATGCATCCGGTACATACTTAGTGCCACACAAGGCATTGAGCTCCTCCCAAATGGACATAATTTATAATCAAAAACGCCGAAGAGCGGCAATACCCAGTGCAATGTAAGTCAATACGTAAATAAGTAAGAAGCGTCTCTATACCTCCTCCAATACAAAAGTCAAGTGGGGTGGCCTGTCCCATCCTCCTCTGGCCTCTGAGGGCCGTAGAGGGCCCGCCCTTTGCCCGGGCTTAGCCTGGCGCGTCCCGCACGCGTCCCGCGACGCAGAGGGAGCCTCCTCCTTTTCAGCGCCTCCGGGCGCGCAGGACCAGGAAGTGACCCGCTCAGCCTGCTGGGAGCTGTAGTTCCCCGGCGGCCGTGTAGATGGATGTCAAAGGCGGTGGGGGGAACAAGCAGCGTGTGGGCCCCAGCAGCGGCGTGTGGCGTGTCCCAGGTAAGGCTGACCGCAAAAGACCCCCCGCTCCTCAGTGGGAGCCTCCTCCTTTTCAGCGCCTCCGGGCGCGCAGGACCAGGAAGTGACCCGCTCAGCCTGCTGGGAGCTGTAGTTCCCCGGCGGCCGTGTAGATGGATGTCAACGGCGGCGGAGGGAACAAGCAGCGTGTGGGCCCCAGCAGCAGCGTGTGGCGTGTCCCAGGTAAGGCTGACCGCAAAAGACCCCCCGCTCCTCAGTGGGAGCCTCCTCCTTTTCAGCGCCTCCGGGCGTGCAGGACCAGGAAGTGACCCGCTCGGCCTGCTGGGAGCTGTAGTTCCCCGGCGGCCGTGTAGATGGATGTCTACGGCGGCGGGGGGAACAAGCAGCGTGTGGGCCCCAGCAGCGGCGTGTGGCGTGTCCCAGGTAAGGCTGACCGCAAAAGACCCCCCGCTCCTCAGTGGGAGCCTCCTCCTTTTCAGCGCCTCCGGGCGCGCAGGACCAGGAAGTGACCCGCTCGGCCTGCTGGGAGCTGTAGTTCCCCGGCGGCCGTGTAGATGGATGTCAACGGCGGCGGGGGGAACAAGCAGCGTGTGGGCCCCAGCAGCGGCGTGTGGCGTGTCCCAGGTAAGGCTGACCGCAAAAGACCCCCCGCTCCTCAGTGGGAGCCTCCTCCTTTTCAGCGCCTCCGGGCGCGCAGGACCAGGCTGTGACCCGCTCAGCCTGCAGGGAGCTGTAGTTCCCCGGCGGCCGTGTAGGTGGATGTCAACGGCGGCGGGGGGAACAGGCAGCGTGTGAGCCCCAGCAGCGGCGTGTGGCGTGTCCCAGGTAAGGCAGACCGCAAAAGACCCCCCCTACTATCCATAGCTGCAATGGCTTGAAACATTGCACATGTCCCAAGGCACATGTAACTAATTGATGCTGGAGAATGGTTTGTTTAAATGACTAAATTGAATTGTGCTACCATTTGGCACCAAGGTGTGTCTATAGTACCTCATAATTGATTTATTTAAAGTATTGGGAATATAAAGTATATTCAGCATATTTTATTGAACATTTCCATAAGAACATAGGAATCACACACCCTTATATGACAAGTACAGAGTCTAATTTTATTTGTTCAGCTACCAAAAGATCTAATATTGTGTTTGTAGAGCTTCCAAATACCATACATAAAAGCCGCATTTATCAGACAGCTCATTTGTTGGCAGTTTAGTCTCATTAGGCATTGCCTCAATGAGCCTGTCTCATTTGGATAGGAATTGCTGGAATTATTTTAAGGAAACTGTCTACTGACCTACAGTGGCACCTTCAGCCAGTGTTTTATGATAACATTATTTAGCCTTCAAGATAGTGCACAGAATAATGATTATTTAAACAACATCATCACTGAATCAGGCTTCCATTTTCTGAAAATGCTGAGGAAGATTTTCAAATGGCTTCCAAGTAACACCAGAAAAAATGTCACTCACGTCCTAGTCATGGCAAGTTGGATTATTAGAGCGCCCTCCACATCGGAATCACCAAACAACTCACCATAAGACTACAAATGATCCAGAATTGAGCAGCCAGACTCATATTCAACCTCTCACACATCACACAATACCTCAGGGATCTTCACTGGCTCAGGATACATAAAGGGCTCCTCACACATGCATTCAAGGCAATATAGAACTTAGCCCCCAACTACCAGAACAGTCACATCTCCTTCCACCAACCAGTCTGCCACTTCCATTCATCAGGACTCCTACTGGCATATATATCACGCATACACAGAATCAGATCAGAAGGATGGGATTTCTCTTACATCACTCCTAAATGGTGGGATGATCTGCTACTCCACATCCGAGCCTCCTCCTCTGTTCTTGAATTCCATAAGAATCTGAATCAAGATCTGGCTTTTCAATTAAACAACCTACCTACACAAAGATAGATACACACCTGCTTAGTTGGAGTATAACGTCGAAAGTGATAGTGTGCCTTGCAAGAACAAATAATATGACAATCAATGGAATTTTAGCTTTTTCAAATCACCCTGTTATACTCACCTGATCCCAGCAGCTTTACCATATCTACCTAATTGCGCTTACAAGACCAACAAGATAATGAAGTATGATTCTCGAGAGTGCTGACACCTCCCCTATGTTTTGCTGTTTCTGCCTGGTTATTCTTACAAAAATCAGATCACGCAGATTTTTTAGTTGCTTGCTTTTTAAATTCTTTTAGCATTTGTTTCAATGCTCAGTGGCCCTTTTCCCTAGGAAGGCTTTGTCAGATTTTCACTTTTAAGGAACTTAAACTTCCCCTTTCCTATCATTGATGCAAACCCTCTAGCATAGCATCAGTAAGCATAAACAGCATCATATTTTCAACACCTCCTTATTCGAAGAGGGTAAATCATCCCCCGCTTCCAAAACAGAAAGAAGACAGTAGCTGCCTGGATGTAGGAGAGCTGCCCAAATGGCAATTCCTATAAAACCGAAGCCTCATCATGGGGTCCACTCCTTCCTCTAGGGGCGACACTAGGTGGTCAGCAGCACTCTGAACCCCCCACAACCACTGATTACACACACAACCTCAGCATTATTCTCAGCTCCTCAATCTCTATCAACCACCAAATAAATGCTGTTTCATCCTCCGGCTTCCAAACGATCCGCCTACTCTTAAAGACCTTCATATGGATCCCTACCGAATCCAGAAGAACTGTCACACAGGCGCTCATCAGCAGCATGCTTGATTACAGCAATGCACTCCATGCCAGTAAGTCCCAAAAACATCAAAAGAAATTGAAGCGTGTCCAGAACGCCTCCACCAGACTAATCCTAGACAGCCCTTGATGAAACCCCATCTTCGTTCACCTGAGTGACCTCCACTGGCTCCTGATCAACAAAAGAATCAACTTCCATCTTCTTGGGCAAACAAACAGAGCCCTGCATAACACCGGACCCGAATACCTCAACCACTGCTTCTCCTTCTGCACAACTACCAGACTCCTCTGCTCCACCCCGCCCCGCCCATCTGGCCCTGGATATTATCCCACAGAGCCACAAGACATCGGCTAGAGGAAGATTCTTCTCCTACCTCACTGCGAAGACCTGGAGCTCCCTACATCTGCACCTCAGTCAATCCCCATCACTGCCTCAATTCAGGAACTCTGTTCGACTGAACTGCAGAACCCCTCCCCCAGTGCCTTGAGACCCTAACGGGTGAGTAGTTGCACTCTATAAGAACACTGGTTGATTGATTCATTGACTGCTTAACAGATCTTTATGGATCCTTCATTCTTTATCAATTTTGATTCTCTGTTGCCTAGACATCAGCTACATGTGGTGTCCCTTCCTCTACGCAACTAAAACATTTGCTAAACGTTTCCCCTCATAAAGATTGAATCACTCCTTTGACATTTGTGGCAGTTGATTCTGAAGCCTTCATAACTTTTTTTGCAAAAATGAAACACATGCCAAAATTGCATCATATCAAGTGACTTTTTTGATAGAAAAATTCACAGCGAATTGCCATGGAGAATGATTATAGTATTTGGACTTGTGATCTCCTGGTGCCAATTTTACCCTACTAGCCTAAGGCAATTTTAAAACTAAAGATATATGTAAATACAGAGAACTACTGTTTTAACAGATACCAACACATTTTATTACTAATAGGCCTGCACACAAACTATGGCTAAAACATAATTTCCTCACATGTATGTGCCAGAAAACTTAATAATGTATGACAAATCTTGCCTCTACTTAATAAACCCACATTGGGTCCTCAAGAGGAAAAGAATAATCATCCCATATCACGTTTTCCCCTCCATGCGAACATTTGGGAGAAACACATCAACATCACTTTATCCAAGAACTGCTGCAACCTCGAGAAAGCCTGGCGCCATGACCAGACCACAGACAACATGACGGCCCTCAAGCACGCCACCTGCAAACACCACCAGCTGATCCGCACCACCAAGAAGACAGCATTCAAAGAATGACTGGACAACAACGCCCACAACAGCAAGGAACTCTTCAGCATCGTCAAAGAGTTCTCCAACCCCAGCGCCGGAAACAACGACATCACTCCCTCGCAAGACCTCTGCGACTCACTCGCCTCGTTCTTCCACCGCAAGATTGCCGATATACACAACATCTTCGGCGCACCAACCACGCACCCAACCACCGAACCAATGCCCCCCACCACCTCCCTCTGCGCCTGGACCCCAGTCAGCACCGAAGACACCACCCGCACGATGAACACCATCCACTCGGATCACCAACCGACCCCTACCCCCACCATGTCTTCAACAAGGCCGACTCCATCATCGCACCCCAACTCCGGGACATCATCAACACCTCCTTCAACACCGCCACCTTCCCGGAGATCTGGAAGCACGCCGAGCTCAGCACCCTCCTGAAGAAACCAACAGCGGACCCCACCGACCTCAAGTACTACCACCCCATCTCGCTCCTCCCTTTTCCTGCCAAAGTCATCGAGAAGACCGTCAACAGACAGCTTGCCGCCTTCCTCGAGATGAATGGATCCCTCGACCCCTCGCAGTCTGGTTTCCGAGCCAACCACAGCACCGAGACCGCCCTCATCGCAGCCACTGACGACATCAGATCCCTGCTCGACAACGGGGAAACAGCGGCCCTCATCCTCCTGGACCACTCTGCAGCGTTCGACACTGTCTGCCACCGCACCCTAGTGCAGCGCCTCAGCAACATCGGAATCCAAGAGAAGGCACTGGAGTGGATCATCTCGTTCCTCGCCTGAGAGAGTCCGCCTCCCCCCGTTCATATCCGAGGCCACCGAAGTCATCTGCGGCATACCACAAGGATCATCACTCAGCCCAACCCTCTTCAACGTCTACATGAGCCCTCTCGCAGCCATCGCACGCAAACACAACCTCAACATCATCTCCTACGCCGACGACACCCAGCTGATCCTCTCCCTCACCAACGACCCCGCCACCGCCAGAACCAGCCTACACGATGGGATGAAAGACGTCGCTGAGTGGATGAAGAACAGCCACCTGAAACTGAACTCAGACAACACGGAAGTCCTCATCCTGGGATCATCGCCCTCCGCCTGGGACGACTCCTGGTGGCCCCCTGCCCTGGGCACCACTCCCAAACCAACGGACCACGCACGCAACCTGGGCTTCATCTTGGACTCCTCCCCTTCAATGACCAGACAAGTCAACGCCGTCTCATCATCATGCTTCAACACACTGCGCTTGCTCCGTAAGATCTTCCGATGGATCCCCACCGAAACCAGGAAGACGGTCACCCAGGCACTCATCACCAGCCGACTGGACTACGGAAACACCCTTTACACCGGAACCACAGCCAAACTTCAGAAAAGACTCCAGCGCATCCAGAACGCACCCGCACAACTCGTCCTGGGCATCCCCCGACACAGCCACATCTCCGGCCACCTGAGAGACCTGCATTGGCTCCCCGTCAGCAAGAGGATCACGTTCAGGCTCCTCACCCACGCACACAAGGCCCTCCACGACCTGGGCCCCAAGTACCTCAACAACCGCCTGACCTTCTACGCGCCCACCCGCCAGCTACGATCGACCAGCCTCGCCCTCGCCGCCGTACCACGCATCCGCAAAGCCACCGCCGGGGGAAGATCCTTTTCCTACCTGGCAGCCAAGACATGGAACTCCCTCCCGATCCACCTTTGGCTGACCCAGGATCATCTCTCCTTCAGGAATCTCCTCAAGACCTGGCTCTTCGAGCAGTAACGGACCCCTCCCCCCAGCGCCTTGAGAACCTACCGGGTGAGTAGCGCGCTATACAAATGTCCATGATTGATTGATTGATCCAAATACCTCAACCGAAACAGGATTTTGGATGGAGCTCAATTGGGCTTCAGAAAGGAGAACAATACTGAATTAGCGCTCCTAGTGATTACAGAAGAAATTATTGACATTATGGATAATGAAGCCAAAGCTACAGTGGTCCTATTGCACCTATCCATGGCCTTTGACACTGTGATCCATTTCGTACTGATGCAAAGGCTAATGGAGATAGGAATTTCAGGGTCAGCCCATGATCTCTGGCACTCTTTCTTTTTAAATAGAGAGCAAATGGTCATGCTAGGCGATTGTGTCTCCACTCCCTTCTCCTTGCTGTGTCGCATACCATAAGGGTCGTCGCTCAGTCCCACCTTATTTAATATTTATATGCCACCACCTTGCCAATCGTATTTGAATTTTCAGTTCAAGCATCACCTACGTTGATGACACACAAATTGTGTTGTCCATCAGAAGTAATATTGAGGAGGTAGCACAATGGTTCCACAACTGTATGCAAGCAGTGGTTAGCTGGATGAGCAACCACTGTCTCAAGCTGAGTTCGTAAAAAATACTTCTCTTTGGGAGGGATACCTCCCTTAAGAATGATACTTGATGGCCACAGATGTTGGGATCTCTCCTAATTCCTGTTCATAAAGTGAGAAATCTCTGAATAATGTTTTATTCCAAACTCTTGTTTATGGAAAAATCAAATAAACTTACACGATACGGGTGGGTTTCTCAGAACCCATGGGGCACTGGCGTCTGTGCATACTCGACCTTTCGCCAAGGAGACTATTCCATATGACAATTTATGAATTGGATTGAAAATCTTTTTGCTGTTACATTTATAAGGACACGACCAACATTGCCCTTTGGAAATAGAATTTGCATATTTGAGCCTTTGAATACTTTGGTGAACACCAATTGATTTAGCCACTTGGATGGGCTTTGGTGATATATCTTTGCTCCTCCTAGTCCGAAACTAAATAAAAATAAAAACGAAATATTACAGTATTTGAACACGAGGATATTGTCGCATTGCACTTTACAATGTCAATCGCCCTGAAGAAGTTCTGACTTTTCAGAACGAAACGCGTAGGCTGGTTTTGGTTGATAACCCTAAGAAAATAAATTATATCTTGAATACACACCAGGATTCAATAAGGACGTTAACTGAAAAATTGACATTTGGACTAAAAATATAAGTAGTGCTGTCTTTATTTTTTGGATTTACTTAAACTTACATCTATCACCAGTTCAAAATCCTCAGGAAAATCTTGCCCACTATCCCAAAATATTTACAAAAGACCTTGGTTAATTCTCTGGTCCTTTTAAGACTTGAATACTGCAATGCCCTGTATTTGGGTATGCAGCAGGACTCTATCAAGCAATTGCAGAGGGTTCAGAATGCAGCTGATAAAGTTATCAAATCATCAAAATATTTGACCCAGTCTCAAAGGCCCTGGAGAAGCTGCACTGTCTCCCTACAAAAACAGTGTTGTTTTTAAGGCAATGTGCATAGCACCCAACGCGCTCCATAGTGTTGGGGCTAGAATACCTTAAGACCAAATGTTTATGGTATTTCTCAGGAAGAAGCCTTCACTTAGAGAGCTCCAAGCATTTCAGGATACTAAGAATGTACACGTCCTTGTGGGGTGGCAGAGGTTTTATACATTCAGCTTGCAAACTTTGGAACCAGCTCTCTTGGCACCTACGAAGCCTGAAAATATTTCGGAAACAGCTCAAAACATGGCTTTTACACTCTCCATGTGTAAAGATGGGGCCCTAGGCCCGCATGATAGAATGAAGGACGACACAGGACACCAGTTAGGGGATAGTAACTCTGGCCTCTAGCACGTGCGCTCGGCCTCTTTTATTAACAGAGTCACCTGACCCAGTGACGTCTGTGGTGGGTGGGTGTTCAGTGTAGGGTTACACTTAGGAACAACTAGACCGTGTCCTGGCAGGACACTACATCCCTCCCAAAATTTAATGAAAGGAAAAGCGAATGTCCAACCTGCAAGAAAACAGAATACCAGAAATTTACAGCCCCCAACGGATTCTCTTCAGGCGGCCGGCTGGGAGATGTCAAAAGTAAGTAATCTATTTAATTTATCAATACTGCAGAGTATTCAAATAAAGGACCACATCATTTTTATGAGTGAAAAGCTCAGGATACAAATCTTGAAAAAACCAACAAGGGGGGCAAACATACGAGGAAAAAACTTGAGGAGAAAACAAGTAAGTATGAAATGAGGGTTACCATTAGGGGGTTGGGGCATGATTGAGTGTAAAGGTATGGGAAAGAGATAGGTTTAGTGATATTTTATGGTTTTTCAATTAACAATTATATACGTCAGAGATTAATGTAAAATCAGTTAAACATTGCACCCCAAGATTAATTACTGCAAGTCTAATCAGCAGTGATTAATCTCAAAGGGATTCATACTCATAAAAGTAACATAGAAGTAGAGAAAGGTGATGGATCACAAAATGATGAATGTTATTGAATGGAGGCGAGAAGTTGAATCAGCAGCTGTCTGTCTTCTTTATGTGCACTTCCCCTAGAAGTGGAAGTCGGATCTCTGTTACGAAGTTGGTCCATGGCATCATTATGTGTGTCTTATTTAGCACAGTTCACATCCTTGTGGCAGAAAGTGAAGATTGAAATGTGGATATTAGAAGTAATAATGAACTGGGTGCCTTTACAGTGGTTTTGCAAGACTAAGTCAACCTCTAAACCTGAGTCCTATGACTTATTTACTGAAGCAAACTAAGATGTTAGGTTTCCTGTGGCCATTTTATCGTAAACTCAGTCCTATGAATCACATATATATGGTGCAGTAATGAGCATGATCACCAGATAAAACTATCCTTTGGAGAAAACATTATCCCATATCTCATTTGGTGCTCAGTGGCACATTCATGATCACTGCCACCATCATCTGAGAGGGGACCTAGAAAAGAAGCAGGACAGGTTATTGGAAAAGATGTTTAGGATAATAGTGGTGCCTTCAACAAAAAAACTCTTCTGATGTGTTTTTTCTTACTTAGGATAACACTTGGGGCAACCCTCCAAAAGTCTCTGTCCAAAAACTCATTAGTAACAAAGATTGCCTTGTGCCATTCCAGACAATTTCACTGAAAAAGAATAGTATTGTTAAGTACACTAGACATTGATATAATTCAGGACAACAAATTGCCTTTCATCTTTAGACAGGCCCTTTTCTCTTCTACAATACACCCAACTCCTCTTTGTCAACCAACAACAAAGAAAAATAGACATAACAATAGAAACAGAAATATAAATGGTACCCACCAGAGCAACTTTGAAAACCCCTCATTACTCATGTAGCAAACATATCTTAAAAACAAGCCAGTACGCCTAGGATTGACTGCTAACATTTTGATTTTGTCAATGATTGTTTTGAAATGTGTTTTGATAAAATAAATACTGTTGTGGGAGATGCTTGGAAACCACCACTTTAAGAAATAATAACTCTTTTTGGTCTCGAAAAGCATATATTGCTGTAGTAGCTTCTTGCACTGAAGGCAATTACTCAGTGTGTGCTTGTGTGCACTCCTTGTGCAAGAGACAAGTTTTGTGTAAAGTTAGCCACTAGCTAAAGTGGGCTGTCCCTTCCCCCATGCTGTATGAACTAATGGGTAGACAGAGCACGTGAATGACAAAACAACAGAGCATTGGATGAAGAGGGCTAGTTGAAAGCTCCTATCAACAGGCCAATGGATGAAGAGGGCTAGCTGAAAGGCCACATAAGTATGTATACTAAATGCTCAATTTTAGTAAAAATCAAAAGGTCTTGGTAAAATGTTCTGTAAATAAAGTTGGTATAAAGACATTAAGATGGAAAAAATATCTGACCTGAAAAGACATAATCAAGTGTTCATGTGCATTTTGTTTCAGAAGAAAAAAGCTTCCTCCAGTTTCAGGTATTGTGTTCACAGCAAGTACTGACTTAACTCGCTGAAAGGATAGAACAGAAAAGTTTCCAGCAAAGTTGACAAAGAAAAGGGGAACTTTGCAAACTTCACGAAGGCTGCAATTTGGGTCACCACAACCTTCTATGGGCCACAAATAGTTATGCATCCATCTATGTATAGCCTGATCTTAAATTACTAAACTATTTACAAAAGCATGCAAACTCTAAGCAGGATTGAAAGAGAAATATTTTCTGTTCAAAGCAGATTACTGTATTAATAGAGATAAACAGTACCTGGGACATGCTTTTCTGAAAGGTGAGGTGAATTTTGTTCTATTTTTTAGAGTCTTGTATTTGTTATTGATACAGATGCTAATCCTTACCATCAGAACACTAAAATGTGGTGCAGATATGTAAATGACATTTTTCTAGTATGGACTGGTGAGGAGCAGGTTCTTAAAGACTTAATTAATTGACTGAGCACAACTCTGACATATGAGTTCATATGATTTGAACTTCACTACAGTAGAACAGAGGAGAGTAAGTTTGACCTTTTAGTGCATCATAATGACAACTAATTATATATTACTCTGTATAAGAAACCAGTAGAAAATAATTCCCTATCACTACATAGGAGTTTCAACCATCATGCTCTAAGGCACTACCTGCTATTTGGACATCTTCCCAGAAAAAGGGACAATTGCAAGTGCAGATTTTTTCTCGGAATTCAATGAACTTTGTGAGAAATTGATCTTCAGGAGATACCCTAAGAAAGATTGTTTGATACTCCATCTGTGAGGATCTTCTGCAAGACAGAGTAAAAACAGAGACCAATGACAGTTGGATCGGTGTGAGTACTTTTAATCCAGAAAACAATAAACTTAATAAGATAGTCCTGAATTACTGGTATATATTAGATCTGTCCTCTCTCTGCAATCAAATGATATTAGAGTAGAAAGGGAACACAAAGAAAAAAAAACTCTAGGCCTGTTACAGCTCAATGGTGTTTGGTACACATTGTTGGACTCTTTAAATGTCATAAAAAAGCCAGATGTAGAACTTCCCCATGAACACAAAGATGTGAAGTGCAAAGATCATAAACACAAAACCAGGGGTTTTAAAATTTTTACCAATAACACATATAAATTGCAATACAGTGTGAAAACTACCCAAATGATAAAACAAATAATCTGCTGACATTGAAGCAACAAGCATGCTGAGTCACCAATGCCTAATTAGTGGAACATTTGCAAACCAACAAGCACATATTAGACAATCTACAATGGCAAGTGAATCGGGTGATTAAACAGGATTGAGGGGTGGCAGTCTGGATAACATACTATCCATGTTGCTGGACTAATCTGTTTTGTGCTGTAAAGATGAACTAAATGAAGCTTCCAAATTTGCCAGTATGGTACTCTTGCCATACTAATTTACTCTCCTCATAAAATGAATATAATATGATGCATGTAGGATACATTCTTATGAATTTGCTCAAATGAACAGTAAGAAATGGACATGCAGGACCTATTGGATGGTATGAAAGTTACCAGATATCCCAATACTTCCCTTTTTATAATTTGCTTTGTTGTTAATGCCCTCGGGATGCAGAGTTTGGAATCAAATTCACCATTACATTTTGAGACATATTATTTGTAAGTGTTTTAGTAATTGAGGCATTTTGATGTCAGGATTAAGAAGACTATTATTGTTACATGAAATTGCTGAGAATATTTATTTACTTAGGAATCTTTAAGTTCAAAAAGATGTTTATTAATAAGATATAACAGCATGATAAACAATTGTATAAAAGCAAAAAAAAATAATAAGGTTTGAATTAATACATCAATAAAAGTAATGAGGGTTGAAACAATACATCAATTGGATTGGAGAATAAACATGAGAGTCAAAAATATTCGAAAAAACATAGTTGGAATAACAACAATAAAGGCATCAAAAATCATATAAAAAGCATGAATGGAAATAAATAATATATAACAATTTATAACATTGTAAAGTTTGTATATTATAAAAATATGAACAAAAATGAGGAAGTCATGGAAATTTAGATACTTCTTGCTGTATTGGGAGGACTGAGGGGAGACGTCTGGCACTAGCGTCAATAAATAGAACAACCGGTTTCCATAACTGCAGACATTTAGGTGCTAAGTGTTGTGGATATACAAAGGTAGTGTCCAATCTATGATTATAACAAATAGCATACCACCATGCTTGGTATGAGAGTTTACTTAAGTCTTTCCAATTTTTAATGATTTGTTGGAAGGCCACTGCTAATAATAAGTCAAGGATTTTAGTATTCATGTGATTATGTTTCCAAATGGGAGATAAACTACCTAGAAAGATATGTAATACAGAAAAGGAGTGTGTAGTGTGAAAGATAGAATTTAGTTGTGACCAGACCCGATCCCAGAAAGGACGAACACATTTACAGGAGAATAACATGTGAAGCAGGTCAGCATATGGCTCCGAACAAGACCAGCACGAATGAGAGTTGGTGGAACGGAATGTGTGAAGAATGGACACTCCTCCTGCACCTGTAGATCTAGTTAATCTACGCACCTTATTACTCCGTTGTTCTAAAGCTTCTGCTATTTACAAATTCCTACATGCCTCACCCAATCCAAGAGACAAAACAAAGATAGAGTTGTCTTGGGAAAAAGACCTAGAAACTTCTTGGAGTGTAGATCTTTGGAATAACATATGGCTTAAAATTAGGAAATCATCTAGGGCGGCAAACAGTACTCAAACCCTTTTCTTTATTTATATTAGACTCTTACTTAGGAATCTTTAAATACTGATATTGCTAAGAACTTTAGGCAGAACATGCATGAAGCTTAAACCGTTTTCTATGAGCAATCAATAATGATGTTTCCTTTGGAGGATTCATGGAATATGAATAGTACTAAATAAGCACAACAAGGATAAGCAACACTCCATTGTAAGACAACCGGTATTGTGAATCATGGGTCTTTATACAAGTGAGTTAGTTGGGATATTCTATACTTTGCACATTAGGCATCAGCACTTTCCCATTCTCTAGAAGTGCCCGTTCATTTGACTTTTATTATCAAACCCTCTATTGAAAGGGCTATTCAGGAATTGGGGTATCTGTCCATGCAAACTATGTATACTCATTACCATGTTTCACAGGTCTACCATTATAACTTTTCTACCATACACCAGACAAATAGAACGGAAGTATTTGGGCACATGACAATTGCACACTCCATGACTGGGACGATCATCTAGTTTTCTACCCTTCCTCTTAAGGTGGCACTCATTTTTTTCCACTGCACTCCATTTTACCTACATGTCCAGAGCAACATTCTCTTTGCTTTCCCAAGTGAATGGTGTTCGTAGTTGAATGGAGAATGGCCACCTGCTCCAAGTATTGTAAATTATGACAGCTTAGTGTTGGTGTTCTTTTTTATTCTTGAACCTAAATCCTACAAATAAAAGACCTGTTAGCTCCTTTGCTTTAGATATTTTCTGATCAGTAATACCATATGCACAGTTACATTTTCAGCTCACAGGTTGTGGGGGGATTTTAGAATTGTCCTCTCCTCATACACGCTTTTATTATCTTACAACATTCTGTCATGGACTTACTGGCACATGCATCAAGGTAGGCTTTTGTGATTCCTTAATTGCGAATATTAAGGAATCGCAAAAGCATATGCATGTAGGAATCGCTATAAAAATAGCGATTCCGAAACATTCCTTCCTTGCAACTCGCAAATTGTGAGTCGCAATTAGGGAATCCCTTCCCATTCATTGCTTTGGGCCTACAGGCCAATAGGAATGAGTGGGAGATTGCAAGCGCAATTTCCGAGTACCAGTAGGTACTCGCAAATTGCTCATGCAATTTCAAGGGTGTCAAAATGACACCCTGTTGCACCCTTGAAATTGGGATTTGCACCCATGTTGCGCACACGCATGCCCCAAGGGCATGTGTGTGTGTGTAACCTAAGACTTAAAAAATGCAATTTAGTTCATTTTTCAAAGTTTTTGATAATTACAGACAAGTTTGATTTGTCTTGAATTTGCGGTTCCAAATAGTGAAATTGTTATTTGAAAGGGCTTCTAGCATTGCATTTAAGGAATCGCAAATTGCGATTCCTTCAAAGCAATCGCAATTTAGGAATTCGCAAATAATTGCAAATTCTTAAATTGCACATAGGAAACACTTTTATGCATCTCCAAAGGCCAATTTGCGATCGCAAATGGCCAATTCTTGCGAATCGCACCGCTTGCGATCACAAAAACCTTTGATGCATGTGTCCCTTAGGGCTGTAAAGGTCTTTCTAGTTTCTTTCGTGATTGCCTGAGGAAAGGCTCACTCCTCTCAGTAGCCATGGTGCCACCCTGCTGTTAACATAAGTTGTCAAGTGTCTCCTTAAGAGGGTCGCACTTAGTATTAAAAAGCCACATAGGACAGAAACCTCATGGAAATATTTGTATTTCTTGATTGAAGATAACAGCTGATACAGGAACTAACAAACAAATCATTAAAACCACTCTCAAATCAGCGTTAAGAAAGATCCCTACCTAATGTCTTCCAGAAGAATGAATCCAACAAGAATCCTGTTGGTGAAAAAGGAAGCAAAACACAATGGGTTGGTTGTACAAAATATACCAGTCGCAAACGTCCAATCAGGCCATTTGTGACTGGTAAAATGCATTTTCAACCAACCCTATTTTGAGAGTCAGTAACCTATTATCGACTCGCAAAATAGGGTTAGCAAATCACTATTCGGAAGGGCATGTGAATGACATCCCTTACTAATAGCGAGCCACACTAGTATGTATGAATGTGTTGCGACCGAAATGCGGTTGCAAAACATTAGCAGATTACCACCAATTTCAAATTGATGGTAAGCCATTCACAAACAGGAAGAGGTACCCAAGGGACGCCTTCCCCTTTGTGAATGGGGTCACCAACATGTTTTCAGAGCAGGCACACTGCCCATTTTAAAAAAAAATAAGAAAACTACTTTTTATTTTTGTTTTTGAAATACATCCCATTATCCTTTAAGGAAAATGTTCTGAATTTAAAAAAAAGATGGTTTACTTAAAAAGCAGACACAGACATGGTGGACAACATCCCTGTGAGTGCCCAGATATTCCCAATGGGTCACAAATTACAACATGCCTCAGGAACATTATTGAGGCAGGTTCCTTACAACCGATTTGGGAATCACAAACAGTGTCGGAAGCATTGTTGTACATCAGGTTTAGCGACTTGCAAATTGTGAGTTATTAAAAATCACATTTGCTAGATGCAGAACTTGATGGTCGTAAATGTGGCCCATATGAAACATAAGAGAACAAATGCAATGTATCTTTCTCTGTATGCATGGATTAGGTAGGAAACTACATCAATGGCAAAAGGTTGACACCATCTTGGTTTGAGATTGCACACAATATACACTGGGAAGATGCCATATTGGAAAAGAATAGATTTATGGGTAGTCAAGCCTACTGCTCCTGGAAAATGGTGGTTTTCAGAATTATCTGGCATGGGAAGACATCCTTCCTTTCCTCTATGCTTTCACGCTTCACCAGTATTTTCCTTAGCACAGTTCTCCACATGATATGTGGACCAAAAACACTCCTCGTCATGCTCAGATGGATGAGGAATTAAAACACACTGACTTATCTTGGATTCAAGGCCCAGTTAGCAAGCCCCTGGTGACTATGGTCCTCTGATGTAACACATTCATGCTGGCTGTCTAGTGACAAGTATGAGAATGATGATTTCTCATTAGGCTTATACTTAACATGCAAAGTTTACCAGACTGGCTCAAGCATTTCCCTTTCTTCAGACGGGGTAGGTAGCAAATTGTTGTTGTTCTGATGAGACACATAGAGGTTTTCACCAAGAAGAACATAACATCAACATCTGCAAGCAAGGGCTGAATCCAAGAGGTATATTCTTAGCAGCTTAAATGGACAATTACATTTATTTATTCTCACATGTGCTCGAATTGACACTGTTTCTTTTTTAAAGCAATTATAAAAACATGATTATGTAGCTTCTTTTGAGTGTGTGTATGTTTGGATTGGATTGCCACACACACAATGAATGGAATTACTGAATGATTCTTAATTGGCCACTGCTGTTCAATTTCTCTTGTAAAGAATGCATAAATATATTTTTATACAAGTATTTGCAATCTGCACGATTGAGGGATATTTATAAGGGTTCATGGTGATGATGATAACTAACCCCGGGCGGGTAACTATACTCCGCCAGTGGAGTTTACGTAGGTTTGCCTTCAGTTAAACTATGACGGCGTGGAGGAGCGTAGTTAGCCGGCCCCTCCACCATCCCCAAATAATTGTGAAGCAGGATTGCGAGGAGGTGGCAGGAGAGCGGCAAAGTCCAGGAGAAAGCAGCCACAGGCAGGGAAGTACCTTTTAATCATTTTTAATTATTTGGGGAGGGTGCAAAGCGGAGCAGAGCAATGAGATGGCACAAAAGGGATACCCCAAAAAATTGTTAAAACATTCATTGAAAAGAGCGAGATTTACACCACGAGAATGCCTTCTCCAGGTTAAAGAGAAACAAGAATTAGACCGACTGGTATGTGTCACTACTTTTGGACCAGAAACACATAAATTCCAACAGATGATACTCAAAAATTGGCACCTCCTTGAAGAACTTGAATGCCCTTTTCCAAAACCAATCTTCCCCTTGAAAAGGAATCAAAGTATAGGACAGCAGCTTGTCCGGGTGGATATCGCATTGCCAAAGCCTAAAAGTGACTTATTCTCTAAAAGGAATTTAAAATCAGTGGAAGGCCATCACAAGCGTGCCAATTGTGTGGCTTGTCCCAATACCATTGAAGGTAATGAATGTAACCATCTGGGCATAAAATGGAAACCTCTGGACTTTTCAAATTGTAAGACCAAAAATGTAGTAAATGCTATACTATGCCCCTGTATGAAGATATATATATAGGGAAGACAAATCAACAAGTAAATATGAGAATCACACAGCACAGGTCTCGGATTAAGAAAAAGGTCATTACAGCCCGATGGTTGAAAATTTTATCGAAAAATCCCATGGGGAAAATGAGTTTAAGTGGACAATTTTATTCACAATGAATGTAATGAAACGTCCTTTTGACATCGATAAAGTTTTACTTCAAAAAGAGGCATACCTGATTTTGAAATTTAAATAGTTCACAGACAGGGCAGAATAATCTGTCTGAAATATCAAGAATATAGTGCATATACGTTTGCACTGCAGATTGATTTGACATAATGAATACAGTTTCCCATAATGCAAATTCTTTGGTCCTAATAAACCCGCTTTGCAGAACACGTAGTGCATTTCCCAGTTCAACTCTTTAGTATAAAGGGTTTGGAGCTCCCCCTCTAAGATGTCCGCTCCAATCTTTGGAGAAGCAGCAAACTGCCCCTCATGTCGATATGAAGGTAACAAACTTTGTTTAGATTGAGCCATATGTTGCTAGCCGCTAAACTATTAGATATTAAAACAAACCCTTTTTTGCTTCAGGAACTACAGCAATAAAGAATAGGAGTTCCGAGCACCAGTGCGATCCGTGCAAACGCCTCAATGAGGTACGTGTGTGCGCTGTTTGTTATGAATTGTTTGCATCAGCATGTAGCATAGAGAAGTTTGACAAACGTATCCATCTTTCACCAGTTTTTTCTAAAATGAACGCGGCGAAGAAAAACTAATGCGACTTTTGAATAACTAAAATAAATACAGCGGGCGTGACGCGGCAATCCGTAAAGTACGTGCCACGTGTTTGTATTTACATAAAAGAGTGTGCAAAGGAACAATGTGAAGCCGGTATCTAATATTAGTATTCATTTTTTGGTAGATTTACAAGGCAAATGATGACGGCCTCGTTTGAGCAATAAAGCAGCGACTACTGTTATAAGGAGTGAAATAACAGACTTGAGGTAGGCGCCACTTTAAGGTGAAGTGACATCACTATTAGATATCGCCTAGATAGGCTCTTACAAATATAAATTCGTATTTTTTGTAGGAATTGAACAAGGCGGCCAAAAATCTTTGAGTGAACCTTAAATAGGAACATCATTTGCGACAGCCTGACTAGAGCCTGCAATTAAAAACAAGAAGGCTCATCTGCATTATATTCAGGTATAACATCAAGTCTAATATAGAGTTAGTGTAATATATTGAAAGTAAGGAAGCGTTTCAAAGTTGTAAATACATCTTTTTTGTTTTTATACACTTTGTACAGAAAATTGAAAAAGTCCTGATGAGAATCTGGGTATTCGTTTCCCTGGATTCGAAATGCATCGGCACAGCAAAGGAGCATACAAAATATAAGGAACCACATTTTTTCTGCAATAGTTCTAATTAATTTATGCTATTATTGAAATTCACAACTTTTGGTCGAGTGCTCCTTTGGACTATAAATATTTGGGGCCAGATGTAGGTGGCCAATTACCGGTCGGTAACGGCCGAATTCGGCCGTTACCGACCGGTAATTGGATTTTGAGATGTAGGAGCATGCTTTACAGAATCGGAATTTTACCGATTCTGTATTTACAGATTCGGACAAAATTACCGAATCGGTAAATACAGACTCGGTAAAAATACAGAGTCTGTAAAAGCATATGTAGGTAGCACATCTTTGAGTGCCGCAGGCCTTTCAGATTCGGTATTTTACCACCCAATCCAATTGGGTGGTAAAATACCGAATCCAGGTGTGCATGCACATGTGTGCATGCACACCTGTGCCATGTGACACACAGACATGCCCTTAGGGCATGTCTGTGTGCCACATGGCGCACATGCCTATTTTTGGGGTGCCAGAGGGTGTCAAAGTGACACCCCCTTGCAAAAATCGGTATTTACCGATTCTGTAATTACAGAATCGGTATTGCCCATTGATTCCTATGGGCTGCAAGGCCCATAGGAATCAATGGGCAATACCGATTCGGTATTTACAGAATCGGTAAATACCGAATCTTAACGATTCGGTATTTACCGACCCTGAAATACCTACATCTCCCCCCCTTTATTTTGCCACCTCTTAAATACCGATTCGGTATGAATCGGTATTTAAGCGGTGGTAAATAAAAATTACCTACATCTGGCCCTTGGTCTTATATTTGGATATTGATTTATTCAGTTGCAATTTAAGAAGGTTATAAATGCCTGTTTGTTTTTGTGTAAAGTTTTGTACGTTTGATGTAGTATGTTAAGTATGTCTTTGGAAAATGTGGACGTTAAATGAGTTTTGTAAATATTTGTATATTTGTTTGTAAATCGTGTACAGAATAGATCCTTTTTTCTCCTTTTCATACATAAATGTGGTAAATGGAAATTGAAAAAATTTAAATCAGAAGGTATATATAAAATACCAGTGCAAACAAAAAGGATTTGTGTTTGACCAAAAAGCAAGAATAATGAGAGCTTGAAATATAATTGTGGTATAGGCAAATTTGTTGTTTACGGATTACACCGAAGAAGTGTAAAAAAAAAAAAACGGTGTTGGATCTAGCCCTGATCTCTTGACTGGGTGAGAGTACTCTGCTTAATTCAGAGACTCTGTCCATCACCACCCCTTGTTGTAAATAATACACCGAAGAAGTGGCATACTCAATATAGTTAAAAAGATTTTTGCCATTGACAGGTGCCATTGCTTTCCTTTTGAAATATACATTATATGCACCCTGAAGAAGGTGGCACCCAAACGAAAGTTTATAGGTCCTTACCATTATGGGCCTATTAACAATTGTTAAAAATGTTCCTTATGTGTAATATTTACAGTATTGTTTAGTAGAGTAAACCTGTCGCTTTGAACATTAATAGACATCGTGAGGGACTCAGGTGCATATTAAGCTTGTTTTGTATATATGTGATGTATGTATCTGTGGTTCCGTGTGAGTATCCTTTGAGTATGAAGGTAGCTGAGTGTGTTTAAATGAATGGTCGCGCGATGGGATCTAATTGTATTTATTAATGTACTGATATTTTTGTATTGGAAGTATATACAAGAACATTAAAAATTGAAAATAAAATATTGAATCAAATAACAAATATACCTTCTTAAATGTCTCTATATTTGCGTAAATTGTCCAGCCAGAGTGTCCGACTTAATATATGACATTTTGCATATGTTCAAGTGAAATAGGTAGAGCTCATCTTTTGTGAATATTGGACCTCATACTCCTCCACCTGGGCAACTATCCCTTTCAACCAATACCATCTCAAACCTAGACAAGCCACGTCTGTTTCTTCACAACTTGAAGCAGAGATGCAAAGCAACTCATACACCAATACCACAAGGCAATGGTCCTACTTCAAGGTCCCGGTCATCCTAGGCACAAGCAGGATCCCTCCCTCCAATTGCCCACTTAGTCCACCAGTCCAACTCCCATCCATCCAACTCACACATTGAAGACCGAAAACCTCAACTATATTAAACTGCATGTTTCTAAACAGTCAGTCAGCTGACCAGCAAGCCACTCAAATAGCAGAAACCATTCTTCTCCATAAAATTGATGTATGATTCTTGATAGAAACCTGGCTAAATGACCACTCATCAGCCATTATTGTGACCGTAAATACCATACCAGCGGCAGACTATATATCATACACAACAGGACCTCCACCTAAAACCCTTCCACATTATCGAACACTCAAATTTCAAATACTTAGGATTTGATCTCCCTTCCAATGTCTCCCACCCCATCAAACTTCACACCATCCGTCATCCCCGAGGTTAAAACCTACTATTTCCTGGATAGCTAATATACCTGATAAAACTAACTTCCATGAAAGTTTCCACAGACATTATACTAGGTGACCTAAACTTGCACCTGAATGATACTAACGACATAACAGTACAAGCCCTAACCACCCTCCTTGAATAAAAAGTCAACACTGCAAAAAACAAACCCACAATTAACGCTCTACCCTCAATGCAATCATCTCCAACCATAATTGCATGTCCCTCCTCTCCATCGTTCCCATCGACTGGACAGATCACCTCCTAATTTCGATCATAACCTGAACTAGCCCAAACCCTCAAGCAAACCCATCATTCGAAGCACTGGACAAGGAACATACACCAAACCCAGCAATTAGAGCTAGAATCCCTAATCATCTCCCAAATATTCCCCCTTTTGAACTTACCACTGCCAATGGCCTCACCTACCACTATAACACAAACATGACAGAATTTGTTTACACCATCACCGCCTTACAATGAAAAAGTCACGAATAACCCTACCAGATCCTGGTTCAACACAGACCTTAACAAGGAGAGATGACAACTCAGACTGACTGAAAAAAGTGGAGAAACAACCCTCACCAGCTCATTTCTCTCTCCTTTGAGCTGAACGCTCAAAATACTAAAACACATCTACAGACAAAAATCATCTCTTTTCGGAACCCAACCGGATCTTTCCAGAAATACACCGAAAGACCTCTTTGATATCAGCAAACACCAAGACTCCACTATCCCACAGCATCCTACTGAGACCTCCACCAAGCGCTGTGAAGAGTTCACTACATTCTCAGATAAAATTACAAACATTGACCTCTCGCTGAACCCTCTTATTCCACCTACTGAAGATGATCCCAGCTTCCAAAGATGGCTCCCACCTTATCGCATCAGCATCTGAAGCTGCTCCTCTCAAATCCACCCTCTCAGAGAACGAGAACCCCATACCAATTACTTACACCTAAATAACACCGCAACGTGGTTCAAGTTTGAAAACATCTCTGAAAAAGAAGTTCACGAAATACTAGCACGCCTGGAGCCGACCTCTTACCTTTCTGACCCTCGTCCCTCTCTTGCCAAAATATTGAAAATGTCCACTTACATGACACATTCCAATCTGGATTCAGGAAAGGCTGCAGTACAGATACTGCAATCCTGAACATCACTGATGATCTACATAGATCCCTCGACGTTGCCTATGCCAGCATGCAAATCGTCCTGGTCTTCTCCTCTGCCTTTGGTACCGTCAACCACAACATTCTTCTAAACATCCTCTTATAACGTGCTGGCATTAGCGGCATGGTCCTGCAATGGTTTGCAAAGCTTGTTCCTAGGGCAACTCAAACATAATATACAACAATACTCAATTTACAGTATAAAGAGGGACAAGACAGACTATATCTAATGCAAAATACAAAAATAGTGTTTATTGAAAAATAAGTAATAAATATGTATACACGTCACATATGGAACAATCCCCAGGCAAACCCCAATCATGTCATCATTCACTCATCTTGCACATTTATCTTTTTCAATAGACGTCATGAATGGACAATAACAGTAAAAGACTAAAATCAATACAATTCTTGTTAATAAATAAGGTCGTCTCTTTGATGATTTATGATTCAGTCATCAATAAAAAGGTTCCTGATGCCCTTACACCATAGATTCAAACTGATAAATAGGTTTGAAGATCGTGGCTTGATCAATGAGTGGCTGCAACCCAGATGGTATCCTATGTGCGTTTCAGCTCCACAGTGCATTCTTCATGAAAACTCACAGCAATGAACCCAAATATACTTTTGAGAAAGTATGTTAACCCAGTTGATGATGAACTGAATGGCTCACTACAGTCGTTGAAAGGTAAAGGAGATCTTCTAAAGAGAGATCGAGGTCCACTACAATGGTGATCAATGTGCAGTGTCAAATATTTAAAGAGCAGTCCCAGGATTAGGGCTTTATGCAAGATGCCTAATGTGCAGTGCTCCGGTGTTGGAGTACTGGCAGCGATCATTGTCCGAGCATCTTGGACTGAAACAGTATATTTAATGCGTGAATGTCCAACGTGCAGCCGAACGCCGCGCAATGGTTCGCTTCAAACCTGAGTGATAAATCCCACCTAATAAAAATAAATATTTCCACATCACCAGCAGCACTAGTCAAACAAGGAGGGCCCCTAGTCTCAATCCTATCCCACACTCTGTTCGACTTCAACATGGAGCCCCCTTCCATTGATCCTAAACCAAGCCAGGACAGCCCACCATCTTTACGCTGATGACAATCAAATCTACATTAAAATCTCATCACTTAAGGACAACCAACACCTAAACACCACCCTCTCCCTGATACAAACTTGGCTGATCAACAACCACATAAAGCTCAAACCCAACAAAACTTAAATTCTCCTAATCTAGCTAAACACTAACCCTTACCCAATTAACAACTGGCTCGACAACCTAACTGCAATAAAAACTGAAAACTATCCATCTCCAACTCTGTTAAATCTCTTGGGATCACTCTCAAAATGAACATGAAAGACTACATCAATGCCTCAGCAAAAAACGCCTTCTGCGTGCTAAAAACCTTAAAAAAATTAACCCATTTCCACCCCATTGAAGACCTGAATACCGTAACACAATCCCTAGTCCTCTCTAAACTGGAGTACAGCAATGCAATGATTGCTGGCACCCCAAAAATTCATCTCCTACCAATGAAGTCCACTCTTAACGCAGCAGCCATACTTCTCTCTGGAAAGAAATTATATGAACACATCACCACCACACTTACAAAGATCAATTGGATACCAATTGAAGTGAGAAGTATATTCAAAACAGCTTGCATAACCCACAAAGCCCTCTACTCTGGAATGCCAACCTCCCTTGACAATAAGTTCTCAAACGTTGACCAAAAGAGACCCCTTCGAAGCTCTAACACTCTTCTCTTGATATCAACCAAATTCAAGACTCCCAAATCCCTCACCCGCTCATTCTCAGGGATTACTCCCAGAATCTTTAACGCCCTTCCAAAAGAACTATGTGACAAATGACAACACATCTTACCTCACTTTAGGAAAAACCTCAAACTATCCCTTCTCAACAAATACCTATACTCTCCCTCCTAGATCATGCCTTCACCGCCAGCGACTCATTGTTTCATACCAAACGGCAATCCATTTTTCCAAGCCTCTTTCTCCTGTAATTACCTCAGAAGTACAATGACAATCCTCTCTTCCCTATTATATATTTCACCCCTGTTTTTATTGCGTATTACTGTTTGCTTCCTACTTGTATTATACCTCCTGTATGCATCCTAATGTTTTCTATCTACCATAGTCATTGTATATGCATTCCTTTGACTCCATGACTCATGCCTCATTCTCCTGTAACTACCTCAGAACTGCATTGACAATCCTCTTCTTCCAACATTGTATATATATATCATACCTGTTATGTACTGCATATTACTGTATGCCTCCAGTTGTATCGTTCCTCCAGATGCATCCTACTGTTTTATACCTCCCACAATCGCTGCGTATGAGCCCCTTGTAAAGTGCTCTGATACCCTCAGGCCAAGCTTGCGCTACATAAAAATAAAAAAATAAAATAAAATATGTTACTTTGGAAAGAACGCATTAATGCATTGCACACAGTGGACCAGATAACCTAAAAGGCATTTTGGAGTATGGAAACTAGTAATCCAGGAGCCATATTATAGGAAGTACATCGGGGGCAACAGGCACGTGCAACCACTTTGTACACTTCTGGGGCACTTTGGTATTACAGGAGGGGCTACAGATGCTAGTGAGGCCCCTTCTGTAATACAGATAGCACAGGCGCACATGTAGCGCCAGCATTATCTCAAGAGGGTATTTTCTCATTTGCATGGTGGTGTGAGGGAATCTCTATCTCTGCCCCTGCACTTTATTATGGATGTGGGCACAAAAGCAAAGGTGGTGCACTGTCACTGAGTCCCCTGAGGGCAGCACTCACAAAGGATGAAAGCGGGTCCCATGGACCCCTTCAGACAGTCCATATCAGGCGGGTGCAGTCACTCACTGCACCTGCCTTCAAGGTGATCACTAGAACCATTTGAAAGAGCAGGCACCTTGCCCCCTGCACTA
Source organism: Lissotriton helveticus (assembly GCF_964261635.1). Taxonomy (NCBI): domain Eukaryota; kingdom Metazoa; phylum Chordata; class Amphibia; order Caudata; family Salamandridae; genus Lissotriton; species Lissotriton helveticus. The sequence continues at coordinate 1,611,291,220 of NC_136067.1, read as the reverse complement.
TGAAACATGGAGGGGCTTTGAAGCAGGTGCTCTGTATTTCAGTTGAATAGGCTGCCCCCAGGGTAGAAGAAGTTTGGGACTGCCCTGAGGGCAGTGCATTTAACATATTATGGTGCACTTTCCCTGTTTTTGCACGGTGCACCTATTTGAAGGGAAACTGCATCCTATTTGTAATAGGGCCCCAGTTATACTACTCCACATACTATCAAAAGCAATTCACAGGTCTAAGGTTGGAAATCTCCATGTTCCTTATCTTTTCTGTAAGGAGAGTTCCCTGGTGGGGGAAATCTCTTCATAACTTAGTTTAGGCTTTTGGAGTAGATGTGAGAGTGAGACAGAGGAGCGGTGAGTAAATGGGAAAAATTGCTACTGGTAAGTTAAGGAGGGATTTAGGGGGAAAATGCTCATACAAAACACACACCTAAGAGTGAGAACAACATGTAAGTAAAATTAATGCAACATTTTATTATGTTTTTTATTTAAGAATCAACTATTTTAAATAAGTTATATTCAAATTTTCAATTAAAAACATCTAAAAATATTTTAAATGAGTTGAAAATATAACTTAGAAACATGTTTTGTACAAATTAAATAGAAAGGTGGGTAATTAAATTTTAAAGCTTTTTCCAAAACAATGGGTAAAATAACAAACATTATAGCATACAATAGTTCGTAGGTAATTTGTACACAGCCTCTATGTTGCAGAGGTCAGCCTGAGAAGTCCTGGAATCGATAATATAGTTAACAATGAGAGATCCATTTTACATTTCATTATAGTGGACTGTAAGCATTAGGGTAAGCTTTCATTCCATCAATCCACCTTTGCCACTCCCCCTGTTCTTGACTTAGCTTGTTTCACTCCTGCTGGATGCATAATCCCTCAGCTTGCTATCCCCCTTCCATGAAGTGAGGGTAGAGTTGCACAGCTCTCACCACTCCTTGAAGTCTGTTCTTTGTAACCTATCATGTAACACAGAATGCAAAAATGTAAATCGGACTCCCCTCTTGACCCCGTCCCAGCTATAATATTTACGCAGCTGTGTCCACTTATCACCACCCCCTTAGTCTCCATCTGGAATACCTCTCTTTCCTCTGGCATATTCCCTTCGGAATGGAAACAAGCAATGCTTATCCCTATATTGAAGAAAGTGGATGCGGACCCGTCGGTATTCAGTAATTACCGACCCATCTCTCTCCTACCGAAGCCGGCCAAGATTTTGGAAAAAGTAGTACAGGAGCAACTAGCCGACTACCTGGAATCCAACACCCTCTTGCATGACTCTCAATCCGGATTTCGATCCGGTTATAGCACAGAGACGGCCCTTTTGGAAGTATCAGAGACTATAAGAGAGAGCGTGGACAGAGATGAGGTGGCCATGTTGGTGCTCCTCGATCTGTCCGCGGCTTTTGACACCGTGACCCACTCCATACTATTGAATAGGTTGTGTGACCTAGGAATACAGGGCACTCCACTGGCGTGGATAAAATCTTTTTTATCAGGCAGAACCCAACAGGTTTGGTGCCGCCCCTACCTGTCAAAAAACAAGATGCCCCTGGACTGTGGAGTCCCACAGGGGTCGGCACTCAGCCCTCTTTTTTTTAATGTCTACATGGCACCATTGGCAAAAGTGGTTGAGAACTGCGGTGTCAGAGTGGTCTCTTATGCTGATGATACTCAGCTTATCTTTTCTTTTAGAGACCACTCTGACAAAGGACTCGACAATCTTAAATCTTGCCTCACCAAAATAGTTCAGTGGATGACATCGAATACAATAAAACTGAATACAGATAAAACTGAGGTGCTATTTTTTAATCTAAAACCTCCCCGGCTGCCTTCCGTATGGTGGCCGACTGAGCTCAACCCACCCCCCATCCCTGCGTACTCTGCCCGGAACCTTGGGTTCCATTTTGATAATGAACTCTCATGCAAAACTCAAATCCAAAAGGGTACATCTGCCTGTTTTGGCAAACTAAAGATGGTTAAAAAAATCTCCCCCTACCTGTCTTGGGAATCGATGAGGACAGTTGTACACGCCCTCATCACTTCACACCTGGATTATTCCAACAGTCTGTACGTAGGGGTGCCTGCATACCTATGCCATCGACTGCAGATTGTCCAAAACGCGGCGGCAAGACTGATTTGTCATGTCCCCTACCGGCACTCCATCTCCCCGTACCTGAAGAACTTACATTGGCTTCAGATTTCGCATCGTATACAGTTCAAAGTCCTGGTCCTGGCCTTTAGAGCGCTCAGTGGCTGTGGGCCGGGTTATCTCAGAGACAGATTGAAGCAGGTCAAATCGGTCCGCTCCCAGAGATCCAACCACCTCCGTCTCTTACTACCGCCTCGCTTTCATTGTTCTAGAAGAGGTGGTAGAGCCTTTGCTGTGGTTACCGCTAAGCTGTGGAACTCCCTACCGAATCAGAACCCCTTTTCAGATCCAAGTTGAAAACATACCTGTTCTTCTGCTACTAGTTACCTTTATCACTGGAGCTCCTGTCCACAGCGCCGGGACACCCCCGGTGGGGGTAGCCGCGCGCTTTACCAAATTCCATAATAATCATCTTTGCGTATTAATTTAATGTGTGTTTCTTTGGCTAGAGCCTATTCCCTAACATCTCTCAGCCATGATGCTATATCTGGGCTTCTCTGCCCCATCCAATTTATGGCCACTCTGTGTCTAGCCAGGACCAACATCAGCTGAAAGAGTTTGTATGCTATTTTCCATTTTTTGGGTTTGCGTAAATGGCATTGAAGTAGCTTTTCTCTTTTAGGGAGACCTGTGCTTATGCGCACATTTTCTACCACCAGTGCCTAAAGCTGGTGCAGTTCCGGACACGCCCACACCAGGTGTAGAAATTCTGCTTCCTCTGTGGTGCACGGGGGCACCTGCCATCCTTACTGTGTGAAATACTTTGCAGCTTCATTGGTGTGAGGTAGGTATGGTGTAGGAAGTTGCAGTGGATCAATTTAAATCTTGTGTTGCAGGAGACTGTGTGTGTGAGCTCGCAGATGGTCGTCCAAGCCCTATCTTCAACTTGTGTGTTGAGGTCCCTCTCCCAAGTAGCCCTTGAGTGCAGCAACTGGGAAGTCGAGTCCTGCCTCATGGTTTTACACAGGAGCGATATCCTCCTGCGCCCGGATCCGCATGTGAGCAGTAGGTCTAAAGTGTGTCGGTTGGGGAATGCCTGAGTACTGGGGCCAGGTAACTTTGGCTACCTCTTGAAGAATTCAAAGTTAATTTTGGATGGCAGTGTGTTGTATCATTTTCTTTGGGTAGCCCATCGTCAAAATGTTTGCTTATTTTACTTCAAATCAATTTTGTCTATTTATTCAATAAATAATAAACATTCTTAAATTTCCCTACATTTTACTGTGGGGAGATCTCCACTGTAGTGGGAGAGCTCTTGACAATAAGGTGGAAAGTTGCTCATAGTAACTTTAAACTCATAAATTCAGTTGTAGGATCCTCTACCTTGTCACTTCAGAGGGCGAATACTCTTTAGTCCATGTCTAAAAGTAAATTTCTACTTAGAAAGGATGAATAGCAAAATAGTGGAGATTTACACGTAGGTGTTTAGGTATATCTACATGTAATTAGATCTACACATCATAACTTATATTTGTGAATCTTGCCGAGTAGATGTAAAACAAAGCCAATATTTCTGTGCAAACCAAAACCATCAACATAAAAAGAGCACATGATAGTTAGAATATCAAACATAAACTAGATGGGAATTAATCATGATTAGATAAATATGGGGACCCCAGATAACAAGATGCATCATCTTATAATAGTCAATCATCTACATTTCTAGTTTGTTTCTGTACATTCTCTAGAAATGGGTAAGATATTGAGACACAACAAATGCCAGAGATAAAATAGGCTGATTTACAATACATTGGAGCTGCTATAAGAGTGATAGTGAATGCTGATGTGAAGATTGCAATTAACCACTAAACAATTGAGAATATACTTAACATAAAATTAAGATAACAAGCAACTGATTTTGCACCATCACTGCAGAAACAACATAGATCAGACAATGTGCACTTCCTGCGCCAACACTTACTTATTGATGATCCAGGCAATATACCATGAAATAATGTCAACAGCAGTTATCAATATCATAACTTTACTTTGTCAATTGTCATAATAGCAAACATAATAACTTAAGACTTTAAAATCCTTCAATAATGCAATGCTTAACATCATGACATAAGATGATTAACCCCTTTACCGCGGCCGAGATTTCGCGGCAGTGCGGCACTTCTGCAAAATGGGCGGGGCCGCGTCAGCCAACGGCGGACGGCAGCACGCAAGGGGTTAAAAGGAAAACACAATTAACACTAGCAGCATATGAGGGGAACATCACAACGATTGTAAAATGTGAAGCTAGAATTCATTCTAAAAACTCCTATACTGTTGCATTTGCTTTAAGAAATCATAGAAAACTGTGAAATGCAACTTGAACACATAAGTATCTTAGGTACTAAGGACTATACGACAACAGTTCATTCTCCACATATATACAAAAAATGGGAGAGAGCAAAGAGAATTGGTTGAGTGGTGTCTACCTTGAATACCCTAGTTACAATTTTGTAGTTCCCAATGCAGCAGGATCCATATTTCCATATATACATAGTACTGAGGATAAAAGTACAGGACATGATCTACAGTTTCCTTGGCCTCTGGGCAAAATTAACAAATTAGGTCAGGTTCAGCATCAGTGAGGTGGTGCCGCCACTTCACAGTGAATGATTGAAGCAGCAAGGTCTCAATTTGGAACTTAATGTAGAGTGTCTTAGCAGCCGGGGGATTAATTGTGTCCATGTGCATCTCCAAAAGAAAAGTGTCTTTAAATTCCAGAGAAGTAGAGGCTAGGTTTCCTGCCCCCCAGACCTGTGGAGTCTATCATCTACATATCTCCAGTACCGCTCCTTGAGCATAGCCTCGGAAATGCAGCTAAACATTTCCGGGTGAACCCACATATTACTGCACCAGATCTCCTCAAGTGAATGCTTAATATATCTCAGCCATGGAATTCTGGTAGCACCAGGGAGTTTCATGATTTCTTTCATGCCCAGCCAATAAGATAGTAGATCTGCTGAGGACCAGATCCTCCTCCAGTACATCAAAGGTCTGAGTGGACAAATGCAGAGATCTAAACAAAGTGCCACTGATGGAGTACTACAGGAAAGGTTGGTGATAAGTGGGAGAATTATTTTTCCGTCAACTCCAAATCATTGATATTAGCATACCCCAAAGCTGCCCACCATATAGGACCTCCCAAGGTTTGCAAGTTATCAATTTGCATACAGGTGTCATCGGATGAAAGCTGTACCACTTCAAGGCTCTCAGAAGGCCACCACTATTGTATTGTAGTCTGAGCTTTGGATCTGTGAATCTGAGGGGACCAGCCAAAGTGCTTATTGAGAGTAAGTCCCAGATATTCAAAGGTGCAAACCCTCTCCAATTGGGTACCATTAAGGAACAGGTGGAATCTTGCCATCTGATATTGGTTCAATACCATATATTTGGTTTATTTGTACTGATGTCTTGCCCTCTCTGCCTGCAGAAGATCCTAAACTAGTAAGCTTTTCGGATACCCATTGGCTAGGTGCAGGGCATTATGCTTACAACTCTCTAGCATGTTTACCAAGTTTTCCATCCTCCAATCACTGACATCCCACTCCCCCTCCCCTGTCATCTCTGCAGCCAATGCCATCACCCAACCACTGTCACCCAACCACTGTCTCCCCTACGACCCTCCCTCTTCCTGACATCCCTACTGCACTCCCCCTCTCCCAATCACTTACGTTCTCTAATGACCTGTTCCCCCAACCCTTTATAAAATAAATTATCCCTATCCTCCCTCCCAAGCCCCACAACCTGAATCCCTACCCTTCTACCTTTGTTCCCCTATCAGGCCACCACCAGCCCCATCATCACCCTCTCCAAATCCTTCATCCCAACCACCAAATTACACTACACCGTTAATTTCTGACACAGTCCTTCTCCACACTCTTCACACCCTTATGACATCTCATTCCTCAGCCCCTGAAATCTTACATTGCCTGTCCTCCATCATGCCACCCTTCACGCTTAACAGCTTTAACTCTCCTCATTCCACCCCCACTGACCTCGCACACCCTACACACAATAGACCCCTTTCCGCAGCATTCCCTATCACCCTCCTCCTCCTCAATAGTGTTCCCCCTCACCCCATTAACCCAGACTCTACACAACATTGAACGCAATCTCTCTAAGCTGACGAACAAACTCTCTTAACTTAGAGAATACTTTAAATACCTTAGCTCCAGAACCCTACTCACCCATGCAAATTCCCCCTTCTCCAGCCAAAACCCCCCCACTAACTACAATCATCAACATTGGAATACTATCCCCCTCTGCTGCCGTATGCAAAGGCCTTGCTGAACCTCGAGCCACTTCTCCCCGTCTGACCCTTCCGAACCATGCAACTCTTACCATCCTAGTACTTTAATCAACAATCCTCCACCCCCTTACTCCAACATCCCTGTTATTCTAGGGATCAACAGAATCCCCTCGTCTCCCACCTCCCCCTGACCTCCTCCTCAACTCACCGCTATCCACTCCTGCCCTCCCCCTAAAGCAACCCCAAACCACTTGCCTGCATGCTTGTGAACTGTCGATCCGCCGTCCAACACGCCATTGAAATTTCTGAATGTATGCTAAGCGAATCAAATGACATTGCGTTCCTCACGGAAAACTGGCTTAATGACAACTCAAAGAGCATGCTTGACCTACTCTCCCCCCTGTATACTCTACCCTCAGAAAAGACAGACCCGACAGAATAGGGGGTGGCTTGGCCATAATCTTCAAAAACGAACTTCAGCTCTCACTTGTTAACAATTCTGGCCACTCCACCTTCGAATACCTTTAAGCTGAACTAAAAGTTCAAGACACCCACCCAATTTGTCTACTTAATATCTACCACCCTCCTGGTGATCCTCATCCCTTTATTGATGAACTTTCCGACCTTCTGCCACAATCCTCAATATCCAACTCAAAAAGTCTCTTCCTTGGAGACCTCAACCTCCACTTGAATGACACCAATGATCCCACAACCACCCTCCTCGCCAATCTTCTTGAGATTAATGACCTCAAACAACTATGCAAGTCCCCCACCCACACCAAAGGAGCCATCCTTGACGCCATTATTACCAACAATGACTTGGTCTTCCTAACCAATATCATCCCCTTTGACTTGTCCGACCACCACCTCATACTGTTCACCATAGCTACCACGCCCACTCCCCTCCCACTAAATTTACTAAACCTATGAAATGGACCAGAAATTTAAAACTTATCCCCTTGATGAACTTGAGTCCAAACTCCAAGCTTAACTGCTCCTCACTCTACTCTCACAAAAAGCAAATGAGCTTACAGAATACTTTATTAAAGTTGTCACTGATGTCCTAAACCAAATGACCCGCCTAAACTTAAATCTGATAGAAATATCCCTTCCAAATTATGGTTTAACTTAGAACTCAACAACGAAAGACGCTCAAAAAGACTGATGGAAAGAAAATGGAGACAGCATCCCTTTCTCTCAAATCTAACACTCCTTAGATCAGCGCGATCTAAATACAAGAAACAATTATTTACGAAAAGGCATCCTTCTTCAGTACACAACTCGATAGGGCCAAAAAGAGACCTAGAGAACTGTTCAACATTATTCATAACCGAACCTCCTCTGCACCGCCTAACCCGATGGCCTTGACCGGTAGATGTGAACAAATTGCCCACTTCTTCTCTGAAAAACTCACCAAACTAGACTAATCCTTCCTTACAACTCAGATCCCAACCAAACCCCTACTTACACCTGGCATCACCTCTAAATCACACACCACATTCCCCACACCCACTGATCCCTCCTCACACTTGCCCGCTACTTCACCTCCCCCTAACATCTCTTCACGCATTCCTAATACTACTCTCCCCCTAAACTACTCCCCACACCTACCCACAACTACTCATCTTGTACCCAACCACCCAAACTCACAACTAAAAAATAACGCATCCTGGCATACTTTCCTCCCTATAACTGAGCATAAAGTTTCAACATCATTGCTAAACTAAAACTGTCCTCCCATACCAAAGACCCCCTCCCTTCAAACCTTGTCCAAGACCTTAAACACATTATTTCCCCATCTTGGACCACAATCATCAACGCCTCCTTTGCCAAAGGATGTGTCCCTTTCTCCCTTCAACTTGGTCAAATCTCCCCCATTATCAAAAACCCTAATGCTGACCCCAATGACCTAAACAATCGCTGCCCCATTTCTAACCTCCCTCTTCTTTCTAAAGCTCTAGAAAAATATGTCTTGCTCCAATCAGATAACACATTGAAAATGTCAACTTACTGGACCCCCTACAATCAGGCTTCAGGAAAGGCTGCAGCACCGAAACTGCCATGCTAAACATTGTTGATGACATCCACCACTCCCTCGATAATGGTGAGACCTGTCTACTTATCCTCTTTGATCTCTCCACAGCATTTGATACTGTCAACCACTCGGCCCTACTTAATGTGCTGAGAGATCACTTCGGGCTCATTGGTACTGCCCATAATGGTTTGTCTCCTATCGACAACATCGAACACAGCAAATCAAAATTCAAGACTCTCTATTTAATCTCTTTATGAAACTCGTCAACCTTATTCTAAAACAAGCTGGTATCAACTACCACCTCTATGCCGATGATACCCAACTCTACTATAAGATTAAAACCCACGCTGACATCCTACACCTTAACAACACCCTCACTAAGATTCAATCCTGGTTCCAATTAAATCATTTCAAACTCAACCATAAAAAACTGAAATCATTCTCTTCTCCTCTAAAAATAACTCTCTCCCCATTCAAATCTGGATCTCTGACCTCAATGATCTCAACTGCTCACTCTCCTTGTCCAACTCAGTAAAACCTCTTGGTATCTCTATCAATAATAGCCTAAATCTCAATGTTCCCATCAAAAATTTGGCTAAAGGAGCCCTCTTCACTCTCCGTCATCTCAAGAAAAGGAAGCCATTTCTCCCAACTGAAGACTTAAACTAGTAGTTCAATCCCTGGTCCTTTCGCAAATTGACTACGGCAACACCATCCTTACCGGAATCCCCAAGGTCCACCTAGCTCCAATCAAATCTGTACTCAACCTTGCAGCCAGGCTCATCACTGACTGCAAATGTTTCAACCATATCTCCCCAGCCCTCAAAACTCTTAAATGGCTCCCCATCGAGGGCAGAGCCACCTACAAAATGCATGCATTACACACAAAGTCCTCCATCAAAATACACCACCATACCTCACCAATAAACTCTGCAAAGCGGGCAGCACATGATCTCTGAGAAGCACTAATGAACTCCTCCTTGTCCCACCCCTACTAAAAAATAAATCCACACAATCCCGCTCCTTCTCCTGAAATGCCCCCTTCATCTGGAATGCCCTCCTCAAAGACCTGGGATGCAACCTTTCCTATATCAGCTTTAAAAAAGACCTTAAAATGCACCTCCTCAATAAATATTGGGGGTCTCAACCTGCGCCTTAAATTCGATCGTCCATGACATATATGTATATAGCCCTTTGCTCTAACTATCTGTTTATGTGATATGTATAATCTCAAGCTGTTTCTCTTTAGTTAACGTGTTGGTATTCCATGCTGTTTGTAATGTTTGTAATTTTGTTTCTTACCATAACTCATGTACAGCGCTCTGATACCTTTGGGTCCAGCCAGTGCTATATCAAATCTTTAAAATAAATAAATAAATAAGTCATTAATGTACAAAAACCGAGTGGGGGCAATTACGCACCCCCGTCTCACACCCGAGAAACTGGAATGGGTTCTGTCAAATCCCCCACAGGGCCATAGCGAACTTGCCCATGGTTATCCAAGTGAAGCTTCCTGAACACATCAATTATGTATTTTGGGACCCCCATGTTGTTTAGAACGGCCCTCAAGCCCTCCCTGGGAAATAAATCAAAGGCTGACCAGAGGTCGACAAAAATGAATTAAAGTCGCCCACCCCCGTGCCACATATTTCCAGTAAATTTGTTGTAATTGGAGCACTTGATCAATAGTGCTTTTCCAAGCCCCATCCCTTGCTTGGAGGGGTGACAACAACACATCCACTTCCTCAATCCATGCTTGCAGTCTACTCAACAGAATTCGGCTAAATGTCTTCAGTGAGCAGTCAATGAGGCTAATAGGGCCATACTTTGACAGGGCAGACTACAATTATCTATTTTTACACTTATTGTATCATTTGTATCCTAAACGATTTGTGTATGGTACTGTGTCCCAGCAATTTTTATCAGTTGGAAAATTATTCATATTTGTTTCTCTCAGTTACTTGCAAACAGCATATAAACCGTTTGTAGAATTGGCAATTTTAAGTTCAGAAACAATGCTCATGGATAGGTAAACATTGCAGATCTAGTGTGGCTAGAAGTGTTTGGAAGCAGGAGAACAAAGATTGGTGACAGAATCATGGAGCTTTCAGACAAACTGTTGTTGTGCAGCATCTAGGTGCAAATGGGTATCAAAGTCTGAACCAGTGATTAAAGAGTTTCAAATCATTATCAGTTAGAATAGAATGCAACCCTCCATCCACATATACTGGTAATGGTAACAAGGGTGCAGTTGTAGGTAGCGTGAAGAAAAATAGCAGACAATTTTAGACAACTTCTTTGTCCCTAGATATTAAACTCACACTTAGACGCAGAGATTAATTCCACATTTTGCAGTTTGAACACTAGAATTATAAGTATGTTTCCAAACCCTGCAGAAAATATAGTCAGACACCGCCTCTGTTTAAACCATCTTCAGCTCTTCTCAAGTTAGCTGTATATTTAGGGGTTGATTCCAATTCGGGAAACAAATCCGTACGACGAATCGTATTCGTAGCCGTTTCCGTACGAATCGTACAAATCCGAAAAGAATACATACAAATCTGTGCGAACCATACGAAAAGCAAGGGAAAATCCGTACAATATAGGACCCTCACGGTGAACCGTACGAATCATAAACATGCTGTATGACCCGACAAGTACGATCTGGACCGGGGAACGAGAACGCGATTCGTACGGAAAACTTCGTATGAGCAATTCTTATGGAGAACCACACATTCACATATGCACCGTACCCCTTGCAATCATGGGGTACGCACCGTACCCCTATGCTCTGTACCTCTACGCACCGTACCCCGATGCACTGTACACCTACGCACCGTACACCCATGTACCGTACCCCTGCAATCATGGGGTGCACTCACGTACCCGGGGGGGTATTTTTCGCAAGCGGTTCGAGTCAAAAAATGCTTTTACTGACGTTTTAAACTTCCGTAGAAAAAGAGTTGTACGGAGTGTTGTCGTAACGAATCGTACTTTCTGGTTTGTGAAAAGCTGCTTTAATCTGTATGGACGTTGCGTACTGCGTGTTCCGAATGAGATTTGTGCGTATTTCTAAGTTGCATGTTCTTTCGTATGATTCGTACGGAGATCTGCTTTGGATTCGGATCGTACTTTATCGTACGTATGGGGACGTTGAAGGTGTCCAATTCGTATGGGAAAAATGCTCCGTACAGCGATTCGTAGGGGATTTTACCGAATTGGAATCGACCCGTTTGTTGTTAATCTATCTAGGACCCTAATTTCATATCCCCAAATCATGCCCTTATGTGGTTATAATAAAACATATCCCTATAAAGGCATAGGAATCATGTCCATATCTAGTCATAGCCCGTGCAGTCCAAATACGGCAAGGCTACTCCCATAGACTCCTAGAAAGTACAACGTGTTCTTTAAACAAACCAAGCCTCCAGCAGCCCGGGAATTCCCCCTGCTTTTGTTTTGATTTGCACAAGAACTCCTGGAGTCCAGAAAGAACTGTTAGTTCTTAGTGACGTCTTATGTCCAACCTTACGTCAAACACGGCACCTTTCAGGTATAAATATACCAACGTTGCCTTAAGCAAACACACGGTGGTTTGGAGCAGAGCGGCTATCTACTTGCCCGACGCCCAGCTGATGCGAGAGCCGAAAGAAGCCGACCCTCCCTTGATGCACTGAGAGAGACGCTGTCTTTTCTCTTGCCGAGAAATTCCGCTCCGGTGTTTCCAGTCACCCTTGCGGGTTGCTGGGAGATCGAGTCCTGAGAGAGAGATACAAGACCTCCTACATTCTAGAACCAACGTACGGAGCTGACTAAACCCTTAAGAGAATTCTTGATTCAGATTCTTGGCAAAAAAACAACTTAACTTAAACTGCAACTTACTTACTCCTTCCCACGTATTAGGCTTAGGTCAGGTACACCAGGGTAGGCGTATATTAGAAGCACCAGTTGAGTACGTTAGTCAATGTTTTTATGTATGTATATATTTTATCTGTTTTAAAGTATCATATGGCTAAGAAACCATATCAATGCTTTTACAGTATTATTTCATAATACTACTTTTACTATACGCACTTTACTTCATGATAAGTATTGCAATTGTGGCAATTCATCTCTCTTGCATGAGAAAGAAGACTGCTCAATAAATAACACCTTTTATTGAAAACGCCCGTCTCTCTATTTCTCTGCACTCTGGTGAGACTAAGCATGCACGATTGACTGAGTGAAATAGTTGTCTATTATTTTCACACGACTCTAGAGATATACTCTTTATTCTGAGGGAGCAAAATTGTCATGTTTATGCGGTTGTCAGAAACTAATCCCTTCTTGTCTAAATAAGGAGAGTTTACTCTTTCCTGAACATTCGAGAAAGTTTCTAGTGACCTCTGAGCTAGCTGGCAAAACTAATTAAGTCTAATATAGTCAGTAGAGACCTAGATGACCTCAGTCCTACGTCTACACTGCTCTTTATATTATTTCAATGCGCAGAGCCTATTGGGAATATAGGAACTACACTACATGGCGCCCAATGTTTGGTAAGGCGATAATCTAACGCAAGACGCTAGAGTAACTCAATCGTGCTTTTCACTCAGACCCCTTTTCCCGTAAATACTCCAAAAGACGTCTGGAGTGGGTAAAAGGTTAATATCCGCCGGAACTTAGTATGAAGAGATTCCTATGTATTAGTTTTGGTTTAGTAAACGTTGAAGGATACAGTGTTCCAAAATATTGTGCACCTAATCTTTGTTTCCCTTGAAACTTGATCTGCAACAAAAACCTTCTGTTAGTAAAAATGACGGAAAGTGAAGACGAAAGGGAGGAAGCTAGATTAGCAGCTCAACTTCTAGCGGATGACACAAGTCTCCAAGAAAATGACCCGAATGCTATAATCATTCCGGTAAATGTAAGAAAAACTATAACTAAAAAACATATAGAAAATGGAGTATCATCACAAGGTGGTACAGTCATATTCGTGGTAGAGGCACATGAATATCGGTAGACAGAGGTATTCTATTCATGGATACATTTTCCAGCAGCACACGCTGTGACACACAAATTCCACTATTACAAAATAGAGGAATCTCCAGAGGAATACGCTCCTTTCAAGGACGTTGAAATCCCACTAACTTACCAAGAGCACCTGCTCTGGTTTAATGGCTCCCAAAACATCAAAATCACATCACCAGGCTCGGTCCACTAGGTAGACGAGGAGCCACGTGGCCGGTTCTAGCCAGCTACACACCACATCCCGACATTGAAAAGATGTCAAGTGAAGAACTTTTAGTTAAACTAAAAGAATTAACAAAGGCATACAGAGAATTAGTTCAATTGGCAATGGAAGATATAACTTACCTCCAGAAATTAAAAGAAACAGATATAGCAGAACAACCTTTTGAACTAGCCAGAATCATAGAAAAATCCTATGAAGAACTAGGTAGAGATAGTTTGGGTGGGAAACCAGTAAAACCCAACTACTTGAAAATCCTGAAAAAACATTTATAAAAAATAATCTCAACACTCCAAAAAAGAGTTGGGAGGGTAATAAACAATCCACTCCCAGAAAAAAACGATTCCAGTCCAGAGGAAGGTCTCCTCAACGGAGAGATAGATCTCCAGAACGAGGAGGCAAGCCTCCCCACAGGGAGCCCTCTGAGAAAAGATACAACCTTAGAGATAGGGAAACATTAAGGAAACCTCACACTTATCAAGATATTGATACATGTCCCTCTCGATCTTTTCAGACTTCCTCACAGAAATCGGAAAAGAAGAGGACGGTCAGAACACAAAGAAGAGCACGTCAAGTCCAAAGACAAGGAACCTGCTCATCAAAGTAAAAAATTACAATTTCCAAGAAAGAAGGTAGCCAGTATTAAAATAAAACAGGCCGAGGATACTGAGGACACAACTGAAAAACAGAGAGTGGGCCCAGACAGTGCTAGACAGCGCAGCAGAAGTAACCATAGCTCGCAAGATCCTGATGAATCTTCTGGAGACAGTGGACGCGAATGAATACATTCAAGTGGAAACTGCAGACACCAGAGTTAGCAAACCCCATACATTATATGAAACAACATTGCGTATAGAGGGGGACAAGACTAGGAAAATAAAGGGTCTCTTTTGGGATGACCTTTCAAAAAGCTATGACATCCTGTTAGCTGAGAAAGACTGTCCACCAGAGTTTGTCAGGGAGTGCCCTCATGGCGAAGAAATGATTATGCCTGCCTTCTCAAATCATATTCCAATTCATAAAAAATACACATTTGCAAGAAAATGGCCAGTGGCCCAAGCTCCTGCAATATATAAAAATCATGTACGATGGGATGAGGATTCTCCTCACCATAAAATCCTGTGAAAAAATCAACCAACTGCCCAAAGGCAGTATCCTGTTAAGCAAGAAGCTAAAAAACAAGTCAGGGAGATCTTAGATCAACTTGAATACCAGGGGGTGATTGAAACATGCACCTCACAAATGAACAATCCTTTATTTCTTGTCTCCAAGCCAGACGATAGAGGCACATGAATATCGGTAGACAGAGGTATTCTATTCATGGATACATTTTCCAGCAGCACACGCTGTGACACACAAATTCCACTATTACAAAATAGAGGAATCTCCAGAGGAATACGCTCCTTTCAAGGACGTTGAAATCCCACTAACTTACCAAGAGCACCTGCTCTGGTTTAATGGCTCCCAAAACATCAAAATCACATCACCAGGCTCGGTCCACTAGGTAGACGAGGAGCCACGTGGC
Source organism: Lissotriton helveticus (assembly GCF_964261635.1). NCBI lineage: Eukaryota > Metazoa > Chordata > Amphibia > Caudata > Salamandridae > Lissotriton > Lissotriton helveticus. Next base: position 1,611,276,034 of record NC_136067.1, on the reverse strand, counting down.
CGGTTCTAGCCAGCTACACACCACATCCCGACATTGAAAAGATGTCAAGTGAAGAACTTTTAGTTAAACTAAAAGAATTAACATAGGCATACAGAGAATTAGTTCAATTGGCAATGGAAGATATAACTTACCTCCAGAAATTAAAAGAAACAGATATAGCAGAACAACCTTTTGAACTAGCCAGAATCATAGAAAAATCCTATGAAGAACTAGGTAGAGATAGTTTGGGTGGGAAACCAGTAAAACCCAACTACTTGAAAATCCTGAAAAAACATTTATAAAAAATAATCTCAACACTCCAAAAAAGAGTTGGGAGGGTAATAAACAATCCACTCCCAGAAAAAAACGATTCCAGTCCAGAGGAAGGTCTCCTCAACGGAGAGATAGATCTCCAGAACGAGGAGGCAAGCCTCCCCACAGGGAGCCCTCTGAGAAAAGATACAACCTTAGAGATAGGGCCCCCCGCTCCCGCTTCCCGCCACCGCCTTAGCCCCGCCCCTTTTTTCTTCTGTTTCCCTCCCCGCTCCCGCCTCCCAGCTGCTCCGCCCACCCGCGCACTTCGCCTTAAATGGCGACCGTGCGAACGCGCAGCGGTCACGCGCAGCGGGCGCGCCGATTGTGCGCCGAAGGCGCGCCAAAGGTAAGCCCGTCTGCGCCCGTCCGCGCCTGGACCGCGCCCAGGGCCAGGACCCCTGGCCCCCACCGACGGAAGCCGACCCGACGAACCTACAGCGCCGCCGACCTCATCGCACTCAACACCGGCCACATCCCAGGATGTCACCGAGCCGCCCCGAAGCACACCCACGGACCCTTCAGCTGCCTCGCCTGCAAGTTCACCTGCATCCGGACCTTCCCTGCACCCGCCAAGCCGACCTCCAGCAGCACCCACCTCAAGTGCATCCTGCTCAACGCCCGCTCCGTCCACAGACACGCCGTAGAACTCTGGGACCTGCTCGACACCACCGCCCCCGACGTTGCCTTCATCACCGAGACCTGGATGAACGCCTCCTCAGCCCCAGACATCGCCATCGCCATCCCAGAGGGCTACAAGATCACCCGGAGGGACCGCGACAACCAGACCGGAGGAGGCATCGCCATCATCCACAGAGACACCATCCGCATCACGACCAACACCGACGACACCCTCACCACCGCTGAACACCTGCACTTCCAGATACACACCAACCCGAAGACCACCCTCAGAGGCACCCTGATCTACCGACCCCCGGGACCGCGCACACGATTCAGCGAGGACATCGCCGACTTCGTCAGCCCGCACGCTCTCCCCTCCGCCGACTACATCCTCCTGGGGGACCTCAACTTCCACCTGGAGAACAACAACGACCGCAACACCATCACCCTGCTCGACAACCTCGACAACCTCGGACTCAAGCAGCTAGTGACCACCCCCACCCACCTCGCCGGACACACACTCGACGCCGTCTTCTCATCCAGCAAAGACGTCACCTTCAGCCACGCAACAGGACTCCACTGGACGGACCACAGCTGCGTCCACTTCACCTTCAGAAGAACGACGATCCACCACCTCCAGCAACAGGTTGCTCGAAGAAGCTGGAACAAGATCACAGCCGACCAGCTCACCGCCTCCCTGAGCCAGCACCCCCCCGCCAGCTCAGCGAACCCCAGCCAGGCCGCCGACAACCTCACGAAGTGGATCAGCAACTGCGCGGACGAACTCGCCCCTCTGAGGACCCCGCCCAGCAGATCCTGCAGCAGAAAAACACCATGGTTCACCGACGAACTCAAGTGCTCCAAGAGGAACTGTCGAGCCCTCGAGAAAGCCTGGAGAAGGGAACCAACGACGGACAACATGACCACCCTCAAGCTCGCCACCCGGAAACACCACCAACTGATCCGCGCCACCAAGAAAAATGCATACAAGGACCGGCTGGACAACAACGCACACAACTGCAAGGAACTCTTCAACATCGTGAAAGAGCTCTCCAACCCCAACGCCGGAAACAACGACATCACCCCGTCGCAAGACCTCTGCAACTCCCTCGCGTCCTACTTCCACAACAAGATCGCGGACATACACAACAGCTTCAACAACCAACCAACGCAAGCCACAACCGCAACGACGCCACCATCCACCACCCTCCGCACCTGGACCCCGATCAGCACCGAAGACACCATCCGCACCATGAACTCCATCCACTCCGGATCTCCGACTGACCCCTGCCCTCACCACGTCTTCAACAAGGCCGACGCTGTCCTCGCACCCCACCTGCGGGACATCATCAACACCTCCTTCGACTCCGCCACCTTCCCTGAGAGCTGGAAGCACGCCGAACTCAGCGCTCTCCTCAAGAAACCCACAGCAGACCCCACCGACCTCAAGAACTACCGTCCCATCTCGCTCCTCCCGTTCCCGGCCAAAGTCATCGAGAAGACCGTCAACAAACAGCTGGCCGCCTTCCTCGAGACGAATGGATCCCTCGACCCCTCACAGTCCGGCTTCCGAGCGAACCACAGCACCGAGACCGCCCTCATCGCCGCCACCGACGACCTTCGAACTCTGATGGACAACGGAGAAACAGCGGCCCTCATCCTCCTGGACCTCTCCGCGGCTTTCGACACTGTCTGCCACCGCACCCTAGTACAGCGCCTCAGCAACATCGGAATCCAGGAGAAGGCGCTGGAATGGATCACCTCCTTCCTCGACGGAAGAACACAAAGAGTCCGCCTACCACCGTACAAGTCAGAGGCCACCAAAGTCATCTGCGGCGTACCCCAAGGATCCTCGCTGAGCCCAACCCTCTTCAACGTATACATGAGCCCCCTCGCGGCCATCGCACGCCAACACAACCTGAACATCATCTCCTACGCCGACGACACCCAGCTGATCCTCTCCCTGACCAACGACCCCGCCACCGCCAGAGCCAACCTGCACGAAGGGATGAGAGACGTAGCCGAATGGATGACGACCAGCCGCCTGAAACTGAACTCAGACAAGACGGAGGTCCTCATCCTGGGCTCCACGCCCTCCGCCTGGGACGACTCCTGGTGGCCCCCCGCCCTGGGCACCGCACCCAAACCGACGGACCACGCACGCAACCTGGGCTTCATCCTGGACTCCTCCCTCTCCATGACCAGACAAGTCAACGCCGTCTCCTCGTCATGCTTCAACATCCTGCGCATGCTACGTAAGATCTTCCGGTGGATCCCCACCGAGACGAGGAAGACGGTCACCCAAGCCCTCGTCACCAGCCGACTGGACTACGGCAACGCCCTCTACGCCGGAACCACTGCCAAACTACAGAAGAGACTCCAGCGGATCCAGAACGCCTCGGCGAGACTCATCCTCGACATCCCCCGACGCAGCCACATCTCCGGACACCTGAGAGATCTGCACTGGCTCCCGGTCAACAAGAGAATCACCTTCCGGCTCCTCACCCACGCGCACAAAGCCCTACACGACCAAGGCCCGAGCTACCTCAACAACCGGATCAACTTCTACACTCCCAAGCGCCTCCTCAGATCAACCAACCACGCCCTCGCCACCGTCCCCCGCATCCGAAGAGCGACAACAGGAGGAAGATCCTTCTCCCACCTGGCCGCCAAGACCTGGAACTCACTTCCGACCAATCTGCGCCTGACCCAAGACCACCTCTCCTTCAGGAAGAAGCTCAAGACCTGGCTGTTCGAGCAGTAGCGGCACCCCCCCCTCCCAGCGCCTTGAGACCCTACGGGTGAGTAGTGCGCTATACAAATGACCTGATTGATTGATTGATTGATTGACGATTCACATTGTCTAGTTTTGGACTACAGACACCTAAACTCCTACTGCAAAACATTTGCAGTACAAAACTCACACAGTGCAGCACTAATGAATAACATTGTGCGCAAAAAATATAAAACGACATTAGATATCTCAAATGGTTTCTTTTGTCAAAACATTGCACCTGAAAGCAGGTATTTGACCGCTTTCTCAACAATGGGGTCGCAAAAACAATTCTGTCGACTCCCACAGGGATTCAAGAATAGCCCAGGATTATTCTCAGCAAGGGTAACAGAGTTACTGCAAATATATGATGATGAGGCATTATCTTATGTCGATGACATCTATCTTACAGATGATGACCTGGAGACACACTTGAAAAGAGTGAACACCATAATACTTGGGTTCGCATCTGATGGGTATAAATTCAACTTTAAGAAGTCACGAATTGCCCATCTAACTGTGGAAAAGTAAATTTTGCCATGTTATATGTGCCTACGTGTTCCCCATCCTATGTTATATGTGCATGATTAATATGCACATATGCATATGTATCCCCTATGATCGATTAAAGACGCAATTACAGTTGTGTCCAACTCTAGTATGTCAGTTTCCAGTTCTCGTGAAAGCAACAAGTATTAGGCTCATGTTGCCACGATTTACAGTGTACACGTTAATTCACCGCATTGTCCCCGTTTCTAGGCCTCAAAAGGGCCCGGACACCAGATTCAAGCTCCAGTCTTCTGAACCCGCTCCGAGGAGCGATGCAGCCCCCACCTGCATCCCTGACCCTTCACTTACTTCCTGCCGTGCGGTGCCCGGCCCGGCCTGGCTCTGCCTCCCAGTCTGCCAAGAGTATGTTATGCTTTTAGTTATCAGTCCAGCCCTCCTTCTCTGCATTCCTAAGCTACTGAATCGCATCAATAGTTTCAGCCATGGTCTAGCCTTCCTGTCTCCATGTAAGAGAAATACTGTATTTATATTCGTAGAATATTCCTAGCTCATGCAATACATGTAGAATTATGCATGCACCAGTCTTAGTGTCAAGTAGCCTCTGCCCTGATAACTTTTAGTTTCTATCAACATGTACTCCAAACACAAGATACCAGATATGCCATAGGTACATGTCGTCTTGACCCTGCAGATTTTAGTCTCCTCTTCTAGTGCAGAAGTCATAGCCCCCAGTTCTCCCTGGTAACACGTCATTGTCCGTTTGCGCGCACCACTAGGTTAAAGGTCCCAGCTGCTCTCAGGCAGCCCCCTCCATATTTCCGCCCACTCATGACATTTCTGTGACGTTTCATACCACATGTCTATGTATACGCCCTGTACACGCCTTCTTGTTACACCCACCTTGTCCTTATCTTTCGCGACTGCTACGAGTTAAGCCTACTGCTACGCCTACTGTATTGAATGTAATGTAATTGTTTTAGTATATATATACTGTGTACTGTTACTGAAAACCCATGCCCATGCCATTCCCATTCCCTGGCAGCTGCCATCCATTCTATTTCCGTGCAGGCTATCCCGTTCCTGTCCCTTCCCTTATGCCTGATTAAAGCCTGTTAGACTCAGATACCTCGAATCCTGTCTCTTATTTATTGAGCTATCTGTTTTATTCAATGTATTCAAAAATAGTACCGGTAATTAATTATTTATTTACCACATAATGGCGCCCGAATAGGGACTTGCCCTTTCCCCACGCGCCGGCGAAGCCACGCAGGCCCCCTGACCCTCTGCAGCCGTGACGGAACCATACCGTGCACGTGCAGATATTTCTGCTTCAAGTATCCCTCAGGCCCACGGAGGAGACGGAGACTGCGGTCCAGCATCCAGACGAGGCGGTGAGGAATGCGGCGAGTCCCGACCAGAGCCCAAGCCGAGAGTACAAGGTCCGAGGTATCCGGAGGCCCACCTGTAACTGAAGTCCGAAGTTCGTAGTCCGACGTCGTAGCAGTCCAGTCCAGTCCGAGGCCTTCCGTTCTTGCTGCCCGGTGAGTACCGTTGCTGGGGTAGTATCTAGACAGGGTCAATTAATTTGTCTCTGGTCCGATGGGTTTGGGTACACAGATCCAGTCCGAAGTGTTCACCTAGGTGGATACGGGTCCTGACGTGTCTCTTTATGGGACCGGTATGTTCTGTACTGTTTTAGCAGTGCATCCAGTAATTCTAGTAAGTCTGTTCTCGAGAAATTCATGTGTTAGGTAATATTCTGTTCGAACTGTTATTAATGTTATTAATGTGTTGTCAATGTCGTGGTATGAGTGATTTGTTTTGCTATTCATTACTGTGTTTATCGTGTATTGTATTGTGTTCAGATTCAAGTCTAGGATGCCTCTGTTTTCCAAGTTACGTCAGTTAAAGACCAGAAAAGGGTTACTCGAGGAAGCAGTTCCTGTCCCGCCTAGGGACAGTCCAGGACATTTTATGTATCATAAGCATGGCTTAAGTGCCATATTGTATTTAGATTTATGGGTCGACTATACCAAGGATCTAGAAGAGAAATATAGATGGCCTGTATCAGGTACATGGGATGCCGAGTGCATCATGCGAGTAGAAGAGGCATTATGGAAAAAGAAAGCCCGACAGTCCCAGAAAGATGCCATCGAGTTATGGCGCAAAGAATCTCATAGAAGAACCGAAAAAGAAATCAGAAAAACAGAGTTAAGTAGGGAATCCTCAGAGAGAGCCCAAGAAAGGGAATTAATCGAAGAAGGTGAACGAGTTAGAGCAGAACAATCAGACAGACAGAGAAATGCTCTTATAAGGGGCATGTATCCTCTTCTTGCCGAGGGCTTGCCGAAGGCAACCCCGGAAGCATCCAGTAATTTTCCGCCACCATTAGTCCCGACTAAGCTACGTCATAAACCGACCGCAGCTGAAATTTTTCTTTCGTCCTATTTGGACGATACAGTCCCAGAATATGCAAATCATATTCCGCCTGTTCAACCTCAGCACCCTGTTAATAATGTAATCCCTGTTCCTCCAGCCACTGGTCCCGGGGACCAAGTTAATGTACCCCCGGCCCAGCCTACAGTAAATGCACCCGTTTTACCAGTCACGTTACCAGCACCCGCACGTCCGGTATTACCTGACGACTCTAGCTCAGGAGGGGCGGCGGGAGGCGCTCCTACCACCCCGCCTCAAACGAAACGAATGACGCTGAGAGAAGCAGCGTTACAACGTACACCGAAAGTCTCTACTTACGCAGCCCTCAAGAAATACCTTACTGATTGCGTATATGATCCAGTACCAGGTGAAGATTACATGATACTGTATTCAGTACGTTTACGACGAGTTACCACCTTTTTGGTTACTCTGCCAGACATGAAGGACCCTCTAGATAGAATATATCATTTTATCCGTACAGGGGAGGATCCAGAAAGTATTCACGAAGCTATGGCACACAGAAAAGTCGAGACTCAACATCTGATTTTACAGTTTTTGATTAACTGTTTAATAAGAGAACAAGACTATCCTGAGAAAGATAAAGATAAGATGAAAGTCCTGACAAAGTGGAGTGATAATATAGCCGAGGGAAAACACAAGACACAGAATTGTATAGACGCTATGTACAGGAAAATCCGTAAGGAAATTCTAGACATACACGAAAAAGAGAAAGCAAGGAAAATAGCCGAGAAAGAGAATGACTCTTCAAGTGAAGAGGTAGACATCGAGAATCCCGACAGAATAGCGTATGTAGGTAGAACTAGACTTTCCGACAGACATTCACGTCCAGATTACAAGAAAAGTTTTTCTCCTCCAGTGCCAGAACAATGTTCTCTTGAGCAAGTGTTCCAAGCTACCGATAAAATTCTGAAATCACGAATAGGTTATAGTGAACTTAATACCATGCATGAACAAGAACTAGCCCGATCAGCAGTCCAATGGACTAGTGATTCTACCACGTTTCCAGATGAAATCGTGGCACAAATGTTCCTGAAACTGCCCCCAGCCGAGCAGCGTCTGGTGGGTATGTATATGATCCAGCACCTCATCACACTGTATGAGGTTCAGCATTCTGATCCAGGTCCTTTACATGATGTATTGAACGAGTTACTCCAGTACAGATGGAAAGGTCTAGGTACCGATTTAATTAATGTCATTCTAGAACAGCGCCACAAATACAGTACTTTCCTGACTCCGCATTTTGTTCCCGTTCCACCCCCAGTAAGGAAGTCATTCTACATAGACAGACAGAATCCGTTACGAGAAGTGCATCCAGTCAAGAAAGAGGGTGGGGGTCTAGAACGAGTATTTGTTTACACCCCTATCACGAAAATAGAACTCTTGGAAATGAAAAAGTTAATCCCCTGTCACGACAAAGATCCAGCAGGGTTTCACCATGAACTAAAAGACATGCTCCGTATGGGAGAATACACGTATCCTGATATCATTAAAATGTTAAAAGTCCTGTTGCCTGCGGGCATATATGAAAAACTCAAGGAAAAAGAATGGGAGGTGGGAGAGAAAAAGATAGATTGGTCCGCATTAGAAGCCGAAGATAACACACGAGTACCAGGTACCGGTCTTGGGGATAAAGCTAAAGCTTTGCCCGAACTGTTAATACAAGTCTTGCCAAGATTACTAGCCACGAAAAAGGAAGACTGGGATGCCATCTCAGCCTGTAAACAGAAACAAGATGAAGATACTAGTGATTTTTATTCTAGATTTGAGAAATGTTTCATTATTAATAGTGGTCTGAAAACAAGTAGTGAATCGTACCCCCATCTTTTTGTTACCAAACTAGTAGAGAATTCAAGTCCACAAGTTAAAAATCGAGTATTGAAAGTCGAAAGTTCTTGGCAAGCTAATACTCCGTCACAGATGCTCCAGATGCTCCAGTATCACCAGAACAGAATCAGGGAAGAGCAGGAACATGAAAGAAGACGTATGAAAGACACGAAAATGAAAGTACTAGTTGCACAGTCTGTTCCACAAGACAGTCAGAAGAGGGGTCCGAATCAAGCCAGTCATCCTACAGCTCCCGTTAAAGGGACATGCAATTATTGTAAACAGCCAGGTCATTTTATAAACGAATGTGCAGTTCTGAAACATAACATAGCTACTGGTAAGACTAAAGAGAGACCGCGTCCGCCTAGACAAGAACATGTTTTACAGACTTCCCAGCCACCGCAGAACGCACAACAGACAGTTACAGTACCGCAGCCTATCGCTGCAACACAGCACGTTACACAGCAGATGTACCAGTATGCACACAAGGAATAAAAGCAAGGTACGCGAATCTCAAACCACCTTGACAGGCTTGGATACACTGCGTGGCAATCACAGATGTGGCAACTGTCACGCCTGTGATTCAGCTATAATAAGTGATACCATTCGACACAACAATATTAATATAACATTAAAATCATTTACCAACTGTAGGAGTAAAAATGTTATATATTATATTGCCTGTCCATGTGGACTTGCATACATTGGTGAGACAGGGAGAGAGTTCCGTCTTAGATTCAGTGAGCACAAGTCAGCTGTAAGAACTCGTAAACTGACAGCACCCCTGAGCCAACATTGTCTTGACTTAAACCATAGTGAATCTGATCTCCAATGGTGTATTTTGGAAAAAGTCCTCCATAAAAATGGAGAAATTATGGAAAGGACAAGGAAAAAACGGGAATGTTTTTGGATTTTTCATTTGGACACAGTGAGAGTGGGCCTCAACGAAAATATTTCCTGGTACATAACAGGATAAATTCACTGTATATATAGAGAGCGTTGAGTTCCTCACAACGATTCCAGAACCTAACTGTAGTATAGATCCGGATAGATTAGCATATGAGGCCTTGGACATATAATACCGGATATTAACATCAATAGATGCATAGGCCGTGTAAAGTGATAACTAGCAAAGTGTAGTTATACTCACTAACTCACGAAATACCAGTAATAAAAATAAAAAATCAGATGCATTAAGAGAATTTTAATAACTGACGTAAACCCTCCATCTAATAATTTTCGGTGTTGTGAATAGGCTAGTAAATAAATGAGTCCGTCATGGTCTAAATACAAACTACTAAAAATAAAAAAAATATATCTTTTTGTGGAGGATTAGGGCATTTATGCTGTACCTCGTCTTTGCAACATCGCCCATTTAGTAATGGCGTACTCTTTCAACCGCCTGCACATAGGTTGGCAATGGAGCAATGAATACCAGTTTCCCATTCAATAATGGCGCTTGCGGTGTAACTTCAGATACATCGCTTGAAAATGGTAATACAATGTAGATTCACCATTCAAAAATGGCGCTTATCTTACTAACTTCATCCGCCAATTAGGGATATGTCAATTACTGACATGAGGTGTCCTACGTCTTACTTTTGTTTTAAAGAGACGACTTACAAATGGTGCTGTAACGGTAAAATATTACTCTTATTTTACCTGGCAAGCAGGGATATATTAATCACTGCTGTCATGCGTGCTACGACGTGTTCTAAGTACAAGCACACCATTTAGGAATGGCGAGACCATGTTTCTACCATTCAAACATGGCGCGCATTAAGCCCACACCACTTGCCAATTAAGCGAACGTCAATTACTGACATTTGGCGCGCTGCGACCTTCTATTTAAAGGCAAGATATGGATCCGTAGTTTCGTCTGCTGGATCCACATGTGAGGAGGTGTTTGTAGGCGGCTCGTTATTTTCACGAAGGTGAGTGCGATACCTGCATATTAGGTTAAGACGCCGTAATCTTACTTAGGTTTCTCCGTTGTGTTGGGTGCACCATGCGGAATACCGAGCCGGTTTGTTGCATAAGAGGGATTTCTGGGACCGCTTAGGTAGAATACAAGTTCTTAGAATGAACTTATCGGTAGTTTTTGTAGTTCTTGCGATTTTAAACTTTGGTGTAACAATTATCCAAAGTAAGGAGCCGCATACGATATGACCGCTTAAGGTTCTTGTCTTATTTCTAGTTACGCGATTCCCAGCCTACTGTGGACACAAAAAAAGACACGCCTGGAACCACAAGCCGACTTAGCTGACTCGGATACACCCGGCGGTTACCAGAAATACGTGCAAAGACAGATTGCGTTAAGCAAGGTTAGTAATCACTGCCCTGAGGTGACGTGTTGAGAGATGGGTGTAGAACCATATCTAGGATTGAATTTATTTTGTGAATAGAATTATATTTATATCTTTTTTAGGGAATCCACCTATCTCTGGACGCTCCTCACTTCCATGGAATTTATAAAATCTAAATAGCAAGTTGATGACCTGCAGGTAAGATCTGCAATCTTTTGTGGATCAATGCTTAGTAAAGATGGACTATTACCGAGTTGTCAAACTAGATTCAACTACTGGAAACAACTAGAAATATAGCAGAGAATCTTGTCCTAGTCGATCAGAATCATGATAAGTTCTCGGTTAATAAGATATATAATCTTTTCTCATGCTGAGTCGTATATTTATATTTTTTTAGTGGATGGCTTGCATTTGGTTCTCAAGCTAAAACCAGAAAAGACTAGTGGAACCACTCTCCTGTATTTCTATAGGTGAGGATTGTATTCATTATTTTTCTCTCTCTATGCTGATCTGATGTACACGGGGAGACTAGTGATAAACTTTGGAGCATCCTTTTTAATTATGCCTTCTGTGCGTTTCTATTTTTCTTCTTTTGTGAATCTCTTGTTTTCCCCAATTTCTCTTAATAAGTGAAAATAAGGTGCCTTCTTTGCAGTTTTGGAGCTATCTCATAGAAACTTTAAAAGCAATAAAGTATAATTGTTCTAACTGTTGTGATAAATGCACAAGGTGATGTAAATATGTAAATCAATGGAAGAAATTATAGATATCATGTACTGAATGTTATTTATTATTGCAGATGTCGATACAGAAAGTTTGATGTTTTGTGGATTGAACGATTGTGCTGTCAAGAGGTCCTGAGGAAGGTGGTCACAAACCCACCGAAACGCGTCGACCTTGCGTATTAGATCACACAACCATACGTGATCCCTCTAATATAGATTGCAGTATGAATGTTGTATGATTGATAATGAGTGTATGCATGTATTGTAAATATTTAGGTTTCTTTTTCTTGTTGTTTTGTACGATGTCTACTGATGAATTGTTCCAAAGATTTTAAAATGCTGTTTTGTAAATCTATGTTTTTGTGAAATGAAGAAATAATCTACAGAAATGACAAAAAATGAATAAATAAAATAAAAATTTAAAAATAGTTACATTTGGAGTCACCTTGTGTATGGTAAATAAGTGGATATAAAAGTGTCTGGTTGAAATTGGAATAGGTCGTGAGGGAAATATTGTATATTGTTGTTGTTTTCCCCTCTTTCCCTGACCTAGAAAATATCTATAGAGGGGGTCCCATATTCATGCTAATACATTCACGGTTTTTTAACTGTGGGATTCAGTTGGCAGATCAACTGACATCAAGAGAATTAGTTTTTGTGAATAGCTTCTTTCAGCAATTTGGCACAATCTGGGGTTAATGTGTGGTTTACAAGTGGTTATCTTCTCCGGAATCTTGTGATTAAATCTTGTGACTGGGTGTGTATTATCTTTTCTTACTTCTTGTTTTTCCCCTCTGTGCTTTCCTTTCTTTTAGCTAATATCGAGAAATTAAATTTTCCATTTTTGCATAACTGACAATATAAACTATGGAGAGATTGGAAACCTTTGGTTTTTCAGATGCAGAATTCAGTTCACTACTAGGACATGTAGTTGATACAAACAGCACCACCGATACACTGACAGGTGATAATGGTGAATGGCAGAATCTACTCAACCTTAGGAAAAGGGCCAAACGTATTGAATCCCACGCCCACTATATGCGGGAGTACTTGATAGCTGGCGTCATACCCATCGGCCTTAGAGTGAGAAATGCTCCGGCTCTCTTTATAGAGATTAGAAAATTCCTGGAGCGATGGTCACTAATATCCAATAGATGCTCCAGGGATTGGATGCTGTTGATAATAGAGACAGCCAGGGACATCCTTATTTCAGTCAATGAGGAGATCTCTAGGCTGGAAGAGAAACTCAACTCATCTAATGCTGTTGAGGAAGCAAAGAACAAATTGGATAAAATTCAGACCGACATGAAAGACTTTGAAACTTACCTTATGAACAAAAAAACTGAGAAACTGAAAAATGACATTCGTTGGTTCTCGAAAGAGAAGATCTATCCCTACTTAAATCCGAATTACTATCAGTCAGGAAATCAGGGAGATCACACCTCTAATCCTAATCAGAGAAGAAATTACACCAACTTCTCTGATACTGGTTCATCAGACTCAGATAATGACAACTATGGACATCAAGGTCCAAGGGGAGGGCGCTTCAACTCAGGATCATTCAGAGGAAGACAGGGCCAACACAATTACCAACAGAGAGGTTTTTTACCGAGAGGCCCCTACAGGGGCAAACAGGTTCACTGGCAATCGAACAGAGGTGGCCCCCAGACGTCGAGTCCTCAACCTCAGCAACAATACGTCAGAACGAGAAACCAGCAATATTGGTGGTAGAATCAGGAGAAAATGACAACCCATGTAGAGATCAACTCCCCATTTACAATCTGTCATCAATGACACTCAAATCTGTAGAGTCATCGGTGTTGAGTAGGGGACTGTCCTTTGTTCCTTTTACAACCATTGATAAATTTAAACTTCATACGGACCTTCACGCCTTCTTCAGGAAGGTTAGATTAAAAAAATTTTTTGAAGGTAGAGAGATAAGGGACGAAACCGATAATTTGTCAAAATGTAAGCCACCTTCTACGTTCACTCCCACCCTGGACATGGTCGGACCAGAAGTCCAAATTTTTGAACGCCAGATACTATCAGAGGTTGGCAAATTGCTATCCAAACCGCAAAAATACAACTTCAATCTAAGTAAGGAAGAGAATCTGGCTCTGACTGACCTTGAGAATAATTCTCAGCTGGTAATCAAACCATGTGACAAAGGAGGGGGAGTATCGGTTTTTAACAAATCGGATTATGATAACAAAATGAAAATTATGCTAAGTAATTCGGAGCACTATAGACCGGCCAGTATGAGAGAAATACAAAGACTTGGAGCATCTATAAATGAGATGACACATACCGCATTGGAAGAAGGATACATCTGTGAGGAAGAATACTTATTTTTGAATAAGTCATGTCCGGTCACCCCAGCCATGTATGGCTTACCAAAAACACACAAAAACGAGAGTGATCCTCCAATGCGTCCGATTATTTCAACCATAGGCTCTAGTACCGAACCCCTCTCCAAGTATGTTGACTCATTTCTGTGTCCGTTGACACAAAAGTATGAGTCTTTTGTCCGAGACACAGGGGACATGATTGGGAAGATAGAGGGTTTGGCATTTGATTCGAGGAGTGACATCTTAGTAACGCTTGACATTGAGGCGTTGTACACCAACATTCCTCAGTGTCAAGCGTTACAGGCAGTCACTGCACTCCTACAGAGACACCCAGAAAATAGACCAGACCAATTTATCGTTCAATGTTTGGAGGTAGTTCTATTGAACAATTATTTCGAATTCGAAGGGACCCTCTATAAACAGATCAAGGGCACAAGTATGGGAGCATCTTGTGCCCCTAGTGTGGCCAATACATACATGGGAGAGTGGGAGAGGAAGAATATTTACAATACAGCTGCCCCTTTTTTTGAGAATGTTTCTGTGTGGCGACGATTTATTGATGACATTTTTTTCATTTGGCATGGTGATACAGCACAACTGGATGAATACATTTTATGGCTCAATGCGAGTGACAGCAATCTGAAGTTCACTTCGAACTATAGCCATAGCAGAGTAGAATATCTGGATATTGTAATTGAGGGAAAAGAAGGCATGCTGACTGTGAGTCTTTTCCGTAAACCAACGGCCAAAAATACAATTCTGGAATTTAATAGCTTTCATCCGCATTGCCAGAAAGATTCTATCCCTTTTGGGGAATTTCTGCGTATTCGTCGTAATTGTACTTCCCTATCTGACTATAATATTCACAGCTTAGCTCTGAAAAAACGTTTGGTCAATAGAGGATATCCACACCGTCTGGTACGTCAAGCTCTAAAAAGAGCCAAATACTATGACAGGGATGCCTTACTGAACCGTGGGAACAGGAAATCACAAGATAAAATAACATGTGTGATAAATCACTCCACCTTAAACTATAAGATAAAAAATGTAATCAATAAAAACTGGAGAATTCTCGAGGTCGAGAATGAGAGAGCGTGGGAACGACCACTGATAGCCTATAGACGCAACAGGAACCTGAAAGACCGGCTGGTCCACACAAGGAATAAAAGCAAGGTACGCGAATCTCAAACCACCTTGACAGGCTTGGATACACTGCGTGGCAATCACAGATGTGGCAACTGTCACGCCTGTGATTCAGCTATAATAAGTGATACCATTCGACACAACAATATTAATATAACATTAAAATCATTTACCAACTGTAGGAGTAAAAATGTTATATATTATATTGCCTGTCCATGTGGACTTGCATACATTGGTGAGACAGGGAGAGAGTTCCGTCTTAGATTCAGTGAGCACAAGTCAGCTGTAAGAACTCGTAAACTGACAGCACCCCTGAGCCAACATTGTCTTGACTTAAACCATAGTGAATCTGATCTCCAATGGTGTATTTTGGAAAAAGTCCTCCATAAAAATGGAGAAATTATGGAAAGGACAAGGAAAAAACGGGAATGTTTTTGGATTTTTCATTTGGACACAGTGAGAGTGGGCCTCAACGAAAATATTTCCTGGTACATAACAGGATAAATTCACTGTATATATAGAGAGCGTTGAGTTCCTCACAACGATTCCAGAACCTAACTGTAGTATAGATCCGGATAGATTAGCATATGAGGCCTTGGACATATAATACCGGATATTAACATCAATAGATGCATAGGCCGTGTAAAGTGATAACTAGCAAAGTGTAGTTATACTCACTAACTCACGAAATACCAGTAATAAAAATAAAAAATCAGATGCATTAAGAGAATTTTAATAACTGACGTAAACCCTCCATCTAATAATTTTCGGTGTTGTGAATAGGCTAGTAAATAAATGAGTCCGTCATGGTCTAAATACAAACTACTAAAAATAAAAAAAATATATCTTTTTGTGGAGGATTAGGGCATTTATGCTGTACCTCGTCTTTGCAACATCGCCCATTTAGTAATGGCGTACTCTTTCAACCGCCTGCACATAGGTTGGCAATGGAGCAATGAATACCAGTTTCCCATTCAATAATGGCGCTTGCGGTGTAACTTCAGATACATCGCTTGAAAATGGTAATACAATGTAGATTCACCATTCAAAAATGGCGCTTATCTTACTAACTTCATCCGCCAATTAGGGATATGTCAATTACTGACATGAGGTGTCCTACGTCTTACTTTTGTTTTAAAGAGACGACTTACAAATGGTGCTGTAACGGTAAAATATTACTCTTATTTTACCTGGCAAGCAGGGATATATTAATCACTGCTGTCATGCGTGCTACGACGTGTTCTAAGTACAAGCACACCATTTAGGAATGGCGAGACCATGTTTCTACCATTCAAACATGGCGCGCATTAAGCCCACACCACTTGCCAATTAAGCGAACGTCAATTACTGACATTTGGCGCGCTGCGACCTTCTATTTAAAGGCAAGATATGGATCCGTAGTTTCGTCTGCTGGATCCACATGTGAGGAGGTGTTTGTAGGCGGCTCGTTATTTTCACGAAGGTGAGTGCGATACCTGCATATTAGGTTAAGACGCCGTAATCTTACTTAGGTTTCTCCGTTGTGTTGGGTGCACCATGCGGAATACCGAGCCGGTTTGTTGCATAAGAGGGATTTCTGGGACCGCTTAGGTAGAATACAAGTTCTTAGAATGAACTTATCGGTAGTTTTTGTAGTTCTTGCGATTTTAAACTTTGGTGTAACAATTATCCAAAGTAAGGAGCCGCATACGATATGACCGCTTAAGGTTCTTGTCTTATTTCTAGTTACGCGATTCCCAGCCTACTGTGGACACAAAAAAAGACACGCCTGGAACCACAAGCCGACTTAGCTGACTCGGATACACCCGGCGGTTACCAGAAATACGTGCAAAGACAGATTGCGTTAAGCAAGGTTAGTAATCACTGCCCTGAGGTGACGTGTTGAGAGATGGGTGTAGAACCATATCTAGGATTGAATTTATTTTGTGAATAGAATTATATTTATATCTTTTTTAGGGAATCCACCTATCTCTGGACGCTCCTCACTTCCATGGAATTTATAAAATCTAAATAGCAAGTTGATGACCTGCAGGTAAGATCTGCAATCTTTTGTGGATCAATGCTTAGTAAAGATGGACTATTACCGAGTTGTCAAACTAGATTCAACTACTGGAAACAACTAGAAATATAGCAGAGAATCTTGTCCTAGTCGATCAGAATCATGATAAGTTCTCGGTTAATAAGATATATAATCTTTTCTCATGCTGAGTCGTATATTTATATTTTTTTAGTGGATGGCTTGCATTTGGTTCTCAAGCTAAAACCAGAAAAGACTAGTGGAACCACTCTCCTGTATTTCTATAGGTGAGGATTGTATTCATTATTTTTCTCTCTCTATGCTGATCTGATGTACACGGGGAGACTAGTGATAAACTTTGGAGCATCCTTTTTAATTATGCCTTCTGTGCGTTTCTATTTTTCTTCTTTTGTGAATCTCTTGTTTTCCCCAATTTCTCTTAATAAGTGAAAATAAGGTGCCTTCTTTGCAGTTTTGGAGCTATCTCATAGAAACTTTAAAAGCAATAAAGTATAATTGTTCTAACTGTTGTGATAAATGCACAAGGTGATGTAAATATGTAAATCAATGGAAGAAATTATAGATATCATGTACTGAATGTTATTTATTATTGCAGATGTCGATACAGAAAGTTTGATGTTTTGTGGATTGAACGATTGTGCTGTCAAGAGGTCCTGAGGAAGGTGGTCACAAACCCACCGAAACGCGTCGACCTTGCGTATTAGATCACACAACCATACGTGATCCCTCTAATATAGATTGCAGTATGAATGTTGTATGATTGATAATGAGTGTATGCATGTATTGTAAATATTTAGGTTTCTTTTTCTTGTTGTTTTGTACGATGTCTACTGATGAATTGTTCCAAAGATTTTAAAATGCTGTTTTGTAAATCTATGTTTTTGTGAAATGAAGAAATAATCTACAGAAATGACAAAAAATGAATAAATAAAATAAAAATTTAAAAATAGTTACATTTGGAGTCACCTTGTGTATGGTAAATAAGTGGATATAAAAGTGTCTGGTTGAAATTGGAATAGGTCGTGAGGGAAATATTGTATATTGCACAGTCAGAGTATCCAGATTATCAACCATATTCATGAAACAGCCTAGAGAAGGAGGTAGGCTTGCCTCTCATCGAGATTCCTGTAGATCAAGAGGGTCCCTATGTACATAGTCAAGTATTAGGGAAAGACAGAAAGTTTCTGATCGATACAGGGGCAAGTAGGACTACCATCAGTCATGACGAGGTTCCAGGGGTTCCGCTCTCAGGCTCAAGAAATGTTTCCCTTGGATTTTCAGGAAAGCCCATTGTTAATGAAATAGCGAAACCAGTTACTCTAGAAGTTGGTCCATTGTCCCGAACTACAGATTTGTTGCTCACGAAGTCATGTCCAGAAAATTTATTAGGCATTAAGACACTGAAAGAATTAGGTGCCATAATTTGTTGCTCCCCAGAGGGAGTAAGACTGTTCCTGCGAGATTTTAAAGGTCATTATGTATTACGTGATTTTGATCCAAGATTATTGAATGTACCACAGCATTTATGGGCGCAAGGTCCAACTGATGTAGGTTGTATGCACATTACACCCCATCGTGTGACTCTAAAGCAAGGTGTTGTATTACCACGAATCAGACAGTACAAATTGCCACCTGAGGCTGTAGCAGCCTCATCCAAAATTATTAACGAACTTATTGCTCAAGGAGTGGTTGTAGAAACTGACTCCAATGTATGTAATTCTCCTATCATTCCAGTCCTGAAACGTACTGATCCAAATGCACCTCCAGTTTATCGATTAGTGATTGACCTTCGAGAACTTAATAAGTGTATCATACCGCAGTACCCAGTAGTCCCTGATATTTCATCACTCTTGACAGCTATTGATTCTGAAGCCACATTCTTTTCAGTTATCGATCTCAAGAACGCATTCTTTAGTGTCCCTATTCATCCAGACAGCCAGTTCCTTTTCGGTTTCTGTTTAAATGGAAGAAGCTATAAATTTACACGAGCACCTCAAGGTTTCACAGAAAGTCCTAGCATTTACAGTCAAGCACTTAAAAGACAACTAGACAATATTCACATGCCAACTGACACTGCCCTACTCCAGTATGTCGATGATCTGTTAATTACAGCCCGTTCTGAACGTGACTGCGAGCGTGCGTCACTTACAGTCCTGTATTTCCTGGCCGAGATGGGGCACAAGGTGTCCCCTTCCAAATTGCAATTCTGTGTCCAGCAAGTGGTCTACTTGGGACACTTACTGTCCAAGAGGGGTAGGCAGTTGACACCTGACCGTATCCAGTTAATAGCGCATCTTCCACAGCCCAAGACTCAGAAGGAGGTACGAGCTTTTATCGGCCTCACTTCTTACTGTAGACAATGGATTCCTCAGTACGCATATCTAGCCAAACCACTGATACAGTTAACAACACAGGAGGCAGCCGTATCGACTGTCCTCCCTTGGACCCAGGAACATACACTTGTTTTTAATGAGTTAAAGAAAGCTTTATGCCAAGCACCTGTTCTAGCAACACCGAACTACAGTAAGCCTTTTACACTTTTTGTCACAGAACGTGATGGTACTGCATTATCTGTTCTCACACAAGATCAAGCAGGACAACACAAGCCTTGTGCTTATTTTTCTAGCACATTAGATCCAGTGGCCCAGGCTCTGCCTGCGTGCCTCAAGTCAGTTGCAGCCACAGCTCTAGCTATCAGACAGAGTGATTCCATAGTGTTAGGACATTCCCTGACAGTACAAGTTCCACACTCCGTGGAAGTTCTTTTAAACCGAACTCAGACTCAGCACTTGACAATTGCACGTTTAACAGGTTATGAACTGACACTGTTTCAGCCACACATAGAAATCAGACGCTGCAACGTTTTAAATCCAGCTACACTGTTACCGTCAGTTACTTCAAATACTGCCACACATGACTGTGTGGAAATTGTTAACACCATGACAAAGCCAAGACAAGACTTGACAGATATTGCATTACCTGATCCCGACCTGACACTTTATGTGGATGGTTCATGTATGAGAACAAGTACAGGAGAACTAGTAGCCGCGTATGCAGTGACTACTGACACTGAATTTATAGAAACACACCGTATTGATACCCTGTCTGCTCAAGCAGCAGAGCTAGTCGCTCTGACCCAAGCCTGTATACGTGCCAAGAACCTGAAAGTTAACATATATACAGATTCACGTTATGCATTCGGAGTCGTACACGACTTTGGAGTGCTCTGGCAAGAGAGAGGTTTCATGACTTCTCATGGAACCAAGATTCAGCATGGTCTCCTCATTCAAGCCCTGTTAGATGCAATACATTTGCCGACAGCTATTGCCATTATGAAGTGCAAGGCACATACGAAAGTCACTGACATCATTTCCCAGGGTAACGATCTAGCAGATCGAACAGCCAAGCTTACAGCTCAGACTCCAGACATTCCAGTTAACACGACACAGACACTCATTCCAGATCAGACTACTTGTATGACAGTTAAGGACCCTACACAAGATGTAATAGATATACAGTCACATGCCACTCCAGATGAAATCAAGAAATGGTCCGAACAAGGAGGGGTCCAGACAGATCAGGGATGGTTGACGAAGGGAAAAGCCACATGGTTTCTCCCCGACTCTATGGTTCAAGTCATTATTAATACCGCACATAGTCCAGTACACCTAGGAGAAAAGGCCATGTTAGACAGTATCCAGAACATATGGTTCAACAAGCATTTACGAGCAGCAGCCAAACAGAAAGTGCGTACCTGCATGATCTGGTGTCAGTTCAATCCAGGTAAAAGTGTCCCGGTGGAACAAGGTGGATTCCAACCTCCCGACCACCCTTTTGAAGTCCTCCAAATGGATTATATTCAGATGGAGAGATGTCGAGGTTTCAAGTATGTCCTCGTAGTTGTTTGTGCTTTGTCCAGATGGACAGAAGCATATCCAGTTCCAGATTACACTGCCACGACCACTGCCAGGCAGTTGGTTCGTGAGTATTTTCCCCGCTATGGTTTACCAAGGGTCGTGTATTCAGACAACGGCCAGCCATTCTCATCTGAACTCATGAAACAAGTTTCCCTTCTGTTAGGGTACCAGTGGAAGTTCCATTGTGTACGCACCCCGAAGCAGCTGGTCTAGTTGAGAGACATAATCAGACATTGAAAATCCGAATTGCTAAAGTATGTACAGAAAAAGGTGTAGATTGGTTAGTAGCTCTGCCAGTTGCTCTTTTTTATATGAGAATGGTTGCACATTCTAGATCAGGTCTGTCCCCGTACGAGGTCGTATTCGGCCGTCCTCCTAATATGTGGGGTACACCTATGCCCCGAAAGATTACAGACGTTTCCAGTAATATGTTGACAGATTACCTAGCTTCCTTGATGTCTGCCCTACACTCTTGTCGTTCACAGGTTGCCGCTACATTTCCAGACAACACTGAGGTGAAACCGCATGAAGTCGTTCCGGGAGAATTCGTCCTGGTGCGCAATTTTGATCGTTCAAGTCCGTTGGAGCCCCGTTGGAAGGAGCCCCAGCTGGTGTTATTGACAACAAGGACTGCAGTCAAGCTTGAAGGCCGCAAGGGATGGGTGCATACCAGTCATGTTAAGAAATTCCATGGATTGCGGCCAAGGACATTTATCAAAGACTGCCCCGTTCCTAAGGACTGCCCAGACACAGACTCTAAACTTCCCCTGTTAGAGAAAACTCCGCAGCAGGAGTATAAAGCCAAGTTGAGGTCTAGCAAGTCAGACAGTTTAATTATTTAAGCCCCTCTCGGGTGAAGCGGTTAGACAGGTTCCTGACATGTATGAGATAGACCCACATAGTGAGAGAGTTAGTCAAAACTCTAAAAGATGTATTATCGTTCTATTCTTTTTATTGTTTTTGAGTCTTATGGTTACATGTATAAGTTATGCTTTACATTTATGTTTTCCTATTTCACATGTACATATGTATTCTAATGCTACAGTAGAGCACTCATTTAGTGATCTGCCTCCTCACGAGTTATCCTATCGTCTTGCTATGCGTAATAACACATTTATCAGAATGTTACACTATTCACACCAGACCAGCAATGCCACTAATTGTTGGGTGTGTGGTCGACTCCCCCTTTTCCAGACACCGAAGGGAGTTCTGCCACTCTTTCCTTATCCGTTTTCACACAATGGTTCGTGTGGAGCATGGTCCACGTTAACGTCATCCTCAACTGATATGTCCCTTTTGAATCGAACATGTTTCCCAGACAAGCAAGGTCTTCCCCACAGAACAGGTTTAGATCTAGAAAATGAAGTATATGATTTAGGTAATTATTCCTCGAATTTCATGGTTCTGAATGTTCAGTCCGATAGTACTCCAGATTTGCCTGCTATTTCAGTACTACCAGTCAAAGGCGAATTATGTGTCAGAAAGAATGGTTCCGCACATGTAGGACATAGTGATTGTACTACTGTGGTCAAGTATAGTGACAGTGGGAAATCTATTTTCAAAGCCTCACGTCACTCTTATTTTGTTTGTGGTCAGACCGCATATGTTCGTCTGCCCCTCGATTGGGATGGAACATGTTACATTGCCTTCCTACTGCCACCAGTTTTTCTAGCCCCATCTGATTATCACAGAAATACACATCTAGTACACGTTAGACATAAAAGGGAGATCGAGTCCCCAATTGTCGATCAAACTGAAACTACTCTAGAACAATATCAAGACTTCAATAGAGGTTTCTTTTTCTTTATAGGCCCTGTCCAGAATAGTAAGTTAATACGTAGGTTAACCAGAACCCTTGAAGCAGTAGTGAATGAGACTACTTCCGCTCTAGGTAACTTAACCGAAGAGCAATCTGCTATGCGTTTTGTCGTGCTCCAAAATCGTCTCGTCCTTGACGTCATACTGGCCGATAGAGGAGGAGCTTGTAGAGTCATCGGATCTAGTTGCTGCATTTTCATTCCTAATAACGCGCCGTCTGTTTATTCAGCTATAACCAGACTTCATAAAATTGCCCATCAGTTACACCAAGATCCAGGCACCTGGACATGGTCCGGTTGGCTCTGGAGTATCATATCTGCCTGGGGATGGAAAGTATTGTCATTCCTAGGTATAGCAGTAATGATCATATTCAGTTGCTGCCTCTGTTTACAATGTGGCCCTGCGATTTGCGGCTTGTGCGCTACATCCTGTATTCCTAGTTCTAAGTCCCGTTCCAAGACAATTCGAGACGAGCAAATGATGCTATATGAACAGATAGATGGTATCATGAATATTGATGTTTCCTGATGGAAACGTAGGGCACAAGGAGGGAATGTGGAAAAGTAAATTTTGCCATGTTATATGTGCCTACGTGTTCCCCATCCTATGTTATATGTGCATGATTAATATGCACATATGCATATGTATCCCCTATGATCGATTAAAGACGCAATTACAGTTGTGTCCAACTCTAGTATGTCAGTTTCCAGTTCTCGTGAAAGCAACAAGTATTAGGCTCATGTTGCCACGATTTACAGTGTACACGTTAATTCACCGCATTGTCCCCGTTTCTAGGCCTCAAAAGGGCCCGGACACCAGATTCAAGCTCCAGTCTTCTGAACCCGCTCCGAGGAGCGATGCAGCCCCCACCTGCATCCCTGACCCTTCACTTACTTCCTGCCGCGCGGTGCCCGGCCCGGCCTGGCTCTGCCTCCCAGTCTGCCAAGAGTATGTTATGCTTTTAGTTATCAGTCCAGCCCTCCTTCTCTGCATTCCTAAGCTACTGAATCGCATCAATAGTTTCAGCCATGGTCTAGCCTTCCTGTCTCCATGTAAGAGAAATACTGTATTTATATTCGTAGAATATTCCTAGCTCATGCAATACATGTAGAATTATGCATGCACCAGTCTTAGTGTCAAGTAGCCTCTGCCCTGATAACTTTTAGTTTCTATCAACATGTACTCCAAACACAAGATACCAGATATGCCATAGGTACATGTCGTCTTGACCCTGCAGATTTTAGTCTCCTCTTCTAGTGCAGAAGTCATAGCCCCCAGTTCTCCCTGGTAACACGTCATTGTCCGTTTGCGCGCACCACTAGGTTAAAGGTCCCAGCTGCTCTCAGGCAGCCCCCTCCATATTTCCGCCCACTCATGACATTTCTGTGATGTTTCATACCACATGTCTATGTATACGCCCTGTACACGCCTTCTTGTTACACCCACCTTGTCCTTATCTTTCGCGACTGCTACGAGTTACGCCTACTGCTACGCCTACTGTATTGAATGTAATGTAATTGTTTTAGTATATATATACTGTGTACTGTTACTGAAAACCCATGCCCATGCCATTCCCATTCCCTGGCAGCTGCCATCCATTCTATTTCCCTGCAGGCTATCCCGTTCCTGTCCCTTCCCTTATGCCTGATTAAAGCCTGTTAGACTCAGATACCTCGAATCCTGTCTCTTATTTATTGAGCTATCTGTTTTATTCAATGTATTCAAAAATAGTACCGGTAATTAATTATTTATTTACCACATAACTGTCCTGTGTTTAGGATATGAATTATCAAGTGAAGGCAAAAGCCTAACAGACAATTTCTTAGAGAAATGTGCTGTAATCCAAGCTCCAAAAACGCTGAAGAACTTACAATCAATACTAGGTTTCCTGAATTTCGGAAGAACATACATTCTAAATTATGCAGAGAGGGTTAAACCTCTCTATGAATTAATAAAACCTGATTTCAAACCAATTAATTGGACTCAGAAACACACAGAAATTTTAAGATCATTACAAACAGACATGTTAACTAAAACAAAACTGCAAACACGCGCAAATGAAAGCAACCTTGTAATCCGAGTCATCCCAGGAAGGTGCGGATTCACGTACCTGACCTCTAATGAGGGAAAAACGGTACCAATAGCTTACAAATCACACTTGTACACACAAGCTGAAATGAAATTCAGTTCAACTGAAAAAATTCTAACTGTGGTTCAAACTGCTGTAGCAAAAGAAAGAGCCCTAGCACAAGGCAAGAGCATATCTGTTTTGACAGCAGTATCAGCCCTTGAGGCAGTGACAAGACCACGCATTCCGAATGCAGTGGCATTAGATCCAAAATGGATACAATGGGAAAATTCTCTAGCTGCAGAAGACGTGAAACACGAATTTGATCCAAAAATGAAAAGACTAGAAGATCTAGAATATGAACAAGAATATCCTCTACCAATCTAAATTCTGCCTCTCGAACAATACACCTGTGTGATTTACACAGACAGATTTGCACAACACTACGTTGTTTGAAAAAAAACTTAAAATGCAGCGTGCACGATTGTTAAAGGTCGCTGGCGCTTAGGTAAATTCAGACCGATAATCACAAAAACTGAATCACTCAGAAACCGTACAGCTCAGCGAGCTGAAATAAGATCTTTAATGATGGCGCTTGAAAATGCCGATTGCGAATTCCCCACACTAATAGTGTGCGATTCGCATTACTGCGTCCAGTCTTACAATAATGACATGCAGACATGGATCAGAAATGGTTACAAAGATGACACAGGTGCCACAATAAAGCATAAAAAGCTCTGGGAACAAGTAGTTCTTTTACAGAAAGAACTACGAAAGACTCAGGTGATACATACACTGAGTCATCAACGTGATGGCGTTCACGTTGCAGGGAATTCATTGGCTAATAGAGCCACAGCAGCAGCGGTTCAACCGGCTTCCGTAGCCACAAAAAAGTGTTCTAAAAAACACATAGACAGAGAAACCATGCTTGCGGTAAAAGCCTCATTAAAAGGCGACTATGCAGCATTACCTCTCGGCTATCCACTCAATAATACATACATAATTGATGCAAACTCCGTTCCTTTTGCTCAAGTCCCTGGAGTGGGGGATAGAGTAATTCCAAACACGAACTGGAGGGCTTACTTGATTCAAGAAGCACACATGGGACAGGGTCTAAGGCACCAGGAGATCGTGAAATCTCTAAAAGAATTACAATCAGAATACTGGTGGCCGGGGATGAGCCTGCAAAATTACAAATTTGCAATGTATTGTCCAGACTGCAACAGAGATCTCAGTTGTGAACCGGACCAGACTACTGCCAGGACACCTTTATTAGAAAGCATCAGGCTATCTATACGCAGAAATCCAGCCAGAGAAATGCGTTCCCATAAATATTAAGACTAGATTCACTTAAAATGTAGGCCCCAGCGCTCGGCTGATGCCAGAACTGTTATAAAAGATTTGCGAGTCTTTATCGGCACATACGCAATTGGCATGCTACATTCTGACCAGGGTCCTGCGTTTAGCTCTTGAGCTTACAAAGAGGCCATGACCAGCATGGGCATTGCATTGCGGTACTCTTCTCCCTTCCATCCTGAGGGGAATGCGGTAGTGGAAAGAAAAAAACGTGACATAAAGCAATCTATAACGGCGAGGGAATTAGGTTCGGGTGATGGGTGGGTCAAACATTTAACAAGTGTCCAACGTAGTCTTAACAATCTGCCAAGAAATTCTCTAAAAGGTATCACTCCTTACGAACTATTGTTCGGCACTAGAATGCACATCCAGGACTTTGATTGTCAGACTTCAGTGGTAGAAGAAAAAGCCTTTGATATCAAAGATTGTTTGGCTGTTTTACAGGACTTAAATGAAACAACAAGAAGTCTGAGTAACATAAAGTTAAAGCCAACAGCCACAGAAGAGAAACCACCTGTCCCAGCAGGAATTTGGGCCTTCTTACAGAAAAGCAGTACCTGTCTTAGCTGTCAGCGGAACAAGATCAGTAGTACTACCGCCCCTTGCTGGTAAAAAGGAGAACAGAGTTGTATCCATCGACCTGGTAAAACCACAATCATGTTGCCAATAATAAGTAGTAGGCCCAGTGGACTCCCAAGAAACAGCAGAAGACCAAATCTTGCTACAATCCAAGAGGTTCAAACTGAGAGACTAATCACATTTGATAAACCTGCAGTGAAGAAAAAAGGACTATGCAACAAAGACATGGAACTTGTGCCTCTTGAAACCCAAATTGCAATAGTTCGTCAACAATGATGTAGCCTCAGACTATACCAAAGAAACAAAGAAAAATGCAAAGACTAATGAGAATCCGGAAGCAATTCCAACAATTGACAAAACTGCATCTGGCTACTTCATCAATTTCAATGACTTTTCTGATGATCCAAGTGAACATGAAGAAACGCCAGCAACAAAAACTTTCAAAGAAAAAATGACTGAACTCTTTCATCAACTAAAAGAAACATATCTGATTTCACCATGGATTGAATTTTGGATTGTGTTAGGTGTACTTTTCCTCCTGCTTTGGCTCATCATGGTTTTATGTTTGGGTAGATTTATTGATGGAAAATATAGTACAATGGACACAGCACGTCAGAACATCAACTTGGTCCTAAAGCCTCACAGATCCTCACACAGCGAGAAAAGAGAACTGTCATCAGTGAACCCCGGTGGGGTAGCATGGGACAAAACGGATTATGAAATCTATGGCCCGATTGAGCTCTTGAAATATCCACACCAATTTAAGGTTTGTGACACCAAGTACTTTCTCTGATGATTGGGACTTTGAAAATATTAATAATATGTTGTCAGATTTAGTAATGTCAGCAAAATTTACAGAACATGATTATTTACATGGTTCATCGAACTATGAAGAAATGTACTGTTATAATCATTATGGTCATCACTATTTGCATAAATCTGCTCAACCT
This sequence comes from Lissotriton helveticus, assembly GCF_964261635.1. Classification (NCBI taxonomy): domain Eukaryota; kingdom Metazoa; phylum Chordata; class Amphibia; order Caudata; family Salamandridae; genus Lissotriton; species Lissotriton helveticus. The sequence continues at coordinate 1,611,248,310 of NC_136067.1, read as the reverse complement.
AGAAATGTTTTAAATTATAATCAATGGGAACATTGTCCAACACCGCCAAAAGGCAGTTCAAAAACATTTTATGAGAAATTCACATACTTCTCAGGGTTTAACAACAGTGATCCAGAAATGTTATATTTTAGAATGTTAAATAAGACAGGAATGAAAACAATAGTGACAAGTACTAAATGGATTTATTCTGAAAAATTTTATGAAAAAATGACTACATTTGGTTTTGAATTTTGGAAAAACAACATTGAAACATAAACCATCTGGGGTTCAAAAGACTGGCAGGTACAAGGTTTAGAAGCATTATTTAGAGCCTGCATGATCCCAGAACAGATAATATTCCTGAATGACACCATTCAACAGACAACCTGTCTTGGTTTAGCCAAGATAAAAGACTTAAATAAACCGTCTATTCCGAAGCCCATACCTGATAGTAATAGCACTACAGATGTGGAGATAGACATATCCCATATTTTACACCAAAACAGAACAAATCCTGATTGGAGAAAATGGTTGATCTGGCCCACAGACACTAATAACTGTCAAGATAGATTCCTGAACAAAACACAGGGGTTTAAACAGACCAGGCCAGACCCAAGATATTCCCAGAGACAACATCCAGGGATAGTTACAACAAACAGTGTAGGGAAACTATGCCTCGAATGGCTACAGAAATCCACACTGCCAGAAATCAAGCAACACTTGACTTTACTTAAAGACGGTGCTGACTTGCGGGATTTCATACTGCGACCACGCCAACAGCGTCAAAAACATTTCATACACGCCGGTATATACGCTGCTTACAACGAAGCTTGGAAAGTAACGCAAATTGAAACTGCAGAAAAAATACGAGTAATAGATCGTATAAATTTGGAAAAATCCCTTTCTGTAGTGGACAATGGGTTAACGACTCTGTCCTCCAGAATATATTCACTGGACAGCATTGTATCACCTGCTATTGATATAATAGAGCAGGACTTGCTAATGTTACAACATGGTCAGTCCCAATTACGTTCTATTGTACAGCTAGGCTGGACGTTACAAAACTTGCTACGTGCCATGGCGTTTAATCAACACAACGTCATTATTCTCTATCTTTAACCTTACTGATAAACAAATCAGTTTGGCACAAAAAGGAGCAGACTATACGATTCTGAGCATTGAAAAACTTGAGAGATTACCATTGACAATGTCAGAGAGGCTTGTCATTGAATGGATAATACACGGAACGATTACAATCCCAATCACAACTTTCCAGTTTAAGTATTGCCAATAATATATACCAGCAGGCCTGTATGAAAGGTTGGGTAAAGGATACATCAAGTCAACATGGAATTTACCTTATACACACAAATGGTATAGTGAAGGGAAAAAAGAGGTATTCCTTAGTGGTAACAATTGTAAAAAATCACTAAGCGGTACACTTCTGTGTCAAGGTATTAACTTGCATGGAGCCTGCGAAGGTTCATCAAATAACCTTTCATGTCACCTGCACGGCACTCCTGCAACACAGATAGAGCCATTTTTCAGACAACTTTCCAACGGCAGTTATGTTCTAATAAGTGACCACAGCTTTTGTGGCATGGTGCCAGGAAAAGCCTATCTCATTAACGTTAGTTCCATGGTCACTTGCTGTATGCAAGTATTGTATCCAAACAGCAATCCAGACATGGAGGCGGCAATATGGCCTTCTTTGAATATCTCTTCTATTCGAATTGATACTTTAAGCAGAATGAAGTCTATTCTTTTACAGACAACTGTGCCTTTAACCTCGTCCAAAGAGACGTATTATCTGCAAGTTGCAAGGACAGTAGCAGAGATACATTCCCTATTATCAACAAATTTCCCCGTGCATTTCGTAGAAATGTTAGGTCAAATCTTAAACATGTCTGATACTAGTGGCATCACACATGTATTTAAGACAATTTTTTCTGGACTGTTAGCACCCTTTGAAACAGTTCCGGGCATTTTCCCGAATTTTGTCCATTCCTTTTTTGGCGGCCTGCCTCTTCTTTTGGGACTCGTAGCAGGAATTTTATTTTTGATCCTTCTGCTCCGATATGGCAAGCCAAGCCACAGACAAAACTCCAACTACAATGGAAGAAACGATCTTAGCAATACGCTACCGAGACCGCATCACTAAAGTGCTCGGATTAGCCCGGCTAAGAGATCTAAGTGCAACCTGGTTTCTTTCATTCAGACCAATCTGGCAAGATTGCATCTTACCTGTGCTTTGATGTCTGCTATGCGGAGAAGAATGCGTGTTGGACGTCTGTCTTACACTACCATCAGCAGTACCAATGGATATCGATACCTTGCTAGGTCCGGTAACGACTCATGCAACGTGTTGTCCCCAGCGGCTACCTATTCTGATTACGGCATTTGTTGAGACTTCACCATTACGAGTAGGTGCCGGTGAAGTATGAGAGGAAAGCAGCACCAAACAGGTACAACCATCTGTGAGCATTGCTGATCCCGACATCGATGATAGCAATCATTCTCACATATGCACAATTTCAGCATTTTCGAACTTGGTCGAACTTTCACCTGATGTTGTAGACCAATTTTTCGGAAGCCTGTCTGATATGATGTTCTCCCCTGAACAAAAAGAATAACTTTTAAAACAACGAGCACACAGCGTTCCCTGAACTCTGAATTTGGCCTTCAATTTTGATAAACGAAACGACTGAAAACATTTGGAATTATTTTCCCTGAAAACGAAAATATTTTTTCTATTTCCAAAATATTTATCTTTTTTTTGGCACATTGTACTCTGCTTAAAGTAGAACTATTCTTAAAGAACAGAGCTTCTATTTTTAGAGATACTAGAGACAATATTTTACCTCAACCTCTAGCACATGTACAGTATTGTATGAATATGTGATGAAATGGTCTCGACCTTCTTTGCCCTGACTTCGTCAGACACGGTCGCTCCCACGCTCCCTGGCTCCAGTGGTATCGTTACTCCCTCCATTAACCTCTGACCATCTGTGTGCTTGTAATTGAATTGCGCATTTGCATTAGCGCTTGTAACTGTGCATTTATTATAGCGCTTGTGATTTCCTCTTCAGTCTGCTTACTCTGTGCCACTGATAACGCTACAGCGTTTCAGGTATTTAGCAACATAGTATCGTTTTTGCCATACAATCAGCGCGACGGAACGGAGCTGCGCTCTACCTATTAACATAGAAACTACCTGTGTTTAAAAGCGCTTGTGAACTTTCTCAGTGCCCCAGCCTCACTCGACTTTTTACCTCCTCCATCTTGTTTGTTGTTGTCTCCCTGAGCCCTTCCTCCTCGCAACGCTCCCGCCTCCCTGCTGCCCCTCCCACCCACTGACCCTTACTGTAGACCCCGTAGAAAGGACATCTGTGATCGCCCTGACTTCGTCAGACACGGTCGCTCCCACGCTCCCTGGCTCCAGTGGTATCGTTACTCCCTCCATTAACCTCTGACCATCTGTGTGCTTGTAATTGAATTGCGCATTTGCATTAGCGCTTGTAACTGTGCATTTATTATAGCGCTTGTGATTTCCTCTTCAGTCTGCTTACTCTGTGCCAACGATAACGCTACAGCGTTTCAGGTATTTAGCAACATAGTATCGTTTTTGCCATACAATCAGCGCGACGGAACGGAGCTGCGCTCTACCTATTAACATAGAAACTACCTGTGTTTAAAAGCGCTTGTGAACTTTCTCAGTGCCCCAGCCTCACTCGACTTTTTACCTCCTCCATCTTGTTTGTTGTTGTCTCCCTGAGCCCTTCCTCCTCGCACTGCTCCCGCCTCCCTGCTGCCCCTCCCACGCCCCTCCCCCCCCTCAAGGAGCTTAAATGACAGATGTGCCCACGCGCAGCGTCCACGCGCTACGTCCACGCCGAAGGTGCGCCAAAGGTAAGCCCGTCTACGCCCGTCCGCGCCTGGACCGCGCCCAGTGCCAGACCCCTTGCCCCTCGCGCTCCCCAGCCCTCCCGCATTACCTACGATGCCGCCACCCTCCTAGCCCTTAACCCCGGTCGCGCCCCCAACTGCGTCCAAGCCGCTCCTGGACACACTCATGGACCTTTCTCTTGCCACTCCTGCAAATTCATCGGCACCAACAACATCCCCGCTACGACCACACCACTGATTCCCCACCCCAATCACCTACAATGCATCCTTCTCAACACCCGATCGGTCCACAGACACGCCATTGACCTATGGAATCTACTAAACACCATCTCTCCAGACGTCGCCTTCCTAACAGAAACTTGGATGAACGATTCCTCCGCCCCAGACATCACCATTGCCATCCCTGAAGATTATAAGATCACACGCAAGGACCGTACCGGCCACACAGGAGGAGGAATCGCTATCGTCCATAAAAAATCAATCCGCATCTCTACCAGCTCTGACGTCAACCTCGCCAACTCTGAACACCTTCACTTCCAGATCCACATCGACCCCAAGACCACACTCAGAGGCACCCTCCTCTACAGACCACCAGGACCCCGCGCAAAATTCAGTGAAGACATCACGGACTTCATCACTCCACACGCGCTCCCCTCCAAAGATTACATCCTTCTGGGAGACCTCAACTTTCACCTTGAAAAGAACAACGACCGCAACACCACCACCCTCTTGGACAACCTAGCCAACCTTGGACTTAAACAACTGGTCACCTCCCCCACCCACATCGCGGGTCACACACTCGACCCCATCTTCACCTCCAGCAATCATGTCTCCTTCAGCCATACTACGGATCTCCTCTGGACTGACCACAGCTGCGTTCACTTCACCTACAACAAGCCGAAACCCATCAACCACCTCCAACCAACTCTACAAAGAAACTGGAATAAAATCACCATCGACCAGATCTCCTCATCGCTCCTTCTAAACACCCCAGCCCACTCCTCTAACCCAGACCAAGCCGCCGCCAACTTCACCCTATGGTTATCCAACACCGCAGACACCTTAGCACCACTGAAAAAACGTCAAAGCAAACCTGGCAGCAAGAAGGCCTCATGGTTCAACGCTGATCTTAAGAATTCCAAGAAACTCTGCCGCTCCCTTGAAAAGGCCTGGAAAAAAGACCCAACCACCAGCACCAAGGACGCCTTCAAAAACGCCACCCGCATACACCACCAACTAATCCGAAAGGCCAAGAAAACAGCATTCAAGGATCGACTAGACAACAACGCCCACAACAGCAAGGAACTTTTCAACATCGTCAAGGAATTTACCAATCCCTCGGCCAACTCCAACGACATCACCCCCTCTCAAGCCCTCTGCGACTCCCTAGCCTCATTCTTCCACAACAAAATTGCAGACATCCACAACAGCTTCGACAACCTACCCGGAGACCAACCCACCCAACCATATGATGAACATTCTCCCCCCTTGAACACCCTTAACAACTGGAACCCAATCTCCACTGAGGACACCATCCGCCTGATGAACTCCATCCACTCAGGATCCCCCACTGACCCATGTCCTCACCACATCTTCAACAAAGCAGACTCCGTCATAACCCCTTCTTTTCCACACTCGAGGGGTTAAGGGTGTCAGATCCAAGGAGGATAGGGTGGACTGATCATCTACTTGTAGAGGCACTTTGCCCGGTCCATGACAAGCCGTTTATATCCAGGGAAAGGCTAACTCTTAAAAGGCCGTGGTATAAACTTACGCTGGAGGAGTTCTACGGTATATTAGAGCGGAAACCTTTAAACAATCTCACCAATGTGGAACAAGGCTACCAACAGTTTTGCCTGTGGGTAACTGACGCCTTGGACTCTCTGATACCTTTACGATGGGCGAAAGGCCGAACAAAAGTACCTAGCCCCTGGTATAACGAGTCTTTGGCAGAATTGAAAAGATCCTGCCGTAAGACAGAGAGGGAATGGAGACGCTCATATGACCCGGCCCAGAAAATCCGGTATTTCACTGAGTTAAAGTTTTATCACAGAGCTATATGCAGAGCTAGAGCTGCATTTTATGCCCAGGAATTTGCCACCAGTACCAACCGCTCAAAACTGATTTTTAAGGTACTGAAGGACCTAATGAAAAATAGATCCTCAGCAGAGGCGATTTGCACAGACTCACACTGTGATAAACTGGCCTCTTTTTTTGTGGAGAAAGTGGAAAAAATATATCACGGGTTCGACACACTCCACCAGGATCGAGAAGCCACTGTCTCTGATACATTGGATCATGAGCCTCTGGCTATCTTACCTGAATTGTCGGTTGAGGCTTTTGACAGACTCAGCCTCAAGGTCAAATCAGGTTCCCCGGCGGACCCGCTGAAGCCTGCCTTCATTAATACACTCTCCCCGCTGTGTCGTAATCCCATACTGGATCTCATTAATATGTCCCTGTCTTCTGGAACTGTACCCGCGGCCTGGAAGCAGGCAGTGGTTACCCCCATATTAAAAAAAGCAAATTCTGACCCCCGACTGCCAGAAAATTACCGACCTATCTCCCTGTTGCCGTGGATTGCCAAGGTAACAGAAGCGCATGTCAACTCGGTTCTGTCCGAGCATCTGGCTTGCAACCAGATCTTGGACCCCAGCCAGAATGGATTTAGGTCAGGACACAGTACCGAGACGGCACTACTTTACATCTTGGAACATCTTCGCCAGGTACTTGACATGGGTCATACCGCAGCGCTTATATTATTAGATTTAAGCGCTGCTTTCGATACTGTGTCCCACCAAATACTTATCCAGCGCTTACAGAAGGCGGGAGTGACGGATGTCGCTCTCCAATGGTTCCGGTCCTTTCTGGCTGATCGTACTTTTAAAGTGGCTATACCACCTGGCCAATCCACTACTTACCCCCTGAAGACGGGGGTTCCTCAGGGATCTTCACTGAGCCCGACTATATTTAATCTCTATGTGAAACCGTTGGCTGGTGTCGTCAAACAGTGGGGCCTTACGATGGCCTCATATGCGGACGACACACAGCTAGCGGTGACACTTAGCGGAGACCCCGAGGTAGCAGCTTCGAGATTCCGTGCGGGTCTCTTGGCAGTAGCAAGCTGGCTTCGCACCAACTGCCTCCAGTTGAATGCCACCAAAACGGAGGTATTGGTTCTTGGGAAGCAAGCTGAGCTATGGGGTAATCAGTGGTGGCCGTCAGAGCTTGGTGTCACACCTATTCCAGTGGCTGGAGTGAGAAATCTAGGAGTCTGGGTAGACTCTGCACTTTCCTTCAAGGACCACACCATGAAGGTGGCTGCCACATGTTATGGAATACTGCGTGGTATTAGGCCAGTCTTGAAGTACTTTGATCCCCCTACCAGACAGCTCGTAGTTCAGGCCTCAATACTATCTAGGCTGGACTACGGTAGCTCACTGTTGTTAGGGGTGAATCAAGCGGAGGCCTCTAGGCTCCAAAGAGTACAAAATGCCGCGGCACGAGCCATTGTGGGCCTTCCCAGACACTGTTCGGTGTCGGGCACCATCATGGCCTTGCATTGGCTCCCGGTCAGACAGCGAATCAAGTTCAAGGCGCTGTGTCTGGCCTTCAAAATTTTGAAAACTTCTTCGCCACCGGCACTTGTTACTCTGCTTACACCCTATGTGCCATCGAGATCTTTAAGATCGGAGGGTCTCCATTTGGCTGTCTGCCCACGCTTCAGGTTGAGCAGGATGGGTGGCCGTTCTTTTAGGGTTCTAGCGGCTGGCCTATGGAACTCGCTACCAGTCCACATTCGTGCTCTTGAGGATATGTTTGCCTTCAGGCAGGCCATTAAAACTTTCCTCTTTCCAGTTTCTGGCTAATCTTTTTAGTGTGTTATGTTATAGCATCTGTCAAAGCGCCAGGACGCCCCTTTGCTGGGGCAGCTGTGCGCTCTAGAAATTTTAATAACATAACATAATAACATAACATAGCACCGCACCTCCGAGACATCATCAACTGCTCCTTCAACTCCGCTACCTTCCCAGAAAGCTGGAAACACGCTGAACTCACTGCCCTTCTGAAAAAACCCACAGCGGACCCCACCGAACTCAAAAATTACCGCCCCCATATCACTCCTTCCTTTCCCGGCCAAAATCATCGAGAAAGCTGTCAACAACCAGCTCGCCGCTTTCCTCGAAGCCAACAAATCCCTCGACTCCTCACAATCTGGCTTCCGAGCAAAACACAGCACTGAGACCGCCCTCATCGCAGCAACAGACGACATTCGAACTCTCCTGGACAATGGAGACACAGTCGCCCTCATCCTACTCGACCTCTCCGCAGCATTCGACACAGTCTGCCACAGCACCCTTTTACAACGCCTCAGAAACATCGGAATACAAGGAAAAGCACTTGAATGGATCACCTCGTTCCTCACCGGAAGAACCCAGAGAGTCCGCCTTCCACCATTCAAGTCCGAGGCCTCTGAAGTCATCTGTGGCGTACCACAAGGATCCTCACTCAGTCCCACCCTCTTCAACGTATACATGAGCCCCCTCGCGGCCATCGCACGCCAACACAACCTCAACATCATCTCTTACGCGGATGACACTCAACTGATCCTCTCTCTCACCAATGACCCCAACACCGCCAAAACTAACCTACACGAAGGAATGAAAGAAGTTGCCGAATGGATGAAACACAGCCGTCTGAAACTGAACTCAGATAAAACTGAAGTCCTCATCTTAGGTACATCCCCCTCTGCATGGGACGACTCTTGGTGGCCGGAAGCCCTTGGAAAAGCACCCATCCCGACAGACCACGCACGGAACCTAGGCATTATCCTGGACTCTTCACTTTCAATGAACAGACAAGTCAGCGCTGTATCCTCATCCTGCTTCAACATTCTTCGCATGCTCAAAAAAACATTTCGCTGGATCCCCACCGAAACCAGAAAAACAGTCACCCATGCTCTGGTCACGAGCCGACTGGACTACGGAAACACCCTTTACGCAGGCACTACCGCTAAACTCCAGAAAAAACTCCAACGAATCCAAAACGCCTCAGCCAGGATCATATTAGACATCCCGCGTAACGAACACATCTCTGGCCACCTGAAAGACCTCCACTGGCTACCCGTCAATAAGAGGATCACTTTCCGACTACTAACCCATGCACACAAATCACTCTACGACATCGGACCAGAATGCCTCAACTCACGACTGTCTTTCTACACCCCCTCCCGCCAACTACGTTCTTCCAACCAAGCCCTCGCCACTGTACCTCGCATCAACAAGACAACCATGGGAGGCAGTTCCTTCTCATACCTGGCTGCTAAAACATGGAACTCACTCCCCACTTACCTTCGCCTTACCCAGAACCACCTAGCATTTAGAAAGCAACTTAAAACTTGGATATTTGACAAGTAATCCTCTTCCCCTCCCTAAGCGCCTTGAGACCCTCTGGGTATGTAGTGCGCTATATAAATTCTTTGACTTGACTTGACTTGACTTCTTTTCTGTATTTAGAGCCATTTCATGTGTAATTTTCGCAAATTCATTCAGCTGAGCTATATATGAATTTAACTGAATGATACCACTGTTTAAAAAACGTACAGTACCAATACTCATTTTCGTGTATATGCCATACACCATTTCAAATGCAATTTATGTATTTTGGGGTGGGTTGGAAAACACATGCATCGTTATATGTTTAGTATTGCTTAGTATTTAGTAATGAATTACATAATACGTGGATTGGGTGTTGTGAATCTATCTAGGACCCTAATTAGATATCCCAGATTCATGCCCTTATGTGGTTATAATAAAACATATCCTTATAAAGGCATAGGAATCATGTCCATATCTAGTCATAGCCCGTGCAGTCCAAATACTGAAAGGCTACTCCCATAGACTCCTAGAAAGTACAACGTGTTCTTTAAACAAACCAAGCCTCCAGCAGCCCGGGAATTCCCCCTGCTTTTGTTTTGATTTGCACAAGAACTCCTGGAGTCCAGAAAGAACTGTTAGTTCTTAGTGACGTCTTATGTCCAACCTTACGTCAAACACGGCACCTTTCAGGTATAAATATACCAACGTTGCCTTAAGCAAACACACGGTGGTTTGGAGCAGAGCGGCTATCTACTTGCCCGACGCCCAGCTGATGCGAGAGCCGAAGGAAGCCGACCCTCCCTTGACGCACTGAGAGAGACGCTGTCTTTTCTCTTGCCGAGAAATCCAGCTCCGGTGTTTCCAGTCACGCTTGGGAGATCGAGTCCTCAGAGAGAGATACAAGACCTCCTACATTCTAGAACCAAGGTACGGAGCTGATCAAGAGAATTCTTGATTCAGATTCTTGGCAAAAAACCAACCTAACTTAAACTGCAACTTACTTACTCCTTCCCACGTATTAGGCTTAGGTCAGGTACACCGGGGTAGGCGTATATTAGAAGCACCAGTTGAGTGCGTTAGTCAATGTTTTTATGAATGTATATATTTTATCAGTTTTAAAGTATCATATGGCTAAGAAACCATATCAATGCTTTTACAGTATTATTTCATAATACTACTTTTACTGTACGCACTTTACTTCATGATAAGTATTGCAATTGTGGCAATTCATTTCTCTTGCATGAGAAAGAAGACTGCTCAATAAATAACACCTTTTATTGAAAACGCCCGTCTCTCTATTTCTCTGCACTCTGGTGAGACTAAGCATGCACGATTGACTGAGTGAAATAGTTGTCTATTGTTTTCACACGACTCTAGAGATATACTCTTTATTCTGAGGGAGCAAAGTTGTCATGTTTATGCGGTTGTCAGAAACTAATCCCTTCTTGTCTAAATCAGGAGAGTTAACTCTTTCCTGAACATTCGAGAAAGTTTCTAGTAACCTCTGAGCTAGCTGGCAAAACAAATTAAGTCTAATATAGTCAGTAGAGACCTAGATGACCTCAATCCTACGTCTACACTGCTGTTTATATTATTCCAATGCGCAGAGCCCATTGGGAATATAGGAACTACACTACACCTTAGTGTTATATCTGAGGCAAATTTCAAAACCTACTCTAGTGGGACTTTCTCAAGAACAATTATCACGTAAGGGTCATGTATGGTATTTTTCTCTTAAATATTAGGCCCATTTTGGTGCACAATACAGAAACTTATTGGGAAGGTTGGCTAGAACCATTAGTGTCAACAAGATATAGCTGTTGGCGAGTACCCAACATTCAACTCAGTTGTGGCATGTTTACTAAATTATAGAATAATCATTTCGAAAGGTTATGGATGTAGAGGCAGAAGAAGACTGGTGACAACACATCAAAATGGTACATCCATGATTTATGTGTCCACTATGGAGCCCCATCTCGCCCTTGAAGAAGTGCCTGTGTAGAGTGATTTTATAGCCTCTAGTATACCAAGGAAATATCTAATTTCTCCTGAAACAGCTCATACTTTAGTTTGGGAATGCTGTCAGGGTAGCAATTCAAAGCTACATGAGCAATACTTAAGGGTACCTTCTTACGTGTCACATATTTGATATCAGGAGTTTCAGCTGAAATACTATGATCTTTGTCTAAAACCTGCTTAGAAGAAAGATATTCTTTTATTTCAGCGTATCTATTTTTAAATCAGCGAAGTACATTGTTTTCATGGATATTTTGCTGGGAAGTGATTAAACATAGGAAGCAATAGCTCACTTGGGTGCATGTGCGCTCACTTTTTTTAAATCACAACACCTTTTGCAGCATTCCATGTTTGAGGTAGGTTGTGACCATTTACTAATATGTTGGATGTATTGAGGATATAAATACCCATATTTTCAGTACTGATTTTAAAACAATGGAGGCTCTCTCTAGTTCTAGAACCGTTCCACATTTTTGAGTAACTAATACACTTAGGATGTCATCTACCATACATACACTTGTGAGATGTGTGAGATGCACCAACCCAGTCCACAGATCTAATGTTATCTGGCAAGTCTAAAATTATTTTACGTATAGCAAACTCCTAAGGTTGGAACTGTGTTGCTGAGAAAAGATATATTTGGAAATCCTCTGGAATATGTACACCAGAGCTAGATGAACAGAGTTGTGCCCATGGAAAATAATGGTCAATAATGAAAGGACAGAATGTTCTTTAACTGTTTCCAGATTATCCAAGTTATATCTCTCAAGCTTTTTTGTTCACATCACTTGTAGAAGCTAGAAGCAGCTGAGAGTACGTAATTTTGTGTCATTCAATACATCTACTACAAGAATAATCGGAAAAAACCTTGATAGTAGCGTAGATATAATAAAGTAATAGGTTAAAAACAAATACCCTGTTCACATGTCAGTCTTCTACTCTATGTTCACTGTCTGGTTTGTTTTCAGTCATAATCAATACCGTGCAAAGGTTTTACATATTCATATTAGTAGTAAACACATTTTAATTGCTTCCTTCTATTTTCTTTTGGAATCAGGGAGTATTGATTCTTTACCATGTAGTTCAATTTCTAAGGGCCAGATGTAGGTAAATCATATTTACCGACTCTTAAATACCGAATTTTACCGATTCGGTATTTAAGAGTTGGTAAATATGAAGGGGGGAGATGTAGGTATTACAGATTCTGTAATTACAGACTTGGTATTTCCCATTGATTCCTATGGGCTTTGAAGCCTATAGGAATCAATGGGAAATACTGATTCTGTAATTACAGAATCGGTAAATACCGATTTTAGCAAGGGTGCAGGGGGTGTCACTTTGACACCCTCTAGCACCCCAAAGACGGGCATGTGAACCATGTGGCCCACAGACATGCCCTAAGGGCATGTCTGTCTGTCACATGGCTAGGTGTGCATGCACACATGTGCATGCACACCTGGATTCGGTATTTTACCACACAATTGGATTGTGTGGTAAAATACCGAATCTGTAAGGCCTGTGGCACTCTCAGGAGTGCCACCTACATTTGGATATACCGAATCGGTATAAAATACCGATTCGGTATTTTACAGAATCGGTAAATTTACCGATTCTGTAAAATATATGCCCCTACATCTGAAAACCCAAATACCGGTCGGTAACAGCCGAATTCGGCCGTTACCGACCGGTATTTTGGCTCCTACATCTGGCCCAGAATGTTGTAATTATATTTAGACTGATAGGTAGGCTGAGAGGCAACTCCCTCCTGTCTCCCCTTCTTTGTCTTCAAGAATACGGTGACTTAGGTGGGTAAAATGGTAAATCTTTATGTTTATGGGTTTTATAAAGTGCATGGCTACCCGAGGGCTTCCCAGCGCTGCCGACAGGAGCAGTCAGTTAGTGAGGCATCATAGGAACAGCTAGGTTATGAGTTTTTTTCTGAAACACCGTTCATTTTTGACCAGTGTTAGTTCTGTGGTCATTGAGTTCCAGAGTTTTGGAAGCTGGTGTGAGATGGGTCTTTCCCTGTTTGGGTGCTTAGGCTAAGGGATTACTTTTCTCAACCTTTTATCTCACATCACTAGTGTGGGAGATTTTGTTTTTGATTGAGAGGTGTGAAAACCCTTCTCAAGCAGCAACCACAATCATTGTCAAGGTGAACAATCACTCAAATAACCTGTACCTAACCGTCTGGTAACTTGGCACAAAATGAATCAGGCTTAACTTAAAGGCACTCTGTAAAGTATTCATGCAGCACACAAACACTAATAAAGTGAAAACAAAGCACTAGAAAAATCCCAAACCAATTTAGAAATATAAAGTAAAATATAAAAACACAAGTGATACCAGAAAAACAAAAATCCAATCAGTAGATCTGGAGAGATGCAATTTTAAAGTCTTAGGTACAAGTAGCTCCAAAAAGTGTAAAGTGCTAAATGAGTTATCTGGTCAATCAGGACCGGGACAAAGTGACGTCAAGTTCAAGCCAACTGTGCTGAAGTGTGGGTTGGGCACCAGACTGAGTTTGGCCTCCTGGGCGAAGTACCTGGTTGTACTTGGTCTGAGATGCAAGGTCCTGGATCACACTTCAGAGATTTTCATTGGTTTTGATGGGGCCGGTTCAGGATCTGCGAGTTGCTGCATCGAATTGCGTTGCACTGCATCAGTTTCCAGGAGGCAGATAAGCTGTGAGAAGCTGAGATGCAAGGCCTTGTGTTGTGATGTGTCACACTGTGTCAGTTCCATCGAGGCTGCTGTTTAGGAGTTGTAAGGTGATGTGGTGCGAGATCCTGCATCACATTGCACCACCTTAAGTCGCGTAGTGTTTGTTCCGAGGGAACCAAGAGTTGGGCCAGGAGGAGTATGCTTTGATGCCAGCCAAGGGTCCAGGACCTGGGGGCACCTCTTGGGTACCACGGCTCACCACAGCAGAGGCCAGCAGCAGATCACATGCAGGACCAGTTGAGTCTGGGCAGCCAGACAAATGCAGAACAGGTCTATGGAGGATATTATTCCCCTATAGCTCAGAAAGAGCAGGAGGCCAGTCAGCTAGTCCTTAAAGTAATTCTGTTGATTCTGGGTTCAAGGAGCATGTCCTGTCTTCCTTCCCCATGCAGCAGGGCAGTCCTTCTTGCAGCAGGGCAGCAAATCAGTCCTTCCAGCAGCAGGAGCAGAGCAGTCCTTCTTCTGAGATCCAGAAGTGATCTGAAGAGCTGGTCTGAGTGACCAATATTTATCTTGGGTGCCAGCTTTTAAGGGGTAAAGATTTCCAGTCTTCCACTCACATCTGGTTCTGAAATTTCCTTCCTTCCCCTCCCCTGTCTCTAAGGGGTCTGGGGTAGTAAAAGACTAGTGTGAAGTCCTTTGTGAGTGTGCTGAGGCAGCCCCTTTGAAGAGCAAGTGGGGTAGGTCACACCTCCGTCCCTCCCATTACAGCAGGATGGGTCATCCTGCCAACACAGCAGTCCCCCTTGGTGATTCTGTCTCGGAGAAAAATACAAAGGGCAATTGACTGCTAAGCCTAGTCACACGACCCAGGATGCAGGCTGCAGGCACTAAATGATTATGGCAAGAAAGTCACAGCTTTCTAAGTGTGGTATCTTCATAACTGTGGCTCAAAATCCAACTTTAGGATTACAGAGGTTTTTTAATTAATTACAGGCCAAATTCAAGCCATCCTGGTCGAAGTGGAGTAAAACCCCGAAACCGGTCCTAGGATGCTTGTTTCTGGTTCAGGGAGGACCTGGCTTAGCAGTTTGGGCTGGACTGTTCCCATGAGGCACCAGGGTCAAGACTGATTTGCATATGGCCAGGTCAAAACTGGGGTGGCATGGTGAGCAAAAGAATGATGGATTTAATTTTTTTGAATTTTATTAAATTGTTGGTACTGCTTGTACTTGCACTTTTCTGGGGACTACTAGCTTCTTGTGTCATAGCAACCAGGGGTTGTGAAGAGATTCGCTCAGGATGGTGTTTGGACCTATGCAGATAGTGTTTACTAAATTAGTTGGAATCATCCCCTCAATAATTCTATTTCTGACACCTCATTATAGTACTATTCTTGGAAGAACTAATTGTACTGCCAGGAGTGTAGAGGAGCGTCTGGTAACCTCAACAACTAACTCAAGGCCTGACTGAATGAGATTTGTGTGATGGGCAACACTAATGCACAATTACTTCAGGATCCAAGATGACCTGCAGCCCTGGTGGCTTGGACTAAACTAATAATCATCTCTGAAACATAACTATTATGAAATCATCAAGAATTTGTGAGAGACATTGAAGAACTGCCTGATGGCGAGCCTGCACTACCCCCTCAACCTAAAATCTACTTTAATGGCTGATGGTGATCACCCATGCCCAAGGACAGTAGTATGGTTGTACGTACGGTGTATTCTCTCTTGAAAGTTGTGGAAGCCTGTATCATACATACTTGAACCCTACAAGGAGCATACAATTTTCTCCTTCTCAGCATGCACCTCTCCAACTTATTAAGTTGGCCAACTTTGGTCACTAGGAAATTATCACAGTTTAAAAGATGAGGTATGGCCTGATAATTGCTGTTATCTGTACCAATCAGAAATAATAGGCACCTCTTGATGGAGCTGTGAGCAATACACTAATGTAATTTTTTCCTTCGTATTTTTATCACCTTCTTCATCAAATTCTACAATGATATCCACACTACATTTACCTATTTTATGGGTCTCAGTGTTTTTACCATATATCGTGTTTGCTAAATACATCTCGATTTTGTTAATGGCCCCATCTAATTATGCAGGGTGAAAAACCATCCTTTACAATCATACACGATTTAGCAAACAAATTCAGCTTTTTCCTGGTGATCCTTAAATAGGTTACTAAGGGGCCAATTAAGAAAGGGCCTCTACACTCTTTGCAGAGGCCCCGTAGCTGTGGCAGGGGGCCCACACGTGTTGCAGGACCTCTGCAACGGGTAACTGCAGTAAAGAGGTCCCACCATGAGTGCAGCCCCCCCACCTCAGTTACGGGGCCTCCAACATGAGTGCGAAGGTACCTTTGTGAATCGGGCCTCATGTAGTGGGATAATGTCAAATTTGGCTACAACACAGCTATATGTCGCAATGTAGTGCCCTCTAACACAAATATTTATATGCACTCCTTTGAAATAAAATATATTTTTGGAACAATAAGATGAAAAAATATTCTTGCAGCTTTTTTGCTCTAATCTCCTTAAATATTCAAATTATCCTAATTTAAATTTCAAAATGAATGTTGGAAAATCTTTCATAAATTGTCTGGACTTACAGCAGCAGAGAAATCAATAGACACATCTATACATAAAAGCCCATAGACACAAGCTCATTCTTGGATCTAACTAGTTTCAAATGACCTGATAGAAAGAGTGAGGACCTGACAGACAAATATTCTGCAATACAAGAATTATTATTATAGAGGAAAGCATTTTTCCATGATAGCAAGAAAACATACAGGACAATTTCTGGAAAAGTAAATTCAAAGTTAACCCAATGTATGAAACAAAAGAAAAAGCAAGAGCTCAAACAAGAAATGGAGTATTAATGAAAGGAGTTGTGCACGCAGTGAACTATTGATGAAATGAGTGGAAAAAGCGAAAGAACCAAGAGTACCCTTCACACAAATATTCTTCGGTATCCACTAAAATCAAAGTAGTAGCATTAAAGCATTGGAACGTCATGGAACAAGAAAGTAAATTTAAGGAATTATTTCTTGAGAAACCGTTTGTCTTATTCCAGAGGAATGAATTTGAAAAACACATTAAAATCGATCATAACAAGGTGAAAGAGTCTTGTATGGCCAAGTTGAAACAAAAACAACTGGGACCTGTCCGTATTTGATCAGCTCACCCTACAGTAATAAACAAAAGGAAAATTATATTTTCCATCTAGACACTTAGAAAAAAGCTTCAACAAAATTATATCTCAAATGTGGTGCTTAGGTTGTTGAATAATCTGAAAGGCTGTTACTTTGACCCTATATTATAACAAACAGTTTGTAATGGACATTTTGTCTAGGTCACACACAAACTATAAAACTGAAGTGTCAACTAAGTAGTGTAATGCTCTTGAGGATTTGTAATAGACTTCACTGTTGAGATGAGTCTACAAAATACCTAGGAGTATGGTGTTCAATTTGAAATTCATGTGGAAAAATACGATTGTTTTGCCTTTCTAATTATTAGGAACATGAAGAAGATTTTGGGGCTGATTACGATGGTGGTTGGGCGAGCGTCTAACCTCCATTGTTTCGAGATCTGGACCACCTGAGAAGTAGGGGGAGGTCCTGACCTCCGAATTACGATCGGATAGCTGCATAGGCGAGCAGAAACATCCCTTTTTGCATTGAGGCTTGTGCTGCGGCTCGGAAAAGGGCTGCCCACCACAGGCCTTAATGCAAAAAGGCATTTTTAGAAACATCCCTGCACCTTGTGGTACCTGGCTCAGGTGCATGGATGTTTTGTGGGGTACCACGGGTGACCCGGTTCCCCATAGCAGAGGCCCAGGGGCGACGGGGGCCCTGCTAAGGGCCCCCAAACTTGCTTTCTGTATGCCTTTCCATGGCAGTCAGAAGGCCATGAAAAGGCAGAGGGAAAGGGACATTGCATTCCCACCTGTGGCACCTGCGCAGGCACCGCCGCCATTCAGGGATTACCCATTCGACCGCTGCCCAATGGGATTTCTGATCCTGTTGGATGCAGCAGTCTTCCCCCTGCCTGCAGCGCTACGACTGCCAGCATCATATTCCAATGTCAGACCATGGTCCTGGTTGTCGGGTGGAACGCCAGCGACAGCCTACCAGTGGTCGTCCATACGACCTCGTAATCTGGCACAGAGGTGAGTGTGTGCTGTCCAGCATTCGATTTGCACTGAAGGCTTATCCTTCCAGTCAACTTCAGATCTCAGAAGGTTCCCATGTATTAGATATGTGCAGCACACATGCAATGCATTGTTTTTATTTTGGGAATTGAACATATTTCCTCTTGTTTACCCCTCCTTAATGTTCACATTTGTTTTGATGAAAAGAGCCCAGTCTGGCTATTTTAGTTTATCAAGCTTTGCCTATGATTCCTTTTGAGAATCTGGCATAGTAACATCCCCTTTAAAAAAAGTGGTACAAAGCAGTCTTTGCACTGAAACAAGGTCACACTATCAGCGCTAAAAACCTTTTGCTCTGGAGAGTGAACAACATGCACCAGTTTGATTTGTGGCTGTGTGGGTGCAGAGATTTTGTAAATCTGGGCCAAAGTCTTCACAAGGATTATGTAACGCTGGCTTTTAATACTATTTTCCCCAGACAATGAATATGAGGGCAAAAAGCTTAGGCTCGACAGTATACATCAGGGACTTGAAAACATGTTAGATGAAACCAGAATATCGAGGAACATGAGCAAACACAATTTTATGGCAATTAAGAAAGTAACACTGCTGTGAAATACCACCAACTGGAATGCATAAATTGCACTGTTGATTCTAATATGTAGAAAGGTTCCATTTCACAAGAATAGTGCTGTTTTGCTCCATCTGTGGTGGCCAATCCTAATTGCCATGTTTGTGCTTGTGCTACAGATGTAATATGAATTAAATATATGATATGGTGCTAAATATACTCTATAGCAAATCAACACCAGCTGAGAAGTTTATGTCACCCTGCCAATGGCCTCTCTTTTTGGACATAATCTCACTGAAGCATTGATCGCAGGTAAAATACTAGAGGAAGAAATTATGGGGCATGTTATCAAGGGTGGCGATAGTGAATTTTTGCCGCTTTAGCGGCCGTTTTCGGCCGATAAGCGGCGATAATTCTGTTGCCCTATTAGCAAGCTATCGCTAACAGCAGTTAGCGACAGCTTTTAGGTGATAGTGAGCGGTTTGGGGCCCGCTGTGCATGTTAGCGATATTTATCGCTAATGACATGCAAAGTGGGGGTACCCAAATCATTAGCGACTGAGAACAGTCGCTAACATCGCTATCGCATATTAGCAAGGCAGGCGTAGCGATGGAAATATTCGCGCTAAGCGCGAATATCTCCAAATACTAACACCTGCCAATACCAGTTCTTAGACATGTTATCCAATGGGAGGTGGATAACATAACTAAGAGCATTTCGTCGCTAATGCGTGAATATCGCTGTATTCTCAGCAATATTCACGCATTTCGCCGCTATCACGTTATCTCAGCGATAAATTCCGGCGATGCTCAGCGATAAAAAAATCATCGCTAAGCATTTTTAGCGATAAATATCGCTACTTGTTGGTAATATGCCCCCTATATTTGATACACCCAGTCTCAAGCAACACGATAAAATGCCTTGCAAATAGAAACGATCTGTAAGGAGGGACTCACTCAAACAATTACAAAAGGGAGGTTGTTGGTTGTTGGACCAAAAGGAATCGGCTGGGACAGATGACTGACTGCATAGATTAATACATGGCCAAAAAAGAAACCGACACAAAAGAGCAGCGTGATATTATGATCTCCATAAACTACCGCACTGAAAGGCTACATTGAAAATTACTTACATTATCCTCCCCAGCCCAAAAGGAGCTGCCGCTTGAAAACCATTAACCATTCATCTTTGTCATCGTTAAACACACGGTAATTGCTTATCATTTAAACTAATTTGAGGGTAACTATTAATTATATCTGTTAATTTGCAGCTTAAATACGTTCATAAGTTATTTATATGATCATGTGATTTTCAGAGTTATACGCCTTGCATTACAGGGTTTGGCGGGACTGTCAGACTTGGAGTGTTGTAATTTCTTATTTTTAAAGGTACAGTACGGGTACATTTCAGGAGACCCACCACAACTAAAATTGAAATGTTAATCATAAAAGCAAACTTCAATCGCTTTTTCTTTCAAGTATATCCTCAAATATCCAGAACTTGATATGTTTCATATAGTGACACACCGTGTGACTGGGACGCGTCACTTTCTCCATCTTTTTCATTTCCTAAAAGTGTACCCGAAAGGAATATGCTGAGCGCATTTATAATGTAATGATAGACATTCACAGGTGTTCAGACTGTTTCATGCCCATGTGTTGTCAAATATTTATACACTTGCTACAAAAGACGGCAATGAACAGAATTGAGACAGTTTGAATGTGTTAATTCTGGAGATCTTGTATCTATAGCATTATATGTATGGCACTGAACGTTTTTCGGGGCCTTCAGGTCGATTTTTCTTTATAAAAAGGGAATAAATTAATGAGTAGGAAACTTACAAGGAGCCCAGGGTACCCATGCACTCGCTGCAGCGAACTGCAGCCTGGATTCACAGGTTGAAATCTTAATAGACTGAGTGAGCCTTTTATCTTTCTGATATATATAAAGTGTGCGCAAGTGACTGGATGAAGCTACGGGCATGAGGCACAAATCACTTTTGTGGTCATATAGCCTGCCCAGGGTTAGAGAAACCAAAATAGTGTTTTAGATGTATTAAACCCCTTTTACTAGTCTGAAGTCTTTTACAACTGGGCATGAAAGAGGTGCTCTTCCTTTTTTCTTAAGTTTGAGTTTATTGAGAGTCAAAAGAAAAAAATCTGCGGTATAATAAGCATAATAAATCTCAGTTAACATAGAGATTATAAAAGAATTAAAGAAATACAATGGTTACAGTAAACATGCTGTATGCAGAAGGGGGATGAGGGGGGAGGAAGGAGGAAAAAGGGGGAGGGGAATAATATTCTATATCTCTACAGAAATTGAAGAGAAACGAGATGTGAAAATAAGCACTCTAGGCACAATAATACTTAGGAATTAAATGATACAATATAAATACACAGGAAGGGCTGTATACCTTTTGGCAGCGGACAGTTTGGAGCCAGCACCAAGGCAAGGGGAAGAATTGACCAGGAACAGTTTTGGAGGAGGGTCAGGGGATTTCCCCACACACAGGCTGGCACCAGGTATAAAAATAAAGCCTACCATCAGCACACTCCTGGTCCTGTAAAAGATTCAGAAGAAGGACTGCCTTGATGTCTCAAGAAGAAAGATTGGACCTGTTTGTCTTGATCCCACGCTGCCCAACATGTTTCCAAAGGTCAGTTGTCTGACCTCCTTTGTGAGCTATAGTGACACAACATGTTTCCAGAGGCCTCTTCTACTTCCCAGCTGACTAGACTCAACTAGAAAAGACCTGGCTCGATGGCTGGCCTCTGTAGGAGTGAGTCCTGACCCACCAAGTTATGTCCTCCAGGTCCTGGAACCTTAGTTAGAGTCACAGTGTACTCCTATTCCTGGTGCAACTGAATGTTTCAGCAGACCCAACGTGATGCAGCCCAATGCAGGACCTCTCATCACAGCACCGTATCGGCAGTTTCATCATAACCAACACAGAGCAATGCAACCCAATGTAGGTCCTCACAATGGAGCACCTGACCAGAGGTTTATCCGGAACCAAATCAGCCGCACAGGCCAACACAGGAGCTCGCATTTCAATACCAAATAAACAAAGGAACAACTCCCAGCAGGCCACACTTATTCCTGTAAGCCAATCGTGGTCAGCCTGAACTTGTGAATGTGTCCCAATCTAGCTTGACCAGATACTTGCAGTTGGCACATTGTGAGTTTGGCACTAGTTTCACTAACACATTTAAAATTCGGTAGAGCTGGTTCTACTGATTGGCTTTTTGTTGTTCTGGCCTAATTTAATTTTTTAACATTTACTCTATATTTTCTAAATTGGTCAGGTATTTGTCTGTGTGTGTTTTCACTTTAGTACTGTTTGTCTGGTACATACATTCTTTACACATTACCTCTCAGTTAAACATGGCTGCTTACCAAGCTATTAGAGGGTTTAGCACAGGTTAATTTAGTGATGGTTTAGGTTTACCCTGTCCAGGATTACAGTTGTTGAATGAATGGGGCTCTCATCCCTGTCAACCAATAACCCAATTTCTCAGGACCAATTAATCTCTCTCCCCGAGGTGAAGGGATTTACATGGTGTGGTCCTTATTACCTTTTTACACTCTACTGGGGATGAGCCCCAAGAGTGGGAACAGCAATATGTTTAAGAATAAAGGGCAGATTTTCAAGATCCTCATTTGATAGTGACAGAAAGAAACCTGGTTTAATCTGAGAAGCTAAATTGAGATCCTTGTCAATTCAGAAGGTGATACTACTAAACTTCGCTGCAAAAATGCCGACTAGAGAACTAGTGAACAGGGAGTACTTCAACTTTAGAGACATTAGGTCTCATGAAGTTACTCTTCATCCAGTGCAGAGCTGCAGAGAGAGCCTTTAAGTTGCATCTGAAATTTCAGAGAGGGGTTTATCAAGTCTAAAGATAAGGTGAGTGTGATGTGCATAGGAGATTACTCTGAATATTTTTTTTACTAATGTTTGAAAGAGGATGTAACTAGATGTTTAACCTCTTCAACCCTGATGCTTTCTATGTGATAACCAAACAGAAGTAAATCATTGACTAGCACTTCCCTGAATGCCCTCCTCCTCCTCCATAGGCTTGACCTTGATGGAATGGTTCATCCAGTGAAATTCCAGACAAAAGTCAAGTAAAATGCAGCACATGGGCACGCCTCCATCTGGGTTCAGTTTCAAGTGGTTCAACACAGCAGCTAATGAAGTCTCTGTTCTTAGACCAGGTCTAACAACTTACAGACTTATGTTTAACAAAAGGTGACCTTTTGAATATCTTACCAACTAGTACACAAGAAACTTCTCAACAATTGTTATTACTGCGAGTATAAGATGTGCAGTGAGGAAGAGATGGGGTGTAGCAGCACTCTCATTGAACACTAAAGCTAAAGTACTGTTGAAACATGTACAAAAGAAAGTTGGGGTCAGGTGTACTAAAATTATGTTTCCAAAAGTGCTCACAAATGGCACATTGACTTTTTGCAAACAGACTCTGATATTGCAAAGCAAATTGTATACTAATAGCTTGCACAAAAAAATCACTATGCAAAGGAGGTCAAAGAATGAATGACCAGTCGAATGTAAATAAATTAGGCAGGTCGCAATTGGTGACCCCATTTGATGGGCTACAAACATAGGGATAGTAAACTGCAAGAGACAGCAGACAACCATCTCTGTGTTTGCATTCCCAAATAGATTTTTGTCTTATTAAGGCAGCCCTTAAAGGAACTGGTGCAGCTTTAAAAAACATTAACGTTTTCCATTTGAGAAGTCATCAGGGGTAAAAGGCAGTGGTCTAATGGACCACTGGCTACTCCCCCGTAGGTTGTCAATATCATTTTCAGGGGGGGGGGGGCAGGTCCCAAAGGGACCCCTTCCCCTTAGTGAATCAGTAATAATCAGATTTAATGTGTCTGTAACTGTTCAATGGTTTGCCACTGTAATTACAGTCATAATCCAATGATACATTGCATCTACAAATTTGCAATTGGGCACGGAAGCCCCGTTTAAACTTGTTCCAACTGTGAAAAAAGCATTACTTTTTAGTGCACAATCATGCACCAAATCATCCTTTTGTGACCCTGAGAGTAACAGCTAAGTATAATGTGAAAGGGGGCCTTATTCACCAGGCAGCATTAAACCAAGTTAAGTGGTTGAATGCCGCCTTGTGAATGAGGGGAAGCCCCTATCACCAACACAACTGAAAGAGTAACGATGTGGTGGCGATAGCAGCTTGTATATATATGCCCCTATGACTCTTAACCAGACACTAGAGAGGTAACTCAATTGCCTTGTAAAGTCAAGAGGGAGTGGTCAACAAAATGCAAAGTGCCAACAGGCACTCCCCATCAAAACAGTAAAAATGTTGCAAAGACACACCATAGGAACTCACACAATTTGAAGAACACACTAATTTTCATGGCAAATTCTTACACCAAAGGAAGGAGCCTTCATGACCCACAGAGTTATTATATGATTATTATACTCATTTGTATGACGCAATGAATCATCCCCAGGGGGATCTCTCGGCGCCGGTAACGAGGACACCCAATGAGCAGTAGAATCTTAAAACAGCCGGGTCTTCAGCAGTTTCTTAAATCGAGTCAAGTTGGAGTAGGCACAGATCTCCTCAGGGAGACTGTTCCAATGGCTGGGGGCTAGGTGAGAAAGAGCCCGACCGCCCATTTTGGCCTTCTTGATTCTCCGCGTACAAGGCAGATTGCGATTGCTGGATCTCAGCTGACGTATGGGTAGATATAGTTCAAGTTTCTTCTTAAGATAAGAAAGGCCATTCCACTGGAGAGACTTAAAAACAGTGCATAAAAGCTTGAAGATAGCTCATTTTCTTATAGGGAGCCAGTGTAGTTGACGTAGGAGAGGTAGAGATGGGGTGCGTGCCGGTTTATTGAGGGCAAGCTGGACTGCTGTATTTTGAACCACCTGCAGTCTTGATAATAGGTCTTCCTTTATTCCGACCAGCAGGGAGTTGCCGTAGTCCAGTCGACTAACCAAGAGCGACTGAATGAGGGTTTTTCTTGCCGTAAGAGGGATCCAAGGGAAGATATTTCAAAGTATTCGCATTGTTCCGAAGCAGGTGCATGACAATGTCTTCACCTGTTCCTCCATAGACAGTTTATTATCGGTTCTGATGCCTAAATTCTTAGCCCATATTTTGGGGAGGGAGAGAGTAAAATGATTGAGAATGTGCTTTGCATACATGCTTCTTACCCCTTTTTTATTTTAATATGGGGCCCTTGCGTGTGCTCTTCCATGGCGGAGACTATAGCACTAACTCAACCACCGCATAAAGTCAAGAGCGAGCAGTCTACAAAGTGCGAACTGCCCACGGATACTCCTTCCATTGTAGAAAGTCAATGCTTTTGTCATTTCCAATGTTTGCTATTGACCATTTAGGTATCAATATATATTTTATTTATATTGTTTCCATATTTTTATGTGTGTCTCTGACACCTGAATAAAGACTAATGTGATCCGAGCTCCAATTTAGCAGTGTTTGGCCTGTAAAATTAAGAACATGAACATAGGGTCCAAGAGAGACCCCCTTCAATGCCAGCCAGTGTTATTTACTCCCAGGTCAGAAGGGCCTGCACCACTCAAAGACCTGGCTGTGCCTCGCATGCAGCTATACATTGTCTCGATAGCCCCATGCAAACATATTGAAAAGGGGGGGCCCTCGGCCCCCCCGCACGCATGGCGGCGCGGCGACCGCCTCACCCCCTCTCCCCGCGGGTCCTTCGACGGTGGGGGCGTGCCCTGGGGGCGCGGCCCACCGCCGATTGGCCGGCGCCCCTCCTGACCCGGAATCAATGGACTGGTTCCGGGTCGGGGGGGGCGGGCGTGAGGAGGGGCCACCCGGCCCCTCGGGAATAAGAAGTAGGGAGCGCCCAGGAGACTTCCTTGTCCCTGGACGCTCCCTCGCTGAACGTTGTGCCCCGCGTTCGGGGCTTCTTTGTTTAGTAATCTCTCTTTATATTTTTCAGGTGTGCGTTTACCGTGGAGCGGAGCACGTGGAGCGGAGCAGAAATCGGACATTCGGAGCCGCCGCGTCGTAGAGGAGCGGGCTGCCTTTGTTAATTATTCCCGCTTGTTTTTCAGCGTCGTGGAGCTAGGGCGAGGCGAGGAACATCGCATCGCGGGTTGCGGAGGCGGCGACTCATCGAGGAATCCAAGCCGCGGGCGGACGAGGCGTGGTGCGGCCCCTTACGGAGGTCGGAGAGGTATCGTGTGGGGACAGGGGGTGGAGGCGCGGACTCCACAAGCGGAGCGGCCCGTTGCTGAGGCGCAGGAGGTATCGTGTGGGGACAGGGGGTAGAGGCGCGGACTGCACAAGCGGTGAGCGCGCTGTTGGGAAAGGGGAAATAAAGAGCCTGGGAATTGCGGAGGCATTCTGTGGCTCTGTTGGTTTAGAAAGCGGGATAGTTAACAAAGTACTCGGACGCCCCCTTTCTCAATTGTGTGGCATTCGCGCGCATTCTGTGGCCGTCCAGGTAGTGTAGAGACTGCGGGGTAATTTGAATAGGCGGTTGTTTTGGCGCGCATCCTCACTCACGCTGAAAAGGAAGTTGAGCAGAGTCCCCAAGGGAATATTGCACAGTTTGTTTGGAACAATTAAGATTGTTACACGGCTGCCATGTATTTATGAACAAGTAATAGGGTGTCATGATTAGAAACGAAGTACAATTTTACAGGAAAGCGGGGTGTTAGTAAATAAGTGACCTGGTGCTCGTAATCATTACACAAGTGTTCAGTACAGTGCGGTTCTAGGGTGCATTGTTTTGCCTGATCTTGTTTATGCGGAATATTGTTGGGAAGTGAGCTGATATTGATTTTGTGGTGCACAGCACCAGGGAGGTGGACAGGGGGGTACAATTGTATTTAAACTTGGTTTCCCTAAATCCGTCCCTGTTTCAGTACACTGTGTTAATACAAGTCTCAATTGCAGGCAATTCAACGACAATTTTGGTGCGATTATCTAGCGGAAAGGCGGTCAGCGTGCAACGTGGTGTCGACCTGAACCACTGATCTTTATCGCCGGCGAGGACGCAGGACTGGTCGGTACGAGGGGTACGGGGGGCCGGCATTCATCGCTCCTGGTGGCCGCCGGGTGGGTCTACATTAGGTTTACTCACCCCCTTACATAAGCGGACAAGCCGCTAGTGTTGCGGTCGCCGTTGCATGGTGCTGAAAGCCCCCTGGTGACCCTCCATCTGAAAGGTACACACAGCTGACCTGTTGGGAATTAAGTAGGCAGCGGGTGTTTTTGGGGGGTTAGCATCATGCCAGGTCCAAGGGGTGGAAAAAGGGGGTCCAACATGGAGGCTATGATGCGGGCTATGACATTAAACAACAGCTAGGACAAATTAAGGAGCGGGAAGCCCGGCTGGAGGATAGAGATGGCGAGGCACCGGGCCCGTCCGGGAGACCGGTCCGCAAGAGGGTGGCACCAGTGCCAAGAGGGGAATTTGTCACCCCGCAAGGGAAACCTAGGTCCAAAAGACCCAAGGAGGCGGTACCCACCCCAGGCCCAGGGGATACGTTACCCGCCGCACCGCCCGCGGTGGTCCCACCCCCGCATGTGCCTACACCCATTGCCCCTGGGGTGCCGGTGCCGGCAGGTCAACCAGTAGACGCTGGGGCTGCTTCCGCACCGGTGCCCACAATCCCGGGTACAGGCGGGCCGCACCCGACGCCCGCCCTGCCAGCTGTGCCAGGACCACTGGGCATAACCCCAGTGGTACCTGTTGTCCCGGGGGGTAACGTAGATTCAATGCCACCCGAATTGTTATCTCAGTTAACGGCCATGATGCCATGGCTCCAAAAAGGAGGAGCCTTCCCGAATGCTGCAGACCATGCGGCAGAGGCGGCAAGGTTCGTAGAAAAAATCAGATCGGCACCGATCGCCGACAGTGTTGCATTGCCAATTTCTTCTCCCCTTGCAGGTCCAAGTGTTCCCCAGCTGGACGGAGTACAAGGGCAGCCGCCCCCGGTGCCCGCGCTTGGTAAGGAAGTGGCATTGCCGCTCTTGGGGGACGGTGTAGTACCTTCCAGGAGCGAAAATCTAGCTCAACATGTGTCTTTAGCTGTTAAAGAAATGATTTGGGCTGATAAATACGTGTACATTTATTCTTTATTATTGGATAATAGGGAAATGGAGCAGGCGAAAGCACTGAAAGAGTGGATGCTCCCAAGTGAATGGAGGGCGCAGTGCACTAGATTCAGGGTTGAGGAAAATCTCAATAATTGGATGCAAGCATGGGCCGTTTTCACTGCAGTTAAGGCTGAGCGTCCTCCAGATCTGCAGGCTGCATTGGCTTGCTACTCGAGCAGGATTGTGGGGTGGAGTCAGCAGTATTCTGGGGAAGCATGGAAGGGTTATGATGTAAATTTTAGGAAGGCATTGGAATTCAATAGAGCATTACCATGGGACTCGGTAGATTCCATGGCCTGGCACAAACAGTTCTCTGACACTGCACCTCCCCCTCAGTTCGGTGCGGGCAGGGTGTTCACTAGACCGCAGCAGCCCTTTCGGCCCCCCCAAACGAGTGAAGTACCTGGGAAATTTAGGGCAGGTGGGCCAGAGAAGAAAGGAGTGTGCTGGGATTTTAATAAGCGTACCTGCACAAGGGCCGCGTGTAAGTTTAGGCATGCATGTGCCTCCTGTGGGCACCCCTCTCATCCAGAATCTACCTGTAGGTCCAAGCAAGGTAACACGGGACAGAGGGGTAGGGGAAAGCCACTATAAGTCAGACACGTCACGCCCCCCCACTCCAGTGGATGTGGTGGCAATGATTCCATTCTTGAACAGATACCCTGACCACAAAGCGGCCACCCTACTCCAGGAAGGTTTTTCTAAAGGTTTTAGGATCCCGGCCGGGGGATACACAGGCAGTGCGCACTGTAGAAATCAATTATCAGTCACACAGAATCCGGCTGTTGTGGCTGCCAAAATTGACAAGGAGCTTTCCTTAGGCAGGATATCTGGCCCTTATTCTGCAGTGCCAGTACACAACTTTGTGTGTTCCCCACTGGGAGTTGTCCCCAAGAAAGAGAAGGGGCAATTCAGATTGATTCATAACCTATCAGCGCCAAAGGGGGCCTCACTGAATGATGCCATTGACGAAGGTATCTGTAGTGTTAAGTACGCCTCTTTTGATCAGGCTGTGACCTTATTACAGGCCACGGGACCCGGGGCGCTGATGGCGAAATCAGACATAGAGTCCGCCTTCCGCCTCCTCCCAGTCCACCCGGCAGATCAACATCTTTTAGGTTTCACCTTTAGGGATAGGTTCTACATGGACAAATGCATGCCTATGGGTTGTTCTATTTCTTGCGCCTACTTTGAGATGTTTAGTTCATTTCTTGAATGGGCCATGAGACAGGTGACAGGCCATCAGAGGGTCATGCATTACTTAGATGATTTCCTCTTCCTCGGTACAGCGGGTTCTCAGGAGTGCGCACTAGCATTGCAGGAATTTTGCGTGCTCATGCGGGCTTTTGGGGTCCCGCTTGCGCCTGGGAAGACGGTGGGCCCGACCACCTGCTTGGAATTTCTGGGCATCGAGATTGACTCGATGGAGAAATGTTTTAGACTACCTAAGGACAAGGTGCGCAAATTCAAGACGTCGCTACGGTTATGCCTCCGCAAGGAGAAGGTTACTTTGCAGCAATTACAGGAGGTGGTAGGGCAACTGAATTTCGCACTAAGAATCATCCCAATGGCTCGCCCCTTCTCTCGCTCCATCGCGCACGCGATGCAGGGGCTGAGGGAAAAGCACCACCGCACGCGCCTATCGTCTGAAATTCGCCAGGATATGCTTATTTGGATGGCATTTCTGGAGGATTTTAACGGTAGGGTGGTCTGGCCCGGCCCGCTCACTACATCAGCGGAGTTGGGACTATGGACCGATGCGGCCGGTAGTGTGGGCTTTGGTGCCATCCTAGGGGATAGGTGGGTCGCTCAACAATGGCCAGAAGAATGGAACACATGGGGTTTGCTCGGCAACATTGGCTTCCTGGAACTTTTTCCAATATGGGTGGCACTGATGGTTTGGCCCGAACACCTATGTAACCGATCAGTGGTGTTTTGGTCAGATAACATGACAGTGGTGGAATGTATCAATCAGCAGGGGGCACGGTGTCCTTTCATACTTCGTTTGATCAAAGAAATTGTTCTGCGTTGCCTTAAACTGAATGCTAATTTTAGAGCCAAACATGTCCCTGGTGTTTTAAACAATGCTGCTGACGCCCTTTCTCGCTTCAAAATGCAGGTTTTCAGGGAACATCTCCCCACAGCAGACCCCTCGCCAGCACACTTTCCAGCAGTACTTTGGCAGATTGGTGCCCCAGATTACAAGACCTCGTGGTCGCTAGCCTAGCCCCCAGGACCAAGACGGCTTACGAAGGGGCGTTTCTGTCTTATTGTTCTTTTTTGGGGCCACAGTGGGAAGTGCTTTGGGCGAAGGAGGATGGGTTTGCAGCCTATTTAGAATGGATGCACAAAGAGGGGCGCTCAGTAGCAGCGGCAACCAGACATAGGGCAGCAGTGTCATTCTTCGCTCAAGCTAGGGGCTTCCGGGATCCCACCAATACCTTTATGATACGCAAGGCTTTAAGGGGATGGCGCCGTATTCAGGGACACCAGAAGGATAAGAGGAAGCCCATGGGGTTGGCCCGGCTAACAGCCTTACTGGGCACGCTTGAGTTTGTTTGTAACTCAGAGTGGGAAGTGCTTCTTTTTAGGGCGGCATTCTCCCTGGCATTTTATGGGGCACTGAGAATTAGTGAACTTGTGGCAGGATCTAAGGCTGACATACTAGGTGGCTTGCAGAAGGCTGGGGTGACGATAAGGGGTGACACCATGTGGGTGATCATCCAGAAATCAAAGACCGATCAAGAAGCTAGGGGTCACACCATAGTTCTGCAACGGGCCCCCGCCAACCCGTGCTGCCCGGTGAGGCACGTGGAATCACTCATAGGGTTATTGGTCGGTTCAGCAGGCAGGGCGTTGCTCTGTCACGCCGACGGGAGCCCCTTAACCAGGTATCAATTCAGGAGAGTGTTCGAATTAGGGGTTACAAAAGCGGGTCTTGATCCTAGAGATTTTGGATCTCATTCCTTCAGGATTGGGGCAGCAACTGAGGCGGTGGCGGGGGGCCTCCCAGTGGAAAGAGTGAAGACAATTGGGAGGTGGTCGTCAGACTGCTATAAACGTTATGTTCGGATTGACATGCTATGATTACCTGTCACTCACGCTTGGTCTCTTTTCCGCTCTCTTACAGTTTCTCAGACCTGTTACGCAGGGGAGGAATTTGTCGTCGGGCACCGCCAATATTCATCGGCACGGAGCGGCGACCAGGAAACAACAAAGAGCAATGTCTGGATTGTTGGTCATTCATATGTGAAGCGAGCGGAATGTGTCTTCCTGTCAGGTGTCAAGAAGGAAAGGGCGGCACAACTAGGGTTGAATATCACGTTCTTTGGCAGAGGAGGGTTGTGTCTTCACGAGTTTAGGGGATTCTTCCAAGGGCTGTTAGCACGCCAGCGGGCTCCACCGTCAGTGGTGATACTTCACCTTGGGGAGAACGATTTGGCAACACTGGGCAGGCGCACCTTGATTGAGGAGATTATCTCAACAGCGGGTTGGATAGCTAGGACCTGCCCCGGGTGCACGCTAGTATGGTCACAACTAATACCTCGACTTCAGTGGCGGGGGGGCGATTCAGTCAGGGCGTTGAATCACTCGGTAAAGAGGATCAACACACGGCTGGATAGGTTGTTCCGAACTCCCGTGTTACAGTCAATACCTCATGGGTGCATCTGGGGTCAAAAGTATTACTTGAAAGACGGGGTTCATCTGACAGAAGAGGGTAATGTCCTATGGGCTGACAATATCTGGGCTTGGCTGGAGGGCTGGGGTAGGAGGATGTGTCCTTAGATAGGGGCTAGAGGGGGAGGCCAGATCGTCGGTTAACAATACTGGCCTGTGGCGGTAAGGTCATTATCGGTGAGCACATATTTGAGGTCTGAGGGGGCGGGCATCATCCTATGGAGGTTCCCGCCCAGGGGGAGGAGCCTGCGGGCCACTCCCAGTACTCCAGGGGCAAGGTAATATGCAAAGGAGCGCGGGTAGGAGTAGTTCACGCTTTCCTTAGGCTGGTAGCCACCCCGCGCGCGTGGACTCATGACGCCACCGGCGCAGAGTAAGGGCCCTCCTTTAGTGGGTAAATGGAGTTTGGGGCGTAGACCGGGCAATTCCCGGGGTAACACTGCGCATGCGCACTTCTAAGGGGAAGGCGCAGCTTGTAGGACCTGACACCGGTAGTGACCCTGCCATATGGCCAGAAATGTACAAAAATCAAGATAGGATGTTTAGTTAAGCTAGGAACAACTTGTATTAGAGTTTTGTTAAGGTCAGGCTCTCAAACTTGTTGATAACGATTGTATAACTGAATGTCCTGCTGATTTTTGTATTTCATCGTTGATTATGCAATTAAAACCCTTTTTTAATTTCATACTTTAATAAATACGGCCGGGCGACTAGCGCCCGCCTTCCAAAGAGTAAACACGTCTCGTGTCCACGTTCCTTGGTGTTGGGTGCCGGATTGGGGGGGAGGCGGCAGCTAGTCGCTGACCATGTGAAAAGGGGGGGCCCTCGGCCCCCCCGCACGCATGGCGGCGCGGCGACCGCCTCACCCCCTCTCCCCGCGGGTCCTTCGACGGTGGGGGCGTGCCCTGGGGGCGCGGCCCACCGCCGATTGGCCGGCGCCCCTCCTGACCCGGAATCAATGGACTGGTTCCGGGTCGGGGGGGGCGGGCGTGAGGAGGGGCCACCCGGCCCCTCGGGAATAAGAAGTAGGGAGCGCCCAGGAGACTTCCTTGTCCCTGGACGCTCCCTCGCTGAACGTTGTGCCCCGCGTTCGGGGCTTCTTTGTTTCCCACCCACCATCCCTTAGGACAAAGCTTAAGCAGCGTTATGGCCGGTCTAATGGTAAGTTTCATAGGTATAGACCGCGGGAGAGAGTAGGTTGTTGTGGTATTTTGTGATCTGTTGTCAGGACCTTTTTCCCTTTGTAGAAAAATGATGTGTGAAGTGAACTATATTTGAAGATATGTGTCGTTAGGCCTTTTTTCCCTTTGTAGATATACGTAGATATTGTGATTATGAGCAACATGCGTGAACTGAATTGTAATTTTATGCCATGTGTCGTTAGGGCTTTTTTCCCCTTTAGCTATGCGTGGATACTGTTATTTATTAGCCAGTGTAGTTGTCCTTTAGACTTTTTTCCATAGGTCGTCGTATTTATTAGGTATGGGGCATGCGGTAAGGTCATTATCGGTGAGCACATATTTGAGGTCTGAGGGGGCGGGCATCATCCTATGGAGGTTCCCGCCCAGGGGGAGGAGCCTGCGGGCCACTCCCAGTACTCCAGGGGCAAGGTAATATGCAAAGGAGCGCGGGTAGGAGTAGTTCACGCTTTCCTTAGGCTGGTAGCCACCCCGCGCGCGTGGACTCATGACGCCACCGGCGCAGAGTAAGGGCCCTCCTTTAGTGGGTAAATGGAGTTTGGGGCGTAGACCGGGCAATTCCCGGGGTAACACTGCGCATGCGCACTTCTAAGGGGAAGGCGCAGCTTGTAGGACCTGACACCGGTAGTGACCCTGCCATATGGCCAGAAATGTACAAAAATCAAGATAGGATGTTTAGTTAAGCTAGGAACAACTTGTATTAGAGTTTTGTTAAGGTCAGGCTCTCAAACTTGTTGATAACGATTGTATAACTGAATGTCCTGCTGATTTTTGTATTTCATCGTTGATTATGCAATTAAAACCCTTTTTTAATTTCATACTTTAATAAATACGGCCGGGCGACTAGCGCCCGCCTTCCAAAGAGTAAACACGTCTCGTGTCCACGTTCCTTGGTGTTGGGTGCCGGATTGGGGGGGAGGCGGCAGCTAGTCGCTGACCATGATGGGTTGTCTCATTATGAGGTGGGATGGCTTTTACTGACTACAACCCCCATATCGTAAACTGTACAGGGAGAGGAAATATATGTGACTATCCTTCAATTCTTCTCTGCCTATACATTTTAACAGATTAAAGGCCAACACAATTTCAGTGACCTTTAACAGGACATGGTTGCTTAGAAGCAGTCATTCCAGTTACCGTGTTCGATCACACACCATTATCCATTTGCAGAAAAACTGTACACTGCATTGGACTTTAATCCTTCGTGATTTCAATTATTTAATGATTCTCTATAATTAAGAAGGAAATTAAGAATCGTTTCCCCTGCATTGTGAGAATATTCGTGCAGTGCAGTGTGTTATTGTCCTCTGCAGTAACAAAGTGAAGGAAAACGAGCAACACCTATTTGAAAGCAGCCTCCTTCCATGTAATCCACTCCGAGCAGATGGATATATAATCACCCGACAGAATAGGTGGAAGCAGAGGCATGATTACGGTGTCAACATATTTTCCGATAATATGTTTGAAAACAAATATTTAATTTCCCTACTTCTGGTTGCAGTACTGCTAGGGCGGTCGGGGTTCACGGCACCAGTTTTCAAAATGAACAACACGGTTTTCGGGGGTAATTAAAAAATGTTTTCCTAGACCGGTAAATTTGTCTTCTGAAGCCATTTTAGCGCCACTGCTCTCTCGAGCGGTATCAGTTGACACAGTGCATAATCTAGAACAGACTAATTGCTGCACAATTTCATTTTTTTTCTGCAGGCATGTAAATGAGCTCCCATCTGCACAGGTGGAATCTATTAGACCAAATGATTTTGCTCTCATGTTGTCATCTTCATTTGCCGTTGTCTTATCAAGCGAAAGTGGAAAATCCGATGTCGTGAAGCACAGGCAAGGGAACAATGTCTGACTGAAAAGCCTTGTATCATTATTTTTTAATTCCTACGGAAACTACCTGCCTAATGGAATTTTCTGATTATCATGCCAGGTAGCCAGTAATGCAGTTTTTAGTCAAATATGAAGACGGGCTTAAATTTAAGATAAAAAAAAACATATTCCACAAATCCTACCAAGCGACGAGGACTGCGGTTTAATAAAACATGAATTCAATAATGCATAATGGTAGACTTTGCAGGTACTAAATAGCAATATCACGACGGATAAGTGCTGTGTTTTCCACTATTTCATGTCTGTACAGCTCTTGCTGGGGCACTTGCTTTCCAGTTTAGTTTGCCATTATTTATAAAGGTGATGCTGGCTGGAATAAACCGCTCTGAAGTTTAATTAAGTTGTAGATTTGCAGTATGCTGACAAAAGTTGAGTTTTCTTAGACAGCCAGTAGGCCACATTTTCCAAAGAATGCACTCAGAGGGGAAAAGGCATGGTTAGCTTTTTTAACAAAATGTAGGGAATGATAGCAATTACAAACTATAAAAATCGGACACAAAAGGCTAGCATTATTACATGATTGTCCTGCTCAGAACATTGCCTGAGCACATAATGGTGATACGTGTTCAGAGAAAAGTTAATATGAGCTGGCTTGTGATTGGTGAAATAGGCCCATCCATTTAGTGAGTCACTCTCTAAATGTATGGCCTGCAGTGCCAGCCCAAGAGAACTAATTAAAATACATTTCGCACAACACATACATCTCGTTTTAAAGTGCAAAAATGGGGTTAATTAGTGTGTGTGTGTGTGTGTGTGTGCGCGAGTGTGTGTAGCATATACACTGCAGGATTGTCATTTACTCTAATCTAAACCTTGATCCAATGGCGACTTCTCTAGGGTAACAAATGAAGCGTTCTGTGCCATTTTTCATTCCCAGGTCAATCTCCCACCAGCCCCTCATGCCATCGTGAATACTGTGAGATATCCCTACTAATGATATGTTCTAAAGTTTTCCGATTGTCTTAGGGAGATAAATCCTTGACTCCTTGCAGTCTAGTTGCGTGCTTCCCTGGGGCGGCTCCTCCATTGGGGCTGAGGAGCATCACTCCACTGCTTTCTCGCAGTGCGAGAAAGCCAAAACATTAACCGCATGCGCGCTAGCGGTTTTCCTGCTGTGCGCTGTGTTTTTTAAAAAAACGCTTTACATGACGAGCTCAGCTCGTCATGAGCGTACGAGCGTCGTAACTCATGACGAGCTGAGCTCGTCATGAGCGCGGAAGGGGTTAAATGGTAATAACTAAAAGTTATTACCATTTTATATTTGCTTTGCCGTTGCATGCGGGCGGGTGGAGAGGGCTGCTCTGCTCTTTGAGCAGGGCAGGAGAGGAATGGTTTGCCCACTCCTGAGTGCACAAAGACTGTTTGGTCATCCCTCTCGGGCCACCCAAACCAGTCATGCGTACTCTGCAATTCTCAATGCAGATGGAGAACATGTCCACCACATTAGCCCCTGGCTGGGTGGCGTCCCGACCAACAACAACACTGCTTGCAGCATTTTCATTGGCTTAGGGGAAGGAGCCTGGCTGCCTGCCTCCTCTTCCTGTCGGAGGCAGTAGAGCAGGAGAGCAGGAGCGGAGAAGTCGCGGGACCCGGCGCAAAGGTAAGTTTAAAGTTATTATAATTTTTTTTTCAATTTCTGTGTGATCCCACCTTCCTTGACACCCCCGTGAATCCCCCCTACCACCCCTCGCACCCGCACCCCCCCTCCTGTGAGCAATGCCGGCCACTACTGGTGCTTCCTAGAGCATGCAAATGCCAGAATCTTTGATACCATGTCAAGGGGAAGTTAGCATGCAAAGCTTCAAAAAATGCCATGCCTTCTTTCCCCAAACATCTCTGACTACAGAAATACCTATCAGGGTCCATTTTTGAAACCCATCCAGGCTTCAGAGGTCATTGAGCAGTTCACTGTCCCATAAAGGGGACCTTAATGAGACAACTTCATGTCATATCAATGTTCTTGTGATTGGTTTCCATGTACATATCATAATGTTGGCCCTTCCTTCTCCTGTCTCCACAATATATTCCCACCAAGATACTTCACCTCCTCTGGCATGTTTGTCAACTGTCAGGGAAGATCATGTAAGGAAGCACAACCAGTTGAGAGACCATATTATTTTCCCATCTCTTAGATCCCTATGTCTCCATCATAAACACCTTATATAGTGTTGTAACAATATCCAAGCCATTTCCTTATTCCACAAAACCATACAGCGAAGAAAGGGGCTGACTATGATCCGCATCTCGGTTACATTTCTGACCGCCGCATTACAATGCCTGTAATCCCAAATGGTGTCCTTTCTGCCCTTGGGATTATGTTACTCGTTCTCAGGCAAGCTTTCCATGTTGGGATTTCTGACATGGAAAGCCTGTCGGAGAGCAGGTTTGGCCCTTTCCTCTGTGGCCTCCGGTTGGGAGCAGAGGGGGCACCATTTGTTAATCCATGTGGACGTGCCTGCCAAGGGGTACAGGGATTTACTCCACCTCCCATTTCCCTATGGGAGCATGTACTACGGCAGGTTTATGGCTGTAACACATGCTTCCTTAGGGGGAATTTAGACTGCGACCGAGTAGTGTTCAGTCACATCCTAATCAGGCAGTCGGTACTGCAGTCCCGAGGATGGTCGGTCCATTTCCGAGACAGTATCGGGTAGACGCAACTCCACCCAACATCGTAATGGGACCCATAATCTAGTTTGCTACAAATGTTACCACAACCAAAATAATGTGTTTTGCACAGGCTTATGAATTTGGGGAGGGCACTATTTTTGTATAATGCATCACATCCCAGCAGAGAGAGGGGAGCCTTTAATGTTTCTCATCTTGTGAAAGTCTTGCACCAGCTGTGGGGAGGTTACTGTAACGTTTCTCAAGAGGACTTGCATGCATGATGCAATAGTATAACAATCAGCTTAGAAAATTCTCCAAGGATCTTTTTTTCCCTAAAGACGTGTTTTACTAACAGTGACCTGATTTTCCAAACAAAAGATACATGTGTGTTATTTCCTACAAAATCGGCTGAAGCAGGATTATCCTTACAGCCAAGCAGTACCTTTTGATGGATATTTGTGGTACCACATCTAATTTGGTGCTTTTATTTCCCATAAAAGCTGACATACCTGACTTCTATGGGATTTGAAAGAATTCTAGGAGTACTTCTGAGAATCTAAGACTTGTGTAGATACTCAAATGTGTAAATGTTTACAGGTGCAGAATGTATGAAGTATAGATTTCTGTACGAATACATTCAACTTTTGGTCTGCCTCACAGATCTCATTTACCACCGATGCAAACTTCACTTTGCTGACTTGTGATTAATAAACGGGTCATTTATATGAGCTGATACCTAGTACATATCATGCTATTCAATGCAGTACAAGTTACCTTCAACCAAGTTCAAATTCTGAACTACTTCTAGAATATTAAGATTTTCCTCTGCTGTTCTACTATCTGTCTTTCAGTACCCCAGAATAAGATGGATCAAGTTTCTCTTTTTGAACAGTCAAACTACTGGAAGAGGTTTACACAAGATGAATGGTTCTTAGAAGATCACTTTTGATTTCGAAAAGCACTCATGATACAGCTTTTCATTTAATCCACCCTCACTGAAGACTCTGCTGCTGCTCTTAGTATACCCATTTAGTGTCAGGACACATGGTGCTGTGTGTAAATCATGTTATCATTCTTAATCTTAATGTATTTGCAATGAAAGTGCACATCCCTAATAGTTTTCAAATGTGCTCACTTTATCTCATGGCAAACTGTTTTAACCATGATCTTGATGGGGTACATTTGTAACTAGTTTTAGGATGAGAAAATACCTGCAAAATGGATGTGAAATTCAGAAAAACTTATGAGATTGTGGATTTTCACAACGTTTTGAGGTATGCCTAACCTGAAACTCTCACTACCTGCCCATGGGAAGAAATTCACTCAAACACTAAACAGGTCTATTCCCAAACTTTGTGATATATTTAGTAGTACTACAATAGTGCAACTAAGGTGCTACAAAATGCATCTAACAGGCGTACAAGGGACATCCACCTCTCCATCTTTTCTATAGGGAAATCCTTTCACATGTAAGTTTACTACTTGCTAGTAAATGTGGAAGGGACTAGGGGACTGTCTGGAAAGAAGGGCATTCTAACTACTAAATGTAAGAGAGGTAAGGAGGGGTATAGGGTGTAGGGAGGGGTTTAATGAGTGACTTGGACTCACCCACAAAAAGGGTAAGTCAATTGTTATTCACAACTTACACTTCTAAATTTACTACAGGCAAAAAAGAACCCAAAGCAATAGTAAATAACTCATGCTCAGTAGTGGAGTAAGTACAGTAGCACACGTGGTCAACCACTGGTACGCAATACCCTCCCATAGAAAATCATCAGTAGGGACTAAAAATAAAACCCCATAGGAAATAATATTAAATTACATTACTTAAAATAGTGAAACATTAAATACATTAAATATAATGTTACAAGCCTTTACAAATAAAACATATTTATTTAATTATTAAATATGTTAACCTTTTTGAATGCATAAATTGATATAACATACATTTTTATTAAAACTTAATTACATTACTTTTAAATCTAAACATCACTTTTAACACTTGTTTATGCATAATAAAAATAAATTGAAATTAATATGTTACAGAAAAATATATTCACTATTTTTTGGAGTTATATAAACTATTTTTATTTTCCCTATACTTTACCATAGGGATACTCCATAGTCAGATTGGAGATCTAATAT
This sequence comes from Lissotriton helveticus, assembly GCF_964261635.1. NCBI lineage: Eukaryota > Metazoa > Chordata > Amphibia > Caudata > Salamandridae > Lissotriton > Lissotriton helveticus. The sequence continues at coordinate 1,611,208,938 of NC_136067.1, read as the reverse complement.
GGAAAAGCACAGGGAAAAGTTAAAAAAATGTATTCATTTTTTTTATAAATTAGTAAAAGTATTGTTAAATATTAATGTAAATTAATTTTCTATATTTAATTTTAAACTTAGGACAACATAAAAGCATGCTACAGCAATATTAAATGAATATTTATTTAATGTTTGAATTAATGTAAATACTTATTTAAATTAAATAGAAATAATATTCCTGAGGTTTAAATAAAAAAATAGGGCTTTATTTTGATAGTGGGTGGTCGGAGAGGAGTTGGGGATAGCGGTGGGTGATAAATTCTGCTCCGCTGGCACAGTTTGCAGTGTTGAGCCCACTCCACAATATGCTTGTAACATGGGGTTGCGGGCATTCGCCAACTCCATGTGGCAGACTTTTTTTCACAGCTTAGTGAGAATTGGCATCCACTAGACTGATTTTCGGCACTAGGACGGCACCTAACTAGATTTTCAAATGTGGGCGGTTGCAGACGGTTGCAACTGTTTATGGTGAAAAAACTGCAGTTCGGGTAGAAAATATATGTGAGTGACAACAAAACCAACCCAAGAAGCAGCATTACTTTGTCAGGATTGAAGTGGCCCAGAAAATGCTACCATGTCATTTTTGCTGGATTCTTCTCTCTAACATCTGGGGTTTGGGAGTAAACTAGTACATGTTGCCAAGGTTGGCACTTTGTTGTCTGGTGTTCTTTTCCCAAAGAAACAGAACTCTGAGGTGTTAGCATAAGTCATTTCAACAGTGATGGGAATAAGAATAGGTGGGATATAAATATGTATGGGACTGGAGAGAAGAGTTTTAATAAAAAAGTGCTAAAGTTTCTTACTAGAAGTAAGTCAATGTGGAAGAATTTATGAGCGAAGGACATGATCTATGGTTGATCAAATAATTATTAGCAGAGTTCTTTGAATTAGCACCACCATCGACATATACAATCAATCAATCAGGAGTTTGTTAAAGCGCGACTACTCACCCGTAAGGGTCTCAAGGCGCTAGGGGTGGGGGGGGTTGGGGGGGTGCAGGTTCCATTCCATCAAGGAGGGGGTCTGTCGAAGAGCCAGGTTTTGAGGTTTCTAGCGAAGATGGGGAGCGATGTTGTCTGTCTGAGGTGGAGTGGAAGGGCGTTCCATGCTTTGGCCGTGAGGAAGGAGAAGGAGCGGCCTCCCGATCTGGTCTTTCTGGTGCGGGGGACCACAGCGTAGGAAAGCTGGGCTGATCGTAGGGTCCTTTGGGGTGCGTGGAATTTGAGTCGGCTGTTCAGGTATGCTGGTCCGGTGCCGTGGAGGGCCTTGTGTGCGTGGGTGAGCATCTTAAAGGTGATTCTCGCCTCGACGGGGAGCCAGTGGAGTGTGCGCAGGTGCTGGGAGATGTGGCAGTGTTTTGGCAGGTTGAGGACCAGTCTTGCGGCGGCGTTCTGGATGTTCTGTAGCTTGCGGATGAGGTTTTTGTTTATTCCGGCGTAGAGTGCGTTGCCGTAGTCGAGTCTGCTGGTGACCAGGGCGTGAGTGACTGTCTTTCGGTGTTCGAGGGGGATCCATTTGAAGGTCTTACGAAGGAGGCGGAGGGTGTGGAAGCAGGAAGATGAGACAGAGTTGATCTGGCGGTCCATTTTGAGCTCGGAGTCCAGGATGATTCCTAGGTTGCGTGCGTGGTCTGTGGGGGTTGGCGGGTTTCCGAGGGCGGTGGGCCACCAGGTGTCACTCCAGGCGTCGGGGTTTGGGCCCATGATGAGTACTTCTGTTTTGTTGGTGTTTAGTTGTAGGCAGCTGTTTTTCATCCATTTGGCGACGGCTTCCATGCCTTCTCGAAAGTTGCGTCTGGCGGTGTTGGGCTCGTTGGATAGGGAGAGGATGAGCTGGGTGTCGTCTGCATATGACACGATGTTGAGTCCGTAGGTTCTGACGATGGGGGCAAGTGGAGCCATGTAGACGTTGAAGAGCGTCGGGCTGAGGGAGGAGCCCTGGGGGACTCTGCAGGTGATATGTGTGGGGTCCGAGAGGAAAGGGGGGAGTCTGACCCGCTGCGTCCTGCTGGAGAGGAAGGAGCAGATCCAGTCGAGGGCCTTGTCCTGGATTCCTGCATCGTAGAGTCTGCGTATTAGGGTGCGGTGGGAGACTGTGTCGAACGCCGCTGATAGGTCGAGGAGGATGAGGGCTACTGTTTCTCCTTTGTCCAGTAAGGTGCGGATGTCATCTGTTGCGGCGAGGAGGGCGGTTTCTGTACTGTGGTTTTTTCTGAAGCCGGATTGGGAGGAGTCGAGGATGTTATGTTCTTCAATGAATGGGGCGAGTTGGCTGTTGATGGCTTTCTCGATGACTTTCGCTGGGAACGGGAGCAGGGAGATGGGTCTGTAGTTTTTGAGGTCGGTGGGGTCCGCTGAGGGTTTCTTTAGGAGGGGGTTGACCTCGGCGTGTTTCCAGTCGTCAGGGAATGAGGCTGTTGCCAGGGAGCGGTTGATGGTTTGGCGGAGCATGGGTGCGATGGTGTTGGCGGCTCTGTTGAAGATGTGGTGGGGGCAGGGGTCCGTGGGGGCGCCTGAGTGGATTGACTTCATTGTCTTCAGTGTGTCTTCGGTGGTGAGTGCTGTCCAGTCATCAATCGCTGGTTTCCGGGTGTCGGGGGTGGTTGGTGAGGGTTCAGTGTGTTGGTTGTCTTCGTCGAAGTTGCCGTAGATGCTCTTGATTTTGTGGTGGAAAAAGATGCTGAGTTTGTCGCAGAGGTCTTGTGAGGGAGGGATGTCGGTAGACTCGCTGGTGGGTTGGGCGAACTCCTTGATGATGCTGAAGAGTTCTTTGCTGTTGTGTGCGTGGGTGGAGATTCTGTCTTCAATCGCTTTTTTCCTCGTTTCTCTGATGAGTTGATGGTGGGCGTTGGTGGCGGCTCTGAAGTTGTTGTGGGCTTCTGTGGATTTGGTGTTTCTCCAGGCCTTTTCGAGGCAGCGGCATGTGCGCCTGGACTCTCGAAGTTCGGTGGTAAACCACCTGGCTTTCTTGGCACAGGTATTGTTGTTTTTCTTGAGGGGGGCTATGGTGTTGGTGCTGTCCGAGATCCATCTATGCAGGGTTCGGGCTGCGGTGTTGGGGTCGTCGTTTTCCGCGATGGTTGGGGTGGAGTTGTTGAGTGAGGAGGTGAGCTGGTCATCGGTGATTTTGGTCCAGTTTCTTAATGGGTCTATCCCTTACATGTGTTGCAGGGAGAGATATTACAGATTTTCCCATGAAACTGTAGATACATTTAAAATGATTAAAGGCAGGATAAAAAACCTGTAATGCACTTTGATATGCCCTAAAATGGATGGGCAGAGGAATGTGATTGCACTCAGTAAGAAAAATATGACAGGTACAAAAACATTGGACAGACAGTTGAGAAGGCAGTGGGCACATGTGGTCTAAAAAGTAAAATGTAATATTTACTAAGCAGTCTCCGGTGAATATGCAATGAAAATAAAAGGGCCGCTAGTTTGTGATGTGGCCAGTATGCATAAAGTAGAAAACAAAACTACTGGTGATGACAGAGAGCAAGATGTTGGAGAAGCATTAGACTTGCTGATGAAGAACAATCCAAAATTGTAGTTTGTAGACTGTTTTCCTTGGTTTTTCTTTTCACTAATTCGGTTCATATTTTGACTGCTCTTGCATGGCTTGCATTAGCTTTAGCTCATGTTGGAAAGACGAGTTGTTTCCATTGTTAATAGAGTTGTCTTTGGGTCAACCCTTTGCTCATGAATGAATGGCTTTGTTGTCTATCTCAATTATCTCATCTTACTTCAATAGCTTACCTCACTTTTCTTGTTCCCCCAGGATCATTTGAACCTCACAGTGTTCAGCTTAGCTGATTGTTATCCTTTCATTACTGCCATGGCTTGTATTCAGGGAACTACTTTTTATTTTACTTTTTGCACTTCAAAGAGATGCATGTGTTGTGTTTTGCTCTTTCCCTGCTGACTGCTGATGAAAATATTCGCTTCCCATTCCTTTTTTACCACCCTACCCATCAAATCTTGCAACCCTGTTCCCCACCACCCCTTGTCCACAATTTTTTTGGGTCCTCCACTGCACTATTGGCAGCTGGTCAACTTCATTATTTTTTGGCATTTTAAGAAAGCCACTGTTTCAAGAAGGTGGGTTCACCATTCCAGTGCATTATGAGTAAAATGTGAGTGCAGATGTGGCATGGCTGCAGACATGACGGGGAGGGGTCAGCTCTCAATTCCCAGTGCAGAATAACTGCGAGCTGCTGCTGATCACGAGCAGAGATCTGAGTGTCAGGAAAATCGAGAACTGAGACTCAGGAGCTGAGTGGCCTATTAGGACTGGGTTATTTCATGCCCCTCCGAGCTTGTACACTGCTTCTCCTCCCAGGAAATACCAGAAACTCTGGAAGTCCTGTAATAGTGGTGTGCACTATATAAGAGCTGTGCAGTGTGAGGAGGTCAGCAGAACAATGAAGAGCAGGATGTAGAGGCCAATAGCTGATTGAGCCTGGGGTCTCCACAATAATTAGGGCTTTCAGGGTGTCAGCCCCTCAGCACTAAAAGTGCCTGTTGCATAAGTTACAACTTTGGCGTAACTTTACAAGGGGTGCTTTTCCCACCCATTGGTGACAAGGATGAACTTTGTCCAAATGCACATAATGATGAATGTGAAAAACAGGTTAATGTAGCCCTGTAGTATCCTATTCAAAGTGCAATTGACATATATGTTTTGCTTATGGATTATTAACAATACGTAAAGGGATCAGGGGCAAAGCAGTAACAGTCACAAACCCTATTTCATTAATCACCGTATTACACACACTATGTACTAAGAAGAATAAACACATTTATGTATAAAGGTATTTATTTCTACAGGACTAATCTGTTACTCAATACATATAAAACAACTACACAGAATATTGAAAAACAGCTAGCAGGATCGTTATTAATAATGAGAATAAAGGGGAGGAGCCAAGCTCGCGACCGTGATGGCCGCGTTGTAGCTCGGCTCCGTCAGCCTTCCTGCTTGAACTATCTATCCTGCGCCTTCTCCTGCCCCGAGAAGTCTTATTTGATGGAATATGGAATTATGACGTTTTGCTGGCACTTACCGTCTGCTCCGGATGATCCTAGGTGCCGCGGATCTTGAGCTGTGCCCTTGTTCGCTTCGGAGCCTCCGGGGCGGGCGGGCCTGGGACTCGTCTGCGGCGCCCGGGCGGGGCGGAGCGCCGGGGCCACCCCTTGGTGGAGGAGTGGGGTCGGCCGGAGCGGCCACTGTGCGGTTGGACCGGTGGCGACTGACCGGGCCTGGTCTGGCTCTCCGAGGACCTGGTGGTGGAGCGCTGCCTTCCGCGGACGGGGGTTGACCGCATGGGCGACTCGTCTCCCCTTTGTTCTCCTGTCCGGCCATCTTGAAACCCTCCGCCCGGTCTTGGCGGGCGGCGCCTGTGGGTCGGTGGCGCCGGCTGCCTCAATATTCTGGTGGCCCGCCTTTCTGCCCTGGAGGTTCCATTGCTTGTCGCCGGCTGGATTTCATCGAGCCCCGCCGGTGGCCGGATTGGGGTCGGAGATTGCCGAGGCCTCGCCGGGCTAAAAAGATAGCGGCCTGCGCCCTGTATCTACGCCCAGTTGGAGATGTCGACATCGGCTGACCGCACGGCACGTTTGCTGAATACCGTAAAGGTGAGCCTACAGTTGGCGACGTCTTCGCCGCCTTGTGTTCCTGGCGTGCTTCCATGACTGTACCTGTCGCTGGGCCGGATGGTGGCCTTGGTACCGGGCTCGTTGGGCCGTCCCCTGCGTGTGCGGTTCCACCGCTTCAGTGTGCTGCGGGGTCCTTCCTGGAAATTGAAGACACCGGGGCCCTCGCTTGTTTGGACGTACAGATGCCTACTGCCTTGTATCGTCAGGAGTTCTTCCCTGTGGTGGATGTACTTGAGGGCCTCCAGCCGAGATCTGTCTGGGTCTGTCTCGCCGGGTCTCCCAGTGTTTTTTTGCCTCGCCCTGCCGAACGGAGATCCTGTAACTGTCTCACCGGGGCGATTTTTTCCCCTTGGTCGGCGGAGCTATGCTTGAGTTGCTTGCTGCTGTTGCTGTCCTTTCTTGTTCATCCGGTCCGAAGCCGTTATGACTTGTGTGGTGTATCGACGATTGGAATCCCTGCTTTTCACCTCTGGCCCCTCATGTTCTGGTTCTTTGTGCACTCTGTGCCCACGGCACTGGACAGACGAGGACAGGGATGAGTTACACTTGTACCGCCGGACTATTACTTCGTGGCATGGCCGATGACCACCTTGCAGCTGTACGTGTATGATCGATTCCTCTTCATATTCCTGGTGCCTGTTTTTTTAAATGACTTTTAGCTTCTCGTGGGATCTAAAATGTTTCGAACGGGGGGTTGGGAGCTGATAGTTTTGATTATGTGTCTCCTCTCCCACTAGAGATTTTTTTTTTCTTCCCTTCCTTTCCCCTTCCTCTCTTTTTGCCTATGTGGTTTCCTCCTTACTTTTTGACTCTTCTATATTTCGGGTTTCCTGTTAGGGCGACAGGCACGCTGCTGGGGGGGTAGGCCGTAGCCTTCTGCAGGGGTGCAGGGTGGGGTGGGTGGGGGGGGTCTGTCTTTTTGTTTTTTCTTTGTTCTTGGTTCTATGGCTCTTATGTATCCTATTTTCTGGACGCTGCTCTACATGTGGGCCTCTTGGGGTGTTTTTGCCAGCGTGGGCCTCATGACCTCCCTGCCACCGATGTTCATTGTGCATCCACTACTCCTATTTCCTTCGGTTCCATTGGCTGACCTTTCTTTTGTATGCTTTGCTTGCCAGGGGGCACATGATGTGGTGCCGCGTTCTCTTTTCCCTGTTTTTTCTACCCTTTTTCTTGACGTCCTTTCCCCTTTTTTTATTTTTTTTCCCTTCTTTCTCCCTTTCTTTGGGTTGATGTAGCGGATGGCTCTTTGTATTGCAATCCTGACTTCCTTTTTATGTATTGCTGCGTATTTTCGTAGTAACGGGTGGGCGTTGGGCAGTGGTTGGACTTGCTTGCAGATGTGGGACTTACGTTTTGCTTTTGCTATAATATAGCTGTTCTTTTTGAAATTCGCTGTGTATTGTTTTACTGCTTGCTGACAGCCCGCCACGGACTTTTGGACCCTAATAACTGCACTATTCCTGCTATTCACCCTATTGTATTAAAAAATTAACCTTCACTTTTCCTTCTCATGGTGGTTTCCTTGTGGCTTTTTGCCTCGCCTTATTGCATCTGTTATATCGGAGACCCGCTGGAACTTCTTTCCTGGCCTACGTGCTAATACAGTGTGGTGGCCGGCCCGATGGGTTGTAGGCCCGTATTTGTAAGCTATATCTGCACAATAAAGGTTTAAAAAAAAAAAAAAAAAAAATAATGAGAATAAAATGGACTTTTCTAACATTGTTACAATGTCCTTTCAAACCTAACACTCTGATGTCTACTTCTATATGTTAAACTAAGAGAGCATAGAAGAAAGAGCAAGTTGCAGTTTAGAGTTTCGGAGGGAGAACGTTGTTGACATCAAAGGATGTCCTTATCAGTGGAGGCATGAAGACAGTATTCCCATGAAGGTCAAACACACATTGTTGTAGCAGTCAGTTAGTCTTCAGACATGATGTAGCACCAGTGATGTGCGATGTGTGCCAGCAGTAGGTGAGACCGTCTCTGGCAGAATCTCAGACAATAATCTGGGTGAAGGACCTATTCTGACAATTGGTCAAGTGGCCGTCCTTTTGTATTAAATCTTATCAGAAATTGGAATGTCTGACATACATTTAGGAATGTCTGACATTATGTGCATCAAGGTTTGCGGCCAAGACATTTTTCTTTATGAGCATATCAGGCAAAAGGACATCGATTAAGACTACCTTCTTTAGGTTATATGTCTGTGTGCATTCTTACTCAACCTTGACATGGTCAACGGTAAACTTTTGACTCAGACAAATGTTGCATTAGATGGTGAATATACGTCAATAATGAAAGAACTTGAGATTATCACAGGTCCTCGAAAGATAAGGTTGGGCGACATCTCTGTCTAAAGGAAGACATGACAATTATTCAACATAAATCAGGGAATATGGTGATGTCCACTGTCTATGTTAAGGAATGTTGTGACCTCCATGGACCAAGATGGAGTCAAGAAATAAATGTGATGGAATCGAATCCTATGGACTTTATGTCATCCCCTGCTTGTACATCTCAATGTGACATAATTGGGCGCGTCTAGCCAATAGGGATTCAACTAATGTGTAGGGAAATCCACGCTCTAAAAAAATTATCATATAAAAACATCTAGAATAAAATTCATATCTAAATAATGTATGCAGTGTAATTGTGGCATAAAACAAAAGCTATTAATATATTGTAGATATAAAAGATAGGCAAAATCATATATAATAGTATATGGTTCACACAGCGAAGCATGAGTATTTGTAAGCCTTGCATAGTTACAGATAATCAATCATAACATGAATACTTTCTATCTAAAGAGTTGTATGTGTCTTGGCGAGTAAACCTACCAGTTATAATAAGAAATAGGGCAGATAAAAAAAATGTGCTTTAAAAAGCAAAAAATTAAAACAGTCTACTAAAAAAGAAAAATGGCTTTCGTTTCAGTCCATAGTTTGTACAGGTTTTGTGGTACATATGGGAAATGCATTTCATGATTCGTTGGTCGACATACTTGTTGAGTTCATTCCTCATAGGAGGACATGTCGACATCATCTGGTGCACACACAGCATATTTGTGATCTTTGCAGAATCCATACAGAGCATGTTCATGGTTAACAGTTTGTAGGTTTGAGGGACCAGCATTTGGTTGCTCATCTGAGGTGATCAATGTTGGTTGCAGCTCAACTCCAGAGGGCTTGAAGAATAAAAATGAGTCAAGCCACTCATCAAGAGATGTGTTGAAAAGTGCCACTGGTGATATTGGTCTGTCATAGGAGGCATCCTGTATAAGGGACAGGTGCATTGCTTGGCATTATTTTCGATGCTTAGGTAGGGGTTGAATGATCTTTTCCATATCAAGTTAAGCTACTGGGGGTTATCCAGATGTAAGTCCAAGACAATGTCAGTATGACAGTTCATGCACCAAAATACAGGTTTTACTTGCGTAGCATTCTTTTTGAAAAACTTGAGCATCCAGTCCTCAATGAGTTCAGGTAGCTAAGCATGTCCCATGTAGCGTGCTAGAGTCTCTCTGAAGCTTTGTTCAGTTGGATATGTATACGCAATGTTGACGATTTCTTTGACAGAGCAGAAGATGATATTGCTACAGCCAATTATCAGTATTGTGATTGGTAATCCTCCAAAAAGGACACAGAATAAATGATAGAATCAGTCCAAATACGGCTTGAAATCCAGTCACCAGACCAGATCCAGTGTCTCTACAAAAATGCACAACACAAGTAGTTACCAATGAATTAAATATTGTTTGCACAATACCTGCAAAATGCGTCTGTATTATGTGTGTAAAAGCCTCTGTATTTCGGAAGCAGTTCTGTCGGTTTGCAAATTATAAACTTCAACCTCTGAAGTCAAAGGGACTTCTTTGTATAGTAGAACAGATAATAGTTTGTTCAACTCACCAAAACGCATAAATGTTATGCTTCTACTAGGCTAAGGGATGTTCCTAATGACATTTTTATACGGAGGATGCAAGATCCTTCCCAAACACTGCATTGTTTCAGAAACCATTATTTTATTGATTTGATTTTAAAACATACATAGCCCACGAATGCCCGAGGGCATCTAGGCACTGTGTGGAAAGGTTTGCTGGAAATAACAGAAACAGGTGACTTTTAGGTGGAAAACAGACAAGTTTTTAATGATTTTCAGAAGGAGAGTAATGTTGGGCTATGTTTTATGTCTATCAGGAGAGTTTTTCATAGTTTAACTGTGCCCTGAACAAAGTTTCTACCTCCCCAACGGGGTTTATTGCATTTGGGTGTTTGGAGCAGTTTGCTATGTGATGATCTTAAGTTTCTAGCTGGATGGTACCAGGTGAAGTGTTGTTTCAGGAACGAGGGACCGGTCCCGTGCATAGCTTTGTAAGCTAGACATAGGGATTTGAAATCTATCCTCTTTTTCACTGGGAGCCAGTGACATTTTCTTAAGCCTTGGGCAATGGACTGGAATTTGGGAATATCAATCAGCAATTTGGCAACTGCGTTCTGCGCCCGCTGGAGTTTGAGCATATGCTGTTTTTGAAGGCCTGCATACAAGGCATTTCAATAATCGAGTCTAGCCAAGGCTAGAATGGTCACCAGTCGTTTTACTGCTTTTGGGGGAATACACATATGCACTTTCCTGATTGTTTTAAGTGTCAGGAAGATCAAAGATGAGACCATATTAATCTGATGACGAAAAGTCAGTTTATCATCGAAGATGATACCCAGATTCCCCACCTTACAAACTGGGAGTGGAAGCGGTCCCGTATACTGGGAGGCCACCAGTTCTGTGACCAAAAATATGTATCGGAACCCAGCAGGAGAACCTCTGTTTTGCCTCCATTGAGCTTTACGTGTAAGAGACAGGGGAAACCCAATCAACCCATGTAGGCTTGGGCACTGAATATTTAAAGTCACAATCTGCTACAAGGGATTTATTTCAAAAAAATGAATCTTAGTTATGAGTTGTACATATGTAACACACTCAAGTGTATCAACAGAATATCACACTTTATCTTTGACTAGAATCAATCAAAGGAAGGAGGAGAAAAAACACGGAGGTAGTGGATTATCTTTCTGAAATAGATTTTTTATATTTAATAATGAGACAATCAATTTCCATCTTGGGAGACAAATACAGAGAAATGAATTCAAGCAGAAGCTGAGAACAGAGGTATAGATAACAGTGACCCTTCGGTTCACAACTAACTCATCAACTCCTGGTTAATATCACAAACAACCAAAAATAATTAATAAACCATGGTCTTATGTTGGTGACAACGCAACGCTGTTGGAGATGATGGAAGAGTCGACGTTTCGGTCTAATATGCAGTCGTCATGTAGACCATCATCAGGACAGAACATTTCATTGCTGAAAGAAACTCCCTAAAGTAAAATAGTAAATCAAAATTACTAATGATACATGTTAAAAGTCACTAAACTCATACACATTCAAGTATTTAGGCAATTATTTATAAAAAACTCCGTGTGTCAGGTCTAAACCTGATGTATATTTCAAACCAAGCATATTACCCCTTCCTGGTAAAAGCTTGAAAGTAAAATTAATTGAACAAATGATCAACAATTCAATCAAAAATTATTCAGTATTTCTTAATTCTTATATCTGGATTACTGGCAAGAAACATAACAGCGTTTTAATAACTTGCAGCCATTGAGCTTTAGGCAGTTCGCACTCATCCGTTGGTCTACGCGGGACATGCATTGGCTAAACCGGTCAGCGGTTTCCTCCAAATTGCTTTAGATGGACACCACTAATTGGGTATCGTCCGCGCAGGAACCCAACAAGAATCCAAACTGCCTAATGATATCAGCCAAGGGGGTCACAAACAGGTTAACCAGTGTGGGGCTCAATAAGGAGTCCTGTGGCACCCCACATGGAAGCGTAAATATCACCAATCTGAACATATTGGGTCCTATTGTTCAAATATGATTTAATCAGATTAGAGTCCTTAACTTCTGCCTCTAGGAGCCTTCTGATTAGGTTATCATGGTTAACGGTGTCAAAAGACACCAATAGATCCAAAAGTATTAAGGCGGCTCTGCCACCAGAAACCACTATTGCTCTGAGCTCCTCTGATGCCTTAACCAGGGCAGTTTCCTTGCTGTGCCCCCGTCGGAAGCCATATAGTGAGGTATCTAACACGTCTGCTGAGGAAAGGAAGGCTGTTAGTTGGATGTTTAGGATTTTTCCCCGGACCTTCACAGGGAATAGAATTCTAGCAACAGGTCTGTAATTGCTAGTGTCGCTAGGATCCAGATTAGGTAGATCCAGTGGAAGAACTGAGACATTTTCTAAGAGTCAGGGAAGAGGCCAGAGATAATAATTTCTTTAAAAAGTATGCTGAGCTGCTCGCTGATGCTATCAGGTGCCATCTGAATTATTTTTGGTGGGCATGGGCCTTTGGGTGCTCTGGACTTTAATGATCTGACTACCTGGCATATCTGTCCTATGTTAGGAGGATCTAAAAATGCCAGAACATTAACGGAACCGGGGAATGTTTTGGTGGGAGTGTTTCCTATGTTATTGATGCCCTTGTCTGTAAGGGATTTGAAATCAGTCTGCACCTTGTCCTTGAAAAGTCCTGCGGGTTGGTTGCAGAATTCTACACTGCTGTCCCCTTTTAATGTTTCGGGTAATTTAACTAGCCTCTTTAAAGTTGCAAAGAGTACTTTACTAGAGTTCCCTGCCTGCAGAACATTGTCTGAAAAATAACTACTTTTTTCCAAAAGAATTTTTTTATATTCAGTCTGTGTCTGTGCACATGAGATTTTATCAGCTACTGCGTAATGCCTTCTCCACCGTCTCTCTGACTGTCTACACAGTTGTTACTGTGCATGCAGCGCGTCACAAAACCAGGGTTCGACATTTTTCTTACGCTTGGTAGTGACACTTTTTTCCAGGGCTAATGTAATTACTGCAGTTTTGATCCGGTTGGTAAAACTACCTGTTGCCATATTTGCCTCGGATGATAGGTCAGGCTTTGAAGATTCAGAGCGGAAGATTCCAGAGCGGATTGCAGCAACTGGTGAACGAAGTTTCCACAGTTGGGCCCTTTTTGTGCCCTATAAGGTATGGCTGGCTGGGTTCCGACCCACAGCAAGTAACAATTGTTAAAAATAAATTAGATCTGTTATTCAAAAGTTAATGATATAAGGGAATCAATGCAATTTGGGAAAAAGATATGATACATCTTCACCTTGGCTTAAAGTGCTACACATTCCACGCAATGATATGGTGTCACACAGAAGGGAGCGTCCAAGATGATTTCTGCAATTAGCTGTACTAACATATACAAGGTCATCATAATTTTCATTTAAACAGATGTGGGTGAAAAGAAATGTCCATGAATTAAACAGTTGTGAATTATGCATAGTTTCATAGCAGCCAATAGATTTATACTTTGGATAATTGTGAAAATGAACTGTTGTAATGGGCAATAAAACTATATTGTGTATTAGCCAGGCAATAGGTGGAATGTCACTAACTGTAAATGGTGCATCTTCGACTTGCTCAATACTTAATAGAGTGTATTTGTATTCTTTCTTTGCCATTGTTTTTAGTTTTTGAGTGAGTGTCAAGTTGTAACGTTCAAATAGGTCTCTTTCATTAAGAAGTTGCCAATGGCACTAAAACTTGCTCTTAAATGAGCCTGCCCATGTTGTAATAAATTCAGGTCCCTTTTCATGAGGTCACAAGATTTGATTTCATGAGTATACCCTTTAGAAATCATTTGCATTCCATGGTCAATACCTTTAAAGACTATGGGACCGATGTAGGTAATCCCAGATTACCGATTCTTAAATACCGAATCATACCGATTCGGTATTTAAGAACTGGCAATCGGGATGTAGGTATTTTTACTGATTCAATTACCGAATCGGTATTTACAGATTCGGTAATTGCCATTGATTCCTATGGGCCTTGAGGCCCATTGGAATCAATGGCAATTACCGAATCTGTAAATACCGATTCGGTAAAATTACCGAATTTACAAGGGGGACAGGGTGTCACTTTGACAGCCTGTTGCACCCCAGATTCTGACTTGTGTGCAATGTGACACACATACATGCCCTTGGGGCATGTATGTGTGCCACATGGCACCGGTGTACATGCACAGATGTGCATGTACACAGAAATTCATAATTTACCACCAAATATTATTTGGTGGTAAATTATGAATCGGTAATAGCCTGTGGCACTGTTTAAAGTGCCACCTACATCTTGATTTACCGATTCGGTAACTTTACCGATTCGGTATTTTACCGAATCGGTAAATTCACCAAATCGGTACAATTCAGGCCACCTACATGTCCAATCCCAAATACCGGTCGGTAACGGCCGAAATCGGCCGTTACCGACCGGTATTTGGCGACCTACATCGGGCCCCTGATGTTGTATTGGTCTATTTGTTGTATTCTTTCTGCAGCTTCTTTCTCAGAATGTGTGTTTAATTCATTATAGAGGGCATATATATTCCTGTGGTAAGGTTTCGGCTACTTCTTTTAGAATGTGGTCCCAGAATGTAGTCAAAGTAATACATGTTCTCATTAATTGAGGAAAGTGTTCTTTCACAGCTGAAAACTGGAGTGTTCCAACCATTGTCATCTGAAATGGAGGTAGGTAATATAACATCATTCATTGGGACTTTTATCACATAAAGCAATTGCAATGCCTCTGTGGGCCTCCTAATCTGATTTGGAACCTATTCCCAGGCTATGCCATTAGACCCCAGGTAAGCTGTAATGTTTGCAGTGTAGAGACTTCTTCAGGCTATGTGGGATAAAAAAATTAGACTGTAGTTCACGAACCACAAGGGATGCAATTGTCTTGACAGGGATGAAGTATCTGTTGAGTAGCAGTAGCACAATGAATATCGTTGACTACCAGATGATGAAAAGGAATGTTCTCCTGGCAATCCAGGTACAGGACCATGGTGGAATGAAATACTTGTCTTAATCCATTGACAAGCATGCAGAAATCTCTGGTGGTGAGTGACTGTAGAAAGGGTTGAAAAATCTCCTGTGAAATATCCAGAGTAATTTTCTATATTGTTGGTCTCTCGAGGCTCTTGAGAGGGTACCAGTTCAAGTGAAGCAGCATCTAGTGTAATTTCATAGTAAACCATGGAAATATTTTGAACAGTAGTCACTGTCATGTTTACAGCATCAGCTGTGTTTGTTGCATTCAGTGTTCTGCGAAGAGTCTTAAGCTCAAGTATCCCCGGCTGGGTACTCGAGCTAGGAATGTTACTGCTTTGTTCAGTGGGTAGAGTATTCAGAGTAGCAAGAGGCTGAGAGGTACTACTTCGAATCCTTTTTGGTGTCTGGGGCAAACGGCTATAGAGAACTGGCCACATACTATTTATTTACGTGGTCAATAGACACCTGTCTTCTTTTTGATCCAGGCAGAGGAGGCAGATAAACAGTTCTGTTGTCTTTTACCGCAAGAATAAAGATGGGTGGTCTGTAGCATGGTTCAAAAGCTTACTTGTCACAGATTGTTTCCTAAACAAGCCTCCAGCTTTGGGCACTCACCCATTGGCAGCAGTAATAACTTTCTCTACACAGATGGAGGTGTCAGAGTCGTTTGTGCTTAACAGCTTGTCTCTAACTTCTTGGTTAATGTGTAAAGCATTTAAATATTTCTCCAAGTCAAATTTATCTTAACCCCCCACCCTCCCAGAATGTAAAGGGATCAGGGGCACCGCAGAACAGTCACAAACCGTATTTCATTATTCACCATTTTACACACACCCTGTACTAAGAAGAATTAACACTTTTAAGTAAAAAATATTTATTACTGAAGGAATCATCTGTTTCTCAGTATGTCTAAAACAACTACAGAGAATTTTATAAAAACAGCTAACAATATTGTTATCAATAACGAGAACAAAATGAAAATTTCTAACATTGTTATTATGTCATCTAAAACCTATCACCCTAACATCTACTTCTATGCGCTATACTAAGAGAGCATGGAAGATCGAGCCACTTACAGTCTAGAGTTTCTTAGGAAGAAGAGGCGCACTGCATATATTGTTAACAGAAACAACTGTCTTTACCATTGGAGGCATGAAAATTGTATTCTCTGCAAAGGGCAAACTCACACTGAAGTAGAGTCATCCTACGGGCCTTGGCTTTATCAGATTCACCCTTTAGGCACAATGTAGCATCTGCGATGCAAGAAGTGGGCCGGCATTAGGTCAGACTGTCTCAGGCAGAATTTCAGCCAATAATTGCAAAAGACCTCTCCTAACAATTTGTCAAACGTCTCTACTTAAAATCTTGACATAAGTTTAGGAATGTCTGACATAGATTATGTGCATCAAGTTTGGCGTCCCAGATGGATGCTTATGAACATATAAAGCCAAAGGATGTAATTCCTATTATAATATTTTGGTTATATGCCTGCATTTGTTCTTATTGGAGTTGATGTTGGAGATAGGGGAAAAGCTCATGGTCAGGCAGCCCAGCCTTCAGAAGTGGTGATAAATATTGTGACTGTGTTTGTGAACCTTTGAAGCATCGCTTTCTCTCAAAGGAATACTATAAGGTCAGGGTGAGTACACTCTGATATAGCACACTAATTTACATATAGAATGGGAAGACATACAAAGACAACTAATATAGGCCAGTTTGTAAAGTTTCTCTGGCAAGTATGAAAATGATCTACTCAACCACATCTTCCATAGCATCTTCCTACCAGAGGTTTCCAGCAATGTAGAATGCACAAACAATTCCAGCATGTAATCTGACAGCAGCAGAAACTACAAACGTTTTCTAATATGTGCTCAAGTGCTCCAATTGTAACTAAGCTGGAATCGCTTCCTAATGCTCTAAATGATCTGGTTCAGGAAGTTAAATTGTTTTAAACCCAAAGTATCCCTAATTGTCTTATAACAGCAGTCAAGGAATTGGGGGAGCGGACAATACAGTTATTAAATGGCAATGTGGATCCAGTGACAAATACAAAAGGTCAACTTAAACAAGGGTCAATATCAGAACTAATGTTAACATCCATTGCAAAATCTATAACTGATATGCTCTTACTCACAATTAAGAAGAAAACAACAACTTTACCTTACAAAACTCCAAATGGATTTATAACGTCACTGTAGGAAATTGGGTTACTGGTTGAGGGGGGGGAGAAAACCCACTCAAGCAGCTACCCCAATTCTTGTCAGGGTGAAACATAAGCAAACCTAAAATAAGCCTTTGCTTAACCCCCTGGTAGCTTGGCACAAACTTTATCAGGCTTAACTTAGGGACAATGTCTAAAGTATTTCTGCTGCACTTCAAAGAGTAATAAAGTGAAAATATAACCTAAGGAAAATCTGACACAAACTTAGAAAAATAGAGTAAAATGTACTCAACTATTTGAGACCAAAACAAAGAACATCCAATTAGTAGAACTGGAGAAATGCAGATTTAAAGATTCAAGCGAAAATAGTGAATAAAAGCACAAAGGCCAACTGTGGTTATCTGGTCCTGCCAGACTAGGACACAGTCCTAACTTTAGACCTTTTGCGCTGTAGCATTGGCCAGCTACAAGGACCAATTAGGCCAGCTTAACAAACTACTTTAAATTCTTGTGCACGGTCTGCATAGTTTGCCTTGTGAGGCATTGTGTCATCTGGCATCAATTCCCAGGGGGCTGCAAGGTTTGCGTTGCGAGATCCAATATTGTGTTGTGTCGCACTGCATCGGTTCCGATAAAGCTGTGCAGTGAGGCTTTGTGAGGCTTTGCATCAAGTTGCATTAGTTTCAAGATGGTTGACAGCTGAGTGATGAGGTTTGACGAGGTTTTGCCTTGCTTGGCATTAATTCCACTGAGGCTGGAAGCTGTGTGGTGAGCTCTGTGATGTTCCACATTGCTCATGTCGGTTTTGATGAAGCTTGTAGATGTGCGACAAGACTTTGCGAGGATTCACAATGGATTTGGTGAAGAGTACAGCTGGGATGGCAAGGTACCTCTATTCCCACCTCCAAGGGTGCAGGACTTGAGGAGCACCACTGAGCGTTAAAGATCACAGACATTAGAGTCTAGGTACAGGGTTCAAGACACTTGGAGCCTCTTCTGTCCCAGAGGATCTGATAAGGAGGCCATCCAACTAGGCCTTTGAGTCACTCTGGTGGTCCTGGATTCAATATGCAGGATCAGTCCTTCTCATTCAGACAGCAGTGCAGCAGGGCTGCGGAGTCGCAGTCCTTCTTGCAGCAAAGCAGCACAGCAGACTGTTAGACCTGGAATCTTTGGCATGTTTTTCCCGTCTTTTTGCTTCTGACCTCCTGTTTTTGACTGTGTGCTGCATTTAGTTTTTGCTGGGTTTAGAACTATGGGTACTTTACCACTGCTGATCAGTGCTTAAGTACATGCATTTCCTGTGTAAATTATTATTCATATGGCATATTTTATTTACTAGTAAGAACACGAGGGAACCGCATTCTGGTACCCGTCAGGCTGCACAGCCTATTGTAATGAATTTATTTAATTAAGGGCGATATGTATCAAGCATTTTCGCATTCGCAAAGGCCGAAATTCGCAGAATTTCGGCCTTTGCGAATGCGAATTCTCAATATGGTATGTATTAAACAAATGTGGTACAAAATAAGGAATCGCACAATTTGCTATTCCTTATTTTGCGATTGTATTTAAGGAATCGCAAAAATTGCGATTCCTTAAATGCAATGTATGATGCAATAAAATATTGCAAATTGTTCCTAAGGAATCGCAAATTACCACCAACTTCAAGTTGGTGGTAAGTTGCGAATTCCTGTTAAAACGCATTTTATTCAAAAACAAAAGGTGCCATGTGACGCTCATACATGCCCTTAGGGCATGTATGTGCGCCATATGCGCACACATGTCATTTTCAGGGGTGCAGCAGGGTGTCCTTTGGACACCCCTGCACCCTTGAAAATATTCTCAATTTGCGATTAGCTAATTGCTAATCGCACATTTCCCCTTCATTCCTATGGGCCTCCTGGCCCATAGAAATGAATGGGAAATTATTCCTTAATTGAGATTAGCAATTTGCTAATCGCAATTAAGGAATATTAAGAAATCGCTAAAAAGAAGGTGATTTCTACATACATTCCATTGTGCGATTCCTAAATAGCGATTCCTTAAAAATCGCTATTTAGGAATCGCACAATGGAATGTTGATACATATCGCCCTAAATTCGTATTCAACAATTCATTTGTTCCACAATTTTAACCATTAATATTCTTCCTTTTGTTTCTTTGTTTTTCTTCAATCCATTACACTCATTTCCATTTGTTTCTTCACTTTTCAAAAAACACAGGGGATTCACTGTTTCCACATGCCACGTTTTATTGCAAGTCATCCAATGCATTTCGGGAAAAAATCCCTTCTTCAGGGGTTTTTAAAGGGCAAAGAAAATTAATCTTGATCAATTCCATAGTCATCATTATACAATAAACAAACTCGCATAAACCATTTTTTTCAATTTTTCAATTTATACATAAAAGCTTGTTTTCATCATCTGTGATTATTTCATAGCTTTGAGCACTCCCTGTACTCCCAATCACCTTTCATGTCTAGGATCCAAACATCTATACAAACTAATCAGTTACTGAACTATTCTGTTCTCCCTTGGAGCCCATTAGTGATATCAGTGAAACAATACTCTATATCGCACTTACCGTGGCACATTTTATTTCAACCTTCTATTCAACAATAAGCAAGCTTGGGGAGTGCTCGAAGCTATGAAATAATCACAGATAATGAAAGCAACCTTTTATGTTTAAATTGAAAAATTGAGAAAAAGGGATTTTTTCCCGAAATGCATCGGGTGACTTGCAATAAAACGTGGCATGTGGAAACAGTGATTCCCCTGTGTTTTTTGAAAAGTAAAAAAACAAATAGAAATGAGTGTAATGGATTGAAGAAAAACAAAGAAACAAAAGGAAGAATATCAATGGTTAAAATTGTGGAACAAATTAATGGTTGAATACGAATTTAATTCATTACATTCATTACAATAGGCTGTGCAGCCTGACGGGGACCGGAAGGCGGTTCCCTCGTGTTCTTACTAGTTTGCAGCGCAAACAGACAGAGCACGGAGAGCGAGAATGCCGACAAAGTTGAATTTGGAAGAGTACATAATACAACGAGTAATGCGAGCATAAACAAAGGAGTACATAGGAGTGCATCTCTCCAGTACTGATGTGTCATATTGTATTTACTGACACGTCCCTATTAAAGTGGACTCTGTGTGCCCAGGGACTGTCATTAAAATGCTACTAGAGGGCCTACAGCACTGATTGTGCCACCCCCATGAGTACCCCTGCAACCATGTTTCATACCTGCCACTGCAGTGCCTGTGTGTGCAGTTTTAACCTGCCATGTTGACCTGGCAAATGCACGTAATTGCCAGGCCCAATCCTTGAGGTTTTCTACATTTAAGGCACCCCTAAGGTAGGCCCATGGTAGCCCCATGGGCAAGGTGCAGTGTATGTGAAAGGTAGGACAAGTACTGGTGTGTTTTACGTGTCCTGATAGTGAAATACTGCCAATTTAGTTTTTCACTATTACAACGATCTCTCCCGTAGGTTATCATTGGAGCTGCCTTGCAACCTCTTACAAGTCAAACTTCCAATTAGGAAGAGATATAGATTTAGAGTTCGAGGTCCCTAAACTTACAATTTAGTGAAGTTTTTTTTTTAATTGCTTGTTTGAAAATGTCACTTTTAGAAAGGTGCCATTTTCTTGCTTTATCATTCTGTGCCTCTGCCTGCCTGTGGAAACCATGTCTGATTTAGATTGACAGTTCGGCTGTTTTTTCATTCACTCTAGACCAGGGGTCTTCAAACTGGGGGGCAGACCCCCCTAAGGGGACCTCAAGTGATCCTGGAGGGGGCCACAGGCTCTGGCCAAAATAACCAATATGCTGATAACAGTACTTTGTTTTCAGCAGAAAAAAATGAGCTGCATTAAGCCACTCTGTAATGGGCCATCACTAACATCTTTTGTCATTTATATCCAGGCTGGGAGAAGGTGTCAAAAGGGAAGGGACTGGGAGGAGCCATATTTAAACATTGCCAGTTTAATACAATGATTGTGAAAATGATTGAGGGGGGCCCTGGTGATTTTTGTTTCCCACTGGTGGGGCATGACATTAAAAAGTTTGAAGGCCACTGCTCAAGACAGTCATACAAAGGGAGTTGAGGTGTGTCTTGTATATCCTGATGGCCCAGCACCAGGCTGATGAATCTTCCTGAACTAGAGTGGTGAGAGGAGATGTCACTGACAGCTAAATAGGGTTGTGCCTGCCCTCACACAAAGCTGTCTCCATGCCTTTGTAGTGTATCTGGAGCCAGGTCAAGAAAAAGCAGGGTCTTGTGCACTACAGGGACTTTCCTTTGAAATGTGCCCACTTCAAAGGCAGAAACTGGTATAAATACAGGAGCTGTGACGCCATAACTTCAGAACACTTCTAGACTAAGAGGAGATTCTGCCAAGAAGAGGAGCTGGAGAAGCTGTAGCAGGACCTGCTGCTTGCTGTTTCTCTATTGGACAGTGAAAGGACTCAGCTTTGCGTTCTGTTTACTGCTTGCCAAGGTTCTCCAAGGGCTTGTTTTTGCTTGTCTCCTGTTGAGAAGTCTCAGGGCCATCAAAGACTTCACCTGCAGCCCTTAACTCCTCTGCCGTGAGTTCTGACCTGCAAAGTGGTGCCAATTCAATTTTTAATGCCCTTAAAGGTGGCTTTGCTATAAAGAAGAGAAGAAAATCCATACATCGTTCTTCACCACTTCTTTTTCTTGACGCAGCATTGCCGTGTAGTTGAAAAACCAATGTATTGCCACAGTGGTGCAGAAGAATGAACACAGCACCTTTTGTGTAGCTGAAAAGCTCACCGCAGCCTGAGTTCTGAGCACTGTGCCTCCGATGTACGAGACACCCACTCCAAATCCAATGCAGGCCCTGCTGTGAGGCTGAAGAAATTGACACATCACCTGCCACATGGCTGGAAAATCGATGTAGTACCTGTTTCACCATCACCATCAGCGCATCCGGGTTTTGATGCATCACACCTGTGCACCAAATTCTTCATCAACGTTGCCTGCATTAAGGAACTGAGGCCTTATGTCTGGAAACTGACACATCCTCTTCCCTTGTATTAAGGAATCTACGCATCACCTCCCCTGAAAGCAAGGAATCGATGCATCACCTCCCCTGGGAGTAAGGAATCGAAGCATCACTTTGTTTTTGTGCACTTCTTCTGTTTGGAACCTTTTTAAAGTAATATCTTTGCTTGTCTATGTTGGATTTTTGTTGTTTTGGTCTTCTTTAATTCAGGTAAAGATTGGGTATTTTCCTAAGCTGGTTTTCACTGTGTTACTGTGTGTTTTGTACAAATGCTTTACACATTGCCTTTGAGATAAGCCGGACTGCTCGCGCCAAACTACCAAGTGGGTGAGCAGGGGTTATCTTAGCTGTGTAATTCCCTTACCATAACTAAAATAACGGTCCCTACTTGGACAGTGTGCAAGCCACTGCCAACTAGAGACCCCCATTTCTAATTCAGTCCTTCTCAGTCTTCCACAGATCCAGAGGTATTCTGAAGAGTTGAGTCTGAGGGTCCGATATTTATACCTCATACCAGCTTTGAAGAAAGAGAAGTTTCTCCACCCCTAAAGGTGCATGGGATTTCCTGCATCCATGCCCTGGTCCTGCTTGTCTTGGGAGACAATAGACTGGTGTGAAGCCCTTTGTGAATGTGCTGAGGGAAAGTCACTGTAAAGTGCAATTGTGGCAGATGACAGAGGGCCATCTTAATGATTTTAGGTGGACAGGGCCACAGGTATTTTGGGGGCCCCTGTTCAGAACAGCTTTGAATTTATGAACCAATATCAGCTCTTTCATGGCCTATGGCAGTGTACAGACGCACTCGTCCAAATTCTAAAGTTGTTTCATCTACTATTCAGGGATAGTGATGTGTGTTTTCAATATTGCAACACAGCAAACGCTCTCTAATATTACTTTAAATGTCTCTGTGACACCCTCCCATTTCTCATATGTGAGGTTCTGTATTGATCTAAAAGAAACTTTGTAATGGAATTTGCATGAAGCAAATAAAATTTCTCTGCAAATTGTCTATAATAGACTCCCACAGATTACTCACATTAACAATAAATTAAAGCGAAGATCTAAAAGAAACTTTGTAATGGATTTTGCATGTAGCAAACAACATTTCTCTGTAAATTGTCTGTAATAGACTCCCACAGATTACTTACATTAAAAATAAATTAAAGGGAGTATTTGAAACAATCTGTTTAAGACTTATTCAAGGTCATCACAGCAAGACTCTCTGAAGAACAGAGCTGGCACTATCAGGGGGCCCCCTGAAAGGCCAGAGCCCACGTTTCTGATGCCATAAAAGGTCTATGAGGTGACAGCTACACCCCATCAAGTCAGAGATGGCCGGTCTTGCCAATACCTATTCCTCCTTTGTGCCTTGGACCAACATACAAACACCATCTGCCAACTATGTCTAGTCAGACCAAGGATGTAAGCTGCAGATAAAGAATAGTTAGGGCAAGAAAATGGCAACTTTCTAAAGTGACATATTCAGTATTGAGACTTGAAATCCGACTTAACAATTAAAGAGGGTTTTAAATTACAGTTCTCTTGACACCAAACTTAACATTCCTACTTGCTCCTAATTGAAAGGTATCACTTATTAAATATAATAAGGTAACCCAATGTTATCCTATGGGAGAGGGAGCTTTGCAGTAGTGAAGACAAATTGAAGACCTTTTCATTGACAGAAAATGTAAAACTTAAAAGTACATGTCCAACATTTTACACTGCACCCTGCCCTCTGAGCTTTGTGGAGTCTACCTAAGGATGATATAGTATACTAAAAAGAAAGGTTTAGCCTAAAAAACTTTTATTTTGCCATGTTGAAATGGCAGTTTAAAACTGCACACAGATGCTAGAATGGCAGGCCGGAGACATGTTAAAAAATCTACCTAATGGTTAGCACAATCTGTGCTGCAAGACCTCTAGTTGCATTTAATTTACAGGCCCTTGTTAAGTGTACTACGATTTTACTAGGGACTTACAAGTAAAATAAATGTGCCAGTTTGATGTAAGCGACATTTGCCATGTTTAAAGTAGACTGCACAGGCACTTTGGCACTGGTTAGCAGTGGTAAAGTGCACAGAGACCCAAAAGCCAGCAAAACAGGTTTAGAAAACTGGAGGATGAAGGCAAATAGTATGTCTCTCAGGACACTGCAGAAAGGGCCAAATCCACCAGCCATGATTAGAATCCAATGGTTGTCTAAAAGAGAAGATAAACATATATAGTATTCAAAACAGTGGCTATAAACCATTTTAAACAAGAAATAGAGAATGAGAAAGGTTAGAAAAGACAGCCAATCAAAGCATCTCAATTTCAAACAAAGTCTAAAGCCACAGTCCTGACCGTCCTGACGCTTTCAGAAGCGGTCGCTCCCCACGCTCCCTGGCCTCCTGTGGTATCGTTGGGCTGCGCTCACATTGCTTAGCGCTTTACAGAACTGCAGCCTGCTTAATTTGAATAGCGCTTTAACGCTGAGTTTAACATTACTCGTTTTTCCAGTATTAATTTACTTTGATCATCTGTGCATTGCTCGCTCTGTGCCGCTCGCATTGCTTAGCGCCTTACAGAACTGCTGCCTGCTTAATTTGAATAGCGCTTTAACGCTGAGTTTAACATTGCTCGTTTTTCCAGTATTAATTTACTTTGATCATCTGTGCATTGCTCGCTTTGTGCCCCAACCTATTTCGGTTTTGATATTGCTGCCATCTTGTTTGTTGTTGTGCCTCGGAGCCCGTCCTCTCCACCCCGCTCCCGCCTCCCAGCTGCTCCTCCCTCCCACTGACTGATAAGGCTCGCCCCGTCCTCTGAAGCCCTGTAACCGTCCTGACGCTTTCAGAAGCGGTCGCTCCCCACGCTCCCTGGCCTCCTGTGGTATCGTTGGGCTGTGCTCACATTGCTTAGCGCTTTACAGAACTGCTGCCTGCTTAATTTGAATAGCGCTTTAACGCTGAGTTTAACATTACTGGTTTTTCCAGTATTAATTTACTTTGATTATCTGTGCATTGCTCGCTCTGTGCCGCTCGCATTGCTTAGCGCCTTACAGAACTGCTGCCTGCTTAATTTGAATAGCGCTTTAATGCTGAGTTTAACATAGCTCGTTTTTCCAGTATTAATTTACTTTGATCATCTGTGCATTGCTCGCTTTGTGCCCCAACCTGTTTCGGTTTTGATATTGCTGCCATCTTGTTTGTTGTTGTGCCTCGGAGTCCGTCCTCTCCACCCCGCTCCCGCCTCCCAGCTGCTCCTCCCTCCTTCCCTCCGCCCCCCCCTTTCCACATATGTCAAATGCATTTGCGCGCAGCGTTCACGCGCAGCGGTCGCGCCCCATGCGCGCCGAAGGCGCGCCAAAGGTAAGCCCGTCTACGCCCGTCCGCGCCTGGACCGCACCCAGTGCCAGTCACCCTGGCCCCCGCAAATCCCCTACACCCGCATAACGTACGATTCCGCTACCCTCTCAGCACTCAAATTCGACCGCCTCCCAGACTGCTTCCAAGCCGCTCCGGGACACACCCATGGACCCTTCACCTGCCACTCCTGCAAGTTCGACTGCTTCAGGACCCACCCCAAATCCACAGACTCCAAACAGACCTCCGACACTAACCACCTGAAGTGCATCCTGTTCAACACCCGCTCGGTCCACAGACACGCCATTGAACTTTGCAACCTACTCGACAACACATCGCCGGACGTCGCCTTACTCACAGAAACCTGGATGAGCGCCTCATCAGCCCCCGACATCGCCATAGCCATCCCGGACGGCTACAAAATCATCCGAAAGGACCGCATCAACCAAACAGGAGGAGGCATCGCCATCGTTCATAAGAACTCCATCCGCAACACGACCAATTCAGACGATAACCTCACTACCGCCGAACACCTTCACTTCCAGATCCACACCGACCCCAAGACCACACTCAGAGGCACCCTCATCTACAGACCACCAGGTGCCCGCACACAATTCAGAGAAGACATCACTGACTTCATCAGCCCACATGCCCTCGCCTCCGAGAACTACATTCTACTGGGAGACCTCAACTTCCACCTGGAAAAGAAAAACGACAGCAACACCACCACCCTTCTGGACAACCTGGCCAACCTAGGACTCGAACAACTTGTTGACACCCCCACCCACTATGCCGGGCACACGCTCGACCCAATCTTCACCTCCAGCAAGCACATCTCCTTCAACCGCACCACAGCTCTCCACTGGTCGGACCACAGCTGCGTTCACTTCGACTACAAAAAGACCACGACCCACAACCTTCCACAACCATTCCCCCGAAGAAACTGGAACAAAATTACCACCGACTAGCTCTCCACGTCGCTTCACCAAAACCCTCCTGCCAAATCATCGGACCCAAACCAAGCAGCCACCAACCTCACAATGGATCACCCACAGCGCCAACAAACTAGCACCCTTGAAATACTATCAAATCAAACAAGGTAGCAAAAAAGCCCCCTGGTTCAATGATGACCTTATGAAATCAAAGAAGTTATATCACACCCTCGAGAAAGCCTGGAGAAAAAACCCAACCACTGACAACCTGACCACCTTCAAGAACGCCACCCGCAAACACCACCAACTGATCCGATCCACCAAGAAATCAGCACTCAAGGATCGACTTGACAACAACGCCCACAACAGCAAGGAACTATTCAACATCGTCAAAGAATTTTCCAACCCCACCGCCGGCACCAACGACATCACTCCCTCCCAAGACCTCTGCGACTCCCTAGATTCATTCTTCCACAACAAAATCGCCGACATACATAACAGCTTTGGAGACCAGTCCATCCCACCCACCTTCGAACCTAATACCTCCTCTAACACCATTTGCGCATGGAACCCAATCACCACTGAAGACACCATCCGCCTGATGAACTCCATCCATTCAGGATCGCCAACAGACCCATGTCCCCACCACATTTTCAACAAAACAGACTCCATTATCGCACCCCATCTCCGAGACGTCATCAACTGCTCCCTCAACTCCGCTACCTTCCCGGAAAGCTGGAAACATGCCGAACTCTTGAAGAAACCCACAGCAGACCCCACTGAACTTAAGAACTACCATCCCATCTCGCTCCTCCCATTCCCTGCCAAAGTCATTGAGAAAGCCGTCAACAGTCAGCTCGCCGCCTTCCTCGAATCCAACAAATCCCTCGACCCCTCACAGTCCGGCTTCCGAGCCAAACACAGCACCGAAACCGCCCTCATCGCAGCAACAGACGACATTCGAACACTACTAGACAACGGAGAAACAGTTGCCCTCATCCTACTTGACCTCTCCGCAGCCTTCGACACAGTCTGTCATAGCACCCTCATACAACGCCTCAGCAACGTCGGAATACAAGGAAAAGCATTGGACTGGATCATCTCGTTCCTCGCCGGAAGAACCCAGAGAGTCCGCCTCCCCCCTTTCAGATCGGAGGCCACGGAAGTCATCTGCGGCATACCACAAGGATCATCTCTCAGTCCCACCCTCTTCAACGTATACATGAGTCCCCTCGCATACATCGCGCGCCAACACAACCTCAACATCATCTCCTACGCAGACGACACCCAGCTGATACTCTCCCTCACCAAAGACCCAAACACCGCCAAAACCAACTTACCCGAAGGAATGATAGATGTAGCCGAGTGGATGAAGAACATCTGCTTAAAACTGAACAAAATGGAAGTCCTCATCTTAGGCTCCTCCCCCTCTGCTTGGGAACGACTCATGGTGGCCTCCGGCCCCGGGAACAGCACCCATACCAACGGACCACGCACGTAACCTGGGCTTCATCCTGGACTCCACCCTCTCGATGACCAGACAAGTCAACGCCGTCTCATCATCATGCTTCAACATCCTACGCATGTTCAAAAAAATATTCAGTTGGATCCCCACCGAATCAAGAAAAACGGTCACCCACGCACTGGTCACAAGCCGACTGGACTACGGAAACACCCTTTACGCCGGAACAACAGCCAAACTACAGAAAAAACTCCAACGCATCCAAAACGCCTCAGCCAGACTTATACTAGACATCCCCCACCAAGCTCACATTTCCGGTCACCTGAAAGACCTCCACTGGCTCCCCGTCAACAAGAGAATAACGTTCCGACTCCTCACCCACGCACACAAAGCCCTCTACGACCTAGGACCCGAATGCCTCAACACGGGCTTGTCCTTTTACACCCCCACCCGCCAACTACGATCGTCCAATCAAGCCCTCGCCGCTATCCCGCGCATCCATAGATCCACCATGGGGGGAAGATCCTTCTCCTACTTAGCGGCCAAAACCTGGAATTCTCTCCCCACCCACCTCCGCCTTACACAGAACCACCTCTCCTTCAGAAAGCTACTAAAAACCAGGATATTCGATAAGTAAAGCACCCCCCCCCCTCCCTCAAGCGCCTTGAAACCCTCTGGGTGAGTAGTGCGCTATACAAATTTCTGAACTTGAACTTGAACAGTCAAAATATTTCCTATCTTTGAACGGGCAGAATAAACAGTACATTAAAAAAGGATAGTTGACCACGGAAGCCATTCAAGTTGAATCCCAACCCTCTCTTGTTGTAACAAATGTAGAAGCCTCAGATGGGGAGGAAGTGCACATCATCCCTTTATCATATAGGGGGCACTAAAAGAAACTTGAAGTTAAAGCAGGACATTAGCTCACAGACCCCCCCAACAACACAGAGAAATAAATCAAAATCAAGTTTAAATCAATCGTTACCACTTCAAGACACACCCTAATTGATACAAACAAACCATTTACCCCATTGCAATGAGTACAAAGAGGCTCCCTCAAATTCAGATACTGCAGCTTTTTATCCACTATTGTAGCCCTGGCCAAAGGGACACTAAGAATTATTGTTGGACTTGCAATCCTAAATATAAGGCATTTCTGTAACCTAGTCTGGCCAAGGCCAATGCCGTCACCGGTGTTTTGCATGAATCTTGAGGAATATATGGGCTGACTATTCTAATCATTTTGAATACATATCAAATGGTGGATGCAAGGTTATTTATCCGGTCATTAAAAGTCAGTCTGTTATCAAAAATGACTCCCAGATTTTAACCTTATTCACGGGTTTGGGCAATCACCCAGACTATCTGGCCACCATCTGGGCGACCAAAAATCTGCCCCAGCTCCCAGTAGGATCACCTCGGTTTTCTCCCCGATTAGCTTCAAACAGTTTGACTGCATCCAATGACCAACCTGTGCCATACATTAATTAAAAAGCCTTGCTGTTTCCTCAACATTCCCAGTGACTGACCCCACTATTTGGGTGTCATTGGCGTATGACACTGGTGTAAAGCGGTACTGCCTTATGATATCTGCCAGGGGAGCGACATACACATTAAAAAGTGTGGGGCTCAAGGATGATCCTTGGGGTACTCTACATGGTGATTTAAAAGGGGCAGATGTATATTCTCCTACTTTTACTGAGAAAGACCTATCTCTTAAGATCTGCAGACTACGCAGCAATGAGGAGGAGCAAGGTCAGGAACATACTGTACTTTTGCCTAGTTCAAAAATGATGCCGGGTTTGGCCTATACTATTGATCTACATGTAACTGCATGCTCAATTAGCTGCAATGAACACTTTCAATTCGCCTTGACCATGTTGGATCATTGACGGGAAAGTTGCTTTTACATGTGGCTTAGGATTTACAAATCAGCGTTTTGATGGGGGAAATGCTGGAGAATGAGTCAATTACAAATTAATGTTGTACTAAAAAAATAACTAGACATCCTCTTATTGACATCTCTTTGAGATTTTCTTTTTAATTATATTGTTTTGATTTTTGCATGTAGGAAAATATTCATCTTCATGTAACTTGATGATACTCCTTGGATGATGGGAAACACTGTACAAATCATGGTATGGAGCGTTTTCGTACTTGTAAGGATTCCCATACAACCTAGGAAGTACGATCCGTACAAATAGACGCACTGTAAAAAAGACCAAACAACTCGTATATACAAGAGATTCCGATTCGGATTGCTCTGTACGCAACGTTCCCATGTATTCCCGGCAGCAGTTTACAACCAGTCAAGTACGATTCGTACAAACGGCACTCCGTACGGTTCTTTTTTTACAAGAGCCAAAAAGTGCCGGGAAAACCTTGTACGCCCCGAAAACAGTACCCCCCCATGTACGCATCGTACACCCCATGAATACAGGGGTACGGTGCGTACAGATGACCTGGAAAGTGGGGTACGGTGCGTACATACGCGATGAAGGTGTAAGCACCATACACACGCCTCGCATGTGGGGGGACCCCTGTACTCCTCATACCCCTATACGACCCATACCCCGGTATGAGTAGTACCCCCAGAATGAGTCATACCAGGGTACGAGGCGTATAGGGGCTCACTTCGTTGCCCGGTACGAGTCATTCCCCGTATACAGGCCATTTTCCATACAAATCGTATGCTGACAACCCAGTACGAATTGTACTTGACGGGTTGGACAGCCTTTTTACAAATTGTATGGTCTTTTTTACAAGTCCGAGTCGTACAGCTTTTCCCGATCCGATTTGTAAGGATCGGGCCGATCTGTATGTATTTTCCCGTACGAATCGTACTACACGGGTTGGAAGGGACTTGTACAATTTGTATGGAAAAAAATACGGATCCGATTTGTATGGAAAATGAAAATCCAGGATCAGAATCGGCCCCTTGGTCTTCCTTTATTGTAAAGTTGTTGGATACATTTATAGCTCTTCTACCACTAAAGGTGATGAGCCTGCACTCAACATAAAACAAATGAATGGTTCTCCAAAACTTTAAAGGGAGAAACGATGAAATTAAACAAGGAAATGAGAGCTTTTAAAAAACTTGCAATTGCCATTAAACAACCACAGATCCAGAAATTATTGATGATCTGGTCAACATAAGAGAAAGCCATTATAAAAAATAAAGCAGACTATACATACAATAAATAGATGACAATTCAACCCATATGAAAGAAGGAAATAGCGTTTTAGAATTTTATTAATGGGTTAAACTATGGGCACCATGGGGGTGCCCTGCTGCAAACATCTCAGAAAAGAAATAGTATGGACAAAAAACAAAGCAAAATGACATGCCACAATAACGCCTGGGGATTTTACATCACACAATTAAAAAAAGAAAATCTCTCCTATACCGCCCTAGTTAGACCTCAACATAACTTTTGCAAGTTAAACAGGCTAAGCCAAACATGACATTTGGCCCAAATGGCCTCCCAAGAACATTATAAAAAACGGAGTCTCAGCTTTAGTCAAACAATTTGCGTATTTTATTTAATAATTGATTGGCTGGCTGAGAGGTACCATACTCCATCCCATCTATATAAAACTGGCAAAACAGACGAGCAGTCCAATTGTAGGCTAATTGTCTTATTTGAAATTGAGACTAAATTCTGTTCTGGCCTCCTATTCAAGGACCTTAAGTACTGGGTTTCCCTAAAGTCTCTGATACTAATAAATAAAACTCCTTTTCAAAAAGGTAAAGGTGCCACAGTAAATCTTAAGACCCTTGCAATGGTTATCAAGGGTTCTCTTCATGGTAAATTTTCCATTTATGCCTGCTTTGTGGACCTATAGTCTGCAAGGATTCACAGCCGGCTTTGTGGGCTAAACTAAGTCAAAGGGAAATACACCAAGCATTACTTTGTGCCATCCAGCTTCAATACCATAATACAAAGGTGAAAGTAAAATTCCGAGACAGCTCAACAACGACAAAAAGAAATATTTATAGAAGTGACGGTCTAAAAGAGGGATGCACACTTATTCCACTTTTTATTCAAACTATATATTTCTGATCAATTTTGAATATGGTAAACTCAAATCCACCCTTGTTAAACTGTATTCCACTGACTAGTCTTCAATATGCTGGTGATATACTTATGTTTAGTAAGACTGTGATAGGTAAGCATGGGCGGATTTTGCGAATTGGCAATCCGCGAAATTGCGTATTTACGGATTCGCAATCCGCAAAATCCGCGAACTCTCGCGAATTTTGCAGATTCCTTTTTTTTTGTGTTTGCAAGTGTTTCTGCCATTTCGCAAACGCAAACTTACTTGTCGGGTAGCAACGGTCGCGACCATGTTGTTTCTATGTCTAGTTCATCACAGCACCCTCTGTTTCACCACTGCCACCCTCTGGCTCACCCATGCCACCCTCTGGCTTACCCATGCCACCCTCTAGTTCATCACTGTAGATTATGGGGGGAAAAGCACACCTGCCCTGCCTCAACTGACATGAATGAATTAGGGGCTGATTAATGTGTCACTGAATTTGAACTTCCAGGCTGGCAGGTGCTTCCTTATCTGTAATTGCTTTCTGTTGCAGTGTAATTTTTTTAACAGGACCTTTGTTGTATACTTGTAGCTATTCTCTGAGCCTGCTATGAGGGTCAGAGCAGGGTCATAGAATAGTTGCAAGTAGGCAACTGAACTCTGAAGGGGCCCCTCAGGAAGCACTACAGGGAATGGTTACTAATGATAAGATTGAACTTTTGCACCTGCTGAGTGCTTTCAGTTTTGCAAAAATCCAAATATCCAGCAGCATTCACAAAAAGTAATACTTCCAGGCACTACAGGGAATGGTTACTAATGATAAAATTGAACTTTTGCACCTGCTGAGTGCTTTCAGTTTTGCAAAAATCCAAATATCCAGCAGCATCCACAAAAAGTAATCCTTCCAGGTCAAGATCCAAATCAAAGTGACCAGCAAAGAAAGCACTGGGAGGAGCCTGCTGGACAGGAACAGGAAGTTGGAGACTGTGGGGCACTTCCTTCCTCCCACCCCCCCCAAAATGGACTCCTTGCAAAAAAAAAGTGCAGGCAAATGTCAACCTGAGGAGTTATTCTGATAAAAATCATAATTTTCAAGGTTTATGCTGCCTGCTGGTGGATTTCTTGTGCGAAATTGCAAATTTTGCAATCTCGCAATTGCGAGATTGTCGTTGCCCGCCGCATCTATGTGTTCGCAAGTGTTTACTCCCGCGAAATTGTATAGTATTCTAGTTGGCAAGTGCGACCAAGCAAAAAATCCGCTTCGCACGGATTTACGAATTTTCGGCAAGTTTGCGAGTGTTCGCGGATTGCGAATTTGCCAAAAATCCGCAAAATCCACGAGCGGAACGGATTTTACGCCCATGCTTAGTGATAGGCCTGCAACACTTGATAATCACCTTTGCTGCATATACCAGAAGGAATGGGTTGAAATTTATAGGGGAACATCCTTTACAACGCAACTTTTACAACACACTACTTTTACAACGCAACTTTTATAATGCAAATACTTTTACAATGCATGTTTTTACAACGCATGCATTTACAACGCAAATACCTTTACAACACAAATACCTTTACAACGCAAATGCCTTTAGAAAATAAGTATTAAGTGATATTGTTTTATTTTATAAAATGATTAAAATGAATGTAAATGGAGTATGTTTTTTTTTTTAAATTAATACTCAGGTGTAAATACAAATATTTAAATTTAGAAAGTAAGTATTAGGTGATATTGTATTATTTTATAAAATGATTAAAATGAATGTAAATGGAGTATGTTTTTTAAATTAATACTCAGGCGTAAAAAAAAAATTGTTTTAGGGATTATATCCCAAAATAATACTCAGGTATTAATGTATATATTAATTTGGAATAAATTGTAATTAAATTAATACTCAGGTATGAATGTATATATTAATTGGGAATATATTGTAATTAAATTAATACTCAGGTATTTATTAAAAAGTTATAAATTGTAGGGATTATATTATTTTAAAAAATCATGTCTTAATGTATAATTTATTTAATAATGAAATCAATATTAATTAAATATTTAACGTATTTAATTATAATGAATAAATAAATGTAATAAAAAAAATTAATCAGGGTACATAAACTATTGTTATTTAAAAATATTTTACATTTATTATTTAATTTGTATAAAATTACAATTATGAAAAACTAAAAATATTTTATGGTGCCTTTAAGAATTTTTTACATAATTAAATATGTTGAAAATGTATGTACTTTTATATTACTAAAACGATTTTCCCACGCTTTACCATTGAAAGTAATGGGAGTATTTGTCCTTCTTTTATTTTTAGAATTGAAGCAATGGGTCCCGCGGAACGACTTTTGAAGTAAAGAAAAAGGATGAATTGTGAAGTTAAGAAAAGAAATGGGGGGAGGAGCCTAGCTCGCGACCGAGATGGCCGCGTTTTAGCTCGGCTCCGTTCAACCACCTGTTTTTCTTCGATTATCCTGTATTTCTCCTGCCCCGGGAAGCCCTCCTTGCGGTGTTTCGGTACCGCGGGCACTTTGCGGACACTTACCCGTTGCTCCGGTGCTCCTGGGTGCTGTCGATCCTGTGCGGTGGTCCCGCTCGGAGCCTTCGGGGCGGTCTGGCCTGGACCTCCTGGCAGCGACGGGACGTGACGGAGCGCGATGGTCGGCCCTTGCTGGCGCTGTGGATCTGGTTGCGGGGGCTGATGTGCGAATAGGCCGGCTGTGCCCGCTGGCGAACCCGACTGGCCTGGGCCTAGGGGCGCGGACGCTGCCTCCTGCGGGAGAGCCTCCTCATTTATCCGGCTTGGTCCCCCCTTTGTTCCCCGGCCCGGCCATTTTGAATTTTCCGCCCGGGCTCGGAGAACAGGGCCGGCGGCACGAGGGGGCCGCCGAACATCCTTCTTCTGGTGGGTCTCCTTCCTGCCTTGGGGCGCCCCGCCGCAGTTCGGCTGACCTCCTTTTGCTTTGGTGTTGCTCCGGCCAGGGCCCCCGACGACCGAGGGCTTGCTGGGCTCCTAAGATGGCGGCCGACCCTGGGAGTCTCGCGTGCCGGGCCTGGGCGAGCACTGGGGGCCCGCCACACGGCCCGGATGCCGGATCTTGTGAAGGGTTTCCTGCACTTCAAGTTGTCCTGGATGCACTATACTCCTGGCGGACTTCCGTGGCTGCGCCTGTTTCCCCTGTGGAGGCGGACCCACTTTTTGATTTATGCGGGCCCCCGTCGTTGGATTTTGCTTCCTTGTTGCAGGGTACGGCTGGTGTGCTCCTGGTCTCTGTGCCTCCGGCGGAGACCGCATCCTTGAATTGGAGACTCTCCGACGCCCTTCGTCGTCCTGCTTTGTTGCCTCGGCCACTGGTCTGCGGTCCGTTTACATCCTGTCCAGGCCTCGATGATCCTTTCTGTTTCTCATCGCGTCGGCTCCCCGGCCGGGGCGCCTGTGCCGACCCAGCTGGGCTTGCCTCGTTGGACTTTTCCATAGAACTGTGCCTGCGGTGCGAAGATTGTGCCGTAACTTTTTTATATTCTCCGTATTTTCTTTCACGTTTCTCCTCAGGACTGCCGCTGGATTTCCTCCTGAACCCTGTGTCCCTCGTCGTTTGGACTTTGTTTGTTTGGATGATTACAACCTTGGACAAAAGCGGACAGGGCTGAAGTGACTTATTATATGCGGTAGTCTTATTTTTGATCTATGACCGACATGTGCTGTTGTGATGTTGCGTAACTTCGTGGGACTCCTGAAACTTATCCTGATGTCGTTTTAACTTCCCGTGGGCTCTGCCTCTCTCCTTTTCACAGGTGGTGGGATGGTTGCAGATAATACTGTTTTTTGCCCTCTCCCGTGTGTGATGTTCCTTCCTTTCCCTGGCCCCTCTTTTTTGCCTTTCTTTCTACCTTGTTTCTTTCTCCTATATTTCGGGTTCTATTTAGGGCGACAGGCACGCTGCTGGGGGGTTGGCCGTAGCCTTCTGCAGGGGTGTAGGGTGGGCTTGTGGGGTGGGTGGGGGGGTCTGTTGCTGTTTTTGGGGGATCTTTTTCCTCCTTTCTTCTCCCTTTTTGGTTCTATGGCCCTTGTGTATCCCTTCTTTCGGGGCTCTGTCTCGTCGTCTGTCCCCCTGGTGTCTTTCTGCGGTATTTTTCCGGTATCACGATGATTCTGATTTGCTGGGTGTGTTTTCTGTATTTTCAATGTCTATTTGTACCGGGTTATTGTTTTCCTGTTTCGTCGCCCGGGGGCGGGTGTTTGGATAAGAGTCCCTTCCTTTCCTTCTTCCCCCTTCCTTTCCCCCCCCCCCCCCCTTATGCGGGGTTCCTTTCTTTTATTGGGGGTCCGTTTCGTATTGTTCTTGTATTTGGGTCCTTTTCTGTACTGTTCGGTGGGACAGGTGGTAGCGGCGGTGGGCGGGCGTTGGACGATGTGTGCGATGGCCTTTCCTCATGTCTGTTGGTTTGACCGGTGCTTATTGGTATGCCTATTTCGTATTTGCTTCTCCTGTGTTTTTTACGATTATTGTATTGCTGCCCGCCGCGGCCCCGCCCCTTTGGTTTGTCTCTCGGCCCGCCATACTCCTGTACTCCCTAACCCGTCCTTTAAAAATATGAAAACTACCTTTCTAATTCTTATCTCCTGTGATTGCTCTAAGATGCTTGTTATTTCTCCTGTTTCTTTGCCTTTGTATACTGTGATACTCTGTGCATTGCTCCTGACATTCGGCTCTGTGGTGGCCAGCCCGGTGGGTTGTAGGCCCGTATTTGTGAGCTCTTTCTGTACAATAAAGGTTTTCGAAAAAAAAAAAAAAAAAAAAAAAAAAAAAGAAAAGAAATGGAATAAGTAAAGAGGTAAGAAGAATAAAACAGTATTTTACATGTTTAAACATTAATTTGTAGGATTGTGTTTAAATTAAAAGATTTGTAAAAAAAAGATACAACATGTTTGTAATTTTTTGATTTTTATTACAAATATGTTTATAAGAAGTAAAAAAAACTAGTAAATTTATACATATTTTTGCAAATTTAATTAAATAATATATATCATTTAAAAAAAAATGTTTATTAAAATATTATGATATTAAATAGTCCTTTTTCAATGTTTGCAGGCTCAGATGACGTTGACGCGTTCACGTTCACGTAAGTGGCCATTTTGAAGAGCATCGATGGAGGAAGCAGCAGGAAGCTGATCTGCGCTCAGGTAGGAAACACTTTTTTACTTTATTTAAACATATTAGAACGAAAATAAGTACATATATATTGTAAAGAAAGGATAAGGAGAGGTTGCGGTTTATAAAAATAATGTAATTTATGTCAAAACAGCATGTCGCCGATAATGTTAGTAGAATATGACTATGTTGGGTCGTTAGAAATAATAGGGAAATGTTATTTGTTGTATTTAATGTTAAATAAAGATAATGATGAAATAAAAATGTTATATGATTAATGTTTTTGAAACGCTACTGTATATTTGAAAATGCATTGTTTATAAAAAAATTGACTTTTAATAGCATTGAAAGGTAGAAATAGTATACAATGAGTAAGTAAAAAAAGCTTCTTTGTTTAACAAGTTGATTTTGGTTGACTTTTATTTAATTAAATATTGATTGTTATCGTTTTGGAACTTTTTGAATATAATAAGGTGAAATAGTGAGAAAATTGTTCGGTAGGAGGTAGGAGGTAGGAGGTAGAAGTTTTGTATTATGCATAATTTCAAACGGGATGTATGACGTGTTAAAAACTAGCAAGGGACATATAGTGAGAATATGTTTTGCTAGGAGGTAGAAATTGTACAATTATTTACGTAATAGTATATAATTTGAAAAAATGGTGTTAGGTATATAATAAAGGTGAAATAGTGAGAAAATTGTTCGGTAGGAAGTAGAAGTTCTGTATTAGGCATACTTTTAAACGTGTTACAAAGTAGCAAGGGACATATAGTGAGAATATGTTTTGCTAGGAGGTAAGGTGAAATATTTTAATAGCAAATAATATTGCTTTTGAAAAGTGCTATTCCATGGATAACTTTCAAAAACAAGAAGGAATGTTGATAATTTAGATTTAACGGACTGTTTGTTTCATAAGAAAATTAAAAATTGGAAATTGGATTTCCAGAAATAATTAAAAAAATTATGAAGGAATTAGACAAATTAAAACATTTTGATCATTCAAAAATTTTTGGAGGGCATTCAGTTTTGAAACAGTTTGCATATTCCTGTGCAACAAAATGCTAGATATTATGACAAAGTGGAAAAAAATGTTTTGGTTCATCTAATTTTTAAAACTTTAGAGTTTATTAGTGTTTGATAACATTTTCTATTCCCACTTTTTTACTTTCAAAAAAGTTCCAAATGTTAAATTATTTATTTTTTGTTTTTTAAACAAACAGAAAATTATTTTTTCTGAATATGTTTTCCTAATGAATAAAATAAAAAAAATGCATTGTAAAGAAGCTTTTTTCTAAAAGATAATGTATTGAAAGAAAAAAAATATTCCATTTTATATTAATAAATGCATTTTAAAATATAAGTCATTAATTTGAATGGTTTGATTGATGAACAGGAGTAAACTGTTACCCATCAATTCTAGGCGTACCATGACGCAAGCACTGATAACGTCCCGTATTGATTACGGAAACGTGCTGCTCATGGGGTCAACTGAGAAAAACATCAAAAAGCTACAGGTTCTACAAAATTCGGCAGCTCGCCTGGTCTTAAGGCTTCCCCGCAGAGCTCCATCACGCCCCTCTCTGGAAGCCCTCCACTGGCTACCAATCAGGAAGAGGATTGATTTCAAAGCTATGCTATGGTGCCATAAAATAATTCATAACAGAGCACCGGCTTATATGTCGGACTTGGCATCTGTTTATGAACCTAGCAGGTCGCTTAGATCTAAAGGAATGGGTCTGCTCAGAACTACATGCCCCAAAAAAGCTAGAATGGGAGGCAGATCATTCCGCACTTTAGCTGCTAGGAAGTGGAACCTTCTTCCTTTGGATATTAGGATGGAGAATAATGAAACTATGTTTAGGAAGAAGTTGAAAACCTGCCTCTTTACCTTGTGATTGGTTCCTCTACACTATCTCACACTCTCTCCACAGCGCGGGGACACGCCGGGAGGCGTCACCAGGCGCTCTACAAACTCCTTTAAATTAAATTAAATTAAAATTAAATTAAATTGGGGAATTTTTGTGTTTATTAACACTGCATCAAATGGGTTTAATGTGGGCAAAAGTAGATGAAAAGAAAAAAAAATAGGTAATTAGAGGTGGGGTGACCCAACTTAAAATTTGAAAAAAAGATTTAGAAAAATTGAAATACCAATTGAATTTTATATTAGGATAAATTTAGGTCAAAGCAGGAAAGTAAGTTATATTTTAGAAATGGAGAATGTTAGCAACATTTTCTAGGTAGTCTAGAGCCACACACAACGAAAACTGTTGTAGTACACCCAATAGTCTCTCAGACATTTCCCTTGATTTGGTAGAAATTCGTGGGTTTAGGCTACCAGTTAATGTTTGAGAAATTCTCAATTCTTGGAAACTTTGCTCCTTCTTCAAAGTTTCAAGGAATGAGTAGAAGTTAGGGTGTGGTTTGCCAATTGTATGGTTGAAGGAGTTATGCCATCCCTCTATGGCATTATTTGTTTTTGCTTCTCCCTCTAAATTGCTCGTGTAACAGTTCCACCACTCCACATGGTAACGTGGCTTCCTCCTGCGACCTGATCTGCTTAGGTGTCCAATCCATGTGTCTTCAAAATAATTTAGAATGGGTGCCAATTTGTCTTCATTTTGATTAAAATATTCTGATTCAGTAATAGCAGTGTAGTACTCGTCTACACTTTCGGGAGGAACAAAACAAAGAGCAGTTAATTTTTTTAATTCAAACTGTAGTTTGCTATTAGATGAGTAATCGGTAACCTGGAATGTTTTTTGTAATTTACGCCAAAATGCCTGGGAAAAATGGAAAAAACATCCCTGAATTTGGGTATCCGTGTACGTTTTAGTGATCACATTGATCATAGTCAATTCATAATCAACAATAATTTTCCTAGGACTTTTTTTGATAATGTTTTTAATAACTGACAATAATTCAGTATAGGTTGCAGATTGCTTATCTGGTAGCAAACTATATACTAAGGGGATCACATTATTGTTAATTTTTCCATGAATTGTATAAATTTGGGTGAATGGATGGGGTGTACTTTTAAACGTCCCATCCATCATCCAATTTTCACAATTTTCTAACTTCACAAGGTTACGGGCTGTACTAAAAATAATAATACGTTTTTGAGGGGTTTTGTTATTATGCAAAAGCAATTGTTCATTAGCAAAAGAAATAGTCAGCTCCTCAGGAATTATAATATCAGAAAAGGTTTGAGGAGTTGTTGTATTTATATTACTTGCCTGCCTTTGTCTTTGTATAATTCTTCTCAAATTAGGAATATTACTAGCAACATGACTGGGAACATGCTGTGCAACCACTCTTAAAATTGTTCCTGTAGAATCATTGG
Source organism: Lissotriton helveticus (assembly GCF_964261635.1). Taxonomy (NCBI): domain Eukaryota; kingdom Metazoa; phylum Chordata; class Amphibia; order Caudata; family Salamandridae; genus Lissotriton; species Lissotriton helveticus. The sequence goes on along the minus strand of NC_136067.1, from coordinate 1,611,168,846 downwards.
AGGTGGATGCAATTTCTTTCATTTCGTTTAAGGTTTCCCTTACTTCAATCTCCATTGCAGAGGCAGAGTGGTTATGATCAGTTGTTTTTATTATGATATCATCAAGGGTAACCGCTCTGCCGCTGCAATGGGATGAATACACACCTCCAATGATTCCGTGGAAAACTTATCCTTTCTTTACAATATATATATATCCTGCATGCGTTAATAGATGGTTTCCTTTCCTAGATTTCATATATGATGCTGTTGCCTGAGATGACATTTTCTGTGGGGGAAAAAAAATTAATTTTAATATGTTTTTTTCACTTAATAAATAAAAATCTACACTATGTCTCATTTATCTTACCAAATCATCTTTCAGGATTACATTAGTAAATCCTGCCCCTACACTATCCAACACTTTCCCTTCTGTAGTACCTTTCTGGAGTTAGAATAGTAAATTATGCCCCTACACTATCTCTATTTTTTTCTACTGCAGCACCTTCCTGGACTTAGAGTACTAAATCTTGCCCCATACACTATCCTACACTTTCCTTACTGCTGCACCTTCTTTGTGTTAGAATAGTAAATCCTGCTCTTTCACTATTCCACACTTTCCCTACTGCTGCATCTTCCTGGAGTGAGAATAATAACTGTTACCCCTACACTATCCTACACTTTCCCTACTGCTGCGCCTTCCTGGAGTTAGAATAGTAATTTTTACCCCTATGATTGTACTTTTTATTTGATTTACCTTCAAAGTCTGGTGTGTTTTCCTTGTTTGGTTCTCTGATTCCCTTGGATTTTCTTTTCTTTTGGTATTTGAAGAGTTGATTGATAATCTGCAAACAGAAAAAAATATGAATATGTCTTTTTTGGTTTAAATGTTTGATGAAAAATGGAAAATGTCTACATTTCTGTTCAAAAGCTTAATGTTTCTAAAATCCTGCCTCTACACCATTCCACATTTTCACTACTGCTTTATCTACTTGGAGTTAGAGTAATAATTTATAATCCTACACCATCCCACACTTTCACTACTGCTGCACCTAACTGGAGTTAGAATAGTAATTGATACCCCTATACCATATCACACTTTCCCTACTGATGTACCTACCTGGAGTTAGAATAGTAATTCGTACCCCTACACCATCCCACACTTTCCCTACTGTTGAACCTACCTGGAGTTAGAATAGTAATTGATACCACTACACAATCCCACACTTGTCCTACTGTTGCACCTACCTGGAGTTAGAATAGTAAATTTTACCCCTACAATATCCCACACTTTCCCTACTACTGCACTTACCTGGAGTTAGAATAGTTATTGATACCCCTACACCATCCCACACTTTCCCTACTGCTGCACCTACCTGGAGTTAGAATAGTAATAGATATCCCTACACCATCCTACACTTTCACTACTGCTGCAGCTACTTGGAATTAGAGTAATAATTGATACCACTACACCATCCCACATTTTCCCTACTGCTGCAGCTTACTGGAGTGAGAATAGTAATTGTTATCCCTACACTATCCCACACTTTCTCTACTGCTGCACCTTCCTGGAGTTAGAATAGTAAATTTTACCCCTGTGCTTGTACTTTTTATTTGATTTACCTTCAAAGTCTGGTGCGTTTTCCTTCTTTGGTTCTCTGATTGGATTTGATTTTCTTTTGGTCTTTGAAGAGTTGATTGATAATCTGCAAAAAAAAATATATGAATATGTATATTTTGGTTTAAATGTTTGTTCAAAAATAGAAAATGTCTACTTTTCTGTTCAAAAACTTAATGTTTCTAAAATCCTGCCTCTACATAATCCCACACTTTCCCTACTGCTCCACCTTCTTGGAGTGAGAATAGTAATTTTTATCCCTACACTATCCCACACTTTCCCTACTGTTGCACCTACCTGGAGTTAGAATAGTAATTCTTACCCCTACACTATCCAACACTTTTTCTACTGATGCACCTTCCTGGAGTGTGAATAGTAAATGTGACCCCTATGCTTGTACTTCTTTATTTGATTTACCTTCAGAGTCTGGTGTGTTTTCCTTGTTTGGTTCTCTGATTCCCTTGGATTTGATTTTCTTTTGGTCTTCGAAGAGTTATTTGATAATCTGCAAACAGAAAAAAATGTGAATATGTCTTTTTTGGTTTAACTGTTTGATGAAAAATGGAAAATGTCTACATTTCTGTTTAAAAGCTTAATGTTTCTAAAATCCTACCTCTACACCATTCCACATTTTCCCTACTGCTGCACCTACTTGGATTTAGAGTAATTATTGATACCCCTACACCATCCCATATTTTGCCTACTGGTGCACTTACCTGGAGTTAGAAGAGTATTTGATACCCCTACACGATCCCACACTTTCCCTACGGCTGCACCTACCTGGAGTTAGAGTAGTAATTGATACCCTTACACCATCCCAAATTTTCCCTACTGCTGCACCTACTAGGAGTTAGAGTAATAAGTGATACCCCTACACCATCCCATACTTTCCCTACTGCTGCACTTACCTGGAGTTAGAATAGTAATTGATACCCCTACACTATCCCATACTTTCCCTACTGCTGCACTTACCTGGAGTTAGAATAGTAATTGATACTCCTACACCATCCCACACTTTCCCTACTGTTGCACCTACCTGGAGTCAGAATAGTAAATCTGACCCATATGCTTGTACTTCTTTATTTGATTTACCTTCAAAGTATTGTGTGTTTTCCTTGTTTGGTTCTCAGATTCCTTTGGATTTGATTTTCTTTTGGTCTTTGAAGAGTTGTTTGATAATCTGAAAACAGAAAAAAATATGAATATGTCTTTTTTGGTTTAAATGTTTGATGAAAAATGGTAAATGTCTACATTTCTGTTCAAAAGCGCAATGTTTCTAAAATCCTGCCTCTACACCATTCCACATTTTCACTACTGCTGCACCTACTTGAAGTTAGAGTAATAATTGATACCCTACACCATCCCATACTTTCCCTACTGCTGCACTTATCTGGAATTAGAATAGTAATTGATACCTCAACACCATCCTACACTTTCACCACTGCTGCACCTACTTGAAGTTAGAGCAATAATTAATACCCCTACACCAACCCATACTTTCCCTACTGCTGCACTTACCTGGAGTTAGAATAGTAATTGATACTCCTACACCATCCCACACTTTCCCTACTGTTGAACCTACCTGGAGTTAGAATAGTAAAACTTACCCCTACACTATCCTACACTTTCCCTACTGTTGCACTTATCTAAAGTTAGAATAGTAATTGCTACCCCTACACTATTCCACAGTTTCCCTACTGCTGCACCTTCTTGGAGTGAGAATAGTAATTTTTACCCCTACTCTATCCCACTTTTTCCCTACTGCTGCGCCTTCCTGGAGTGAGAATAGTAATTCTTACCCCTACACCATCCCATATTTTCCGTACTGGTGCACTTACCTGGAGTTAGAATAGTAATTAATACCCCTACACTATCCCATACTTTCCCTACTGCTGCACTTACCTGGAGTTAGAATAGTAATTGATACTCGTACACCATCCCACACTTTCCCTACTGTTGCACCTACATGGAGTTAGAATAGTAAATCTGACCTCTATGCTTGTACTTTTTTATTTGATTTACCTTCAGAGTTTGGTGAGTTTTCATTGTTTGGTTCTCTGATTCCCTTGGATTTGATTTTCTTTTGGTATTTGAAGAGTTGATTGATAATCTGCAAACAGATAAAATATGAATATGTCTTTTTTGGTTTAAATGTTTGATGAAAAATGGAAAATGTCTACATTTCTGTTCAAAAGCTTAATGTTTCTAAAATCCTGTCTCTACACCATTCCACATTTTCACTACTTCTTTATCTACTTGGAGTTAGAGTAATAATTTATAATCCTACACCATCCCACACTTTCACTACTGCTGCACCTAACTGGAGTTAGAATAGTAATTCATACCCCTATATCATATCACACTTTCCCTACTGATGTACGTACCTGGAGTTAGAATAGTAATTCGTACCCCTTCACCATCCCACACTTTCCCTACTGTTGAACCTACCTGGAGTTAGAATAGTAATTAATACCACTACACCATTCTACACTTTTCCTACTGCTGCATCTACCTGGAGTTAGAATAGAAAATAATACCCCTACACCATCCCACACTTTCCTTACTACTGTATCTATTTGGAGTTAGAATAGTAATTGATACCCCTACAACATCCCACATTTTCCCTACTGCTGCACCTACCTGGAGTTAGAATACAAAATAATACCCTTTCACTAAATTTTAAAAAGTTCAGTTATATTTATAATAAAATATTTACCTTCTTTTAAACTTGACGTTCAATTTTCAAAGTAGAAAGTTGCTTTTTTTTCGAAATATAATGTCTCTGTGAAAAATTAAATACAATCGATATGAATTTAAAAATATAATTTCGTTTGATTGTTTTAGAATTGTCGTTTTTTTAAAAATCGATAAGTACCTTCAAATTATTTATGAAGAGGAGTGTTGCTTCTGTCGCAAAATCCAATTTTTTTACACTAGGCTTTTTCGTTGCAGTTTATAGCAGTTCGACTAATTAAAAAAATGTAAAATTTTGTGATGTGTTAAAAATTACATATGTTTATTTCATAAGAAATCATTTTAAATAATAAACACTTTTATTTAGGTGTTACTATGCTTTAAATATATAGCGTTTTTCATTTATGAATATATATATCCATAATTATAGTAATATATTGCAGCTATATAAAGTTGCGTTGTAAAGGTTTCTTTAAATAGGAAAAGTAAACTTTGTAGGAGCAGCCTTTTAATTATTTCTAGAAAACATTTCAGTAATTAGTTTAAGTAACTTACTTGTTTTTCGAGAAATAATGCTCCTGAAATATATTCGGGTTGTATGTTCATGAAAAGGTCAGAGGGTCAGCTTTTGGCGTCTGGTCACTCTGGGAGTTGAGAATCAACTGTTTTAAAAATGGTGTCTGGCTCGTATTTATAAGTTGCTCACAGTGTCATTTTTTTTTTAAGAAACACAGCGTTGGCATTCTTTTTTTAAATACGAACTACTTCTGTGGAAAATTATAATTTAAAAATTTGTATAAAGAGTTATTGTTTTCTCTTATTCATTCTGTTTTGGCATCCATTTTGGAAGTAGTGTTGTGGTATTATTTTCATGGAAAGAGTTGTAGGACATATTTAGGAACTACACATTTTAAAATGGCGACTATGTGTATGTATAATGTTTATATTTACTAATAATTATTGTCTTTCATAATAATATATTGTAAAATAATTATATTTGTAAAGTCGTTGCTTGTGTTAAATTTTTCATTAGTTACGAATACATGAGAAATTAATTTTAATACTTGAGTATTAATTTTAGTACTCGAGTATTAATTCTAATAAAATTGTTGCATTTATTTAAATTAACATTCAGTTTTTCTCTACATTTTAAGACACTTCCCCACCCAAAAAACTCTAATTTCCCTGCATCCCGTGCCAGGTTTTATTTTGCAAAAAAATTTATAATGTATATAGATACGAATAATAAGTTTATTTTGTAGTATTATATTATAAGTTTTAAATATATTTAAAATTGTTGCCTGTGTAAAAAATGTTAATAGTTACGAATAAATGAGTATTAATTTTAATACTCGAGTATTAATTTGAATACATTTGTTGCATTTCGTTATATTTGCGTTCAGTTTTTACCCACATTTTAATACACTTCCCCACCCAAAACCCCTAATTTCCCTGCATCCCGTGCCAGGTTTTATTTTACAAAAAAAAAATATTATATTTTTGATATTTTTGCGTTGTAAAGGTATGCGTTGTAAATGATTTCGTTGTAATTGCACTTTACTATTAATAATAATATATCGCGTTGTAACAGTATTCGTTCTAAAACCATGCGTTGTAAAAGTATTTGCGTTGTAAAAAATGCGTTGTAAAGCCACGCATTGTAATAATATGCGTTGTAACGTCATACATCCAAATTTATATAATCTCTGAGATGTGTATCAGAAATAATAAAACTTTCTAGACATACTTCAAACAAATATATATAGATGTGTTTTCTGACTGCAACCCAATACTACTCAGTCACATAGTCGCCTGGAACTTGGCCTTGAAGTCAAGTTTTGTTGCAGCCCTCCCTAGCCTCTTTTATATAGGTAGAAGTTGAAAGTTGGAACCAGTAAAACTAATTCCTCATGAGGAGCATGTTTATCCTCTGAATTAAGCACGTTATGCCTTATTTCACTATGGGACTCTGCTGCCTCAGGCCCTTCTTTTAAACAAGTGGTGAACAGATAGGTTAGATTTGTTCACCTTCTGGACAAAAATCAATTAAAAAAGAATGTTCACACGTGGATACTTATAAATTCTTATGACTGCTTATACCCATGGTCTTACTTGAGCACTTCGCATTCTTATTACATTAAGTTAAGTTCACGAGGTTAAAAAGATATGAATCCACATTGGAAGTGCACATGGTTAACACAAACTTGTCTTCTAAGTGGATATAAACAAGAATCTGTAATTCACATTTTGTATGTTTGCCCAAATTTAATTGATGCATGTAATCACTTTTCATGCAAGCACTTTAATACTTTGAAATAAAGATCATTTAGTGCTGCTTTGATTCAGTGCCTAAGTGGGGAGCATTCTCAACTCTCAAATAATTGTGTTGAATTTATGTATTATGTAGGATGCCACTGCATTGAATTGTATTGTTAGTCAATCAAAATATTCATTTACACAATTTGGTAATACACATGCTCTTTGTGTGTAAATATTATATCTTACTATGGTGCATTGCCCATGGAGATAAATGACATGTATATGTGTGGATGAGCTTGGATATATAATACACTGTTACATTTTGACAGTTGTTTTTTAACAATGTAAATTATGATAAATATGTCTAATTGGATGTTTGCATGTTTGTGTACAGAGTAACCTTTGGGATAGTGTCAGACTGATTCCATGTACCCCCTCAGGGTATGTCGTCCTATAGGCCAGCTAGCTCACAGTGCCACCATAAGCTCCTTAACCCAAGGCGGGTAGAAAATGGTTCTAGCAACTACTGAACATGACAACCCTGATCCTCCAGGACTCGTGGTAACAGATCTAGAACCCTTTTGTTCAGTCACTCGTGCTCTTCTTCTCTCAGAGAAATTTTAAAGGAATACACAGTGGGACATTTTCAATATTTATTGAACCACTGCGATTCTTGTATAAAATATATGTGCTGCAATGATCAATCGACAGAAGCTAATGAAAGTTATGAGAAGTACTAGGACAGTGAACAGAATGAAAAGTTCCACCATAGTGCTGAAACAATGGATATATGCAAGCGTATTAAACAATATAGAAATCTGGAGCATTCCTACTATGCGTCCTCTTACCTAAGTGTCTAGGGCCTGTGTGGGTTCTGCCAAGAATCACTCTACAGGATGATCCAGCCCCCATTACTTGAAGGGAAAGAATGTAGGTCACGGTCGTGGTCATATGCATGACACCCTTCATAGAGATATCAAGGGCTGCTGGCCTAGAGCATCAGCATGTACAGAGCTCACGAATGACAGGTAAGCGCTCCTCTACCAACACCCAGAAATTGATGCTTATTTATAACAAAATCAATAGTCCAGCCCAAGTTGGGTTGAATCCCCCTTGCACAATCGTGACCTCTATGTTACTAGAGGGTTTAAAATTTGTATGATTTTTTGAAAAAACAGCAGTCAATATTTTCAATCCAATCAGTTTTATTAGATGAAGTTTAATTCAGTCCATTAATGATTAGTATTCAAAATGGCGTCATCATAATCCTTTTTACATTTCTGAAATCCAATGCATTTCAGGTGGATGCCCTTTATCAGGGATCACTCTAAAGTTAAATAAAAATTCCATGAAGTATGAGAGAAACCATAATATCATTCATGAAATATAAAAGTCTAAAGTCTAGTTCAAAATCTGATAAATGTGCTGGCTAAACGATTTGTGAAATAGAAGGTAAACTGCTATGTGATCAAAGGAACAATAAGTGAATAATTATGATCGTGGACTGACGCGTAATACAAGTGGTGTTAAATGGCCGATATTCAGAACTCACATGTAAGCGAGGAAAACATGCCCGATGTTAGGCGATGTGCTTATGTGCTTTAGAAAGAAAAGTTACCGATGTGAAACAGAAAGTGACATTGTCTTACGAGAAGGTGAAGCTTCTTCAGCGGCGCTACGACAATGAACATAAGCTTACATAGACGATGTAAAGCCTGGTGCTCAAGTGCTAAAAAAGAACGTGACATACTTTTACGAAAGAGTAAACCTTATTCTGTGGCGCTGAATATTAGCTTGCTTAGATGCACTGTGCTCAAGTGTTGTAAGAAGAAAGTAACATGCTTTTCCATGTTCTGTGGTGTTACGGCGATGAATAAAGCTTGCATGTGTGGCACAAATAGCGTGCTTTGGTTTGTTAGTTGAAAGTGACCTACTTCTATGGAGCTTATAAAGTGAGTCATCTGTGTGCACATAGTAAGACAGAGAAACCTTACGAGTTCTCAAGGCGATTCTTAACAAACTATCACAGTGAAACGTTAATTAAGATGAGTAAACAAAAATGTACTCAAGGTTTGAGATAGCCGTGGTTAGTCTGGGGAATATTCAAGTACTCACTTCTTGATCAAAGCTGTAGAACAGCATCGGCCTTTAGTGTGACGGATTTACAGGATCTCTTGTGAGTTAGTCAACATTGAAAAAGGACTAATCTGGGTCTAGCGCATGTCTGCCATATTAAGTGTAATTCCACATTAGTAATCGGTGTTTGAAAATAAAATGTAAAGAAAAAATCTATGAATATGTATGTTTCTAAAAGCAAGCTTGAATAAATTGAGACATATGCACATGTGGGTGTTCTCTAGGAACAATAAGGAACTAAATAATGGAAACGGGTGTGTCACAGTATAATACAAACAGGATACAGTTGAGCATCTGTGATATCGATAGTCATAAGAATACACAAATATACCAAGGATGAAACAAGTATATGACATCGAAGCTGTCGATCATCATAAGAATACCGAATAGATTAAAGTTGGAACAAGTGTGTGTCGGTGTGATGCTAACACAGCTCAAGTAAGACAACATGTCGGCCATCTTGGAAATGGGAGATATGTAACTTAATGTAGCCAAAAGGTAACAAAAAGCCTCAATGATGTAATGGTCGTAACAGATATTTAACGTATGAGTCATAGGTGAAACACACCAAGTATGAGTCAAAAATCTAAAATCTAAAACATGACAGTGTAAGAAAAATACATCATCTTAATTAATTGTGAAAATGTCCAAAAATTATAAATACAGAATTGAAGGGCATGGGTCAATTTGAGTTCTGTGTTTATAAGTAACATTGAAACTCCATCCTGTCATTCATTCCGTGCAGTCTGAGTGCATTCAATTTGCGAATCGATACATTCTCTCTTTGGAGCAGAAAATTTGTGTTGTTTCTCCCTTCTATCTTGTCAATAATATCAAGAACGAGGAATTTTAGTTGGCTAATGTTGTGTCTGTGTTCATTAAAATGACAAGCTACGGTGGACTTGGTGTTTTTATTGCGAATGTGGCTTTTGTGTTCATTCAGCCTTGTTTTGATTTCCCTCTCAGTCTTTCCTACATATAACATGCCACAAGGACACTTTAAAAGGTAAATTAAGTTTTTAGAATCACAAGTTGCCATGACTTTCAAGTTTATGGTGGTGCCTTTCCTTGGGTGTGTTATATTAGTTCCAGGAATGATGTTATTGCAATTATTGCAATTGTGAGATGCTTGAGACCCTTTGAATTGGACATTTTGTAGTTTATTTCCATTGATTTTCAAAATTTCTCCCAGATTTTTTTCTCTTGTGTAGGCAAAAATGGGTTGTTATGCAAATACATTTTTAAAGTCTGGTTCCATGCTTAAGATCGTCCAGTGTTTTTTGATTATTCTTTTATATGCATGACTGAGTGTGGAGAATTTAGACACTACCACCATACGTTTCTGGGTGGATTTAGAAATTGTTCTCAACGGTTCTTTTCGAGTTTTGATTTGGCGTCTTTGTTGTGCTTGATCAAGAATTTCTTTAGGATATCCGCATTCAGTAATACGTGATAACATCTCTGTTGTTTGTTATGTGAGTCTAGTGGGATTTGAGACAATTCTTTTAATCCGTAATAGCTGTGAGTATGGGAGATCATTTTTAAGTGGCTGCTGATGAAAACTATTATAGTGAAGAATGTTATTTCTATCTATTTGTTTTCTGTAAAGATCTGTTTCAAAACCATTAGATGTTTTGGTAATCTGTACATCCAGGAATATTATTTGTTCCGCTTTAATGTCAAACGTGAATTGGATTCTGTTGTTAATGAGATTGAGTTTGTTCAAGGCTGTCTTCAATATGGTGTCTGGTCCAGTCCATAGAAGGAATAAAAAAGATTATGATGACGCCATTTTGAATACTAATCATTAATGGACTGAATTGGAGTTCATCTAATAAACCTAATAAAACTGATTGTATTGAAAATATTAATTGCTGTTTTTTTATAAAATCATACAAATTCTAAACCATCTAGTAACATAGAGGTCAAGATTGTGCACGGGGCAATTCAACCCAACGTGGGTTGCACTATTGATTTTGTTATAAATAAACATCAATTTCCGGTTGTTGGTAGAGGAGCGATTACCAGTCATTCGCAAGGTCTCTACATGCTGATGCTCTGGTCCAGCAGCCCACTGATATCTCTATGAAGGGTGTCATGCAGATGACCACGACCGTGACCTATATTCTTTCCCTTCAAGTCAAGTGGGCTGGATCATCCTGTAGGGTGATTCTTGGCAGAGCACACACAAGCCCTAGACACTTAGGTAAGAGAACGCATAGAAGGAATGCACCAAATTCCTTTTTGTTTAATATGCTTGTATGTACCGTATTTTCCGGCGTATAAGACGACCCGGCGTATAAGACGACCCCCTTCTTTGCTAGATGTAGGTTTCGTGCTATACTCGCCCTATTAGACTTCCCACACTTCCAGCGCAGTCCAACGCAGTCCTGCATAGCCATTTTGAGAATTTATTTTATTTTATCTCGTACTTTGTACGCTTTTGTAACCTGCACACTTATCACTTTTTTCTCCAGGAATGTACTGATTGCTACCTCATGTATTTTGGTTGCTCACTATTGTCACTTTTGATCCATGTAACTTAACGTTTGCTTTTGTAATTTGTTCATTTGTAATTGTTCCTCTTGTATCAATACTGTTCCTACTGTAAAGCGCTCTGACACCTTCGGGTAAAGTCTGCGCTATGTAAAAAAGCGCATGAAAACATACCGTCAAATTTGGCACCCGGCGTATAAGACGACCCCCGACTTTCCAGAACATTTTAAGGGGTTAAAAAGTCGTCTTATACGCCGGAAAATACGGTATATACATTCTTTCAGCACTATGGTGGAACTTTTCATTCTGTTCACTGTCCTGGTACTTCTAATAACTTTCATTATCTTCTGTCTATAGATCATTGCAGCACATATATTTTATACAAGAATCACATTGGTCCAATAAATATTGAAAATGTCTCGCTGTGCATTCCTTACAAATTTCTCTGAGAGAAGAAGAGCACGAGTGACTGAGCAAAAGGGTTTTAGATTTGTTACCACGAGTCATGGGGGATCAGGGTTGTCATGTTCAGTAGTTGCTGGAACTATTTTCTTCCCGCCTTGGGTTAGGTGGGCTTATGGTGGCACTGTGGGCTAGCTGGTCTATAGGACGACATACCCTGAGGGTGTGCATGGAATCAGTCTGACACTATCCCAAAGGTCACGCTGTCCACAAACAATCAAACATCCAATTAGACATATTTATCATAATTTACATTGTTAAAAAACAACTGTCAAAATGTAACAGTGTATGATATATCCAAGCTCATCCACATATATCCACATCATTTATCTCCATGGGCAATGCACCCTAGTAAGATATCATATTTACACTCAAAGAGCATATGTATTACCAAATTGTGTACATGAATAATTTGATTGACAAACAATATAATTCAATACAGTGGTATCCTAACACCGACAAAATTCATAAATTCAACACAATTATTGAGAGTTGAGTATGCTTCCCACTTAGGCACTGAATCAGAGCTGCCCTGAATGATCTTTATTTCAAAGTATTAAACTGCTTGCATGGAAATTGACTACATGCATCAATTACATTTGGGCAAACATACAAAATGTGAATTACAGATTCTTGTTTATATCCACTTAGATGACAAGTTTGTGTTAACCATGTGCACTTCCAATGTGGATTCATATATTTTAGGGAAAGATCACCCATTCTTAACCTTGTGGGCTTAATTTAATGTAGTAAGAATGCGAAATGCTCAAGTAAGACCATGGGTGTAAGCAGTCACACGAATTTATAAGTATCCACGTGTGTACTTTCTTGGTGAATTGATTTTTGGCCATAAGGTGAGAAACAAATCTAACCTATCTGTTCACCACTTGTTTAAAAGAAGGGCCTGAGACAGCAGAGTCCCATAGTGAAATAAGGCATAACGTGCTTAATGCAGAGGATAAATATGTTCACCATGAAGTATTAGTTTTACTGGTAACAACTTCTAACTTCTACCTATATAAAAGAGGCTAGGGAGGGCTGCAAACAAAACTTAACTTCAAGGCCAAGTTCCAGGCGACTCTGTGACTGAGTAGTATTAGGTTGCAGTCAGAAAAGACATCTATATATATTTGTTTGAAGAATGTCTAGCATGTTTGAGTCACACCTATGTATTATTTCTGATCCACATCTCAGAGATTATATAACTTTAGCCACAACTATCTTGTTAATGGATAGTTATGTTGGTCCACTCCAGTCAGACTTCAATTATTTACATGTGGCTAGGAGTGAACCTGCTTTTTGTGTTAATACTTGAAAATGTGGGGTAATTTGAATTTGTCAATGAAAAGATACTCTGTAGTTTACCAAAAATCATAACCTTGTTTTTTTTATAAATTCATTTTCAACCCATTTCTTCTGGTATGTGCAGCAAGGGTGATTATCAAGTGTTGCAGCCCTAGCAGGGTCTTACTGAACATAACTATATCACAAGCATATTGAAGACTAGTCAGTGGAATACAGGTTAAGAAGGGTGGATCTGAGTTTACCATATTCAAAACTGATCAGAAATATATAGGTTGAATAAAAAGTGGAACAAGCGTGCATCCCTGTTTTAGACCGTCACTTCTATAACTATTTATTTTTGTGGTTGTTGAGCTGTCTCCGAATTTTACTTTCACACATGTATTATGGTATAGAAGCTGGATGGCACAAAGTAATGCTGGGTGTATTTCCCTTTGGCTTAGTTTAGTCCTCAAAGCCTGATGTTAAACCTTATCAAATGCAGACTTTAGGTCTACAAAGCAGGCATAAATGGAAAATTTACCATGGAGTCAGGCCTTGATAACCATTTCAATCACCTTAAGATTTACTGTGGTACCTTTACCTTTTTGAAAAGCAGTTTTATTTATTGGTATCAGAGACCTTAGGGAAACCCAGTCCTCAAGGTCCTTTAATAAGAGGCAAGAGCAGCATTTTGACTCAATTTCAAATATGACAATTAGCCTACAATTGGACTGCTGTCTTGTTTGCCAGTGTTATAGATGGGATGGAGTATGGTACCTCTAAGCCAGCCAGAAAATTATTAAATAAAATACTGTCATTGGTTGACTAAAGCTCAGACTCAGCATTGTATAATGTTATTGGGAGGCCATTTGGGCCAAATGTCATGTTTGTCTTTGCCTGTTTAATAACTTGCTAAAGTTGTGTTGAGGTCTAACTAGGGCGTTCTAGGAGAGATTCTGTTTTTTAAATTGTGTGATGTAAAATCCTCAGGCGTTATTGTGGCATGTAATTTTGCTATGTGTTTTGTCCATACTATTTCTTTTCTGAGATGTTTCCAGGGCACCCCCCATGGTGCCCATAGTTTAACCCATTAATAAACTTCCAAAAAGCTATTTCCTTCTTTCATATTGGATGAATTGTCATCTATTTATTGTATGTATAGTCTGCTTTATTTGATATTAATGGCTTTCTCTTACATTGACCAGATTATCTTAGTTTCGGGCTCTGTGGTTGTTTAATGGCAATTGAGAGTTTTTTAAAAGCTCTAATTTCCTTGTTTAATTTTGTCTTTTCTCCCTTTAAAGTTTTGGAGAACCATTCATTTGTTTTATGTTTAGAGTGCAGGCTCCTCACCTTTAGTGGTAGAAGAGCTGTAAATGTATTCAACAACTTTACAATAAAGGAAGACCAAGTGTTTGCCATCATCCAAGGATTATCCTCCCATATTGACCACATTTGGAAAGACTGCTTTGAATATTAGATAATCGATATTAGATTTGATTTTTTATGCTTAAATCATTTTAATGAAGAATCATTGAATTCTATTGGTAAGGCCTTCTTCTGATTGCTGCAGAATTGTTTGCCATCGGTTTTATTGTTTGTGGAAAATAATCACCCTCTGGCCTGGGATCTATTCGAAAACTTTTGTCCTTAAGAAAAATATTCAAACTCATCAGTGTTTTTCAGTAGCGAGTATGACTTGACATAATTTTGGTAGAGGCTGCTGGGTGGTCATTTTTGTGTCACCCATTTAATATGCAACAGTCTAATGGATGCAAAAATTCCAATACAGGTTCTTTAACTTGTCTTTTGTATTGAGGGCCAAGTTGCAACTGGATTTTCCATACATCGCTTAAAATGTTCAGTTGTTATAAACCAAGCAAGGAGGGGATAGACTGGAATTAAAATCGCCAGTAAGCAGCCAGCTAGCATTTGGATAAGTAGAGAATTTCTTCTAATTTATTTTATCATAGACCTTTTTACTGCATGATCTGTGCTTATATAGCTTGCATTACCTTCATTTAACGTCACATTCGGAGGCTGTGCATAATCACATAAATCAAAATTGCTATTTGGCACATTCAATAAATAGTTTCATGAGCTGTGTGAAGAGGAACGATTGTTAAGCTCACAGTACTTAATACGTTACTCAAACATATACAAAAAAGTGCAACAAATCATAATCTCATTCACCAGGCATTATATTTTCATATTTTTAGGTGAGAGAAGATCAAACAAGGGGGGGATTTGTCAGTATGAAAATCCCCCCTTGTTTGAGATTCTCTCACAACAATCGTTCCTCTTCACACAGCTCATGAAACTATTTATTGAATGCGCCAAATAGCAATTTTGATTTTTATCTTGTTTGATTAAGGTCTACGACCATTGTTTTTTGTATCGTACTGTACCCAAGTCTAGGACCCCATTTGGGTAACCCCATTTTTTTTAAATGTGCACAAGCACATAGCAGTTATTTAAAACAAATGGCATTCTTGCCTTGGGCTGAGATCTGGATCAAGCTTCTATTGTTTGTGTGTTATAGATAGCTATGTCACAATAGGTACGAAAAAGCAAGCACATTTGCACAATGTAAGTATAAACCTTGTACATGGTGTCAAGGTAGCATGATAGTGTTCTTAAAAAGTTTATTATGTAAGCAAGTATAGTTTACAAGAAACTATTCCAGACTATCATTGATGCAACGGTGTGTATGAAGTAATTGTGTAATAGTGAAGGCAACTTTAGGAAATACCCGTATTTATGTAAAATGGCACTGTTTCCCTCCAGGCCTAACTGGAGCACATGACACTCACTTCTAGGACTAAGACGACTAAGAACGCTATTTATAAGAGCAGATCCTATTGGTCAAAATATAGCAGAATATGCAAATGGAATCCAAAATGTACTACTCAAAAATCAAGCTAAAAGCTGTTTAAAAGGTAATCGTGTGATTTAGAAGCCCAAAACAAAGAAAACCAACCTTAAAAAAAATAAAAGCCGAAAAAGGCCAATTAAAAAAAAATCTATTTAGGATGTTAAAAACAGGCTGAACAAAAGTTCCCATTAAACAAAACAGACAGGTGTTTATGTGTTCAGAGTGGTAGAAGAAACATTGCTGTTGCAAGCATCCACAGAGGGAAACATCCATTAAAACGCAGACATTATATCGCGCTGCTTTTCCAACGCAGCTGTTACAACGCAACAGCATGTACATCGCATGCCATTACAAGCATGTCGCTACAATGCATGCCATTACAACACATACTATTAACACGCATGCCATTACAACGCATTATGAGGTAAGTAATAGAGATTTTTTTACTTTTATGGTGGGTATGGGTAATGGGGTAGATGGGAATAATAATTTTTACCCCTACGCTATCCAACACTTTCCCTACTGCTGTACTCACTTGAGTGGGAATAGTAAATTTTTACCCCTGCACTATCCAGAACTTACCCTACTGTTGCACTCACTGGAGTGGGAATAGTAATTTTTCCCCCTACAATATCCAACACTTACCCTACTGTGGCCTTAAAAGAATTATGTGCAATGGTATGCATTGTAATGGTATGCGTTGTAATGGAATGGTTGTATTGGTAGTTTTAAAAATGCGTTGTAATGGCATGCTTTGTAAAATCATGCGATGTAATGGTAGTTGTGATGTAAAAACCATATTGTAAAAGCATGCATTGTAATTGTTTGCGTTGTAATGTTATGTATTCATGAGCAGATGATGATCCCAGAGGCACACCTCGGAGCAAGTTTGTAGAGCAAATATGTTCCCATCCAAGCCCTATAGCAGCTGCTGAAGGAGCGAAAACAGCCAGTCGGCTTGTAGCATGCATCCTGGAGCAATTAATACGCAGTGGACAACTAGAGATATAGGTTTTTAAGGGATCCACCAGTATGTTTATCTCTGAAAGCCCAACCATATTGCGATCACAGGCATAAATACAAAGCACACTCTAAAGTGCAAAGCAGACAGTGGAACACGGGTTGCACACAGTGAAGTAACACAGGCCGAAACAAAAGAACCAATGCTCATTCAGTTCTCAAAGCAAGGGTGCGCTAAACCAATTTATCATGTGCTCATGACACAGTAACACATAAGTAGTGCTAGCTCCATTTTATCTAAAAAATGGGACATCTATTGTGGAGCAAAAAAGCAACAGGTCCAGTGGAAGACCTCCAAAGATGCTCCAGAGGATGGTAATGTTCCCATTGGGCCGTAAATATAAACAGCACGTGGAATACTTGCTTTATGCAGAAAATTATGACCATAATGTTGAAAACAAAACATGTTGTCATGATTAGATATTCCATCATACAATTCATCAGAAGAAAACAAAGTTAAATTCTCTAGATCTTCTAGAAGTTCATGCATTGTATCAATGTCTCAATTGTCAGAGACAATACTAGGGGTAATGACATCATTCAAAGAAATTTTGAACAAATAAGGAATTTGTAAAAGTTCAGTGAGGCCATACACATCATACAATACCCTATCCCAAACAATCTCATCGGGAACTGGGACAGCTGTAATGTTCACCAGGGAGAGGCCTCCTTGTTCTCTGTGTGATGTCGAATGTGGTTTAAAAACTAATTTCACCCATTGTACTCTCAAAGTATTAAGGGAAGAAAGGTCCATTTAGAAGCAGGAAAAAGACTGTCACAAAACCAATCCAAAGGACTAGGAAAGGTAACGCAATTGCAATCCAAAGATGTAATCATGGAGAAACAAAGCATCCCTTTTCAATCAACGAAGGAAAAAAAGACACTTTCAGCCTGAAAGGAAGAGGTAGTGGTGGTTGAATCTGATGTGGAATCGTCAAAGTTGATGAAGTAGCCAGAGGCTGTCTGATCTATTTTTGGCAGCTCAGCAAGTTTGGTAGAACTAGGAGATGACTCGATCTGCGGTACATTAATGCAGACTGGGTTCTTCTCAGGTTTCTGAATTGAAATCTGTGTTTCTGTACTAATTGGCTTTACAGTTGTAGTAGATGTAACAGGTAGAAGACATACTTTGTTGGTATTTATTGTTGTTTCCCATTGGAGAGAGGATGTACTCCCCTAACCCAAGGCTGGTAGCAAATGGTTCTGGCAGCCACTGAACATGACATCCCTGATCCTCCAGGAATTGTGGTAATAGAACTAGAACTCTTTTGCTCAGTCACTCATACTCTCCTTCTCTCAGAGAAATATACATTGGAATACACAGAGGGACGTATTCAATATTTATTGAACCAACATGATTCCTGTATAAAATATATGTGGTGCAAATAATCAATAGACAGAAGCAAACAAAAGTCATTAGAATTAATAGGGCAGTGAATAGAATGAAAAGTTCCACCATCGTCCTGAAACAATGTATATATGCATGCATATAAAAACAATATAAATATCTGGTATACTCCTATGCATCCCCTAACCTAAGTGTCTAGAGCATGTGTGTGTATTGTGCCAAGAATCCCCCTCCTGGATGATCTAATGATCTAACCCACATTACCTGAAGGGAAATAATGTAGGTCCCATCTTGGTCATGAGCTGGACACCCGTCATGGAGATATCAGCGGGCTGCTGGGCTCAAGCATCAGCACGTAGAGATCTCACCAATGACAGCGAGGTGGTGCTCGGCCAACACCCAGAAACTGGTGTTTGTTTATTTCAAAAGTCATCCTTGCCTTGGGCTGAGATCTTCATCAGGCTGCCATTGTTTGTGTGTTATAGATAGCTATGCTGCAATTTGTACAAAAAAACAAGCACATTTGCACAATGTAAGTATAAACCTTGTACATGATGTCAACGTAGCAAGATAGTGCTCTTGCAAATTTGATTCTGTAAGCAAGTTTAGATTCCAAGAATGTGTCTCATATGTCATCATGAACTGGTGAAGTCAACTTTAGGAACAATGTAAAATGGCAGTGTTTCCCTTCAGACCTAAATGGAACACATGACAGAATAGGTTTGTAATATTTGAGTAAATCCCATTCAAATATGCTCAGTGTTGATGTGTGTGCATAAAAGGCACCCATCTTTGAACAGGATTTATTTAAATATTATAAATGCATTTGAAGATTTTTGCCATGATATTTATATGTATCCGAGGCAAATCTTTTTTAGTACATTAGTAATGTTTTTACAACCGGTTCTAAGATGGCCACTGCATGTGAGTTTGCAGTTAACATAATTGAACTCTACAGGCATGTCCTCTTGGTTATAGGAAGTTGAATATTAAGTTATGAATTACTGTTAATGTAAGTTTAAGGATTTAAGGAAGAATACATGGCAGAAAATGCAGATATATACGTCCCTGTGAGGTACTTCATATAGCTGTTGTGGTGCTTATGGACCAGATATTCACCCAAAGAAGACACACTTACTAATTAAGCAATAGAATTAACTTCTGTTTTGGTGGACATTTGATTCAGAATTGTGCACTCTTTTTAAGGAAATATATATGCAATTTTCTATTTTGGCAAAAGTGCTCAATGCCCCAAAATAAATCTCAAAAGGAAGCACTTAGAAATATGAACATAGCAGCTGCCCATGTTGAAGCCACACTTCTCTAAATTCGCAAATGATTAGAAATCCTAGATTTGGTAAAGGCATTGTATTGACTTAGGGACATCAATTACTTCTGTCCTGGCTTTTAGAGCAAAGACAGGCATGTCCCCTCTTCACTTCTCCTGCTCTGAGCGCTGAGAGTTGGTTCCGAATATTCAGGGGTGGCAAATGAGCTAAAAGCTTTGCCCTCTTTCCTGACAACTTCTCAAGAGCAGTGTGGCTTTTTCTGCTAGTGTGATTCTTTGCAAAAAACTGTTCATACAGTTTTCCATTTTGGCAGAGATTTAAAATTCACAGAATGTAAACCTCAATGTGAAGATCTAGCAAACAAAGACATTTTAAGGCATGGGCAAAGTGGGCTTGGGCCCAGAGCCCCAGCCATTCAGGGAGCCCCCTGATACAGCCAGCTCTGTTCTGCAGGGCGTCTTCCCTGATGACCTTGAATAATTTGTAAACAATTTTGCTTTAAATAATGTTTTCCTTTAATTTACTTCGAATGTGGGATATGTGTGAGAGTCTATTAGAGACATTTAGCTGGGTAATTATTTGTTTATGTTTCATGCAGCATCCATAAAAAGGTTTCTTTTAGATCAAAACAGGATGTCACATATGAGAAATGGTCAGAGTGCCACACAGGTTACTTGCAGTAATATTAGTGAGATGCTGCTGTGTTGCAATATTGAAAACACGCATCATTATCCATGAATGCTAGAGGTAAAGACATTTAGAATGTGGACGAGTATCCCTGTGCGCTGTAAGTGATATGGCAAAGAGGGAGTGAAAGAGCTGGAATTGGATCATAAATTCAAAATTGTCCCAAAATACGTTTGGCCCATGGCCCCCATAATCGTTAAGATGTCCCTGCTTACAAATATGTTTTTAGCTGTTGCCCCAGATGAAACTGTATGTCTGTTAGTTCCCAAGTGAACTGAAATCATTCTGTGATTGTGATAAAGCTATCACTGTCTCTTCTGCTCCAAATGTTAGGTGAAATGCAAGCCTGTAATCTGAAGTCTTCATCTGGTCTGAGTGCAAAGCTGGTAGTTCCAACTTTCAATACTTCAGAATATGCAAGCACATCAACACACCTACAACCTTCCTCCTTTTGTTTTCACCATTTTTGTGGTTATTGCTTGATGCATATGGGTAGAAGAAAATATACACCAAACAAAGAAGCACCTTCTCTGTTTATTTAAGTGATACTGTCTCTGTTTGAAGGGCATTCAAAGTTTAATCTGTAGGCACCTCTTCTTCTTTAAAAGAAGTTAAATATTTAGCCTTCAATTTCAGTTGCTAAGCCAATAGTTTTCACTACATATGCCTATTGGATTTGCCAATGCTTATTTCCACTGTCTTCTTGTTTCCAATAAAGTTTGAGGCTTTCCCCATTAAGTGATTACACAAATTTCACACCCACCAATTCTGAGATATTTATAGATTTTGATATCCGTATAACATACCGCTCTTTAAGATTTTATCACAATAGGTAAAACATTTTGGGCCAAATTCACAAATGTAAATTGAGATGAAAGTCTAACTTTATGTCTTTTGGTATTCCCAAAGGGTATTTACTACTCGTAAATGCTCTTTGTGAATACCGAAAGTCTAACTTTACGAATGTCAGTATTCACAAAGGGCATTTACGAGTAGTAAATGCCCTTTATGAATACCGCAAGTCGTAAAGTTAGACTTTCGTCCCACTTTACCTTTGTGAATCGGGCCCATAGAAGGTAATTTGGACCCTAGTGTGCGGCCCACTGACCCATCATGTAAGTGGAGGATATATCCTCTGCTCCCTTGTTGGGGAACCTGAACCACAGTTACAAATACACAACTGCTAGGTGGGATTCTCCAAAGCCCTAATTCCCCTGCAGGTGGGGTGGTTACAGTGAATGGAACATTTTGCAGAGGTGGTACCATCTTTTCTGTGGCAACTATGTAAAGTATTTTGTTTATCCAGAAGCAAAGCCTCTAAGTCAGGTGTTGCTGTACTTCAAGGTTATTAATTGATTTCTCCGCTCAAGGCCACCAAGTGAGGGAAGGGACATATAGTGACGGTTACGCTGTCCTAAACAGAATGGTGCAACCATCACAACTATAGAGGCCCCCCCAGTGGCAAACGTGCTGCCAGGTCAAATGTTTTACCTGGCAAAAGCCCGCTAAGACTCGATAAGTTCAAGCCTTTCTATTACTTCCCTCAAATTTAAATGGAGTGGGGCAACTATAAGTTTTATGTGGCTTGAGAACTATCAATTTATAGAGTATCTCTAAACCCAACAAATGATCCCCATATTAGAAACTAGAAATGTTTATCTATTCAGAAAGGTTCTCTCTAAGTACTTTGCCCTTGGTCGCTGGCATATTGTCCAGTTCACATGAGTCCGTTTGCTGTGATCCCCTGGACTTCCATCATTTCAGGATCTTCTGTCCAGAAGATTAAGCAAAGTCCTCATTTACAATGAATGATTATACTAATACAAGAAGTGAAAGGAGCCATAGTTCAGTAGCTTCAATTGAGGTGAGCTTTCTGACCTGAAATTGATCGTTGAATCTAATGTTGTCCACCTATATTGTGGAGCCACTTGTAAGAAAGAATTAATTACTGAGCATTTGTTGCCTCAAGAACAAAACCTTCCAACCGGTGCACTCAAATTTTAGCAGTATACTTTGTGGTCTATTAGGATGGTGGATGGATGGCTGCTGCCGGGCTAGCGGTGGCAACCATTGGACCGGCGGTGGACATCAGCCCGCGATCGCAACCTGGAAAACCCCCAGTCCCATTAGCATGGGGGTGATGACCGTGGTGGTGAGATTTTCCGCCAGCCACTTTTCCGCCAGTACCAGTCCGCACACCTGCCTAGCCGGCAGAACTGGACCGCTACAATGGTGCCGGTGCAGGGCCAGTCTTTGCCAGCATGATTATGATGATTATGATGCTGGTGGTAGCCAGCCTTTCTGTAGCGGTGGGACCGCTATGGAAAGGCATGCGGAGAATGTCTTCAAGGGCCCATTGCGGGCCCCCAATATGTTGGGGGGTGTGGGTGCACTGGGGGGGTAAAAAAAACAGGTGATTGACAGAATGCAGAACATTGTCATACATTCACCCCAGTACAGAGATCTGGGCCTAAATCCATTGTTTTTTGCACTCCACACCACCTCAGGTCAGACATGGCCATATGCAAATCAGCTTTGACCCTGTGCCTCATGGGAACAGTCCAGCCCGAACTGCCAAGCCATGTCTTTCCTGGACTGGAATCAAGCATCCAAGGACCGGTTTCTGGCTATCAGCCGTCATCAGCCTGGATAGCTTGACTCCAGTGGTGTGGAGAGCATGGGACTCACGTCTGAGCATACCCATCCCACTCGGGGCGACAAAGGCAAAAACAACAGGTGATTGACAGAATGCAGAACATTGTCATACATTCACCCCAGTACAGAGATCTGGGCCTAAATCCATCGTTTTTTTGCACTCCACACCACCCCAGGTCAGACATGGCCATATGCAAATCAGCCTTGACCCTGTGTCTCATGGGAACAGTCCAGCCCGAACTGCCAAGCCATGTCTTTCCTGGACCCATGGTACCCCCTACATGTCCCTGTACCACTTGGCAGGCACTGTGCAGTGCCTGCCATTCAGTGCAGTGACATGCATGACATGCTCCTTTTCACATCGCAGCGGTGCTGCTGGCAGCAGCTACCGCCGCAATGTTAATGCCTGCAATCGTACTGCTGCGGTCAGATTTCGACTGCGGAGCATGCTAATCAGACCGGCGGTTAATCTGCGGTCCTTGTGGGCAGTCTTTTCCCGCTACCGTGGCGGTTGGGCTGATCTTCCGACCGCCATCCTTAAGTTCAGAAAAAGTTTATTAGGACAAAAGAATTACAACAATGTGCAGAATATAAAAACAATGAAGGCAGTAGGTTCATATACAATGTAACAAGTGGGTTTAGAAAATAAAGAGAGTATAAACATAACAAATAAAAAATGCAAATACAATCAAAAATAGTGATAACATAAGCAATATTGTACAAAAAATGGTATAAATAGAAATATAAATTAACACAAAGGAAGTCATGGAGGTTTAGTAACTTCTTGCTGCAGAGGTCTAGGGATAGTAAAGCATCTAGCATGAGCGTCAATAAATAAAATGACCGGAGCCCATAAATCAGAGCGCTTGGATGCCAAATGTGATGGATATACAAATGTAGTGTCTAGCCGGTGATTGTAACAGACCGCATACCACCATGCTTGATATGAAAGCTTAGTGAAATCCTTCCAGTTTCTCGTTATTTGCTGGAAGGCTACTGCTATTAGGAGGTCAATTATTTTGACATTAAAGTTAGAATGTTCCCAGATGGAGGATACGCTACCTAAAAAAATATGTAATGTAGAAAAGGGATGAGTGGACTGAAAAATCAAGTTTAGTTGATTCCACACCTTTTCCCAAAAAGGGCTAACAAATTTACAATTAAAGAGTAGATGGAATAAATCAGCATGTTGGGCCGAACAGGACCAGCATTCATGTGAGACATCAGCGTGGAATGAGTGGAGAGTAAGAGGGGAGAATAGAAGTCTATTATATATAAAGAAGAGCGTTTGCGTCGTGTTTGCAGCCCTGGAAGATTTCCTAAGTTTAAGCCAAATTTTATCCCAGATGTCGACATTCCAGGAGGTGTCAAAGTCCTTTTCCCACAATAATTCTGTCTGAGTTTTGTCTCTTGGTGTGGATGAGGTATGTAAAAAACAGTAAATGGTAGAAGCTTTAGAATGAGCAAGCAACAGAGAATGCAGTTTAACAGTATGAGTAGAATCAATAGAGCTGTTTAAAGGAGGTGGTCTAAAAGTCAGGGAGGCAGATTGGATAGCTTGTGTTAGGAGAGAATATTTCGAGCAAAAAGATGAGGGAAAATCAAAAACAATACGAGCCTGTGCAAAGGGTAGAATTAAATTCTGATTATATAATTGATTGACCCAGATCAGCCCACGTTGTCTCCAGGTTTTCCAATAGAAAGGTTTATTGTTAATTAAGATGTGTGAATTATGCCATATGGGAGAATTAAGAAAAGATGAAGATGGTGTAGATGGAATGAGTTTAGAAGTAAGTTTAAGTATAGGAGTGGAAACGGATTGTGGTTTGCGTGTAAAAGATAGGTATTCCTGAAAGGAGAAGGGAGAAATGAAAGATCGTTCTAATGTAGTCCAGAGAGGGCAAGGTGCAGAAGGGTCAGAGAGCCATCGTGACGATTGAGTCAGCATGAAAGATTTATGATAAAGAGAGAAGTCTGGGAAGTTCGTCCCACCTTCCGATTTAGGACGAATTAATTTTCGAATAGACATACAGGACTTCTTATGTCCCCATAAAAAAGAGGATAAAATAGAGTTAATTTTCCTAAAATGCTTGAGAGGGAGAGACAATGGGATATTTGAAACTGTATATAAGACTATGGGAGAGAGCATCATTTTTATGGTATCCAAACGACCCCACCAAGATAAGTATAGTGGATGCCACTTTGACGTTAACCTTTTCCATGCTAATGACAAGGTGAACTCGTCATGAGGCACGCTGGAGCTGTGCTCATGACAAGGGCAACTCGTCATGAAACAATGGGAATCATCATCCTCCAGCACAGGAGGGGAAAAGCCTTAGCAGCCAAGGTGTTAAAGAAGATATTCTTTGTGTACAATTATCCATGCAACGCGATACTGTCCCCGCCACGGTTGAGGTAAAGTGTAGACCTAAATATTTGATAAATTGAGGACTCCATGAAAAACCCTAAATAGCAAAATCAGCACTAAAAGTATATTTTGTCAAGGGCAGAATTTCACATTTGTCTTTATTCAGTTTGTAGCCAGAAACAGACGCAAAGGATTGCACCTCTTCTAAAAAGGCAGGAAGAGAGGATTGGGGTTGTGACAAAAATAAAAGCACATCGTCAGCATAAGCCGCCATTTTAATATTGGAATAATTAAAAGTAAAACCATGAATGTTATCATTTTGACGAATACAGAGTAGGAAAGGCTCCAGGGCAATATTAAAAAGAAAAGGAGACAACGAACATCCCTGTCTAACACCTCTAGCAAGATCGAAGTAAGAGGAGACACTACCATTGGCTGTGACAGCTGCTCTAGGAGTGGAATATAGGATAGAAATAAGAGCCAACATTTTTGGACCGAATCCAAATCACTGAAGTGTACGAAAAAGGTATGACCATTCAACTCTATCAAACGCTTTTTCAGCATCCAGAGCGATGGCTGCTAGAGGATGAGACATACGTGAGGCTTTGGATAAAATATCAAAGAATAGACGTGTGTTGTCTGTAAGAAGCCTTCCTTTAACAAAACCAGATTGCTCAGTACCCAGCAAATCAGGCATGAGAGATTCTAACCGCAATGCTAGGGCTTTCGAAAAGATTTTATAATCAATGTTAACTAGGGATATGGGTCGATAATTCTTACAATATTGGGGATCTTTACCGTCTTTAGGGATAAGGCAAATAATAGCGTCAGAAAAAGAACCAGCAGATGCACCAGACTGCACAAAAGAAAGTATAAGAGTATGCAGTTTGGGGATCAGTAAGGACGCAAAATGAGAAAAGAATTCTACAGTGAGACCGTCTGGACCAGGAGCTTTATCCATTTTAAGACGTTTTAGGGCAGCGTGAAGTTCTTTTTGTGTAATATCAGATTCTAGACAAGAAAGATCTGGGCGTGCTTCAGGTGGATAATTAATTTTGGATAAGAACTGGGATGTAGAGTGGTCAGAAGAAGGGGTTTCAGATGTGTATAGTGATTTATAAAATTGAAGGAATTCATTTAATATCTCATCATCCTTAGACTTTAACGAGTTGTCAGTACCAAAAATAGACTCTATGTTAAGCTTGTTTTGTTTAACTTTTAAATAATTAGCTAACAATTTTCCAGCTTTATTTTGGCCACCGTAAAATTTCGCACTAGATTTAAGTAAGTAATTTGAAGCATTGTTAGTGGTATCTTTATTGAATTTAAATTTAATCTTTAGGAGTTCGGATAAGCAGTCTTTAGATTTGGAAGAGTGATAGGAGTGTTCTAATTTTTTGATCTTGGCTAATAAAGCATTTGTGACCTGCTGAGCTTTCCTACGTTTGTTGGAAACAAAACGAATAATAAAGTCTCTAGCTGAGGGTTTGAAGGCATCCCAAATTACCTGAAAGGACATACCGTCTGTTTGATTAATGGCAAAATATTAATGAAAAAAAGAAGTAAAAGACGATGTGAATATGGGGTCCAGAAGTAGGGCATTATTGAAACGTCATTTGCGAGGTAGATTGGGCTTGTGCAAAATATCAAGGTGTATGATTACAGGGGCATGATCAATAATCTAAGCGGGATTGAGTATGATGTACAGGTGAGTAAAAGGAGTATTCTTGTACGGTAGGGTTGCAGAGTCTCCAAGTATCTATGAGTTTGTGTTGCTTAATGGTATGTATGAATGATGTGTGAGATTTATGAGGTATGAAAGGAGCTGGAGAGTTTCGATCTAAAAAAGGGTCCAGGATTTCATTACAGTCGCGAGCAAGAATAAAATTGTCATCATAACATTGTGTAATTTGCTGGGCTAATGAAGTCCAAAAAGAAGGGTCACCAATTGTGGGGGCATATATATTCAATAAGGAGACCGGGACATTATCAATTAGGAATTTAACAAAAACCCACCTGCCCGCCTGATCAGTGGAGTGAGACAGGATCTTGATGGAAAGGGATTTGCGGAAAAGAATGATAACTCCATTACGTTTGCCATCACCTGGAGAAAAAAGAACATCCCCTACCCAAGCCCTTTTGAGTTTCGCAGACTAATCGCTAGTCAAATGAGATTCTTGTAAGCAGGCAACATCTACTCCCAGTTTGGCCAAATGTGTCAGTACCTTCTGACGCTTAATAGGTGAATGTAAACCTCTGACATTCCAAGAGATAAGTTTTAAAGGCATAAATTAAGGTTGTAGATGTACAAAAAATTCCAATAAGAATGACACGTGAAACGAATAAAAATACAAGCAATATCAAACCAACTGCACAAAAAGTAAGAGATCTGAACTAGATATGAGAAGCAAGAAAGAAAGGAAGCAAAGCGAAAATGCAACCTCTGTAAGAGAGAGGAAGATTGCAGGGTATAAAAAGGAAATGAGGAAGACCAAAGAGAGAAGAGAATATGCAAAAGGAGAAAGAAAAGAAAAAGAAGAAAGAGAGCACGAAGAGAATAAAGAATGATGAAGAAAGAAAACTTACATAAAATCCAAGACATACGAAGGATGGAGGGATGGAAGGCCACACGGAACAATGACGTGTCCAGGACCCACAAGGGAAGGCGGAGGGAAGGGCATAACGAACATAATCGAACATAATTATGAGAAGACACGCTACCAAAACCTGTGAAGGAAGAAAAAATGATTAGATATATTGCAAACAATGACAAAGCAGAGTAACTGCTGCAAACATTTTAAGAAATAGCAAATAGAATAAAAACCAAAAGAGAAAACATGTGAATACTGCAACCAGAAACAGAGTCTTAACGCAAACTAGTTGGAACCAAATGATGAAGTGGTCTCCATTGTGTCAATGTGGTGAGAGTGCAGGAAGCTCTTCAACTTAATTGGATCCTCATATGTGGTAGTTTTATTATTGAACGTCACTTTAAACAAGCAAGGGTGAAAAAGACCATATCTTGCACCCAACGAGCGTAATTGCGGCCGCAATGCTAGAAATTCTTTGCGTCGGTCAGCCGTCGATTTGGCGTAATCCTGAGAAAAGAACAGAGAATTTCCTGACCAAATTATACGATTCATTGCCCTAGCTGCTGATAGAATCTTTAGGAGGTCAGTATATTCCAAAAAGTACAAGATCACTCCTCTCGGTTTGTGTGGCGACGAAGAAGATGTTTGACGCATTGGTGGGCCTAATCTGTGAGCTCTCTGTATATTCAACATGGTGCCTTCAGGTAGCTTAAGGAGCGTTGGAAGGAAGGATTTAAAGAAGGTGGGCGGATCCGAGCCTTCTGTCCCTTCAGGAAGACCATAAATTCGAAGGTTATTCCGCCTATTTCTTTTTTCCAACTGCTCAACTTGTTTGTGAAGTACGGAGACCTGTGAACAAAGAGAGTCTACTTTAGAAGTAGATGAAGATAAAGAGCCAAAGTTCTGCTCTAACGTGTTAACTCGTTGATCCATTGCTGACCATTTGTCAGAGAGCATCTGAAGTGTGGATTTGGTCTCTTCCATGAACGGACGTAGAGCTCTAATCTCCTCCAGTATTAGATCCATTGTGACAGAAGCAGTCTGTTTAGGTGGAGAGGGAGGATCTTTTTTCAATCTTTTTGTAGAAGCTTTGGAAACAGTAGAGACTGAGGCAATCTGTGAAGGCAATGCACCTTTGGACGATGAAGCAACTGAATCCTCCATGGATAAACAATTATAGCGTGAGCTGAGATGAATCAAAAATTCCCGAGGAGAAGGTGTAGATATCTGTACAGTTCTAGATGTCCTACCCATAGACTTGAGAAAACCAATCCAAAGACATAGAACAACAATGTGCAAGAGAAGAAATGCCGTATTAAGAGCAAAAATAACGTGAAACCAAGACTAGGGCAAACCGCTCTAGCACTGTAAGCATAGCAATATTAAAACAATAATAACAAAAAAGATACTGGAAAGATATAGCATAACATTATGAAAATGTAGTTGAGAGCAATAAATGCGACCAATACATTTAATGTAAGTAACTTAATGAGTAAACATATATTAAGCTAAAAGTCTTCACAGCAATGAAGTAAAACAGTATAGGAGTTCAGTCAGACTCTTCAGAGAAAAAACTAATTTCAGTCTCTGTCTCATAGTATTTGCAAAGTTCCAAGGAGAGTCTTAATAGGAAGTCAGAAAATTTAGGAAAACTTTTAGCACCGATGTTCAGGTCATCAATTATTCCATTAACGGCACGTCATGTCTCGGGCAGCACAGGAAAATCCCTTAGAACTCCTCGCCTCCTCATGCAGGTCACGGGAGAGCCGCTATCTTCCTCGGCGCAAGCCACGCCCCCCCCCTTCCGACCACCATCCTAATAGACCCCAAAGTCTTTCATATTCTGCTAAAGAAAGAGTGAGATTCTCAGCCCTCGTGGCAATTGTCTGTGTCACATTGCTCGTCATGAGCACTGAAAGAGTTAATGATAGTACCACTTTGACAAAAATAAAAATCTCGATTCATTGCTGGGATTTGTGTTTTTTTCATATCTCTATTGTGTTTTTTTCTTCTCTGAACCTGTGGGCGGGATCCAAGCCCAATATGTTCCTTTGCTTTCTATTGCTCTGCAGAGCAAAGACTCACATTTATAATAAATTATGCACACCAAATATAACAATTGAAAAAATATGTCTGTTATGACTCAAATGGATATATATTTAGTTTCCAGAAGCTAAATGGAAGGAGTTAAATGTAGAAATTAATACTTACGTTTATATAAGAGAAAAAGCTCTTTGCATACTATGCATTTGTTCATATGATCCCTTTATATGGCTGTCAGAACATCGAGAAAGACATTTTTTTCCTGCCAATTTTAGCTATGATATTTTTGAAGGAAGATATTCAGCAATCGATATTTTGCGAGATACTTCATCTGTATGTGATATTAAATCATAATATAAACACGTTTTCTATAGAACTTCATATCACACTTCTGCCATTTCTGGGAGCTAAAAATAACATTGCATTACTATCACCCAATTTAACGATAACTCTGTGTATGGCATGCTGTGTATGCATGTTGAATAATGAAGTGTGGTTCTAGCTACCAAGCAATGGAACACTGTTCTATACCGATGAAGATAAAATGCAGTGGGAGAGGTCATACAAGGGTCATGTTGATGCATTGTAGGGTTACACCAAGGAACACCACAGCAGGGAGGGGGAAGTGGCCAGGTGGGATACTCTGCGCTGTTTCAGCTGGGAGTTCAAGATTCATTTCTACTCTATCCTATAACCAACCTTAAAAGGATGTTCTTGCTTGGTGTTGAACTCTAGACTGCAGATCACTAGAATGTTAGATGTCAGAGTTTAGCTCACTGAGCCATCGTTACAGCCGTCCTTGTAGATATGACGTGTTATATGTCTCGCCTGCCGTTTGGTTTGTCAGACTGCTGTATAGTGCCTTTTATCTCCTTCAGGGACCCCGCTTTCTGGGAACATTGGAGATTAAAGTACAAAATAAAAAATGATATTCCTGACCTCGATGACCCTTTTCAAATCAGAATATCTCAGTCGAACTGACTCCTGGGGCCTGATTTATGAAAAGTGACGCATCGCTGCGTGAAAACAGCGATGCGTCAATTTTCACTGCGCTCTCCCTGCGACATGATTGATGCGTCATATTTATAATATGACGCATCATGTCGCAAGGAGTTACAGATACATCAGTATTTCTGACGTATTGTAGGCGCAAAAGTGACGCATTGCTGGAGTGTGTCACAAAAGTGACGCAACTCCAGCAATGCTTCCTTTCACATGGGGAAAGCCCCATGTGAAAGGGCCTGCGTCAGTCTTACGCCTGCTGTGAGGCAGGCGCAAGATTTTGACGCAACAGCGTCCTAAAAGTGACGCAGTGAAATCTCATAGATTTCACTGCGTCACTATTATGAGGCTTTTTGCAGGTGAACGCCCCCTCTGCATACATTATACCTGACGCAGGTATAATGTAGCGCAGGGGTTTACAAAGTGACGCATCTGCTTAGATGCGTCACTTTGTAAATAGTGCGCATCAGGAGGCATGTTTTACGCCGCCGATGCGTCACAAAAAGTGACGCATCGGAAGCGCAAAACTCACGCAAGGCCTCATAAATGAGGCCCCCGGTGTCTGGTGTGGGTGTCTACTCTTTGCTTAATTCAAAGTAGTTCCAACTGAACAGATTGCACTGGGGCACAGATAACAAACACTGGCTGCTGCTACAAACTCATTCTCGCTACACTTTTCTGCAGCTAGAAAAATCAGCTTCCATTGCTCCCACGGACACACAATTCGTGATAATAATCAAAACTAAATGCAAAATTATAGACTAAAACGAGTACAAAACTAAAACGAATTCCGAAACAGGGCTACATTTAGGCAATATGTATTTCAACAGCAGCGCACATGCACAATGGTCAAAATACGTTTTGCTCTTATGCAATTAAGAAATAGTGGTATGGCTGCCATTTGTTTTACTCATGATTTCAGGCGTTTCCTCGAGTATAGCTACTGTACCCAAACAGCCCTCTTTCATCTGTGAACATTTCAGCCAATTCTGCTAGATCATAGGGCGAGGCCCAATATGCACAAGGCATATTGTACCAAAAGCCCAATGTAACTGAAAAAGGGACATCGTTCGCATTCCACCAGCTGTGTTTCACATGGGAAAAACATGGTGGTAGGTCAATGGGGGAGCAGGGTGACAAATTCTGGAACACCCTTGACCAACGCCTGAGGAATAATCCAAATTATGCACAAATCAGCAAAATCCTTAAAACAAAATTGCTCAGATGGCCATTGAAATGATATACTGACTGAGGAGCATCGGCGGAAAATTGTCAATTGGGTGTCTCACTTGATCTGCCTGAAGTATCACAGCCCCATGCAACTATCTTCCCTTGTCTTAAACATGTAGGTGCATGAGTTGGCCACTAGTCACCACGCGGGCATTTACAAATCACTAAAATCAGCAAACACTCAATAGCAAGGATGTTATATCCTTTACTGACATTGTGAAATGAAAACTTAATTCCACTGTCTCCATCCCTCTATTTGCAAAAGAAAATCCCATGCTGCTGCAAGGTGTCACCAACCATGTGATGGAGCCGCCTGGCAGCTACACAAGCTTGATTTAAGAAACTAAAATAACAGGAAGGTCACGGAGAAATAGCCCTATAATCTGAAAAGCTTTACAGTTGTTCTGAATGAGGAACGCAAAGCACAGAGGATTAATGTTCGTTTTCACTCGCACATATGTATTTTTGCAGGAAAGGGAAGCATCAGATGGCGAGCAAGGGGGCTTGGGGGCGAGGAGCTTCCAAGATAAAAGCCACCGCATTTTACCAGCATTCACAGCACCGATCTCGTTTAAGCGAAGCCAATTACTGTATTATTGCCTCCCTTTGCACTATGCACAGTAGGGATGTCACTGGATAATGGTTCGCATGTAGAGTTAATCACTTTGATGCATTTCTGACTGATCCAAGCAAATTATGTTTTGGTTCCACTATATTAAACACAAGAGCAGGGGATTATCATTAATAAATCTAAGGCACAGCATGCATAAATCTTGAATAAATCAAATATCAATTACATAGGCAGTATCCGACATCTGCTTTCATCAAATAATATTTGAAATAGGTTTTAATTCCAGTTTGCTGGAGCTGAAGACATTTTTAGTGTGTCTTGCTAAGAGCCTGATTACAAAGGGCTGCCCGCGGTGCAATCTCTGCGGCGTTTGCTAGATTAGAAGGGGGCTGCGTTAGTTTTGCAAATCAGCAATATTGCTTCAGTTCTCATTTAGGTCTTTAGTACATTGTTGCTGGTTACTCATTCATGTAATGCACGTCAGTTCAGGGGTTATTTACTCTAATTTTCTTTGCTCGGATTTGCTCTGTGAAGGTCTTGTGTGGGACCTCGGGTGATCAGGGCTCAGGAAGGGGTGTGCTGACCGAAGTAGTTTTGGAGGGTCCCATTTACACAGCGCAGGTGAAGATGTCATACATTTGCTCACTTGAGATTCCTCCTATATCTGGAGCAAATATCTGCCTTTGTTTGTAATTGTGCTTCTGCACGTAATGGAACCAAGGTGGTATTTCATAAATGCCCTACCTAAATTCTCTCACTAATCCCCCTACCCTGTATAACATTCCTGTGCTACATCCGTTGTGTACAATGTTTCAAAATGATCAAAACAGATCAGTACACTATGCGATGGCATTGCCAAACATTTTAATTTGTGCACTGTATAGTTTTATTAGTAAAGCTGTATGTTATAAATGGGGGTCTCAGGTTGGCAGGTTTGTCCCCTATCCAAGTAGGGACCCTTCCTTCTAGTCAGGTTAAGGGGATCACACTTCCAAAATAACCCTTGCTCACCCCCTTGGTAGCTTGGCACGAGCAGTCAGGCTTTTCTCAGAGGCAACGGGTAAAGCATATGCACATAGCACACAGTGAAAACACTACAAAAGGACATCACACCAGTTTTTTTTTTTAAAATAGCCAATATTTATCTGTGTAAAACAAGACCAAAACAATAAAAATCCAACATATAGTAATCAAAACACGAATATTGCAAAAATAGACTCAAAATACAGTTCCTTGAAGTTGATAGCTCAGTTCAGGGCTATCACAAGCAAACCCAACAGTTCAGGCTAACAACGGCATCTCTGGATAGCTACGGTGTTGTGAAGACCACAAACAGTATCTAGGAAATGCAGGATGTTGTGGACCTTGTGATAAGCTCTAATGAGGCGGCATCAGCAGGCGTCAGTCCCGGAGTTTGGTACAGGAGTCGTCAGGCCCTTGAAACCACACGCAATGTAGATCAAACTCCGTGAGGTTGAAGTCAGGAGCACCGGCGTCAGCCGGCGCTGTAGCTGTGGTGGGAACTGGAGTGGTGCAACATGTAGGTCGCAATGCAGGTAGTGGCTCGATGATGGCATCAACGGTGTCAGTGAGACCAGGGCTGCAGTGCAAAGTGGGACAGTGCTCGTCGCGGTGCTGGCAGGTCATGGTGCAAGCAGTGTTGTCATCTTTGCTGAAGTGCTGTCATCGGTAGACGATCTGAAGTCAATAGTGCCGACATCAGTGGGACAAGGCTGTGGCTGTGGTGTGGGATGGGGGTTGCATCGAGTAACTTATGAGCAGTGCCCCCAGGCCACAGTGCAGGCAGTGCATCGATGTTAGTGAGAAGCGGCATCCTGTGGGATTTCAAGGTGTTGATATGAAGTGAGGAAGTGTGAAGTGTGAAGTGTGGTGCCTCAGTTCACGGTGTGAGCAGCGACTCAGTGGTGTCACTAGGCATCCTCGTCGGTGAGACTAGGGTTGTGGGGCGAAGTGGGGCAGTGCTCTCGGCAGCAGCGTCATTGATGGCGTCGGGTTTCTTTTTCTTCTGTTGCAACACACAACACACGGTTCCCAGTGCTAGTAGCAGATGGTCTTGAAGTCTTTGCCGTTCCTGAGTCTTCTTGAGCAGGGGGCAAGCTCTATATGGAAAAAGGAAAGGGGATTGAGGCTGCTCTGCCCGCACTAGAAACAAAAAGTTCCAATTATCTTTATAAGAGAGAAGGTGCTGGTGATCTGGGACACAATCCCCTGAATCCCAATGGTGGAAGGACAAAGCCTTGTCTCTCCAATATGCTGCACAAAAGATAGACCCCGCACCCTTCAAATTTCAATTGTAATGTTCATACATCAGTATCACTTATTAATCATAAAATTCAGGTAAGCATCAAATTGTTCTCCCAAGAATCTTTCGGAATCAGTTTCTTCCAGAAAAAAGTTCTTTTATTCATCAATCACAACAAATTCAATAGCCAACGCGTTTCGTCCGTGATCGGACTTCTTCAGGGCTATACAAAAAAGAAATATACAGGATAAAATATTTACATATACACAAATATATACAGCATTATTACATACATACCAAATATGTATCCATTAAAACCATACACAAAAATAAAGAACCAGATAATTCAAAATGCATTATATTAGTAACATTGAAGTTCTTATTCAAGGGAGAACATGGATCTGAGAGCACAAGGTCACAGGGACCCCAATATAAACACTGTAATAGTATTAAACAACTAGTATACGCAATTAAAGCTTGTTGTGTCTAATGACACCATTATGAAGACTTCATTATATAAGCTCTAT
The DNA here is from genome assembly GCF_964261635.1 of Lissotriton helveticus. NCBI lineage: Eukaryota > Metazoa > Chordata > Amphibia > Caudata > Salamandridae > Lissotriton > Lissotriton helveticus. The sequence goes on along the minus strand of NC_136067.1, from coordinate 1,611,133,452 downwards.
AAAGATGGTCAAGATCTATATATAAAACAAATACCTTGCTCAGTTTCTCCTTTAACTTTAAGAATAAGTATTCCTCACCTACGTAAGACCTGGTGATCTGAAAATACAACAATATGTACTTAGTAAGCAGCAAAGCTCTAACATTAAACCTTTATTCATTCAATAATTTAAAAACGAGAACATTTATTCAAAATTTCAATGTTGTTCCCATTGATCATCATTATAATGTATCCACATTTCATTTGACGCATGTTATACTCTTAAATCTGCAACATGATATCACTCCATGCTTCTACTAAGCAGGACTTAGGCGTATCAGTGAACATTGATCTTATGCTTTTTTCTCTTTCCTGTCAGGACTATTCATATAAACCCAAGAGACCATACTTTTGACGCGAAAACCAAACCGGAGAAAACAGTTCACTCAACAGACTTCATTTCCACTTATGTGTCTCTTAACACTATATTTGCAGTTACTTACAGCATGTGGCCTGAACAATCAAACTTCGATATAGTAGAATGTTCCAAGATAAAAGATCTTTCAATGTGGAAAGCCTGTGAAGGGAGGCAAAAAGGAAAAAAACACTTGTTTGGTATATGTCCTTTTCATTGGGCATAGTAAATAAAACCTTGATCCCACTCCGTATTCAAATTTGTATATTCAATATTCATGTTGCTCTAAATTATTTGCCTAATAAGAGGACAATTTAATAAAAAATCGAATACACGCGAAACTGAGTCCACCATCTTGGACTAGTCAAAAAGGCATATATCAATACGAGTCTTTCCCAACGATGATAATATGTACCCATCGTAAAGACAATAATTCAACTTGTAGGCAAGTTGTCAGTGCCTGTGTTATTGTGGGACTAACTCCAAGTGTATCGAAACTAGTAATGACGAATGCAGTTGCCCAAACGATGTTAGCGGCCATCTTAGCTTGGTCAAAAGCTTTTTCTTTTACAGAATCTATTTTAAGTGACTAAACAAAGAATACATTTCGAAATCAATGAAGTACCTAACAGACATGGCAACTAACGCTAGAATTGGTCTCCAGCAGACAGAAACTTACCGCAAAATCTGGTTCGAGAAAAGGCACACAGACCCACGAGTTTATATACCAATAATTTAGGCAATCAATCACCAATTAACAAGAATAAATTGGTAATTAACCCCATTAAGGTCGGGTGTTTATGACGTGTCTCGGTTTTCGCTTTAGGAGCGCCATTTTGGGTCAGTCACACTAAATGTCTATGTAGTCCTAGATAAACGCGGCCATTTTAAACAGGTCATTCTCAAATGTAAATAGTCGGCCATTTTAGCCTAGTCAAAAGAGTCCGTGTCGAGGCCATAAGTTCAATGTCACAAAATAAAAATGTAAATAAAACACAAATCCTGAAGATGAATTGGAAATTTACACTATCAGAGTCGTCTTTTTAGTTTGTGTATTTGCGTTTGAGACACCTTTTAATATGCCAACACAGAAAGTCACAAAGACCTTCAATTTACGGAGACTATCCAGATCTAGTCAGATATTGATCTAGAGCATCTGCCATTTTAGCCTAGTCAAGCTAGTGCATGTATGTTTGATAAAAAGTCAAGAGAACTTTATATGGGGATTTTTTGCAGATGTTGAGATATTTACGAAAGTTATTTGAATAATCGACCAGCTACATATACTTTATAGATGTAGTCAACAAGAGCATTTTATAGTTAATACTTCCGTAAACAGTTAACCTAATGGTTAACTAACATTCATATCGGTTTAGCATAAGTTGTAATTCGGGATAAACAGTTAAAAAGACTAATCTATGGTTTCACAGCAAGTTCTACATGTATATTGAATTGAATCAAATTATGAGAACTGATATACATCGAACAAATATGGCAAGGCTCATTGGAAAAGATCTGTTCAATACAGACAAACAACAGTTTTAAATTAACAGAGGCCATACAGTCAGAAATAGGCATTTTCATTGACACTTACAAAAAATGATGAAATTCATTGTTAATGTTAAGCCCGTGACTCACTGATCGCAGTCTACAAATCCAGCGAGCCTCTAACTGTCTAAGATAAGTAGTCCTATCACCTCCCCGGGTATTAGTCAATGCTCTATCAAGTGCATGAAACCTAATATCCTTTTTTAGGGGCAAGCTCTACCTCAAGCCCTTGGAGAAACTCAGGAAAATCAGTTTCAGAAAGTCCAATCCAGTCCTTTCACTGCCCAAGACAGAAGCAGCTACTGCAGGCCAACACAGTAAAGTACACAACAAAGTGGTAATTCCTCCTAACAGCTTCTCTAGCCCTTTTCTTGTCATGTTCCTTAGTTCAAACGAGTTCTAAAGTTCTTGGGTTTTGGCCAGAATATTTATAATTCTATTCCCTTTGAAATTTTAGGTAGAAAGTCTCCAAGCTCAGTAAAAACCAGTTCTGTCTTCCCTAGTCCAGCTTCACTACAGGAGGTGGAGACAGCATTATGCAGAGCAGACACAGCCTATTCAAGTGCTAGTGAAAACTCCTCCCACCACTCTAAATGCAGACAGGACTATTCAGCCTGGCTATGAGCTACCCAGGAAAGGCAGTACACACCTCAATCCCCCCTTGTGGCTGTCTAGTGTAAATGCACATCCCCAGCTTTTGTCACTCGAAAACCAGGCCGGCAGAGGCACACAGGATAGTTACACAAGAAGATGCTGACTTTCTAAAAGTATAATAACAAAATAGGGCAACCCAATATTCCCACGGAGCTGGGTATAATCAATAACACAAGAAAAAGGTTCCTGCAGGACTTATTTCACATTATTTAGCAATTTATATGTATGTCATAACAATGAACATAATCAATAGAGAACAAGAGATTATCAGTAATTTGATCAGTGTATTTTATATAATGACATAAGATATATACAAAACATATCCTATTTAATCAGCATAGGTAAACATCCATATGACAATTCATGTGCGGCAAATCAAAAGTAAACTGCTACCTCTTTCTTGTGTTATTGACTTTCTAAAAGTGGCACTTTGAAACACACAATTTAAACACCTTTACTAAAAGATGTGTTACTAAATTCTGAGATCAGGGAGACTAAACTCAATTTCTCTGTCTTTTCCCAATTAAAAGTTATGCTTGTAAAATGTTATAAGGCAGCTCCAATCACCAATTGTAAAGACAGCCTTTATAATCAATAGTGAAAATAAAATGCACAGTATTTCACTATCAGGAGATGTAAAACACACTACTACATGTGTTTCACACACTGCACCCTACCCATGGCGCTACCTTGGACCTCAACTCACACATGAAAGGGGACAGGGTCTACACACTACTCTTCCACCCCGAACCTCCTAAAGCAAAACCTGTATACACAAAGAGGGGTGGAGAGGAAAAAGAAACTTGTACAAGAGCGTCTGAACAGTGACACACAAGTGTATTGTGAAAAACTGCCTTCACTCACACACAATGTGTGTGACATGCTTCATCATCGGGTCTGCTGTGACGCTCAGGCGTAGCCATGCACTGAGCGGAGCATAGGGAGGGAAACATAAAATCCAAAAGCAAGACTAAATACAAACAATTAAACGTGAAAACAGTGTTCACGATACAATATAACAAACCAGGACTGGGTACAGTGATAGAAGAAAGATTGCAGTGGGGAATAGTGAAGTTAAAACTGGCTCCTGGATACCTGGTGAAACTTTAATGATAGGTTCCAAGGTCAGGATTAAAAGTAACGGATGGTAGTGCTGAGGTAGGATATTAGGACCCCCTAACACCCCTCCTTTACTGCTACAGGCAACATGTTTTGACCTATGCGTGCCCTCAAGTTGGTTGGTCACATCGGTCTTCCTCAGGACGTCTGCCTGTCCCAGTCTCATATAGTACCCCCTTATCTTAGTCTGGTGCTACAAGGGTAATGATCGCTTTACCAATCAATTTGGGTCCATGTGGAGGCAGCTCCACCAACACAGATGACAGATACGAGTTTACTGAGAATATAAACCCGACTTGGCGTCTGGGGGGTGAGGTTCCAGGGAACACAACTGCTGCGATGGAAGACCCCAACACCATTCGTGCCCCTCTCAACGCCGCGGCTACCTTGGACCTACCTTAGGGGTGACTTACATGTAGAAGGGAAGGTAAGGGCCTGGCCAGTGGATGCACTTGCCAGGTTGACATGACAGTTACAACTGTAGGCAGACTCTGCCGTGGCAGGTCTAAGACACCTTTGAAAGGCTAAGTATGGGTGGCACAATCAGTGCTGCTGGCACACTAGTAGCATTTCATTTACATGCCCTGGGCACACACAGTGCACTGTACAAGGGACTTAATAGTAAATCAAATATACCAGTCATGGAAAATCAATCATAACCCAATTTGCAGTAGGAGCACTTGCACTTTAGAACTGACTAGCAGTGAAAAAGGGTGCAGAGACACTAAACCAGCAAAAACAAAGTCCAGTATACCATAAAAAAGCAAGAGGTCAGAAAGCAAACATACAGGGGAATCACACCAAAAGATGCCAGGTCTAACATTGTATGTCTGTGAAAATGTAATGGTCATTTCAATTGAAAATGTGTGGTTTCTAATTGCATTGCGTTACCACCCCATGCATACTCCACACATTGTCACTTCACTCTACACCACTCCACTCTACAACACTCTACTCCACTATATACCCCTCCACTCTACACCACTCAACTCCACTATACGACACTGGACTCCACCATACTCCAGTCTACTTTACTCTATACCACTTCAATCTGGGCCACTCTACTCCACTTTGTGACACTCTACTCTATTGCACTCCACTCCACGACACTCAACTCCACTCTGTGACACTCCGCTAAATGAAACTCTACACCTCTCTACGACACTCTACTCCCCTCTATGCCGCTATACATGACCACTCTAGACCACTCTACTCCACTCTAAAACTCTACTCAACTCTATGTCACTCCACTCTACTCCACACCACTCTAGTACTCTCCTACATTCTATGACTCTATGCCACTCTACACCAATCAATGACACTCTGCTCTACAACACTTTATTCCATTCTACACCTATCAAATCTACTCAATGACACACCAGTCTACGACACTCCACTCTACTCTACTCTTAACAAATCTACTCCCCTCTTCGACATTCTATCCCACTGTCGTGTCTGTACCCCACTAACCTTTAGCTATGCTGAACAACAGCCATGCTGGTGTACAACATGGCTAAAACAAAGTGGCAGGGCCAGTGGCTTTTTTATAGGTGAGACCTATTGTCTTTTCCAATGCTTGTTTTAAATGCAGCCTGTTTTCCTTAAATGAAAATGGGATACATTTAAAAATAAAACATGAAATGTTTCATTTATATTTTTTAAGAGTCGGCAGTGGTCAGTGTGACCACTGCCTGCTCTTTTTTTATTTTTCAAACGTTATCAAAGGTGAAAGGGTTACCACCAACTTTGAATTGGTGGCACAGTGTGAATGGTTTGTGATCACATATTGGTTGCTCAACATTAGTACATACCATTCAGATTCCCTATTTGGAAGGGATGGCCTGAACACACCCCTTTCAAATAGCCAGTCTGTTTTTGTTTGCAAACCCAAACTGCGATTTGGTAACAAGATACCGAATTGCAGTTTAATGTTTGTACATTACAAACAGCATTTTTGCTGTCATAAATGGCTCGATTCTGAGAATTGGGCATTTTGAAACATCAAAATGCTTTGTACATCTAGCCCTTAGTTCCTTTTTTCCCATTAAAGTTTTCTCTATTTTTCTAAATTAGTTTTGGAATGTTATTGTGTTGAGTTCTTTACTTTAAAATTGTTGAACGTTAACATACAATTTACTGAAGAGAGTCTGCTGTAAGTGCCAGAGGTTGAGCAGAGATTGTCTCCAAACAATATTTTGACTTAACAAGAGTGGATTTATTGCATAGGTAAGCGTACCACTTACAAATTAATAATCCCATTTTTGACACTTACAATGTGCATCACCTTCATGAAAATAATTTTCAGAATGGAGGAAGACCCCCTTTTGATTTTGAGGTAATTCCTGTCCCATTCCAACTCTATACCAATCCTACAACTGCTCTTAACATGAGTATATTTGCAAAGTGGGCACTCAACTTCAAATTCAAGTGGTTTTTAAATAGCTAAAGTCAATGAGTTTTAGGCTGTTCACCTTCTTTTATAGGTAGAACCACAATGAAATGCCTGCCATCACACCCTAACTGGGTGAAGATATGATTGTGTAATTTCTATCATATTGACAGAATTTCATTATTAGCGAATGTGCAGCAGTACAATTCTGCCAATCCTGATTTTATGAATCAGAAATGTGAATCTACACCCGCAAGTTGATTTACCTGCACACAAGAATTATGGCTATTTGGATATTTAGGGCCTAATTTAGATTTCGGCAGATGGGTTACTCCATCACAATGGTCATGGATATCCCGTGCGCCAAAATATGAATCCCATAATATCCAATGGGATTTCTATTTTGGCGAATGGCATCTCTGTCACGGTTGTGACAGAGTAACCCGTCCGCCAAAATCTAAATCAGGCCCTTAGTCACGCTAGACCAGTACAAAGTCAAAAGTTCAGGCTGATCATGATGGAGCTTGGGTCGGCTACGGGAACCCAGTAAGGCATTCTGTACAGAGTATAGTAAATCCTGGTTTGCAGAGTATTGTGAGGATCCACATCAAATATGCTCCATGCAGCCGAAGCGATGTGTCAGTTCAGAGATGTGATGAGGCTGCGATGTGAAGGCCTGCATAATCATCGAGTATCCCGTGAATGGGGCCTGAAATGTGAAGTCTGCTGTAGAGGATGCAGCACGCAGTTGGGGCAATGGATGAGCTGCAAGGATGCTATGTGAAATCCATCATTGTCATCGAGGCTGATGTCCATGAGGGATGAGAGGGCATGTACTAAAGATTTGTTGTGCAGTCGGAGTGATGTGATGGTTTTGAAGAGCTGTGATGCAATGGAGGTCTTTGCGATGGATCTTATACATACAGCAATGGAGTTGCGTCAGTTCTGCTTGATCCACAAAGGCTGGCAAAGCACCTTAAGCCCACTTCCAGGGGTCCAGGACTGGGGCAAGTAGCACAGCAGGTAAGCAGTTCCTTCAGAGCAGCAGTCCAGCAGAGTGTCAGTCCTTTCAGCAACACAGGAGTATTTTTGCCTGGCAAAGTATCCAAAAGACCAGAGGTGTACTGAAGTGGTGGTGTCTGAGGTTCAGTATTTATACACAGTTTTATCTTTGACGTGGGGAGAAGCTTCTACATCCTTTCCTTTGAAGTTCACAGGTGAACTGCATTTCTGGACCTGGTTCCAGACTAACTAAAGGGGGTTTGCAGCCAGCCGCGGTCGGCAGTAGGAGTTCCTGCAGGGCGGTGATGTGGGGAGGGGGAGGGGCAGGGTGGCGGGTAGTAATGTATGGATTACGGAGTTTTACAGGTAAGTACACATATAAATAGATGAAACAAATTTCGTTGTGCACACTGCATCCCATTTGGTGATGCAGTGCACGCAACGAAATTCGTTTTATGCATTTATATGTTTACTTACCTGTTAAACTCCATAATCCATACATTACTACCCCCCACCCTGCCCCCCCTCCCCACGTCACTGCCCTGCAGAAACTCCTTCTGCCGACTGCGGCTGTATGCAGCCCTTTGTGTGGAGACAGGACAGAGCCTATTCAGGTGTAAGCAGAGCAGGCCCAGCTCCTCCCTCCCATCTTACCAGTGATGGCCCATCCAGTCACACCTAAGCTCCCCCTTGTGTGTGTGGTTGTCTAGGAGGAATAGGCAAAACCCAACTGTCACACACATCTAGTCATGTGACCCCGAGACAGGATGCAGGAACCAAAAGGCTGAGGCAAGAAAATGCCTACTTTTTAAAAGTAAAAAGAACAAATGATGGACAGAATGCTGAACAAATCAAACATTCACCCAGGCACAGATCTGAGATTAATCCATCCTTTATTTTGCTCACCACGCCACATGCAAATCAGTCTTGTCCCTACTCCCCATGGGAACAGTCCAGCCTGAACTGCCAGGCAAGGTCCTCCTTGGACCGAAACAAGCTAGCTTAAATCCAGTGGCACAGTGAGCATGGGACCCACATCTGGGCATACCTTCCCACTTAGGGCGACAAAAAACAAATGATAGGCAGAATGCTGAACAAATCAAACATTTACCCCCAGTCACAGATCTGGGTTTAATCCATTGTTTTTTTGCTCATCACACCACCCCAGTTTAGACCCAGCCATATGCAAATCAGTCTTGACCCTACTCACCATGGGAACAGTCCGGGCCAAAATGACAGACTGTGTCCTTACTGGACTGGAAACAAGCTTCCGGGTACCGGATTCGGTGTTTCACTCCTCATCAGTCAGGCTACCTTGAATCCAGCAGCACAGTGAGCATGGGACCCACATCTGGGCATACCCTTCCCACTTAGGGCGACAAATTAAAAAAGGACAAATGATGAACGGAATGCTGAACAAATCAAATAGTCGCATAAGTCACAGATTTGGTTTCACTCCACTGTTTTTTTGCTCACCATGCCATCCTTTTGTGAAAAGTGTGTTCAAATGCAGCAATCTTTGCCCATAAACACATGTTCATCAAAAAGGAAAAAAATACATTCCTGAGGAGGCCCTTGATAGAGGTAGTTTTTGGAAGAGCAATCTTTCTTTTCTTGGTGGGTGAGGGGATATTCGGAACTCACAATGTAATGACTGTGCTATTTTAACTCTTTTTTTATTTGATTTGTTTCTTTTAAATTGGTGATATTTTAATTGTCTGATAGTACACAATGGCTGTTTATTCTTATATCTTATGCACTGTAGATACAAATAATTAAGACTATGAAACCAATACTATGTTCACATTTTGTCAGGTGTAAAAAAACTTTATACATTGTTTTTCATTAAACCCTGTAACAATTACATAATAAATTGTCTTTATTTCGAGTATAGTTGTGACATTGGTACTCATCTGTTATAAAAAGAAATCGAGGCCTAATCTATTTAGGCATGAACATCACTGTATGGTAAAAACAAATTACAGTAGAGTCGGGCTCTCACATTGCCAGGTTCATACAAATGTCTCCTCTTTAAACAATAGAATAGATAACTACCATTTCAATTCTTGGTTGTGAACTATTTTCTAAAATGTCACTGTCATCAGATGTAAGGGAGACATCTATGGACCTTTGCTGATTTTTTGCATTGATACAGTTCAGTATAACAAATTGGAATCTATGTGCATGTTTCGCACATTCTGCAGTATACCCACATTTGACTATACTGCATAAGCTGTGAATTTGGAAACTCACAGGTTCAGAAAGAGCGAGAATAAAGGTCATGATATTTCTTGTTTCACATTTGGAAGCGACTTCAATTAAAGTGCTTAAATTATTTATTCACAGCCAATGCATTTATTGTATATATTTGCAACAAACGTATATTTATGAAAAGTAGTGGCATTATTACCTGAAGGAGTAAGGAAAGGCACATTACATACAATTATGTTAATAAACCATTTATTTTCTTCTCTTATAGTGCTGTGAATTTTAAGAAACAGTTAGTTTCCATTAACAACAGTTAATTGTTATGTCTGGTCTTTGAGACTGCGTTAAGTGTCTTGCCAGATTATTTTCCAAAGCCTTCATACATAGAGGGCCCTTTGGTCAGCAGGCTTCATCTATTGTTTTGTAAAATTGTCATTCACATTTTACTTTTGTTCTCCTCAGCATCCAGGCAGCATTGACCAGCACACTTTACCCAGTGACTCCCTTCACTGAGTGACAGCACAAAGCTGTTACATCTTGCGCATATCTACTTAAAAATAGTTCCTTTCTATTCAGTGTCAAATTTCCTTCAGTGTGCGTTTTTATTTTTATTTTATTGTCGAATATGATTTTTAAAAATGGCTAGTTTGCTTGCAATTCAAGTGCCCAGTTACATCGTGATATTACCTGTCTTCTTTATGAAATTGCTGTTTTAAAGTGTTTTTCAGAAATTGTAACTTAGTAGCTGCCTGCAATGTGAGTGATTTGTTGGATGATGGTTTTCTTTTTTTGTCTTCATATGATATAATATTAACGATGAAATGTATCGCACGACAGAAAGGCATACTTTAACATAAATCACTAGTATAACAGCTCATGATTGAATTATCTGTATGTTTATCATTTTTATTGCAAGCCTATGGTGGGCACATTTCTGTGGTGGTGAGTTTCCTTTTCTTTGCATAGGCTTGCTATGAAAATGTAAAACAAAACATTGTTAAACATTCCATCAGAATGGCAAGGTCATACCTCTTGGCTTTGCAAAAGCTTCTTGGGTTTATTGTTAAGAATGCTAAAATCTCTAAGCAAGAAATCTAGAAAATGCTGTTATGTCCTGCAATACCCATTGCACTATACACACTGGTCTAACTTAACCTCATATACATGTGCATTTGTAAAGTGCACTTTCACTCAGAAGGGATTTTTGGTGCGGAATAAAAATTGCTTGTTGTACCAAAAAGCAATAGTACTCATGTTATTGACCTCAGAAGGATGAAAGGCTGTGTGGACCGTCCTAGATTTGAACCTGTGAGTATAAGGTCAACACAGACCTCTGCTGTGGAACAGTAGTCCACTGAGACACCGAACAATATGTACCTTCTTACTTACCTACCTATCTGCCATACTTTAAAAACGTACTAGTTGTATTTGTTATAGCTGTCCTATCATACCTTGTGATGACCTGTCTTCCTAGGTATTCTGGTTCCATGTTGGAACCTAGTGTTTGGAACCATATGTCACCAAGGTTCCCATTACTGGTAATTCCAGGATTGTCAGTTGTTAGCTGACTGTTGGCTGGGGCTGAATAAATGATACTTGCTTATCTGATCTTGGCCTGTCACAACTTTATTACACTGGCGAGGTTTGAGGAGAGGTCTACGTGTGCAAGTCAGCCTCAACAACAGGTATAAAATAAAAAGAAGAAAAAAACACTCACTTGGCTGCTGTCTGGAAGAAGGAAAGCTGATTGGCATCTTCCAAGGTGGATTACAGCAAAAACGAAGGAAGCGCTGAAAATATAGAAGAAATAGACGAAAACGCGGCGAAAATCGGCAAAGGTAGACAATTTTCTTTGATTTACTAAGGAAAGGGTGAAAAAACGGAGTTTAAGCGTGACGTCGATTTTCGTGGGTAAATTCCCAAAGAAAAAAGACTGTTTGTTGGAGGAAAGTGGCAGACATCTTTGAATGGGAGCGTTTTGAAAAAAAAAAAGAAACAAGCCCAATCAGCCGAAGAAAGAGGTCTGATTGTTGTGTGGCGGCCATTTTGGGTCGGACTGAAAAAAAAACAAGCCCAATCGACTTATAAAAAAAGACCAAGTGCATATGAGGAGTTGGTGGCGGGCATTTAAAAAAATTTTTTTTGTCGTTTTTCGAATTCATAAAGAAGAGGACAACGAGAAAGGCAGGAAATTCGGCATTTCAACAGGAAAAACGGTAATTGTGAAAATGGCATTATAGGAGTTTGTATTTGACATAAAAACAGACCTGTTGATAAAAAAAAAGTAGAAAAGAAGAAGGAGTGAAGTCGAAGGAGCATTTTGGACAGACTAAAGGGCATAAGCTGGAAAAGCGACAAGAGGTGCTGAAGAGACTAATCAATCTCAACTGAATGTGTGACTTGAAGCCTGTCAACGGTGATAGGCACACCTTATGAGGGAAGGGTGGAGGTACTTTGAAGGTGAATTATAAAGGTGGAAAAAGTCAAGGTATATTAAGGTGAATAGGAGTAGCAAAATGCAGAATGTAACTGCGCCTCCTTTCTTTCTGATGGAACCAGGGGAACCACTGATTAGGTGGAAAAAGTGGAAGAAAATATTCGAAAACTATGCGAGAGTGTGTGGTGCGAATTTGAGTGGCGAAAGGAAGCATGCATTGTTAATGCATTGTTTGGGAAGAGAAGGCCAGGAAATTCTGGAGACGCTTCTAGTTCTTTCACATGCAGATCAAAGAGGATTGAATGAGTATGAGGTATGTGCTAGGCAGTTGGATTTGCACTATCTTCCTAAAGTGAGTACCATCATGGAAAGGTACTATTTCGGGTTACGAGAGCAAGGCAAGGAAGAGAGTGTTGAGGACTACATTACTGGGCTCAGAAAGTTGGCATCAAGTTGCAAGTTTGGGGTTTTGGTAGAAGAACGAATTAGGGATCAGTTTGTTTTGAGGTGTGTGAGTGATAAAATAAGGGAAGAGTTGTGGCTAAAGGATGAACCTGCACTTGAAGAAGTGGTAGGTATCGCAAAAAGGGTTGAACACATGTTAAAATGCGTTGGAGAACTAAGCAAGGAGAAAAAGGATGAAAAGCCAAGTAGTTCTTCAACACAAGAAGTGGTGTGTCAGGCTGTGAAGAGAGAGGACGAGAAGAAGAAAAAAGAAGTGTGTGAGGAGGAAAGGTTGAAAGGGGAGGTTGATGGTGGTATTTCTAAAACACAGACAAGTAAGAAATTCACAACTCCTTTTCAAGGAACTTGTTACAGATGTGGGAGATATGGGCATATGGCAAATGCGAGAGAGTGTCCTGCCCTTAAATTCAATTGCAACGTGTGTGGAAGAAAGGGACACATTGGTAGAAATTGCAGAACAAGAGTTGGGAGAGAAACGAAGACTGAGACTAAGTTAGTTAGCTTTCAGATTAATGATGATGTTGTAGAGCATCCTTCTGATTATGTGTTGATTGGGGAAGCACGTGTGTTGATGAAATTTGATTCATGCTCACATGTCACTTTTATTTCAAACGAGGTGTTTGAAAATGTGTTTGGAAATAAAAAGACTTTGTGTAAACCGGATATAAGACCAACAGGTTATCAAGAACATCCCATAAAAATAATGGGTTACTTTTTTGACTGCATTGAATATAAGGGAAGGTATACAGAAGCAAAAGTTTATGTAGTAAACAGGGGAGACAACTTGTTGAGTTGGTCTCATCAGGAAAGGTTGGGTGTGAGTCTCAATCCAAATGCTCATCCAGTTATTCAAGTACAGGCTGTAGACAATGTGGAGAACAAGTTTATAAAGAACTTTAAAGAGTTGTTCAGTGAAAAACTAGGATGCATAAAAGGTTACAATCACAACATCAAACTGAAGTTGGGTGCAGTACCTGTTGCTGCTAAAGAAGGCGTATTCCAATTTGTGTAAAAGATGCTGTGGGTAAAGAGATTGAGAAGTTGTTGTCGACTGGGGTTATACAACCAGTAGAAGCAATTGAGTGGCTCGCACCAATTGTGGTCGCGAGGAAGCCTAATAATGAGATTCGGCTGTGTGTTGACCTTCGTGCTTTAAATAAAGAGGTAATAGTTGACAAGTACCCTTTGCCAAACATAGAGGAGTTGGTTTCTACATTAGATGGGGCATGACATTTTACCACCTTAGATATGGCTTCAGCCTATCACCAAGTTCCGCTAAAGGAAGAGTGTCAAGAGCTTACTAGTTTCATTACACCAATGGGTGCATTCAAGTTCTTAAGAATGCCTTTTGGGCTGGTTTCAGCAGCCTCGGTATTCCAGAGAATTATGGAAGATCTGTTCAAAGGAATACCGGGGGTAAGATGTTATCAGGATGATGTTCTCATTTCTGGTAAGAACGAACAGGAACATGATGAGAGGGTTTGCCTTGTGTTGAAGAAAATGTTGGAAGTTGGTTTAACTCTGCGTCAGAGCAAGTGCAAGTTTGGTGTCAATGAGCTAGATTATTTGGGCCACCATATCTCAAGGAAGGGCATATCTCCAAAAAAGGATCTTGTAGAAACAATTGAAAAGTTGAAGGAACCAAGCTCAAAAGAAGAGGTTTCATCATTTTTGGGCATGGCAGAATTTTACAATAAGTTCGTCAGAAATTTCGCAGATAAGACTGTTAATCTGAGTAAAATCATGTGTAAAAATGCTGTGTTTAATTGGACTGAGGAGTGTAGCAGAGAGTTTGATCAGGTGAAGATGGATCTGAGGAATGCACCAAATTTGCAGGCGTTTGTTCCAGGGGATCCGACGTTTATTGTAACAGATGCTAGCAGTAAGGGTCTGGGTGCTTTGTTGTTACAGGTGAGGAAAGACAAGGAGGTCCTGATAGCTTGTGCTTCGAGGTGTTTGAAGGGGGCGGAGTTGAATTACTCTGTCATAGAGAAAGAGGCACTAGGTATATATTGGGCTGTGAATAAATTCAGGAAGTTTGTTTGGGGTTCCTCCTTCACCGTCAGGTCTGATCACAAACCACTAAAGGAGGTCTTCGAAAAAAAGGGGTTAGACTCCATCTCAGCAAGAATAAGGAGATGGGTAATTTCGTTGCAGGAGTTTGTGTTCAAGTTTGAGTATATACCAGGAAAAACTAATGTCTCGGCAGATTGTCTGTCAAGGTTGGTGGATGTGGTAGAGAATGGTGAGGAAGCTTTGGCTGACGATTTTGAGGGTGATTTAAAGGTGTGTGACGTTACCTTGGGGGCGGTGAAAGAAGATGTTTGGAGAGAAGAGCTGAGTAAGGATGAGTTGAAGGAGGTCATTAAATTGTTGGAAGGTGGTAGGTCTCGTTCTTTAAAGAAACCTTGGTCTTTGATTGCTGATGAGTTGGCAGTGGTGGATGGTTTACTCATGAGAGGTACTAGGTTAGTTCCACCAGTTAATCTCAGAAGTATTCTGGTGGACATGTCTCATGAGGGACACTTGGGTATTTCAAAGACGAAAGAACGCATACGAATGGACTTTTGGTGGCCTGGTATCGATTTGTTGGTGGAACGCACCGTTAGGGATTGCTCTTCTTGTCAGGCAAGTGATAAAGTTTTGAGGACGAGGTCTTCTCCAATGGTTTGCAGGAGGTTGCCTGGGTCCCCCTGGGATGAAATTGCAGTTGATATTGTGGGGCCTTTACATGGTGAGCACCAAACTCCATTTATGTTGGTTTTATTGGATTTGTATTCTAGATGGGTTGAGGTTAGTTTGGTAAGGGAGATTACAAGTGAGTCTGTTATTTCCTTTTTGGAGTCTGTCTTTAAACGTGAGAGTTTTCCGAACTCCATTCTTTCTGACAATGGGCCACAATTTTGTTCAGGGAAAGTTGAGGAGTACCTCAGTAAGTGTGGCATTATTCACAAGAGGATTTCTTTGTATCACCCTGAGGCAAATGGTGCTTTGGAGAGACTCAACAAAACTTTGAAGGAAAGCATTCAATTGGCAAGGGTCAACAATTTGAACTGGAGAAAGGAGTTACAGAATAGAATTTCAGCATATCGATTCTCTCCTCACTCAACTACAGGAAAAACTCCGTTTGAACTTTTCAAGGGTAGAGCACCTAACACTTGCTTATGTCCTGCCTGGATGATTGCAGACAAAGGTGTAAAAAATAAGGAGGTGGGGGCATGGAGAGAAAGGGAATTGAAACTACAGAGGAAAAGGAAAATATATGTGGATAGAAGAAATTCTGCTAAGGATTCAAAGTTCGTGGTGGGGGAGATAGTAAAGATCAGGGCTCCTGTAGGCTGTCAAAACTGGTCGAACTTTTCTGTTCCTAGAACCATTGTGAGAATTTTCAAAAATGCTGTAAAGACGGAGGATGGTCGTATCTGGAACAATAGTCGTGTTTCTCATTTTGGGGGTAAAGGGAAATGTGATGATATTGTTGCTGTTCCTGATCTGCGTACTAATTATTCTCGCAAGAGTGTGAGGGTATCCAGGCCTCCTGTTCACTTGCGTGATTATGTCTAGGTAGTTTTTTCTTTGATTTCTATATCTTTCTGTTGCCTACTTCATTGCTGGACATGTAAACCTGTTTAATGTTTAAGAGGGAGAAGTGTGATGACCTGTCTTCCTAGGTATTCTGGTTCCATGTTGGAACCTAGTGTTTGGAACCATATGTCACCAAGGTTCCCATTACTGGTAATTCCAGGATTGTCAGTTGTTAGCTGACTGATGGCTGGGGCTGAATAAAAGATACTTGCTTATCTGATCTTGGCCTGTCACAACTTTATTACATACCTCACCTACCATACCTAATGTGCCCACATCTTTGAAGTGCTTACATCTTGCACTTGTCTTAGTGGGTGTTTTTGAGGAAAAAGTGGCAAGGTATGCCTATGAGACCTCAAGTAATGGCTTAAAGTGCTGCAAACGTCTACGGAAAGCACATGTGTCTAAATCAGGGGCCTTTAGTAATGGGCAAAGGTAGGAATGTGTTGACTAGGGCTTTTGAATAACATGACAACTGCAATCTATTGCGGATTTAAAACCAGGAACATTTGATGGCTTTACCAAAGATTGTTTAAGTACGCAGCTATCCATGACCAATCTGCTGAAAGTATCTGTTTTGTTAGCTATATTTTTGCCTATAATTCTATTCATATGTTCTGTCATTGCCAACATGCTTTCTTTTAATATAATATTAGGCAGTAAATGATAGATTATTTGGAAATTTAGAATAAAAGTGATGCATAATTTCATATATCAATCGATTTATAAGGCTTCGTTTTTGTTCACTCACAAATTAGATAAATACATTTCTCCTTGGTTAAAGTTATCTATTAATCCAAATACAAACTATATAGCAACTTTTAAATAAAAAAGTAACAGAAGCATTAAAAGTATAGCGCTGGGTTTAAAATCTAAAAGGGGATTAACCTAACGTTCTTACATCAGACCACACAAAGGAGAGCATTTTCTTCAAGGGAGAAAACGTAATTCCCAATTATTTGGAAGTGATTCTAACACACTTACATTTTTGGAAAAAATATAAAAAAACAACACTACTGTAGTTTATTAATGGTCTGATACTGTTCTTCGACAGATCATGTCCACAAATGCAGTGTATTATCTTCTGCCTTAGCTTCTAACCAGGAACATCACAGCTTCTGGAAGAGAGGGAATCACTGTGATGTATTTCTTGTTGCTTTACCTGGAGACTGTAGGCCATAGTCAAAGCTATAGCTAACATTACATATGTATGAGCTTTTTATAGCACCCATTTTTGTCCTAGGCTACTTTAAAATCTTGAGATTGTAAGTTTACCTTGGGTCACCTACACGTTGTGTTAGGTGGTGTGGATTTCAAGGCTAAGGAATGTGACCTTTTTTGTTGATTTTGGGGTGCAGTCTCAATGCAGATAGACGTGGTAGGCAAAGGAGAGCCCAACAGTTGTAGACTGGTCTGGGAAGACATAACTCTCAATGGTGTTCATAAAAACAGGAAGGCTTGGCAGGATTCTAGAATGGAAATCAAAAATGTTCAAGAGTAGGGATTCCTTTCAATTAAATGGCTCTCCCACCACGTATCTTCCTTTTATAGTTCAAAATGATTTTATTAAGTTTTAGCAGAGAAAAAACACAAAGACACATACAGAAAAAGGTACAGATTATATCATTAAATTATATGCAAGTGAATAAAAATAATTGTAAATAATCAGGCACAAAAAGTACAATGCAAAAGACAATCGTCCACCAAAGGATAACCTAAAACAGGAAGGGAAGGAAGGAAAGGAGGGAAGAAGGGATAGGGGAAATATACATTTTATAGCATAATAAATTAAATAAATAGAGTTACCAATAATAAGCTAAGAAAGAGTATATTAATTAAAAAATGAAAGAGTAACAGTGAAAAAACATGGGTCACAACATTAAATATGAATCAATAGGAGACCAAAAAGATTGAAAATGCATAGAATTATGATGAACACCTTGTAATGATAATTGAGCACCTCTTCGTGTAAACATAATCCAAGACCACCAAGCATGAACTGAAAGAGAAGTAGCATCCTTCCAACAAAAAGTAATTGATTTCAACGCAGCCGAAACCAAAAAATTAAATAACTTTGCTTTAGCATCATCAAGAGGATGAATCAAAACAACTGATTTACAAATTAACAATTGATAAGAAAGCAGATCAGAAATAGGCAAAATGTTCAATATTACATTCCAAACTTCAGACCAGAATTTCATAATAATAGGACAATCAAATAACATGTGACGTAAAGATCCAGGATGCAAATTGCAATGCCAACATAGGTTTGATGATAATAATTTAGCTTGAAATAAACGTAATGGAGTCCATAAAGAATTAGACAAAATGTAAGCATTGGTTTGATAAAGTGAAACTGGTAAGCATCCAGAAATACTATTAGTCCAAATTAATGACCAGGAGTCAGTTGACAGGGAAATGGAAAGTTCAGTATTCCAAAAAATGGAAATTATATCAACATTGGAGCTTAATGAAAGGGTAAGTTTTTTATAAAATACAGAAACTGCTTTAGAAGATACAGACACAGTATTAAGGTAAATTAAAAAATCAGCGGAGGAAATAGATGGAATACCAGTTGGGAAGGAATCTAAAATGGAATTACACAAAAAGTGATATTTTAACAAATCAGACTGTGGTAGATTGAATTTTAATTGGAGTTGAGCAAATGAAATAAATGCACCATCTAAGAAAACATCCTTAAGATAAAAAATGCCCTTATCAATCCATGAAGACCAAAAAGAGACATTTCTATTTAATTTTATTAAAGCGCTATGCCATAACGACATACCTCTCAGGTTGTACATTCCTCGTCCATAATCAAATCATCAAGATTAATTTTTAATGATTTGGACTCTAATTTTGCATCTCCATTATTTTCTACGGTGCACGTATCTTCCTTTTAAAGCATGAGTGAGTGACCATATAAGAGCTGTTGAATTTGAAGTTATGGCTTGCAGTGTATTTAGGAGCTAACCTCTTAAGACTGGCATTATGTACTAGAATTAATAATTTCTCGTGCCAAAATGACTCATCACCCCTTTTATGACAGTTTGCTATTTTGCACTTTGGAGCATTTTCTAATGTGGTATTGTATGTATGTTGCGAACCTGTGCTGTGCAAATGCATGAAACCAAAATTGTTTTTTACGCTTTATAATTTTAATAGAGTCATATAACTACCGCACAGTGAAGAGCATTTATGACAGATCACACGTTGTAGCACATCCAGATATCAGTGACTGTTGCTCATCGCCATACATCAGACATCACTACATTGATCATGCACAAGCAGACTTGGCAAGTCAGCCTCTGCTAAGCCCATTCTGGGAAATCACATAACACATAAACACAGCCATATGTATTGATTTCTTGACCTTGGGTTGAAGAATGTGTTGGAAGCATCTTTAGTGTTACTGAAATAAACCGTATCAGTTACTCTGTCACAGAGGATTTAGCTCCAGATAGCATTCAACACAGCATTAAACACCTCTTCTATGGGCAATAGTAATGGCCACTCTGAGACACTTGGAACGCGTTATGAGTGCCTGACCCATTTAGCAGAGCACAAAGGTGGGAAGGTAGTCAAATAATGCTCTCGCCCACCAAGTAGGAGCACGTTTGCGGTATAATCTCACAAGACTTTCACTGCTGTGTATTGCCATACCAGATGAAGGACATTTTGAAATGAATTATAGTAATGGAATGAATTCAAATTATTTCGGTCACTTCCACAAAGCCTGGCTAAGTTATAATATGAAAACCATAGCCGCTTTCAGGCTGTCATATGTTTCTGGTTATCCTTAATATTGTACAAAGCACCTCTAGCATTACTTCAGTGCTCAGATTGGCAAACGAATGCAGTCAAGCACCACTTACTCACAGTATCCTTTTTCCAGAATTTGAAGTAGAGTGCATCACAACCCTTGTGTTGATTGTGGTCTGTTTTTTGTAATGTGCTATTTCTAGTGTGTCAAGTGGAAAAGGAAGACTGAGTCCATCTATCTACAAGGTGGCAAGATTATGTAATACTGAAAGATTAGAGTGCAACTTCCCAGCTTTCAAAACTACCTTCAATGTTGTGATAAACTAACAAAACAACCTGATATCCTTTTATCAGGATCTTGGGAAAACCTGCCTTCAAGCATTACTCCATGTCAGGCAAGGCCTATATACTTAGCATGGGAGAGAACGGCACAGAGGAGTTCATTCTTAGTCACCAGACCCAGCATGTGTGAAGCCAACAGTGGCTAATCCATAGAGCAATGGATTTAGGAGCCAGCTTCCAAGTATTATGTGATGTAGGGGCCACACGTTGCTCATATCCCTCTTGGGGTAAGAGCTAGAAGTTATCAATCAGTATGCAAGGTGTCCTCTGTATGGGGCATGTATGCCAATTATCATACCACTCCAGAGCACCATATCAATAAAGTAGCATCGGGAACTTTTTCTTCTATACAGGGTTTTGTGTGAATGAATTTAGTTAGGTGTGCAACTTTTGACCTTTAAGATAGGACACAATGCCACAATCAACAATAACAGGAACACTTTATAGTGTCACATTATCTGATACAATGAAGCAAGTCAATCACTTTGAAGGGGACCCATTTGTTTTATGTCATTTGTTGCAGACCCTTATTTACATGCTGTTGCTAAGCATGGCAATATCCTGTCTGCAACTGTACATTTCACCTCAATAATCAATAGAGAATTACCTTTAGAAACAGCATTTTCTAGGTATGTCCTAGGAATATCCTCTGTCAGGAGTCTCCTTACACTAAACTAGAAAAGGACATGTTAAATTCCGTGCCCATGTTCTATCAGCAGTGATAGCAATTAAATAAGGATTTAGGTTTATCAGTACATCAAACATTTTATGCAAGAGTGAACCCTTATTAGTCCTGATGGATTAAAGATGGATGTGGAAATGTAAGGATACCTTTATCAAAGTCCTTAGCAAACAAAAAAAAATTATCTGCATATGGTAAGGATAGGAGTTGGTAAGAGCTACATTACATAGGAATTGTAGCAAAATAACCTAATAGAGATTTGTCAAGTTCACACATAGTAGAATTCTGTAGCAGCACTTTGCTCATTGGCCACTACAACTATGGTGCTAATTGATCTATGTTTGGCTTGTAAACGTTACAGAGAATCCTGTAAGGAATGAGAGGTTTACTTCTAGTCATGCTGAAAATCTTCCACAGCCACTCGAAACTCCTCAGAGTAAACAAGACAACTGAAGCCAAGAAGTCATCTCCTTCATCTTGCTAGGCATGACAATAACAGTTATTCTCATTTGATAGTACAAGAGAAAAACAGAATTTATACCTAACTCATTATTACAGCTTACTTGTATTATTGGTTGACTGTCTGTAATATCTAATCGTAATGCACCCTCTACACATTAGCCACAGCAAGGATCTATGTGGACTCTCAGCCCCACCATAGTTTCTCGCTGAAAAATTACGCTCTGGAAATATAACATTTCTGTCTGAAAATTCTTAAACATGAGCAGTCTTCGTAGGACTTTAATCTTGTGTTTGAGGTGAGATAGTATTCACCTGAGCGACCTAAGAATCCCAAGCTTTAAAGCTATGCTCACTCCACTTACCCTCAAATCAGTTCAACATTTTGCTGGTTATTCATACAATACTGGGTTTCATTGGAGTGATGGAGTTTCAAGACTTAATCTATCCAGGCATTTGTATCTAGTTGTTAAATGTCCCACCCACAATTAGCATGTAGTTTGTCAGCATGCTAGTAATCAGGCAAGTACATGAACTTACGTTTTGGGTACCAGTGTTTGTCATCATGATCAATATGAGATTGATAATGTATCCAACTAGAACTGTAGGCATGAATATCTTCACTCACCTACTGTCATCCTGCTATATCTTACTGATGTCTCTCACGTTGCTTCACTCCACCCAGTATGTAATCTTCCTGTCTTTGTCATCCTGGTACAGGGCTGTCTTTTCCTCCGGAGAAAGGGTTTGTGGAGGCAGACTTTGTAGTTCACCACACAGGTCAACTATTAAGTTGGCTACAATGTGGCATGGTATACATGTTGTTGGATCAGACAGGGCCCTGGCTCCAAACAGCATAGTGCACATGGAAAAGAGGAACAAAGCCCATGAGTATGAAATGTATTAAGTGCTTCATATTGTGGTGGGTGCCTGGTGTGAGTGACTGTAGTCAGGTTTGACTTTCCCCCCATCATTTTGGAGTTTTATGCAGCATAGGCAGTAACAATACAGACAGAAATGCAAGTGTGCATCTATATAGGGGTGTGCAAAATTTGTGGTTATATGATTTCATGTAATTATGCAAAATTACAGCAAATTTAAGAGAAATTATTTGTAATTCTGCAAAATACAAATCTTTCATTTCATGCTATAGTCTAGCACAAAATGCATTCTAATGTCAATTTTTGGTGCTAAGATATCTTTGATATAAAGATTATAAGACCCAACTCCATTTTAAGTAGGCCAAATCTCAATTTTCTGCATTTTGCAAAGTCATGAACATGTCTACCTTTGACAAAGATGTCTAGTGTCCTTATCTTTCCAAGAACCTTTGAAACTGTCTAGTCACTCAGATATACACATCAACAAGACACCTGATGCAACATCAGTCTGGAAAAAGTGTCTTGTAATCTCACTTTCATGGTAAAACAAGAAGAATAGCTAAAATAGTATAGTCTGAATTGATGCATCTTTACCTTATTTGTTTAAAAGATTGGGTCTTAGACTAGTATCTTGATGATCACTGTTATACCAGACATTCTTAGGTGAGATTAGAAATTTCATTTTACGTAAGATATAGCTGTTCTGTTCAAAACCACTTTATTCGATTAGTTAAAATCATAAAAGTATTCTAGACATATTTGAGACAATTAATACATATTAAAATCAAATAATACAGAATTAAACATGGCAAAGGTTAAAAGACAGGTAAAAGGAAGTAATTACACAAATTCATTTCAGTTTGCGCTCAACAGTACAATGGACAAGAATTAATTTACTTTCAGCATTAGAAATCCGATCTTAACCTTAGTCTTTTACTTCTTACAGATGCAGCCAGGAAACTAGCAGTACAGAACATAATTACAGGAGAATCCAACATCTGTAAATATAACAATGCAGGCTTGTACTGCGTAAAACTCAACTCCTTCAGTATTGGTTTTAAGTATCGCATCCGAGGTTCACCATAAAATGAACAAAAAAACAGGAAGTGCGCATTGTCCTGGGTGGAAAAACCATCACATTTGCATGCGGATGACTCCTCTAGCCTACACCAGTCTTTCTCGTCCCACAGGACCATATACATTTGGTTGAAATGGAACTTGATTAGTAGCCACCTATGGAAAAAATTTGTGACCACTGACAAGTAAGGAGCCAGCTCAAGAGATGTAGTTATCATTACATGGGCCCTCACAGAGGGTTTGCATAGCTCGACCGTTTCACGCTCGGCCACACAGAGCCTAATAAAGTTGGTCTTCACCCACATTAGATCTGCTTTACACAGGGATTCTGGGCTGTCAAAGATCTCGGGGCGTCCCAGCTTTGCAGCCAGGGACTCCACATAAGACAGCCACTGGATATCCCTCCTGTGGTCTAAATTAAGACAGTCTTTTATGATCTTGTGGTTAAGGCTAAGGTTCGGATTTAGCGAGAGCTTGATCCACATCAGGAGCGGAGCTAAATTTATTGTGTCTAGAATGTAACCAAGACCTAGCTCAAGGTGTAGGGAATAGGTAGCAGTTGACTGAGGTAAGCCCAGCAATGAACGTAGGAATTTATTTTCCTCTATTTGAATACGGTCAGATTTTACATAACCCCAAATTGCAGCCCCGTATCTGGCAATAGCGGCAGTCTTGGCTTTGTAAATAGCCAAGATAGCCTCGATGGGTTTTCCCCCTAATCTCTTTGCGAACCCCAGAATTGCAGAGGATGAACTTCTCACCGCGTTTGCCTTAGATGTTAACTGCGGTGACCAAGTACCCCTTCGATCAAAGATAACACCCAAGTAGGTGAAAAACTTAACACTAGTGATAACCTCTCCATCACAAAAGAAGGTTTTTTCTTTATTTTTAGAACAACCTACTGACATTGTGTGGGATTTACTACTATTGATCACCAAGTCAAGACTAGACATAAAATTTCCAAATGAATCAAGTAACTTTTGCAGGGCTATTGGGGTCCTGGCAATTAACACCGCATCATCGGCATAGAGGAGCACCGGGATTGGTGCACCCCCCATGCTCGGGATATCCTGCGTGACTGCCCTTAGGTCATCCTCCAATGAATTCACATATAACGTGAATAACATTGGGGCCAGTATACAGCCCTGACGGATCCCTCTGGTTGATCTAAATTTTGCCGTACATTTCCCTTCTGTTGTCATTCTAACGCAGGCTCTCAGATCTTTATGGAGCTCCGCCAGGAAATGTACCAGGGAACTATCAAGACCCAACTTCAAAAGCATTGCCCACAGCTTAGACCTATTTACAAGATCAAAGGCTGTGGACAAATCCATAAAGCCTAAAAATATCATTCCCCCTTTTGCCTTTGTATATTTGGAAATTATCAGGTGAAGATTGAGGCATTGGTCCTCTGTACTCCTCCCCGACCTGAAACCATATTGTGCCTCGGACAGAATATTGTTCCCTTTGGCCCAAGATGCTATTCTCGCCAGGACAACCTTCCCTAGAATTTTAACCGAGGAGTCCAGCAGAGATATAGGTCTATAGCATCTAGGGTCTCCTCTCTGCCCTTTTTTTAATACTGGAATTATCGTAGCTGAGGACCAGGTGTACGGGAATCCTACTACTGCAGATGCATTAAAGACTTTAGTTAGGATATTAGCCCAATACAACGTATTTGCCTTAAACATATCCGCTGGGACCCCATCGGGACCCGGGGCCTTTCGTCCCGCAGTATCCTCCAATGCTCTTAGCACTTCAGCTATATCAAAACTCACAGGCTCCAAGGGGATATCAGACGTAGGGACTACAAAGGATTCCTGCTCCATATTGCTAGCATATATTTTTTCAAAATGGCTAAGCCAATCTACCTCAGAAATATTGAGTTCCAGTACAGTATTTTGGTCACCAGAGAACATAGGAGTATTGATAACTGACCAAAACTTTGTACTGTTTTTTAAGGTGGCTTTATCCATTAGTTCTACCCTGGCATCACTCTTTATTTCGTTTTTACGAGTTTTAATTGCCTTAGTAAAATCCTTTCTTAGTTGCACTACTAAAGCTTTATCCCTCGGGCGAGTATTGAGTGCTTTCTTCAGGAGATTATGGGCTTTACTACAGTTGTTATCAAACCAGCCCTTCGCCGGTTTATTTTTACCCCCCTGACCTTTAGCTGTTAGGTTTATAGCCACTGACCGACAGACGCCTTCGAAGGAGTATATTACCTCCTCCCTCCTGGAGAGGGGATTGGCACAAACATTCAGATCTTCAACAGCCAAAGTAATTATGTTAAAGAAGAAAACATCAGGAACTATCTTTTCCCATTTAATTCTTCTCCCCTGATCCTTAACCTTTAGCGGCAATATAACCTGAGGGGTAACTGACAATTTTAACTTCAAAAAACCGTTTGCCAGCTCCATCCCCACGGGATTATGATCACTCAGTGGCATAGCAATAGCATTGTAAGAAAACACATACTTAAGGAGACCTAAAGATACAAAAATAAAATCAATTATCGAGTCACAGGCCCTTCCCGTGTATGTGGCAACCCGTGTCCTATTGTCATAAAGCTCTGCCTCATACAGTTCATTTTCAATTAATAGGTTTTCAAGGACCACTCCCTTCTGAGTATGTTCTACATGAGGGGGGGAAACACTATCAGGCCCATCTGCATCCGTTAGAGCGCAATTTAAACATAAATGTACATTAAAATCACCCATCAAAATAAAATAACAATAAGTGGTTTGCTTTTCCTTATAGAGAATTAAAAAATCTGCTAACCATGTTAGGTGCACAGTTTCAGGATAGCCGTTCGGTGCATTATAACAGTTTATAAGAAGCATTTTACAGCCATCATCCAAAATTATCTCTAAGACAAGAAAATTATGAGTGGCACAATCAATCATTGTAATTTTGCCCTTAATGTTCACCGATACCAGCGTCAGAAGACCTCCTCTATTCCGGCCTACTGGGGAGGGCAGGGCAGGTACAAAATAGGAAGTAAAGCCGTCCAACCAATAATCGCACTCCAAGTCCCAAGTCTCTTGAATGGCAATAATATCATAAAGCTTTACAAAATTCGATAAGTTAGGGTCACCCTTCTTTGACCGTAAGCCAGCAATGTTCCAGGATAGCAACCTAACCATGTCCCCTTTTATAGGACTGACCTCAATCGGAATGTTACCAACCTCACCGGAAGAAGGTACAGGAGTCACAGAGATAGTTTCCGCTATAACTTCGTCCACTATACCCTCTCCGGCCCCCCATCAGTCACAGAGGTCAAGTCCTGATAGAGCATCAAATCTATTGTGTGTTACAATGGGGGGTCCAAAACTGAAAAAATTATCCCTTCTCTGTCCCTGGCTTTGACATGCAGACCTGGGCCCAACTGGAGTAAAGGGACTTAGTCCTTGTCTAGGGGCAGAGGCTACAGTGAGATGGTTATAAAAATAACCCAAAGGTCGCACTTGGATACCGTTGCCATCATTCAACATTGATGCTGCCCGTAGTAAGACTGTGGCCACGTGTTGTGGATATTTAAAGTTTACTACCACACAATCCCCTCTACAAGTTTTTCTCGAGGGACCGATCCAATTTACCCTCCTGGTCGTGATGATTTCTCCAACAAATTTTGTAGGATAACCACAGTTTGAACTTAGCCAAGCTACCACTTTATTTTTGAGAGAATCGTGAGATTCCTCATGAGACTCGGTTATATCCGGGTTATGAAGCGGGACATTTGCCAGCACAATTACGTAGGGAGCACAGTCCGGGGGTATATTAATAAAATTGCTCGCCTACGTAGCATGGAATTCAGGTTTTGAGCGGGGCCTGGCTTAGAATGTGTAACAGAGGTATCTACTGGCAAGGGAAAAGGGACCGAGGGAACAATGGGATCAATGTCGGCTCTGCTGACCTGTTGGGGTGAATAAGATGGATTTGACACCTTTGTGGTATTTTTCCCAACATCCTCTAAGTTCACTGTACTAGTTGAAAGGGGCGGGGGATTAACCTTAACAGGGAGGGCCAGCTGTTGCTCTATCAGACCTCCTAGTCTTTTTATTTCAGCATTGGCACTATCCAGTTTGGCCGCTAAAGAGTTAAGGGATACCTCAAGTTTTAATTCAATTTTGGCTTCTATAGTTTTAATTAGCAAGCCAAACTGCTCAGGGTTCAAAGTTACATTTGCCTCTTTTATACCCTCCATGCTCAAGGTCGCCTCAGGGGAGATATGGTTATCAGGCAAGTAAATATCTCCCCTTCTCTTGTGTGCGATCCTGCCCCCCCTTTTGTTTTGCTGCTTTCTGCAGGTACTGACAGGTCTCGTGCTTTTATGCTCTACTATCACCTCTTCCTCAGAGTCCGATGATGACTTATCGGGAGTTACTGTGTCGGGAGCCTGATGGATCAGTGCTTCTACAGTACTAGCTACTCTGACTAGACCCGCCCCACAATCAGTACTATTTTCGTTCTCTAGTGGAACCTCAATTGAGGGTAGACCTACTATAGAAAGATCATGATCTGATGAACCACCTTTACCCAGTGAGGCCCTTCTATCATTGATGATTTTATTCACCTTTTTTACTAAAAAGTTGTCAAGAGGACCTGCCCCCGTAGAAGCCTTTTCTTTCTTTGACCCCGACATAAGGCTGGTTTATATAATGTTTATTTGGGCCGAGATGTGGATGTCACAAAAAAACTCCGCACCCAGTATATCAATATATACACAGTAGACCTTCAACGCTTATCCGTCACTTTACCGTGTAATTGTTAGGGCACCGTGGAGTACACACAGGGTCTCTGGCCCAGCCCGGCCTCCTCTTGCCTCTGACGGCCTCTGACGGCCCGCCCTCTGCCCGGGCTCCGCCCGGCGTCGCCCGCGCGCATCCCCCGACGCGGAGGAAGCGTCCTGCTCAAATACCGGCAAACCGGAAGTTGCCGCTAGGCTCCCTGGGAGCTGTAGTCTCCAGCCGCGGGCCGCGAGGTGGAGCTGTGCGGCGCGGCGAGACTACAGCGTTTGGGCCCCAGGAGTCGGTGTCCGCCAGGTAAGTGGAGTAGAGCCCTCCGTTCCTCCGTTCCTCTGCTCGCTTGTTCAGCTCTCCCCCGTAAGATATAGCATTGAAGGACTACCACTTGACCACTTGTCAGGAGAGGTTCTTCATCTCAGATTATCATGTAATTTACTCCCAGAGCAGAACTTGACTGCCAGAGATGCTGCTGTATCGTGTTTTCTACAGAAAGCTGTTATTGAGCTCAAGTACGGGAGAAGCTGATGCTGATGCATGTTTACCTTTCACTGGGAACACAGACTTCCTCACTACTGATAATTACAGCGCTTGGCTGTAAACAGGCATGCAGTGGACTCATTCTCCCCAAAAAAATCTAGATGTGTGTTATGCTACTCCATGCTCTCCTCCTAGCTTAGGGCAAATAAGTAGGTTTTAGGGTAGCATATTTTTATTGGATGACGTTTTAACTATGGTAGAACTGTTCATTTTATTCTTGTTCACAACATGCATTTATTCTGTTTTAATCATATTCTCTGTGGTTATTTTAGATGGGCGGAACAACAGGGGCACATGTTAAAAAAAAACAAGCTTTGTAGTTAAAGTCAGTGGCGGCCGCCACAAACAAAGGGTGGTGGGTGGGTAAAGGGAACGTTGGAAAGGTAGCGGGGGGATCAGGGAGGGGCGGTGTTAGAAATAATATATTGTTTTTAAAAACGTACCTTTAGCTGCCGGCTGCCTCCAGCGTCATATCACACCTCCTCCCCTCTTCCTGGACCCAGCACCCCCTGTGGCAGACTCCCATCCATTCTCTGTGCTCCAGAGCAGCGCAGGGATTGGCCTGAGAGGGCTAGAAAGACTCTCTCCTCAGGCCAAGGAGTCTGTGGGGTTCTCTATCTCAGCTGATGGAGAAACATAAGTGTGAATGTGTGTTTTGGTCGGCCTGAAATGGCCGGCCAAACACACATGTGCTCTTAGGGAGTGCATGTAGCACTCCTCCTCCCCCCTCCCATGCCTCAGCCTCGCCCCTCCCTACAGCGCTGGCTCAGAGCCGGCAAATGCAAAATAAATGGATGAAGAACATCATTGTCTTTTTCATTTTCTGGCTCTGAAACAGGCAGTGGAGCGAACCGCTGGTTAAAGTGCAATGTGTGTGTTGTATTGATGAGAATAAAATAAGTTTTGTTTCCATTCACCATCGTGTCCCTAGATGACTGTTTAGGGACTACTTGTAATCGAAAAGCATTGACACCATTTCTACAATGTATTGGGTGGAGTTCTGCAGGCTCACAAAAACCTGTCTTTCACCTTCAAGCATTGGTGCATTGAAACTAAGTTCACTTGTGTCACCCATGGGTGTGATAACAAACTTTATAGAGCTGAGCCAGGTACTCAGTTTATGCAACACCTCTAACAAGAACACCAGGAACAACAGCTGCTCACGTTCTGCTGTTCCTGTGTGTTTGCTGCAAATTTTTAGAGTGAATTGCACCATTTGCAGCAAATATTTACCACGAAAAATGCATAATTACACAAAGTGGTGTAATGGCATAATTTCAGAATTTTGCGCCACAAGCACAAAGTAAAAAAACACGAAATTACACGAATCACATCTCTGTAATTTAAATTTCGCCCGGCCTACGTCTATGCTCCCCCCTGCTCCCCCTCATTTTCAAAGTCGTAAAGTGTGGGCAAGCCAATAACCTCAATCACAATGCATTAACAGTACACAAATCAGCTACCTCTTCTATCACTCTTTTACATAATGATTGTCTTTCACTCTGTAGAGCGCGCTGCTGTCTCATGTTTAGGTTCGCACTATATAGATGCCAAATTAATAGCGTTGAAAAAATCCAATTTTTTGGGAGTAACTTACATTCAGAGCTCTACATACAGAGGTAGACTTACTACTGTGCATGTGCAACTCTCTAAATGCAATTTTATTTGAGGGAATCAGTCCTTTATTGTCATTTTGTCAGCCTGAGTATTTTTTTTAATTTGGCAACATTTAGCTTCTTCTAAATATAATTTATAGAGTGTATGCATACTTGTATTGTGAAATGAACTCTACAAAGCAATGTTTTTAAGTAGAATGATTCAGCACCTCAGCCTGTTTTTCCGAGGTGTTAAATGTGTGATGTATTGATTTTCACATCAAACGCTTGGGTACTGGAGTGGGTGCACATTTTCAGTTCCATCAGCTGTTTGTTGAGCACACATTATAATGTAGCATCCAAAGAGATGTGAGGGGACAGGACGGGTTTCAGCCAGGACACTCAAACATTCACCAGCTCAATGATCTATTTTGAGCAGAGCGTGACTGTCTAACATTTGACTGGTATTTTTACCACGCAGAGAACTTGACTACTTTCCCAACCACCCATTAGCCTTTCTTTTTATTTAGATTTTCCCCTCTGAAAAAAACACACACTAGCTTGTCGAGGTCAAAACTAAAGTTCAAACATTGCCCTGACTTTAAAATCGTTTGCTTTATTTGTCAGGAAGAATTGTATTTGTATTTGGCGTGTCTACAAAACATTTATTTTCTCGACTCTGAAATTAAACTGAAATAGGAGTTATCACAGGACAAACTCGTTATTAACAATATGATTATTATGTTGTTAACCCAATGTGTTGTAGGTTACCACAGAATAAGCTAATTATTAGTAATAAGATTCTTATAGTTCTTCATATTATGAATATTATTTTGTTGTTGCTGTTAACCCTTTAAATGCTGTGGGTCTTCCCACTGAGTTCTGACCTCCTTTCATTTTATATCCAGGGCAGTTCAATCTCGTTTTTCACATTTCAGATAGCACTGCTGTACATTCATAAAAGGTTCGATGTACTAAGACCACCCGCTTCCCAGAATTCAGAAACAGGTTAAGTTGTAAAACAAATCATTTTTTTCATCAGTTTTCATAAAAATTCCAAGCTTTGCTATTCTTTCCATGACTAAAGTTTTGATCTATTCTTTTGACATGTGTTATGTCCACCTACACATGGGGAGTA
This sequence comes from Lissotriton helveticus, assembly GCF_964261635.1. Taxonomy (NCBI): domain Eukaryota; kingdom Metazoa; phylum Chordata; class Amphibia; order Caudata; family Salamandridae; genus Lissotriton; species Lissotriton helveticus. Next base: position 1,611,102,431 of record NC_136067.1, on the reverse strand, counting down.
GTGTTCTTATTGGTAGCAGAGTGGTGCCTAGTGTGCATTCTGTTCCCACCCATGGAGGACAAATCGGGGGTAAAAAACAGAATCTGAACCTCAGGAAGGACAGGAATTTTTTGAGGGCTTTGAGAGCTGAGTCCCAATCCCAGGTTGTGCTAGCCCCTATGCCAGTTTTTTTTAAAAGAAAAAGCTAGCCCTGGTATTTGCTATGTTTTCCACCCCAATCCGGGGAGGCCATATTTGGGTCATATTCTCTAATCTGCCCTGGGCTGGAGGGCAGAGTGCTGTATGGGCTTTAGGGGTAAGGGATCCGACATAATGACAGGATGGACTGGAACCACCCTATTCTTTTACTAAGCTATGACTGGTGTCATGTGTGTTTTCTGTCTGACCTAGGGAGTGTATATTGGGGGTATATTTCTGTAATCGTCCCCCTGTGGGAGGGTTGAATGGGGGTAACTCCCTAAATATGCCCCTGGGTTGGGCAGGTTGGTGGTATACATACGATTCTGCCCACCTCAGGGGGCAGACAGGCGTGTAGCAGCTTTGGTGGGTGCAGGATGATGTGCCATGCCCGATGGCTAGTGGGCAGATCCTTCATTGAGCATTGCTGTATGACTCCTTCTACTTTCACTTGTGATAACCTCAGTGTGCTACATACATTGTTCATCATTCACAATAAAAGAAAAACCCCGGAAGAGGGGGGGCTTTGGAAGGGAATCTTGGTGGTGTGAGCACCGGCACAATGTCCTGCATTTATTGGGAGGACATGATTTTACCGCTGTGAAGGTAGTGCACTTGAACATCAACCTTCTGCATAAGTTGGGTAATAAATAAATAAACTAATAATAATACTGTTTTGCTGGCAACACTATCATTATTATTATTATTATTATTGTTAATAACCCTTTCGCTGCCCCCTGTGCTAAGCCTTTTTTTGGCCATTTGGGGTGGTTTCCCTTAGGCCCCTGTAACTTTTTGACCACATAAGGTATCCACGCCAAATTTGCGTCCTTTTCTTCCAACATCACGGGGATTTTAAAGGTACCCAGGGTTTGCTGATTTTTAAAAATGGGAAAAAAGTGCTGCAGAAGAAACCATCAGTGTTTTTTCCTGCAAATGGTATCAACAAAGCGTTTCTGGTGCTGAAATCACCATTGTCCCAGCTTTCAGGGACTGACAGACTTTTATCAGAAAACCGCATTTTTTTACACAGTTTTGTCAATTTACTGGGACATAGATTATTTTTGCTATTTTTGGTGCCTTCAACCTCCTTCCAGTTAGTGGTAGAAATGGGTATGGAAACAATAATGGACACTGGAAAACTATACATTTCAGAAAAGTAGAACAAAATTCAGAATTTAGCAAGGGGTTATTTGTGTAGATCCTTCAAGGTGTTTTTATAGAAAAAACAGTTGAAAATGAGAAAAATTGAAAATGAGTTGAAACAAACAGTCATTTTATAGCCAACATTTTCACCTGTAACTTCTTGTAATATAACAGAGTTTTGAATGCAATTTACCGTTACATCTGCTGGACCCTACTGGTGTGGGGATATATAGGACTTGTAGGTTCACCAAGACCCTGTGGAACCCAGAGCCAATAACTGAGCAGTGTCTTGCAATGATTTTTCATTGTGAACTGGGTATATAGCAACTAATTTTGAAAAAAAATATTAAGAGTGAAAAATAGGTATGAAAGACACCTATGTATTTCCGAAATGGGAACAAAATATAGGGCCAGATGTATCAAGGGTTTTCCCAATCGCAAACGGGCCGATTCGCAGAATCTAGTCGTTTGTGAATGGGAAAAAGCCTTTTGGGATGTATCATCCTAAAAGGACCTTGCAAAATAAGGAATCGCAAAATTGGCGATTTCCAATTTTGCAAATGCATTTAAGGAATCGCAAATTGTGATTCCTTAAATGCAATTTTGGAAGCACCCAAAATGTGCAATCTGGCCTTAAGAAATTGCAAATTACCATCAACTTCAAGTTGGTGGTAATTTGCGATGTCCTAGAAAAATTTACATGCATTTAGGGCATGTATGTGTGCCACATGTGCACACATGCATGTTTCAGGGGTGCAACAGGGTGTCCTTTTGGCACACTTGAAATTGCATGCTCAATTTGCGAGTACCTATTGGGTACTCGCAAATTGTGCATGCAATTCCCATTCATTTCTATGGTCCTCTTGGCCCATAGAATTCCTTATTTGTAACTCGCATATTGCGAGTCGCATATAAGGAATTTGTAGGAATCGCTATTTTAATTGCGAAACCTATATACATTTTGCAAGTCCTTAACAGCGAATCAGTGAAATTCGCTATTAAGGACTCGCAAAATACAATGTTGATACATGTTCCCCATAGAACTTAGAAACACTAGCTATTTGCACATCTCCGAAATTGTGGGTACCCATACTAGCATGTGAATTATAGGACATTTTTGAAAGTGACTTCTTTTTTACACATTGCTTACATTTGGAAGGCAGAAATGCATTGAAACCCAATAGGTAATAACAGTTGCTCTACAATTCTTCCGATAAAAATGGTAGCTCACTTGTGTTGGTAGGCCTCGTGCCTGCGACAAGAAACAGCCCAAAATGCAACGTGGACACTCCACATTTTTACAGTGAAAACAGACCATTTTTTTGCAAAGTGCCTAGCTGTGGATTTTGAACCCAAGCTCAGCCGGCACCTAGGGAAACCTAGCAAACCTATACATTTTTGAAAACCCAGGTGACCCCCCCCCCCCTCCCGCAAAAGCAGGTCATTTTGTGATAGGTAATTTTAATGTCTTCTCAATAAGTTTTGGGCCCTTGCCTGTCGCGGGTACTTGACCCACCCACACGAGTGAGGTGCCATTTTTATCGGGAGATCTGGGGGAATACTGGGTGGTAGGAAATCTGTGTCAGCCTGGTAATTCCAAAATGTTCCTGCACATAAATGTGCAGAAAAAAAGATTTTGTCAGCTAAATTTGAGATTTTCAGGGGATTCTGGGTAGGAAACCGTTGGGGGATACACACAAGCCATACCTCAATGGACTCCCCTGGGTGTCTAGTTTTCAGAAATGTGTTGGTTTGGTAGGTTTGCCTAGATGGCCTCTGAGCCCGGGACCCAAAATGCAGGTGAACCCCTTGAAAAACAAGGTTGTTGTGTGATAGATAGGTGGGCACCTATGTTTTTGGTCCCGGGTTTGGGGGCATCTATGGGAACCTAAAAAAACAGACATTGTGGAAAACTAGACACCCAAGGTAGTTCAGGAAGGTGTGGTCTGCATTGATCCCCCAACATTTTCTATCCAAGAAGTCGCTGCAAACCTCACATTTAGATAAAAAATCATATTTCCCTAAAATATCTGTGTGGGAAAGTTGTGGGATCACCGCACAGCACACATGTTCTTACACTCAGTGTTCCCCTCAGTCTCCCAATAAAAAGGATACCTTACTTGTGGGGAGGGACCGAGTGCCTATGATATGGAAGGGCAAAAAACATGTAGAGATTAATGGGTGACCAAAGCGGGTCCAAAAGGGCAGTTTGTTTATAGGTTTTTAGGCGGGCGCTACTTTGAACACCCACACAAGTGAGGTATCATTTTTCTCAGGAGACCAAGGGGAATGCAGCGTTGTAGGCAATTTGTGCCTGCGCAATGATCCTACAACTTACTCACACAGACATTTGAGGAAAATATGACTTTGAAAGTAAATTTGACGTTTACGGGGGATAATTGGTAAGAAAACACTGGGGGATCCATGCAAGCCACACCGCCAGATAAGAGTCAGTACATGCACACCACTATCCATGCACACCACCAGCCAAGCACTATCCATGCACACTGCCAGCCAAGCGCCATCCATACACTCCCCCAGCCAAGCGCCATCCAAGTACACCACCAGCCAAATGCTATCAATGCACACAGTCAGCCAAGCAATATCCACACACACTGCCAGCCAGGTGCCACCCATTCTCTCCACCATCCAAGTGCCATCCTTGCACACCGCCAGCCAAGCAGGACTGAACTGGGAACAGCAATCAGCCCTGGCAAATTGTTTCTCGACCAGCCCTGGTGGCATGGGCAGGTGGGGCGTTGTATCACCACTCCCACTTTTATTACTGGGGTTGAATATTGCAGCACTGCTGCAAAACCGTCTCCCAGTGACAAAACTGCCCCCTACGGCCAGAAAACTGGTATGGCCAGTCTGGCCCTGCATCCAAGCACCATCCTTGCACACAGCCAGCCAAGCACCAGTCCACATACACCACCAGCCAAGCACCACTCAACAAGCACCACCAGGCAAGCACCAATCTACACACACCGTCATCAAGTACAAGTCCACCCACACCATTGGCCAAGTGCAGGTCCACACAGCGCCAGCAAAATGCTAGGCAAAGGTCAGTACACGCAGACCATCACCCAACCTCCAGTTTAAACACACACAAACTCTCCCTGATTTCTAGGGGTTTTCTGCCCCCGCTTGGGTGCAGATGAGAATAAAAATATCATTGAAACAGCCAAAATGTGTGCCTAAAAAAAAGGGAGTGACCCTTGCCTAGGGGGCTTCTCACTGGCATGCAGATACACATATCCCTGGTGCCTAGTGGGCTTTCTACCCCTCCACAGGGGGGCAGATAAGGGGCTATTGCTCCGATCTGCCTTTCGGGGGGGGCAGAAAGCCTTTTTTTGTGGTGGGGCATTAGCAGGCCCATTCTCGGCAGACCTCACTGCTATGTGTAAAAAAAAAAAGAACATTAAAATTCCTGGTGCCTAGTGGGCAGATTAGGGACTATTGGCTGGGATTTTTTGGAGGCATGGGGGCATAGCCATGCCCATTTTGGGCAGCTCCCACCCCTATATACATATAAAACAAAACTGGTGCCCTGGTGCCTAGTGTGGTTTCTGCCCCCAGAGGGCAGATCGGGGGCTATTACCCCATCTGCCTCCCAGGGAAGGCAGAAAGGTGGTGCTTTTTTGGGGGGCATTGGCATGCCTTTTTTGGGTAGCGCCCACACCTATATATAAAAAAAATCCTGGTGCCTAGTGGGCTTTCTGACCCCCCAGGGGCAGATCAGGGGCTATTGCCCTATCTGCCTCCGGGAGCGGAAAGTCTGCACATTGTTTTGGGGGGTGGGGGCATTGGCATGATGATTTTGGGCACCCTCACCCCTAAAAACAAACAATAATAATCCCTGACATCTAGTGGGTTTTCGGCCCCCATCTGCATCCCTGGTGGGGTGGGAAAAGGCTTGTGGAGTTGTGCAGTAGGGTGGAGGCACAGACATGCTGATCTCGGGCAGCCCCCACCTCTAAATCCAATTTAAAAATGTCATGATAAAAAAATCCCTGGCAATTAGTGGGCTTTCTGCCCCCACCCCCTGAGCACGTAGGAAGTGAAAATGAAATGAGCCTAACGGCTCATTTCACTTTTGGTTTCTGTGCAATGACGTCAGCACGACATGGGTGCTGATCATCATTGTACAGAAACCAGGGCAACAGCCTCAGGAGCTGGGGAAGCTCTTCCCCAGCTCTCAAGGCTGTTGGGGGGAAAACGGAATCCCTCTGGTGCCCGCACCAAAGAGATTCCCTGCGCCATGTGATCAAACGGCCAGGTGCCGTCCGACGCAGATGAGCACTGGTGCGTTGGACGGCTCCTGGCCATCCGACGCACCAAAGGGGTTAATCATATCTATGTAATCTAATAAAGAGCAACACCTCTTTACATAAAGGCTCACAGTTATTATCCCAACAACAACAAACATTGGCAATGCCAGTCACTCTTGCTTACCTTTACATACATGAGCGACTGATTGGCATTGCCAACACTTGTCTATTGTAGTCTTCAATGCCTGTCAAGTTTGGTGTTGTATCTTCCACATTTTTTCTGTAGTTTTTCTAGTGACCACTAGGTGACTCTGAAAGGCAGCAATCTAACATTATTTAAACATGGCTCTATTTAGTGCAAGATGAATGACTAATATACCAATGGTGAAAAAATAATAATCCTGTGGGCAGGTCCAGCACACAAAGGGAAGAAAACAAAAAATAGGAGCATGGCAACTGAGACTGACATGAAAGCAATCCAATCTCAAGCAAGGATTGACTCTATAAAGCATTGCATGCAATGCCGTCTTCTGACAGACGGCTGTATCTGTCTGTAGCAAGATTGCAAAACTGCTCTCCTTAACTACAGCAAGAGCACAGTCATATGTCAAATTCAGACCATAAAGTGTGTTCACCCAAATACTCTATTGAACTGGAATTTTAGACAAAAAATTTTATGTTAGTTATTTAACTATATATAGGCATCCTAAAAAATAAAATAATTTTCATTAAAAAGTATGTATTATCTGCATATATTGACTCACTCCAGACAAACTATAAAAAGGCAATATTCACACATTGTTTTAGATTCTGCTGTAATCCATCAATGTCGAATTTGGGCTACTGACTTTTTATCAAATTTATATGAACGGTGTTAACGGCAAGTCTTTCCTGTTCAAAATATTTTATTGAAATTTATATGCAGGTAATACATAAAGACAATACAGAAAATATTACCATAGGGCGAAAATACCTAAAACACCTTCCAATTTAACATTCAATATATAAAAGAAATTGTAATAGGTAAATATAATAACGATTTGAAATGAAAATAAAAGGGGAGGGAATGGGTAAATATACAATTAGAGTATAAATACTGAATGGAGCTACTGTAATAGAGAGAAACAACATTAAATGAAAATGAAGTCAACCTAGATGACAAAAATATTCATACATTACTTAATATCTACATATATATCAACAGGTAACCAGAACGATTGAAAATAAATTATGAATGAGCCCCATCATAGATAACTGAGCACCTCTTCTAGTAAAAAGAACCCACGACCACCATGCATGAACAGATAAAGAGGAACTATCTTTCCAACAATAAGTAATAGATTTCAATGCTGCTGAAATGAGAAAATTGAAAGTTTACATTCTAAAACATTTAAGTCTTGTGATAAGATATGAGATTTGCAAATCAACAATTTTATAAGAAATATCTCCTTGAATGCTGAAAATCTTAGTTATAATAGCCCAAACATCTGACCAAAACTTGAAAATTAAAGGACAATCAAATAACATATGCTGTAATGTACCAGATTCTAATTTACAATGCCAACAGTCTGCAGAAGGGAGGAGTTTAGCATGAAATAACCATAAAGGGGTCCATAATCTATTAAGTAAAATATAAGAGTTAGTTTGATAGAGGGAGACAGGAAGCCAACCAGATATACCATTACACCATGGGGCACATGCATCATTGAGACATTTTGCACTTCTTAATTTGCAAAAAACTACCGAATTGCAAATTAAGAATTGCAAAATGCTATGCATCATTTTTTTCGGTATTTATTTGTGATTCAGTAAAAATCGCAATTTTTACCGAATCCCAAATAAATACCGAATTCTTGAGTGCATTTTCGCAATTCCCATTGATTCCTATGGGCCAAAAGGCCCATAGGAGTCAATGGGAAGGCATTTACAGATTCGCAATTTGTTGATGCATTCCAAGGGTGCGGGGTGGGTCCAAAGGACCCCCCCTTGCACCCCTGAAATGCATTTGAAAGTGCATGTTTCACACACACATGTCCTAAGGACATGTGTGTCTGTAACATGACAGTTTAAAAAATGCATTTGTTTGCTTTTTGACAGATTTTCGCAAATTACCACGAGGTTCAACCTCGTGGTAATTTGCACTTCCAATTTCAAAATTCGCATTTTTTTTTAAATGATGCATTGCATTTAAGGAATCGCACAAATGCGATTCCTTAAATGCATTTGCATTTTTAAGAAATGCAAAAAAATGCGAATATTGGAAAAGAGTTTGATGCATCCCAAAAACGTATTTAGGAAGTGCAAACGGCCGAATTTACCGATTCGCACCGTTTGCACTTCCTAAATAGGTTGATGCATGTGCCCCCATATATCTTTCCAAGTGTCAGTAGATAGAGAAAGTGACAGTTCATTATTCCAAAAAGTTGACAGCGTATCTATATTGTTACCAAGAGTGTCCTGAGAAGAAGAAGAAACCATTTGAATGTAGACTGATAAATCAGCAGCGACATTAGAGGGAATAGCAGCTGGAAAAGAATCTAAAATTGAATTACATAAGTAGTGGTATTTGGTAGCATGGGATCGAGATAAACCAAATCGAGATTGTAAATGTTCAAACAAAATAAAAGTATTATTGGTATACACATCTTTAGATAAAAAATACCTACCTTAATCCATGAATACCAAAAATTAACATTTCTATTCAGTTTGATAACATTGCTATACCAAAGGGAGATATCTTCAGTAGTATTCATGGGGGAGTGAACAATTAAGTCTAAATCATTAAACATCATTTTAGTAGATTTATTAATGGCTGATTTATGGAAAAATGCTGGGGTATTAGACAATGTTATTAGAGAAGGAAGAGGGTGAGGATTTATTAATGATGTCTAAATAGATAACCAAGCAGGCGGGTTATTTAATGAAGAATAATTAAACCAAAGTGAACTTTGTTTTAAAATAAAGGCTTTATGATAAAGAAAAAAATCAGGAATACCAAAACCAGCGTTATGCTTGGGACTTTTTAGTAGTTTATAACTAACTAGCAGCCCGTCCCGACGTTGTCCGGGTATGAAATAGAATGTGTGTAATGTGTGTATTTCGCAAGGGCAATTTATTTAAAAATCTCGCGGTAGACAACATTTTTTGTTTCATTAGAATAGGGACGGAGAAGGCCCAGCTGCAGCCCTGGTTGATGTTAGCAGGCGCGTGTAATTGGTGTAGAGATCCACCGCCTGAGCCCGGCTACAGCCCTGGTTGATGTTAGCAGGCGCGTGTAATGTCGTTGAAGGAGAGAGTTATCAGCCGCGGGTAAATCCGTTTAATGAGAGAGTTGAGTGACAGCGAGTAGGAGAGGCTGCAGTAATTGTCCCCGCAGACACGCTCATTTGCGTGTTCCCCCGCTTGAGGCCCAGATGCAGGCCTGTTTGATGTTAGCAGGCGTGTGTTCCCCCACTTGAGGCCCACCTGCAGCCCTGGTTGATGTTATCAGGCGCCTGTTATTAGTGAACTGATCCGCCGCCTGAGCCCAGCTAGAGCCCTGGTTGATGGTAGCAGGCGCGTGCAATTTCGTTGAATGAGAGAGTTCAGTAACAGCGTGCAGGAGAGGCTGCAGTAACGTTACTTACCAGGCCGCGAGGCGAACGCGTTTGTCACGCCACCAGCACACGGCCACAGCAGACGATCTTCTGATTAATGTACGGCCCACATGGCATGAAGGGCGGAACGTAGCACACGCCCCCAGCGTTTCTCACGCCCCCAGCGTGCCCCTTGATGCGGCGCAATTGCGTTCACATGGCATGAAGGCCAGACACATGCCCCCCAAAGTTTCTCATGCCCCAAGCGTGCCCCTTGATGCTGCACAGCAACGTAATTTGCGCTTGTATGTACGACTCACATGGCATGAAGGGCGGACACACGCCCCCAGCGTTTGTCACGCCCCCAGCATTTGTGACACCCCCAGCACACACCCACAGCCCACGATGTGATGGCCGTACCACACGCCCCCAGTGTTAGTTACGCCCCAGCCCACGCCCACAGCACAACGCAGACATGCCCACAAGGGACTACTTTGCTGGCACGGTTCTTTTACCTTTTAAATGTATAGAGGAGTTGGCCTAACAGCTAAGGCGCTCGACTTCGGACCTGGGGATCTGGGTTCGAGTCTTGGTAATGACGCCAAACATCCTGTGATTCTGGGCAAATCACTTAATCTCCCCGTGCCTAACAAAAATGAATGTGTGTCCTCATGTAACGTAACTGGTGCTATGTAAAGCGCTCTGATACCTGATTCAGTTCGGGTCAAGTTTGCGCTATATAAAACTCTGGAAAAAAAAATATATATATATATATGGTGGCCGTCTGCATAGCTTATGTCCTTCTGCTGCAACTGCCCTTTCCAACCCTGTATTGGGTGTTGTGATTGGTGCTGTGGTTACTGAGATTACCCACCTCAAAGGTTTGGGCTCTCTCTTTATAATATTAGTATGGATACGAGGAGATTTGTTGTTCCATAAATACTTAGACAAAAATGTATCAATATCTTTATAAAACTTCAGTGGAAATTGAGTTGGGAGCATTGCAAGGGTATAAAACATTTTAGGCGCTAAAGTCATTGTTATAGAATCCAATCTACTCCACCATGAGAGATGTAGTGAAGACCATTTAGATGTTTTGTCTTTAATATAATTTAAGAGAAAATCACAATTTAAAGTAATTGTTGAACTTATGGACGTAGAAAATAAAATCCCAAGATATTTCAGTTTACTTTTTTGCCAAATTATACCTTTCATGGGAAGCATGTCAGGGGTACAATATATATTTGAATGGAAAAATTATGTTTTATTTGTATTTAAAGTATAACCAGAAACTGTAGAGTAATTTGATATAATATGAAGTAAAGGTGGGAAAGAGAACACAGGGTCACTAATAAATAAAATCACAACAGATTTAAAACTATACGCTTGGGCATTTCAGCTGTCGCACACTAAAATGCTGTTAAAAAAAATGACGGATCATGGGGTAGGCCTGATGTTTTCACCCATGTTGGAGGGGGAAGGCCTTAGTCAGTCGGGGTACCTATACAAATTTGGCAACCCGAATTTTTTTTAAAAGATTAAATTGAAGGTCCTATATGGATTCGCGAAAATGTGGAATGAGTTAACAAACTTTATAAAACAAGGGTATTTCTGTGATAAAACACCGCTCTGGGGGTTACCTGAAAGCCTGCCCTGGCTAGAAGACACTCCAGCCATGCCTCTGAAAGAGGCTGGCCTAAAGGTTTGGGGAGATCTTTTTTATGAGGGAGATTTACTTTCGTGGGAGCACCTCCAGAATAGGACAGGGTCAACAATTTCGAGGTTTAAATACCTACAAATGACTAGCTGGACACAGGCCTATAATTCTAAACCCTTAAAAGGAAACAGGTTCACTCTTGGAGGGTTCAGTCAAGTAATAACGAACTTAGTCAGCACTGGTCCATCTAAAAAGGAGGTTTCAAAATGGTACAGTCTCCTGCTTGAGGAATCTGATGGTGAATTCACGCTACCAGTCCATCTGTGGGGAACCTTAATTATGGGTCAAGATCTACTAAAACTTTGATCAACCTCATTTGAGCTCCTAAAGAATTTAGTAAAACCCTCTTGGCTTCGTAGGAATCATCTATACACCCTACATAGAGCGTACTACTCTCCCCAGAGGTTATCTAAATTTGCTTCAGGCAACCCAGTCGTATGTCCAAGGTGTGGACTCCAGGCAGCACCAGACACTCATATGTTTTTTGAATGCCCTCGTGTCGCTACATTTTGGGAAGCAATAGGGAAGACCCTTACAATATCGTTAGGCTTCCCAGTTATCATCGATCTATCCTTAGTAATTTTTGGGATCCTGACAGGAGCACAAGGAGCAGCAAGAAGTCTTACATTCTACACTATCCTCTTGGCAAGGAGAGAGATTTGCAGGAGGTGGAAGGACCCCCTACCACCCTCACATGGGGACTGGTTGGCATCCATCCTACAGACGGCCAGAATGGATCTAGCTAGATTGGGAAATAAAAACAAAAGAGCCTTTTGGCACATGCTGGTTTGGGCACAATAAAGATCCGGGTATTTTTTTTTTCCCCACACTACTATGGTGCCCATGTTTCAGCCTTCGATGCAGCAGATAACCGGTCAAGCCCGGCTCAGGATATGCTGAGGGCTTCCCCAATGGCAGCCAAAAGTGAGACTAAGCCACTAACAGCTGTGGGATGTTGGGCCCCCCTCTCCATATGATCCCATCCAGTATAACACTGAGACAGCGGTTCTTTGGCCTGTTTCTAGATGGCTTTCTTCTACCATGGTGGATATGAGGACAAAAATAAATAAATAAATAAATAAATAAAATCACATCATCTGCATATGCGAGGGATTCCTTTAATCTCATCACATTTTTTAATTGAAGAGAGGAAAGGCTCGATGCCAATTAAAAATAAAAGAGGAGAAAGTGGACATCCTTGCCTTGTACCTCTAAAAAGAGAAAATTGATGTGAAATGTGTCCATTGATAAAGAAACGAGCAGTAGGTGCAGAATATAGAGCTGAAGCCATAAATATATGAGAATCTCCAAAATTAAAAGAAGATAACGCATGAAATAAAAATTGCCAATAAATCTGATCAAAAGCTTTCTCAGCATCTATGGCTAGAATACCTGAGGGGAATGGTAAAGTAGAACTTTGTTCAATAATGTGAAGTAAAGTTCTGGTGTTATTAGCAGAAAATCTATTTTTCATAAAACCAGATTGCTCGGGATAGATAACGGAATCTAAAATAGGTCCTAATCTAGTAGCGAGTATTTTTGCATATAATTTACAGAGTTGAATAATCAAAGATATAGGGCGATAGTTAGATACAAGAGTGTGATCTTTATCTGGCTTTGGAAGTACAATTATTAAAGCTTCCGTGAATGAACTAGAAGTGTGATTGAAATTCTTTATAAAATTCTGCTGTATTCCCGTCGGGACCAGGAGATTTGTTTTTTTTAAGGGATTTAATGGCTAATAAAATGTCATCTTTACTGATGGGCGAGTCAAGACCATTTTTATCAGATTGGGAGATCTTGGGTAAAGCACAGGAAGATAAAAAGGAGTCAATTAATGATTCATCATGAAAATCAGGTTTGTTATATAATGTAGAATAAAACTTCAAAAATTCATTAACAATATCATTTTGAGAAAAAGCAATTTTTCCATGAGAACTTTGAATAGAATTGATTTGAGTTTTGTCCTTTTTTATGCGTAAATAATTAGCTAAAAATCTGGCTTTAGTATTCGAAATTTGAATGCCTGCTCTCTTACTAAGAATGGAGTTAAATTCATATCGTAATTTTTGAAGCGTAAACCTACATTGGGGATCATTAGAAGTTATAAAGAGTCTTTCATTTTTCGCAATTTGTTTTTGTAATTCTTTAATGGATGCATTGAAGGCTTTGTTTTCATGTGCCATAATGGAAACCCCCCTAATATAAGCTTTAATGGCATCCCATCTGTTAATTAAAGAGGTAGAACCTTCTTGATTAAATGAAAAATACTCTTTAATGGCAGATAAAAGTTTTGGTTTGTTCTTTTCATTTAATACAATACCAGTGTTCATTCGCCACCTAGATTGCTTAGTATATGTGGATTCTAAATTCAAAATTAATGAAACCAAGGCATGGTCAGAGATTTCAATGTTACCAATTCGAGGATCTGTAACATAATTAATTAAGTGTCTAGAAATTATTAAGCAATCAATTCGAGAATGGGAGCTATGATGGTTGGAGAAAAAAGTAAAACTTTTTTCTGTGGGGAAATGTAACCTCCCTATATCTACTAATTTAGTGGTTTGAAGAAACGCTTTGAATGCGAAATACACATTAGAAGTGTGAAATTTAGTACGAGAAAGTCTATCTAATAAAGGATCAGAAATTATATTAAAATTCCCACCAACAATTAAAGGAACATTTCCAACTTTTAAGACCTCTGTAGCAAGAGAGGACCAGAATGTAGGATCGTCAGCAGTAGGACCATAAACATTTAATAAAAATAAGGGTGTATCATGAACTTTAATTTTTACTAATATATATCTACCATCAGCATCAGAATGCTTACTTAAAATTTGACAGTGTAGTCTTTTTGCAAACAGAATAGCCACACCATTTTTCTTACCAGAAGCAGGAGAAGAGACAATGATATCAACCCATTTCTTCTTCATATAATCTAAAATGTTGTCATCAATATGAGTCTCTTGAATAAGACAAATATCAGCGTTGTATCTTCCTAAGTAATCTAGAATTGTTGTACGCTTAACTGGATGACGCAATCCTTTGACATTTAATGACACTACTTTCAACTTATGAGCATTAGCCATAGTAGAAAAGGATAAGAAATGAGACCCAGAAGAAAGGCGTAAGAAAAAGAAAAGCAGAGAAGATATTGGATGAGAATAAAGAAGAGAAAAAAGTAGCTCCAAAACAAACAAAAGCATAGAAAAAAAAGAAAAAACATGGAAAAAACGACAAACGGAATACATAAATGTGAAATGTGAAACGCACACACGGTTACAAGTATGGCCGGAACCGCTGGAACCCTACAGAAGAAGTTCTTAATATCCTGTCAGAAAAGGCAGAACTGTTATAACTCAAGTATTGGGGTCATGAGTATCCATTGAATGCTGAGACTGTTGTTCAATAAAATGTTTCAAGTCTTCAGGAAATATTTGGAGAAATTATCCTTCCAGATACGCATCGTTGATGGGTCAAAAATTCCATACTTGAAGCCAAGACGTCGAAGATGAGGACGAAAAGCAGAAAATTCCTTGTGAATTGCAACAGTTTCTTTGGCAAAATCTTGATGAATAAAGATTTTATTTCCATTAACCATCAGTGAAGGATTTTCTCGTGCTGCCTTTCTGATTAAGACCAAGTGATGGTGACGAAGAACCTTAAAGATCATTTGTCGTGGCTTGGAGTGATGAGGGTTTCGATGGGAAGGAATGTTGTGTGCTTTATCTAGTTCAATTTTTTTCAGGAAATTTGAGCTGCAAAAGACCAGGAAGCAAATTTTGCAAATATAGGAGCATATTACGATTGCGGTTTTTCCGCATCCTCTGGGCCGGCGGAAGCCACCCCCGGCCCGGAGGATGCGGAAAAACCGCAGCGGACCCACCAAAGTCCCACCGCCACATTAGGATGGCTGGTGGGTCCTGGTTTCTGTCCGCAGCTTTTCCGCCGCAGTTGGCTTACAACCGCGGCGGAAAAGCTCTAATATGGTGGCGGTGTCTCTCAGACACCGTCAGCCATATTAGGATGGGTTTAAAAAAATGCTTTTCCGCGGCGGGTTTTCCGCCGTGAAAAAGCATGTGTAACTTCACTGTGGGGGCCCGTTGCGGTCCCCCTGGGTGAAGGGGGGGTGGGGGTGCACATGGGGGGTACCTATGGTACCCCCCTGCATTTGTATGCAGAAATCGGCAGGCACAGCATGGTGCCTGCCGCTTTCTGCATACAAATGTAAAGTATGCATTTTTACCATTGCAGCGGGTGCAGCTTGAAGACGCACCCGCCGCAATGGTAAAAATAGAGGATGTGACCGCCAAGGTGGCGGTCACATCCTAATTGCACAGGAGTGAACTCCGCAGGCCATGCGAAGGTTCCCTCCTCCTCTATGGTTGCGGACGGACTCAAGTCCGTCCGCGATCATAATGCGTCCCATAATCAGCAGTTAGCTCCTTCAACATCTTCAGGCAAATTAAAAAGGCGAAGATTGTACTGCCTATTGCGATTTTCCAAATCCAGCAATTGAGAACACAAAGGTGAAATTTTTGCCAGTAGAGTAGTGAAAGAGTCAATTTTAGCCGTATTATCCTGAATTTTAATTAATTATCTGAAATTTTCATGGATAAACTAGCCATTTCCTTGCGAACATTTTTTCATTTCTGACGCAATGGACTCAGTATTAACTCGCAAAGCTTGAATCTCTTCTAATATTAAAGATAAGGAAGGCTCAGAAGACTCCACAACCTTAGATTTAATGGGAGGTGGGGAAACTTGCTGCCTCCTTTTATTATTAAGACATAACTTTGTTTTCCATTTTTTCAAAAAACAAAATGGAAACAGCAGAATTATAAGAATCCAATCCAAATTGCTGCAAATATTGTGGAAATGGCTGAAAAACAACTGGTGCAGAAGCTAAAATGAGCTGTGGGCGTAGCTAGGCCCAAGCCAGTCCCTTTCCTAGAATTGCACTCCGCCCCCCTGACTGAAAACCCTGCTGTACCTCGGAGCTGGGCTGGTCCAGGAGACAGACTGTGCAAAAAGCAACTTCTAGGGCTCCAAAAATGGCGAAATTCGCTGGACAAAACAGGTAGGCAATCCTGAAGACTTCCAACCACTCTTTATGCAAACTCTGACAGGAATCGGTATTTTCTTGTTATAAACGGGCGCAAAAAAGCGCTAGAGTAGGAGCGCGACGACCATCTTTGTTCGCCCGCTCGCGCGTCTTAATCTAACGGCAAGTCTTTCAACACTAAGGAACTGTTGTGAGTTAATTACAGAAAATAAGGGGCCAATAAAGAGGAAAAATTTGTAAACTCTGAGAAAAACATTTACTAACAATTTCAGTGATAAAATGTATATGCACAAAATCAGCACTTGACAAGTATACACACACCCTCATTAATTGATCATCTGCAGTTATATGAAAAACAAAGAATGTGTCCATGCATGCGTGTATCTACAAATATTCAATTGAAGGGTGTTTACTTTCCATATACCATAAAGGCTTCATTTGTACTGATTTTTGCTACAACTGAGCACTTGCTCTATTAATGCAGGGACAGGACACCTGCAGGGTGAAGCACTGCAGATTGGTGCTAAGACGATTGCAACAGACAGCAACGTAAAAGGTAAAAAAAGAATTAAAAAACTTTCTCTTGAACAAAAAGATATGATATGGCCCACCCAGAGTGGCACTTAATATTCTGTGATACATAATGACGTAACAAGTTGATGTGCAAGAGAGAGAATCTCAGCCATGTTAGTCCATCTCCTCTCACCTCCCATTGACTAATTAATTTTACAGGACGGCATTGATAATCTAGCAGAAACTAACTATCCAATGTTCTGGCTGCCACAGGGCCATAGATAGTGCCAACAGTGCTTTTTCATATAATAAAAAGAATAAAGTCAGCCTGAAACTCAGTCAAGCACCCTATGCAGTGTCAATGATTGCAGCACACCATAATATGGTGCATTCATTCTGCTTGTTTCAGTGTGCTGCTGCTGGCAGGTGGCATCAAGGTGAGCCATGGTTCAGGGTTTGCTATGTGCAGGCGGTAAACCACACTGACTGGAACACAGTCACACTCATTGGCAGGTGCTGAGCATGCTTGCAGTGAGGGATTTAGTGAACAGGCACAGCCTAAGGTAAGAAGGAAGCAGAGCAGTGCACTGCAGTCTGTAACTGCTCTGCTGCACACATTATAAAGCATCTGCATCCAACATTGTGATGAAAAAAAAAGAGGCAGGATTGTTCAGGCTTCACAACTACTATTGGTGCGAGCACCACAAATGACTTCAAGCACTAGTGTTCCCTTAGGGTTTACAGTCAAACTTTGATATGTCTATGTGTCTGTGTTTGTGTGAGTCTGTGTGGGTGTGTGTCAATCAATCAATCAGGTTACTTGTAAAGCGCGACTACTCACCAGTTAGGGTCTCAAGGCACTGGGGGGAGACAGCTGGTCCACCGGAGGTGCTGTGATTCAGTCGCAGAGCCTGGTCTTAAGGTCTTTCCTAAATTGAGACTGAGGTGTTCCAGGTCCTTGCTGCAAGGTAGGAGAAGGATCTTCCTCCGGCCTTGGTCTTGCAGATACGTGAGATGGTAGCCAGGGCCAGTTGGACGGCGCGGAGGTTTTTGGTGGGTGCGTGAAATGCGAGGCAGTGGTTAAGGTATGCAGGTTCTGCATTGTGTAGAACCTTGTAGGCATGTATGTGAGTGTGCATGTGTGTGTGTGTACATCTGAAACATGCAAGAGGGCCCCCTATCTTAGGAACAAAACATTAGAGACACTCTCTCCTGATTTACATTCACAATGAATGAATATCTTCTTTTATAATGTAACCAATCCCATAAGCTACTAAAGTGCCACCAGTACATCACTGTCTAGTGTTGCTCTATTGTAACTATGTTTGGAGCCTATGTTAGGTGTATGTGACAACATACTAATTAATCAGTAAAGCAATCTGTGTTTTTAAGAACACTGTCTCTTCGGGCTATATTTAAATTATGGCTACTGGAATACTCTGTCAAAACATAACTGATATCCTGTCTGCTGCATTACAAGTGTCATAGAATATAATTCACTTATAATACTGTGAATGAGATATCTGCCACTTTTGTGATGTAGTATCCCATCTGCCAAAAGCTAAATAAGGCATTTAGGGCCAGATATACGACCTGACAAATAGCGTCCAGCAAATTGCGTTGCATTTGCGACTCACACTTTGCGAGGTGCTATTTGCTAATTACAACAGTGTCTTTAACTTCTGTTTGCGATTCCCAATGGGGTCGCAAATTGCGAGGCTCATGAATATTAATGAGCCTGCGGAAATTTGAGACCCCATTGGGAATGACTGGTTCTCCCAGGGATGGTGGCCTGCTGAGCTCAGCAGACCTCCATGTTGGGACTGCCTTTCAATACAGTTTTTTTAATGCAGCCCGTTTTCCTTAAAGGAAAACGGGATGCATTTAAAAAATTAAAACAAAACGTTTTTGTTTAATTTTTTAAGGGCAAGTAGTGGTCCTTGGGACCACTGCCTGCCATTAAAAATATTTTTGAAGACAGCCACAAAGTGGAAGGGGTCCCCTGGGGACCCCTTCCAATTTGCGACTTCATTACCACCCTCTTGATGAGGGTGGTAATTTACAAGTGTTTTGCGACCGTAATTGTGGTTGCAAAACATTCATAAATGGGGTTGCGGTTGATATTAGGAAGGGAACGCCCCTTCCAAATAAATTGCGACTCGCTATTTAGGAATTGTACATAACCCTTTCACATTTTGCATGCGCAAACGGATCACACACCCGTTTGTACATGCAAAATAGGTTCGTACATCTGGCCCTTAGTGTTCTCATTTGCATACAATGTTAGTATTTTGAGTAAGCCTTTGTTCCTAACTTTGGTTCCCAAATCCTGCCATAGCCCCACACTTTAAAGCACTCAGTTTGACTTACTGATCCAAGCCTAAATGTTTATACTTGCTCTGGAGCTGGGTTGCAATGAGATACTCTTCAAGTGAATGAGAATCCATTTCCCTTGGTGCCAATTTCTTAATCCACACTGTGTGATCTTGGTCATATGTGTGTTTCACGAAAAGTGCTAACCTAGTACTTGAATATGTAATTGTTCTCAGCTCCTGGCGATGCTAACAGATTATTTATTTTTGCATTTATCCTCTATCTCTTTCAATTATAAACTAAAGTGATGTGATTCTTCTCACTTTGCAGAATATTTAGGTAATTTATTTTAACCTAAAAATAATTTTACATTTTTTTAGTTAATGTCACTTTATTTTCTTTATTTACTTTATGTTCTTGCAATTCATATTTGGGACTGAAGTTTAATCCATCCTGGTTTCAATATGAAACAATGAATACTTGAAACAAATAGCAAAATGTCGTTAGTGTATGCAAAGTTATTTCTATAATGTTATACAAATCCAGATATGATTGAGTTTAGCACTATATATAGCAAAAGGATAAACTCAGAAAAAGGGGTCTAAACATAAGGGCACCACCAGTGGTTGGAGTATGCTACAACTGTAGTGGATGTACATTTGGAAACCAAACTCAGAAAATCAACAAAACTGGGTGCTATTTCTTTTTTTGTACAAATTCAGCCCTGCATGCCTTACACCTAAAAAAAATCAGGAAAGCTTGAGATTGAGCAATGTAATGACAGAGGAGGCAATTTGTTCCGGGGAGTCAGGTTCCCTCTTTCACCCTTCTTTATATGTAACAGATAATAATCACCTTGTAAATCAAGTTTAGTTAAGACTCATCCCCCAAGGACTGACTCCAAGGCGTCCTTTATTAGAGGTAATGGATATCTATACTACATTGTGATTTGAAGATCTTGATCTTTCATGGGTATAAAGAACAAAAGTGTCCCAGCAAGTGATGAAGATGGCACAATTAAACTATTTTGAAAATTCTCCTATGAATAAGCCTTGAGGATCTCTTTCTATTTATCAGTTAAGGAATAAATGTACCCAAAGCGAACAATAGATCAAGGCTCAAATTGGTATGGCACATTGATGTTCCTTACGAAGGAGAAGTAAACATACAGTGGGACTGAAGAAAGTTTAGCCACTTTTAAAATGGAAATGGACTACTTTATCCTTTTACTGGATGACAAACTTCCAGAAGCATAACAATGATCCAGAAATGTTTTTAATATCAAATATGTTGTTTGAGTAGACTAGTTAACATAAAGATTATGCCTCCTCATTCAAGGAATTCCAAAAATGATAGTATAGATAGGAGAGAAAATATATCAAAAAGATAACATGTCTGTGTTACCAATAAATGAAACTTGCAATAGAGAACAGCCTTTTGTATCAGACCTGAAGTTGATGGAGAGCCATTAACAGTTCAAAATCACTTCAAGGGTATTCTTAAGTCTCATAAGCATGTTGGTGGAAAAGTCCTGTTAGATGAGCATTTCACAGTTTCCACTGTCCAACAATGTAAGGGTATTCACAGTCTTGTCATCATCTGTTCACCCAGATGTTGTCAAAACAATCAAATGATTGGCAGAATTATACATAGAAGATATAAGTAAGCCACTGCATTCCTGTTATCTTCTCAGGAGATGATTGGATTCCTCCAGCATTCCTCAGAAGCCATTTAGCACAAGTCTGAATCATATGTGCAACACTGTAACAAAATCAACACTGTCCAGCCTCATGTCATCACTCCTTTTCGCTTTCAGGCAAAGGACCCCTCACAGCTCCTACTTGGATAGGTTCTTCTTGAAAGAATGTATCCATCGACCAAGAAACACTAGAAATATATGACTAACTTCCTCAGGACTTCCTTGTTTCCTTTCATATGTCTTGGAATCTATGTTTAATCAAAAGCACTAAACCAATATGTTCAGAAAATAAAGTAGGACATTGCAAACACACACATCAATTTTTCCTTAATGTCTTCTTCGAAACTATGTTGAAAGAGAGCCATCTTAGTTCTTTCAGCCAAGCATTTTCTGCTGATAACTGATTAAAACAAATTATAAATCAATAAATCCTTCCACCTGGCTGAATATCCTAAAATGGTTCTTTAGCAGAATACTCAAAATCAGAACATTCAAACATCTTTTGATAAGAAGCCATCATAAGACTGCGCACAACCTTCTGAATGTATTAATATTGGACATGATCATATCTATGCTAATCAAGTAAGGCAACTAATCAGGAAACCTACTTTTTTGTTTGATCTTAACCTGTGCAAGATGAAAAACAAAATGCAGCATAAGTCTTCAAAGGGCTTATTGAAAAGATGTAAGAAATGAAGTCAGCTCTGTTTAATCCCTAATGTAATTTCCTCAGGTAAAGTTTTGTCTCTACTCCCAATTGGTTCAGTGGCATTCAAGGGTTCAAAACATTGAGGCCCTGATTATGAGTGGGTGAGTATTTTCTGACCTATGGATAAACCCCTACTTGCACAGGGGTTGAAATTATAAGTTGGGTGCCATTCACTTCATCAGGTAATTTCCAGGTGGGTAAACTATCTCAACCTTTGTTAACTTTTAGCAGGCCAAATCTGTGGGAATTTAGCAGGAGAAAAACATACCATATTTATAGTACCATGCAGGGTTTGGTGCACTAAGCACTAAAATCTGCATGTCTTTCCCCAGAAACGAGTAAAATATGCTATTTATTGCATCTGATAATTAACACACCCCAGGGTATTATTATTTGTCTGATGCAAACAAAATCACCTGGATAAAGACAAACTTAGATTCTGGATTCAAGTCCCACATTTGCTAACGTTTTGTCATGTATTTCCTATAAATCTATAAAGGATCTTTACGTTTAGACAGCATAAACTAAGGGATTGGTGTCCAGACTGATTCCAGACAGCCCCTAAGGATATGTTAGTCTGTAGACTGCTTAGCTCACAGTGCCACTGTGAGCCCCTCTTTCCAAGGAGCGAAAAGCTTCTGGCAACTATCGAACAAGACAACCCTGACCCCTCAGGGATCGTGGAAGCAGTACAGTGCTTTTTTCTCAGTCACTCGTGCTCACTCTGTCTCAGAGATATATACAGAGTAAACGGTGAGGACTTTTTAAAATATGTATTTATTGAACCAGCGTCAATGTAGTATAAAATATGTGTGCTGCAACAATCATTAGACATAAACATATGTATATGGTTATGAGCACCAACTGAGTAAAGAAAAGGTAGAATTCTACAATAGTGCTAAAACAATGAATATATGCATGCACATAGATACATAACAATAAAATGCCTACTCCTACAATGCAAACCCTAATTAGATGTACCTAAGTGCACCTAGCATGTATGTATGTTTATAGACAAGAATCTGCATAGGATAGAACAAACCCCATTACCTGATGTGGGAGAGCGAATGACCCTGCCTTGGTCTCGAGATGGACATGCCGCAAGGAATGTCAGATCACTGTGTTCTGGAGTGTCTGCGAGCAGGGATCTCAGCTTCTCATTTCAGCATGGAAGTCTTTCTCCTCTGGTTTGCCCAGTGAAGACATGGTACTTAGATACCCAAAAGGCACCCTCAGGGCTTCTACCTAATGTGTACTAGGGGCTTGTCGGCGAAGAATGACAATATTGGTGACCCTTATACATAGTTGATACTAAGAATCCTCATGCATATTAAATGAAGATAGATTTTGTAGAAAACCACACGAAATGTATTCACCGCTTAACTAGGTAAAAAGTCAGCATCAGACCCGTTATGTAGAACAATGGTAGGACAAATGTAGGTAAAGGGCCATGCAACTACCTAGGCGAATATTGTGGTACATTGGGGTTCATAACAGTTTTGGGTCACTGCAAAGTGATGAAAAGTGATGCAAATAATCGAAAGCATCACATTGGTATTTGTTTTCCAGAACAGTAAGTGGTGCCAGAATCATGTCATTTTCTCAGTGCAAGAAGTGTTTTGCATTGCAAGAAGTGTTTTGAGCCTGTTTGAGCCTGTTTGAACCGGTTTGGGATTCCAGCCGGTTCGAGCCGGTTTGAACCTGTTTGAGCATGTTTGAGCGGGTTTGAGCCGGTTCGGGATTCCAGCCGGTTTGAGCCGGTTTGAGCCGGTTTGAGCCAGTTTGAGCCGGTTCAAGCCGGTTCGAGCCTGGTCGGGACTAGGGCCATAAATGCTGCCCTTTTTCTCATTTAGAAATACCCAGCCCACACCATCCACATCCACAAACAGAGCAACACACTCACACCAAATGTACACCACGCACAACACTATGCTCAGATTAATGTACCGATTCAGAAAAGGGGGTGGTGATGAACAGAGTGCCTGAATTAAGCAGACCACTCTTACCCAGTCCAAAGATCAGGGCTTGATCCATCACCGTTTTTTAGCTCACTGCACCATCCCAGCTCAGAACTTGGCTATATGCAAATTAGTCTGTTCCTGTCCCAGTGCATGATGGGAACAGGGCAAACCAAACTACCAAGCCAATTCTTGTACTGGGAAGGAAACAAGCTTCCGGGGACCGGTTTCTGGCATTTCAGCCTCGTCGGCCCGGCTTGCTTGAATCCTGATGGTGCAATGAGCAAGGGACTCACATCTGAGTGTACCCTTCCACGCTTATGGTGGACAAAATGATTCAGAAAAGGGGGTGGTGATGAACAGAGTGCCTGAATTAGGCAGACCACTCTTACCCAGTCCAAAGATCAGGGCTTGATCCATCACCGTTTTTTAGCTCACTGCACCATCCCAGCTCAGAACTTGGCTATATGCAAATTAGTCTGTTCCTGTCCCAGTGCATGATGGGAACAGGGCAAACCAAACTACCAAGCCAATTCTTGTACTGGGAAGGAAACAAGCTTCCGCGGACCGGTTTCTGGCATTTCAGCCTCGTCGGCCCGGCTTGCTTGAATCCTGATGGTGCAATGAGCAAGGGACTCACATCTGAGTATACCCTTCCACGCTTATGGTGGACAAAATGATTCAGAAAAGGGGGTGGTGATGAACAGAGTGCCTGAATTAAGCAGACCACTCTTACCCAGTCCAAAGATCAGGGCTTGATCCATCACCATTTTTTAACTCACTGCACCATCCCAGCTCAGAACTTGGCTATATGCAAATTAGTCTGTTCCTGTCCCAGTGCATGATGGGAACAGGGCAAACCAAACTACCAAGCCAATTCTTGTACTGGGAAGGAAACAAGCTTCCGGGGACCGGTTTCTGGCATTACAGCCTCGTCGGCCCGGCTTGCTTGAATCCTGATGGTGCAATGAGCAAGGGACTCACATCTGAGTATACCCTTCCACGCTTATGGTGGACAAAATGATTCAGAAAAGGGGGTGGTGATGTCCATCACCACCCCCTTTTTCAGATTAATTTACCAGCATTCACCACCAACCCAACCAAACCACATCTACACACCCTACTATCCCAAATACCACACTTATCCACCATCAGCCACAAACAGTACACAACTCTATTCTATACCACTAACCAATACACTCATCACTAACACAATCAACACTGTACATAACTACATCCCATTCAGACACACTCTCCCTGCTGTAATTACACCTAACAGACCACCTTTTATCAATACCAACCATATAATGCTCCTTCCATCAGTTGTTCAGCAAACACACTCATCTCCCTTCTACCATAATAACACTAACACACAACACACACACTGCACACCACCACACTTTGTAACTCTTGAAACAAACCAGTCTAAGATAAACACTCTCACATCTACTTCATTCCCTCCTACACACAACCTACACTCTACTCATAAGCACATCACCACCCCCTCTACGTCACAACCTCCTCTCACAAACAATACTACACAACCAAATCCAGTGCATGAAACCTATACATCAGCACCCCTTTTCACTACACCTACACTAACACAGATACACAATACAGCACCTCTCTTCTAACCGCCTCTCATCCATTGGACAATTTAGAACATTACGACATGACCCACATGCTGCACCACCTCCCCTGACTCTTACACCTTCCGCCTTAAACACAAGCAAAAAATATAAGCAACATGCCACACCTCACAACTTTGCTTCCCCAAGTCTACCTCACAACAATGTTACACCACAAAAGCAACACAGCACTCCAACTCACTCTCAAACACCATCTCCAACACATACACATGCAGACCTATCAAAATGTCTTCTTAGCATGCTGGATGAGGAACACGATACAGAACATCTACACGATTGCTTTCCTAATACAGCTAATACCAGCACTAAAAACACACCTGCTACACACCCACACAATACTGATCACTCTTCTACAAAACAAAGTCCCACTATCAGCAAAGGCCACTTTCTACGCAGTCTACTAATAAATGCTGGATCCATCTCTAAAAACAAGCATCACACCTACGACCTTCTCACTGATGCAAAACCAGACATACTATTCATAACCGAATCATGGTTGGGAGAGGATATGGTTCCAGTCCTGCATGAAGCCATTCCTTTAGGCTATCAAATAATCACCCAAAATCGTATTGCCAAAAAAGGAGGTGGTCTAGCTGTTGAATTCAGGCAAACAATACATATCACTAAAGTTGACAACATTTCCATAAAGAATTATGAGGCTCTTCTTACAAGATGCAATCCTACACCGTCTTCCACCTGTAACTTCCTGCTCCTTTACAGACCTCCACCTAGCAAGACAACATTCCCAGACGCACGTCTAGACACAGTTTCACACCTGATAAAAATACACTCCAACCTGGGGGGCGGAGCTTGTCGGCAATGATGGCGGACGCGTGATCCCTGAGCTCCGCACCGCTGCCTAACATTATTCACCAAGATCCTACCTCGGCTTTAATCTAAATAGCACAATGAGCACTAGCAGGCACCTACTACGGTCCGGTGTGCAGCGGGAGCTGGCTCGGAGCACTAAAGACCAGCTACGCTAGCCGGCGGCAGAGATGATCCTGGCCAAGAGCGATGCCGCGAGACCGTGACCTCGCGTGAACCCGGCACCGTGAGACGTGCTACTGCGTGCGTCCCTGGCGCATGGAAGTGTGTGAGTCAGAGACTGCGGGGGGGGGAGCAATTGCCACCTGGAACACCCCCCCTATATAATATTGCATCTGGAGAGCTGACGGCCCTCGGAGGCCTCTACACGCAGACACCTACTCCATAGTAGGGGGGAATCCATAAGGGCACATGGAGGTCGGCCATACACGGCGCTACCTAGCCGGAAAGACTCAGTAAAGAGGGGCATGCAGTGACACAAAGCTAAGACCCGCGCCAAAACAGAGACTGGCCCACCTCGACTCTATTCCTGGGCAGTTAGCCACTATCTCCACTACGCACAGTGAGTCACGGAATCCTGTTGCCCCCACTTGGTGCACTTGATGGGCCAGAACACAACTTAGGGTCATAACTGGCGCACAACGCTCATTCTAGTTGGCCACCAGCCCCAAGTTATTCACCGGAGAGCCTTGGGGACTGTTCTTGCTGGATTGATCCTGGGGATGGCCTGGTAAGGAAGTATGCCACCGGAGGGCTGAGACGACAGAGAAGCCATAGATGCCCTGACACCCTGGGCGGGCCCTGCCACCAGCCAGTATACGAGGAGGCCTCACATCTCTGGCGGACCTAGGAGTTTACTGGCAACGAGCTTGCAACTTGCAATCTGGTGGATTATATAGCGGTATCCCCCATTGAAGGCCTAACCTGACAGGTGCCAAATTTAACGGCGGCCTTCCCGAGAGGATTACGCGACTAGACACCGCCATTGGGAAGGGGGAAAAGACTCAGAGCAAACTCCCTTTTGAGAACCATCGCAACAAACCGCCTGAAGCTCAGGAGGCGGACCATGCTAGCTCGGCGAGTGGCGCGGGGAATACGGACTACTCTGTCATCAAAACCATGCTCCTTGCGATGGAGAAAGGCCTACAAGACAGCATAGCCTCGATTGGCACTAAAATAGACGCCCTCACTTATCGAATGGATCGCATGGCGGAGCGCGTAGACAAGCACGCGGAGCACTTGGACATGCCTGAACGACGCCTCACAGAGGTTGAGGAGGCTCAAACGGAACTGGACGTCGATAACAAGAAAATAGGGAAACTTATGCAAACGCTCCAGGAGAAGACTGAAGATTTGGAGGCCTGCTCACGATGCTCCAACATAGACGACACAAACTGGCACCATGGAAAAGTTCGTCGAGAAACTCCTTGTCACGTTGTTGGGAGAAAACGTCCTTTCACAAATGTTCATAGTGGAGTGCGCTCACTCGGCCCTCGTCCTCGCCCGGGAGCCCCGCCAAGACCCATCATCGCCAAGCTCCTAAATTATAGAGACAGGGATATGGCCCTCCGACTGGCCAGGGACAAGAAGAAGTTGCAGTTTGAGGGCTCTGAAATCTCCCTATATCCAGATTTTACAGCGAAAGTACAGGAGGCGCGCAAACACTTTGCCCCATTTAAGAGTCAGCTCCGAGAACTTGGCCTAGATAATGCCTTGCTGTACCCCACAAAATTGAGAGTCAATCGGCAGGGGCATTCCCGTAATTTTTATGGACCCTAAAGCGCTGCAGCAAGCTTTGAAGGGATGATCTAGAGAACACCGCAGGGACACCAACAACCAGACGGAAGGAGAAGAAAATCGGAGCCAGCTGGATGAGCAAGATTGAAATGGCCCTACTGCCGGCAAGCTGTGTTCTAGTGCACGCAGGGGTACACAGGCCATGCAGACTGTGCCACGTCCTGGACTGAAATTGAGGTCGGCACCCACTTTGCTCCCGGGTCGGAGGCTGGTAGAGCTTTTCCGAAGGAGGACTGACGACCAGCTGGAACTGTCTGTGGGTGAGATAACTCTGATGCATGTGTCATGTACTATGCTAGCCTAGTGGGATTGTTTGTAGTATGCTGGCTGAAACTGTGACTGGAGTCGTAGGGTAGGCGGGAGAAGCTGCTTTTGATATATAATCCTGGCCAGCACAGATCTCCTGTTGATTAACGCTAGAACGTTCCTATTAGCCGAAGTAACGATATCGGGCAGCGGAAATTGGGGTGGGGTATAAGCTAGCACTGTAACCAGTTTACTTGTTGATTGCCTGGCAACCTTGGACCCCGCGCTATCAGCACCCTGAATTCCCAATGGGGGATTCACCGTTTTGGGATAAAGTAGGGAGGGGGGAGGTTGGGGTTCATACATGCGAGGCCTTGTTGGGGTTGGTCTGCTGTGGGGGGGGGTGAGGGGTTTTTGGGGAGGGAATGTTCAGTAGATGATGGGGGGTGTTGTATCTGACTTTCGACATTATACAAGCAGTGGACGCAAACGTGGCATTCCCTCTTAGGGCTCACGCGATTTCTCTTAATGGCTGACATGACTACCGAGGACAACACTGCGCATGCTCCCAAGCTCAGGGCCCTTACATGGAACGTGCGTGGCCTGAATGACCACCGGAAAGTTAGAAAGGTCATTAGCTACTTGCAGCAACAACACATAGATATAGCCCTACTTCAGGAGATCCATCTCCCAATGACTGGTAATATGCTCCGCAGCAGGGGTCTAGAGGGTAATATAGTAGCGGCAGGTTTCACGTCGCATGCCAGGGGCGTGCTAACATGGGTGAACCTGAAATCGAAACTCACTTTACAAATTCAAAGAGCAGACACTGAGGGCAGATTTGACATATCCAAATGTAATGGACCCGGTTTGGAGTTTGTGATCATAAATACATATGGCCCCAACTATGATTCTCCCGAATTTTATCAGGTCCTGGCAGCCATGTGCAAGCAATATGACATTGACCGCCTTCTATGGGGTGGAGACCTCAACCTGACTTTGGATCCTGCGTTGGACAAGTCGGCTGGCCCTCCTCGCAGACCCTCGGCAGGTGCCTTGGAGCTGAGGAGTGTAATAACAAGTTTGGATCTGGCAGATGTATGGCGGTTCCGAAATCCGGAGCAGGGAGGATACACACACTACTCCGTTTATCACGATTAAGACACTACTAGCTGAATATCATGACGAAGCAGACAGGGAAGTTAAACATATGGGGAAGTACGCAAAGCTAGGATATATGGAGAGGGGGAAAGACCCAGCGCAGTACTAGCCAGAATCTTGGGTGGGAAGAGGGGGCGATAACACATCTCTGAGGTAAAGACCTTAGATGGGGAGGTGCTCGCTGAAGAAGCAGACATAGCAGAAGTCTTCAGGGCCTACTATGCTGAGCTACACAGGTCCAAAAGTGGAGACCTTGAAGACGATATTACCGACTATCTTGACCACATTGACATACCCACATTGACAAAAACGCATAGGGAATTCCTGATGCTCCCCATAGAAAAGGACGAAATATTAGAGGCTCTTTCCAGTATGAGATCTGGCAGCGCACCGGGCGCAGACTGCCTTACAGCGGGGTTCTACAAGACTTTCAAGGACCAACTGCTTCCGCACCTATCGGCTCTCTTAGACGACATTTGCGTGGAGGGCAGTATGCCACAATCCATGAGGGAGGCTCTACTGGTCACGATACTAAAACCAGGCAAGCCACGCGATGAGTGTAGCTCGTACAGACCCCTCTCTCTGCTAAATGTTGACACTAAACTGTTCGCTAAAGTGCTGGCTAACCGCCTTGCGCTCCTTGCGCCACAACTGGTAGCGCCTTAACAGGCCGGCTTTATCCCCAGCAGGAACTTAGTATTCAACATCCGGACGGTACTGGGCACGATACAACATGTGCGGCAGGACAGGAAGGCACTAGCAGTGTTCCTCGACATGGAAAAGGCCTTTGATTCAGTAGAATGGCCTTTTATGCACCTTGTGATATTTGATATTTGATATTTGTGGTATTTATAGAGCGCAAACAATCATCCCCTCAGCTGCAACAAATGGGCCTAGGACAGCCTTTCCTCCAGATGGTGGGAGCACTATATAACCGACCGCGGACCAGGCTCCGGATGGGCGACCTGGTCACTGACTCCTTTCCCATCAGTGGGGGCACCAGACAAGGGTGCCCACTCTCGCCCCTTCTGTATGCCCTTGTGGCAGAACCACTAGCTTGTGCCCTTCGGGAATATCACGGGAATGAAGGCATAGGCTTCCCCACGTACAAGATTGTAGTGTCAATGTATGCATATGACACCCTGCAGTATGTCCGTGACACGGACAACAATCTCACTTCGGCACTTAGAGAGGTGGTCCGCTTCGGTGCCCTATCGGGCCTGAAAGTCAATTGGTCTAAGTCATTGGCCTTCCCCCTAACCCCTATCACGCAGAACATCGAAATGGAGTATCCATTGCAGTGGACTACTGACACGGTCAGGTACCTGGGGGTGCACCTACACACAGACGCTGAGGTCCTATTTAGAGCAAACTACGGCACAGCCTTTAGCAGACTGGAGTATGATGTTGAGGCCTGGTGCAGTCTCCCACTCTCCCTTCTAGGACGGATATCCATAATGAAATTGGTCGTGCTGCCTAGATTACTATTCTTATTTATGACTATCCCGATAGTCCTACCTGAATCCTTTTTCCAACGACTGCAGCAGCTCATGGTTAAACTAGCCTGGGCAGGAGGACAGCCTCGGGTCAAATGGACACTACTCACGCTGCCCTACACCATGGGTGGGCTTGTAGCCCCAGACCTGGAACTCTATTATAGAGTGGCCCAGGATGCACGTCTGTACACTTGGCTCCATGGAGATCGCGGTATACACCATGTACGCATGGAGACACTCTTCGCCAGCCCCCTTTCACTCCCATGCACGATTTTCCGACCGGCGGATTGAAGGACTGGGGTACTTGACTCAATCACGCCAACAAATCATGCTTGGCACAGCCTTTTACGGCTGCAGGGCGGCGCTCTGCTATACTCCCCTATGATGCCGGTGGATTGGGCTAGATGGCTACCTCCTCTTAAAGAGAAAGGTGTGATCCTCGCATTGCAAAAACTGAACGTTAAAGTAGCAGGTGATCTGTTTCACGACGGGGTAGCCAAAACATGGGAACAAGTTACAATCAATGGTGAGGCTCCTCCACTCCTGACACGCTTCCAGTTTCATAGGGTACTCTGCGCTCTTTCTGAATTATTGGGTGTGGACATGGCGGAACCGCCCGAAGTTTCGGAACTCACATATGTTATTAAGGCAGATTCTCCCCAAAAACTACTGTCTAACCTATATAAATTGTCCCAAGCGCACAGAGAGCACACGTACACAAAAACGTGGCTGGCATGGCAGACTGACCTGCAGATTGTCATCGACGACGACATGTGGCGATACTGCTGTGTTAACACCAGGAAGCTTTCCCTCAATGGCAGATACATGCTGGTACACTTCAAGTTTCTTAACAGAGTGTACTATACACCGGCTAGACTATGCAGGTATGGCCTCCGAGATACTGCGAACTGTGAGAGATGTCATGCCCCCGATGCAGGCTTCCTACACCTTGCATGGCAATGCCCTGGCGTATGGGATTTCTGGGTCAAAGTCTTTGCCGATATTAGCAATATAGCAGAGATTGACCTCATGCCTGATCCCACACTGGCTCTCCTGGGGTACACGAAAAAACTTCCCAGGGCTGCGCAGCGGTTGGTGGATATGGGACTGCTCATGGCCCGGAGGATTGTGGCATGCTGTTGGATGAGAGGCCCCATCCCCACACCTAAACGCTGGGCGCACAATATGATGTATTGCTGCACACAGTCTGAGAACTACAATGAGCTGCTGCCACCCACTAGTAGACCAAATAATTTTTGGGGGCTATACCAGATATACCTGACCAACAGAAGAGACGCTCACACTACTGAGGGGGTACAGGAGAACTAGATGGCTTTAGGGTGCAGGGAAGTACTACTGAGGCGCCAAGGGCTGAGACCGCTGTTGCACCATATGACAAGCCCACCCACTGAGCGAGGAGAGGGGTTTAATTTGTTAGTGCCCACATTAATGTATACTTTGAGATTGCCGCCTGCCCAGCTATGGGTTGTTGGCTAAATGGCTGTGTATACACCGGAGAGGGAATAGTCATGTAATTGCCCATACTAGAGATGTGATCAAGGTCAGATTGGCAGGAGGGGGGGTTTTGATGACTGTAAAATTTTGCAAACTGTTAACCCCAAAAAGAAAATTAACAACAAAAAAAACAAACAAAAAAACAATACACTCCAACCTATGTGTCCTGGGCGACCTCAACATTTGGTTTGATAAAACCAATATGACCCATCCAAAAACAATAATCACCGGCCAAGACGCATTGAACCTGCATCAGATTGTCCACAATCTGACACACACCGCTGGACATATCCTAGATGTCATTTTTGCTAATACTGAACTAGTTACCTTTCAAACTATAACTCCAGTCACATGGTCAGACCACCACCTGCTTGCTTTCCAACATAAAACAACAGTAAGCGACTCACCTAAAACTACCTTAAATCCATCCACCTATCGGCAGTGGAACAAACTCAATTTGGAACACTTGGAAACACAACTAACATCCAGGATAAATCTGGAAACCATAAATTCTGTTCAGAATCTATATGAGTGGCTACAGGAAGCTTTTGACATCCTGATACCACTCAAAACCACACAACAGAACAAAAAAAAAAGCGCCTTGGCCAAACATAGAAATAAAAGACATAAAACAACAAATTAGAAAGCTGCAACGTACCTGGCTCAAAACAAACGCCAAACGAGACAAACTTCACCTACAGAAAATTAACAGAACATACAAGTCGGCTATCAAAAAAGCTACGAAAAGGTACTATTCAGACAGAATTCAAAACTCTAAATGTGCAAATAAAGAATTCTATAAAATACTCAATGAATTTCAAAAACCAAATTGCTTAGACTCAAGATTTCACAGACAAACTGGCAACTCTACACAGACAAAGCAGACACATTGGACTCGTACTTAAAACAGAAACAAAGCACCAGCACTAACCCTTGTACAAATAAACTATCCAAGAATGCTCTAATCAAGCATCTACGTTCCTTCCAACACATCTCACACGATGAATTTATGGACCTGGTCAAAGGAGCAAGCAGGCCTGCCGGCAGCCCTTCTCACCCCTGTCCGCCACAAACTTGCAAGACAATTTTTTTAACAACCTCTGCTGCCATTCCAGTAGGAAGAATCATCAACGATTCCTTTACTACTGGAATATTTCCAGAAGAACTCAAAAAGTGATTACTGTCTTTGCATGTGGTTGTTACAGTTTCAAATTGCAGTTTGGACCTGCCTGTGATTGCATATTTTGTTTTGTGTTTGAAACTTGTGGTTTTCCCTGCCCATTATTGCTTGCATTGACTGTGTTGAATTGTGGGATTTGCAGTCCAACCTCTGTAGTTTGTCCCTCTCATTCCTTGGTGACAAATCTGTTTTCCCTCCAAATTTCTCCTTTGCTCTGTGCTAAGACCTGTTAGTTAAAACAGTGCACCCCGTCCACCATTTTGTATTCTCAAGCCAGTGAGGCCAGCCCCCCTGCCCCCCCAAGCAACAGGGATATACTACATCAGAGGGTGCTTCTGTGAGCTGTTTAAACTGTACTTAACTGGGGCCTGTGCACTTCGTTTTTTGGACAGCAGGGGGAGTAAAGTTTTATTCAAACAGTATTGTTAGATTTCGAGTTAGTGAAGCCTTTAACTGCAGAAGTCCAAAGTGTGGATGGAGCCTGTCTGTCTCCTTGGAAATTCTATACAGGAGAAGCAGCTTCCACCTCCCTGGCCAGCAAACCTTGTCTGAGGTCGCTGGGACCTTATATGGTCTGCTAGTGGTTGGCACATGTGGACACTGATTGGTGGTTGTATCTGGTGTTTCTATTGCGTTAGGGTAATTGGTTGGGTATTTGAGGGTTCGGATTGGTTTCTGGGTCTATGACCAGGCTTAGGGCGTCTCAGCTAAAGGGCGGAGAGGACAAGGGTAGTTGCCTGTTTGAGCCTGTTAAGGGCGGAGAGGACAAGGGTAGTAGCCTGAGCCTGTTTGAGCCTGTCTGAGCCGGTTCGGGATTCCAGCTGGTTTGAACCGGCTTGCGCCTGTTTAAGCCGGTTTGAGCCGGTTCTGGATTCCAGCCAGTTTGAGCCAGTTTGAACCAGTTTGAGACGGTTTGAACCGGTTTGAGCCGGATTGGGATTCCAGCCAGTTTGAGCCGGCTTGAACCGGTTTGAGCCGATTTCAACCGGTTTGAACCGGTTTTAACCAGTTTTGAGCCGGTTTGGGATTCCAGACGGTTTGAGCCGGTTTGAACCGGTTTGAACCAGTTTGAGCCGGTTTGAGGCGGTTCGAGCCAGTTCGAGCCGGTTTGAGCCGGTTCGGGACTAGGGCCAGAAATGCTGCCCTTTTTCTCATTTAGAAATACCCAGCCCACACCATCCACATCCACAAACACAGCAACACACTCACACCAAATGTACACCACGCACAACACTATGCACAGATTAATGTACCAGCATGCCCCACCAACCCAACCAAACCACATCTACACACCCTACTATGCCAACTACCACACCCATTCACCATCACCCACAAATAGTACACAACTCTATCCTATACCACTAAACAATACACTCATCACTAACACAACGCCAATCAACACCGTACATAACTACATCCCATTCAGACACACTCTCCCTGCTGTAATTACACTTAACAGACCACCTTTTATCAATAGCAAACATATAATGATCCTTCCATCAGTTGTCCAACAAACACCCTCCTCTCCCTTCTACCATAATAACACTATCACACAACACACACACTGCACACCACCACACTTTGTAACTCTTGAAACAAACCAGTCTAAGATAAACACTCTCACGTCTTCTTCATTCCCTCCTACACACAACCTACACTCTACTCATAAGCACATCACCACCCCCTCTACATCACAACCTCCTCTCACAAACACTACACAACCAAATCCAGTGCATGAAACCTATACATCATCACCCCTTTTCACTACACCTCAAAAGCAAAACATATCACACACACCAGCACAACCAGATCTTCAGAGCACAACACCTCATAATACTTACCATCACAAAATACATACATATACCCACCTTTCAAACCACATAAAGGAACAAACTCCAATTCCAAGCTTTCACTCTTCCACCACACCTAACACAGATACAGCAATACAGCACCTCTCTTCTAACCGCCTCTCATCCATTGGACAATTTAGAACATTACAACATGACCCACATGCTGCACCACCTCCCCTGACTCTTACACCTTCCGCCTTAAACACACGTAAAAAATATAAGCAACATGCCACACCTCACAACTTTGATTCCCCAAGTCTACCTCACAACAATGTTACACCACAAAAGCAACACAGCACTCCAACTCACTCTCAAACACCATCTCCAACACATACACATCAAAGATCAAGATCAAAAGATACTTTATTCGGTTAAAAAAGCAATAACCATAAAAGCAACAGAAAGTCACAATTCGTTTACAATTCATTTACAATTTTGAATAGTGCAGCAGTTTACAAGGAAGATGTTAATATAGTACATAGTATTTACACTGTTACAATTCGTTTAAACAAATTGATTTCCGATATTTAAAAACCTGTTTAAAATACTCAGATAACGAGGCAACAGTAAAAACATTGTCCATTTTCTGCAATTCTAAAAACGCTGGGCGACATCTGTACAAATTCATCTCCTTTAGAATAGGGACGATCAGTTTTCTACGGGGCAATGTATAAAATTTATAGAAGAATAAAACATGCATGTTAGATTGTGCAGATTTTTCATCACAGGGGCATACAGGTAATTCATTGGACCACGAGTTCATTTCAGGGAAGGTAAATAATCTAAAAACAATATTAAATCTGAAACGTGTTAAAAGGAATCTGTCGTAATTGGGCATATGTAGGCTTAAGTATGGCTGTAATTTGTCTCTGGTTAGGATTAACTGATGTGAAGTAACAGAGTTTTTCTTAGTTTCTTCAAACAGTCTTTTTTCTCTGAGAAAGTCCATACACAGTTTTTTCAGTGCTTTTCTGGGGATGTGTACCATAGTAGACGGATCATCATAGTATTGTGAACAGTCAATTTCCTTCAGGAATGTTCTAATATAGTTTAACCATTCGACTCTGTTTACTCTACCAAGTTTTAAAACATCATGTATTATGGCACGATTTAGTACACATTCATTCACAGTCCAGACTCTATGCCATAGGAGGATGGGTTGTACTCTAATTTTATCTTAAATATACGGCAACCCCAGCTCAGCATGGCAAATAAAAGTTGCTGTACTTTCTGGTAATGATAAGATGTGCCGTAGAAAGTTGTTTTCAACTGTTTGGAGTGCTTTTATGTTAGAATAACCCCAGAGCCCAGCTCCATACATTGCCACAGATACACATGTTGCATTATAAATAGTTAAAATTTCCCTGATCGGTTTCGTTCCCAATTTTCTTGTAAAGCTCTTCAGTGCCGTAATTGTCTTAGAAAACAAGAGCATTCTTGCCTTCACCGCACTTGTCCAAGAGCCGGTCTCGTGGAACAAGATTCCAAGATAGGGGGAGGTAGATGTTCTTTCTAATGGGGCGTTATTTATATACATCGATTTCATTTGTTTTTTGATACGTGTGCCACAGTTCATAGAAAAGGTCTTACTACAATTTATTTTTAAATCAAGGCTGAGCATAAACTGGTTAAAAGATGTTATCAGTTTTTGCAGGGCCATAGGGGTACGAGCCATTAGAACGGCATTGTCTGCATACAAGAGTGCAGGGATAAATCTCTTTCCGATCTTAGGCATATCCCCACACTCTTGCACCAGACGATTCTCTAGGCCATTTATATAGATAAGGAATAAAAAGGGCGCCAGGACGCACCCCTGGCGCACTCCGCGCCCTATTCCAAAAGACCTACTACATTCCCCCCCTTTGCCATAACGTACAACAGCAATGGCTCCTGAATATAACTCCCTTAAAAACTGAATTATCGACTTATAGACGCCCAGCCGTGTCATCAGATCCCATAATTTAGAGTGAGACACGCAATCGAAAGCCGATGTAAGGTCAACAAATATAAAATACAATCGCTCCCTTTTTATCATAGTGTATTTAGGCTGGATCACAAATAAATTTAGACCCTGCTCTGTTGTTCCTATACCCTTTTGGAATCCAAATTGTAAGTCACTGATTGCCCCAAACTCCTCTGCCCAGTTTTGCAATTTAGCTAAAATGACTCTACCAAGAATCTTTATTGATGAGTCAAGGAGGGATATTGGCCTATAACAGGCACAGTCTTGTCTGTTTCCCTTCTTATAAATAGGTACGATTATTGATGTGAACCAGGAAGGACTCAGTCCCCTCACTAGAGCTGCATTAAAAAGTTGTACAAGTATCGGGCCCCAGAATTCACTATTCGCCTTGAACAAGTCTGCCGGGATTCCGTCTGGGCCCGCCGCCTTACTGCCCTTCTACACATGCAGACCCATCAAAATGTCTTCTTAGCATGCTGGATGAGGAACATGATACAGAACAGCTACACGATTGCTATCCTAATACAGCTAATACCAGCACTAAAAACACACCAGCTACACACCCACACAATACTGATCACTCTTCTACAAAACAAAGTCCCACTATGATCAAAGGCCACTCTCTACACTGTCTACTAATAAATGTTGGATCCCTCTCTAAAAACAAGCATCACACCTACGGCCTTCTCACTAATGCAAAACCAGACATACTATTCATAACCGAATCATGGTTGGGAGAGGATATGGCTCAAGTCCTGCATGAAGCCATTCCTCTAGGCTGTCAAATATTCACCCAAAATCATATTGCCAAAAATGGAGGTGGTCTAGCTGTTGTATTCAGGCAAACAATACATATCACTAAAGTTGACAACAACTCCATAAAGAATTGTGAGGCTCTTCCTAAAAGATGAAATCCTACACCGTTTTCCACCTGTAACTTCCTGCTCCCCTACAGACTTCCACCGAGCAAGGCAACATTCCCAGACGGACTTCTAGACACAGTTTCAAATCTGATAACAATACACTCCAATCTATGCGTTCTGGGTTACCTCAACATTTGGTTTGATAAAATCAATATGGCCCATCCAAAAACAATAATCACCGGCCTAGACGCATTGAACCTGAATCAGATTGTCCACAATCCGACACACGCCACTGGACATATCCTAGATGTAATTTTTGCTAATACTGAACTAGTTACCTTTCAAACTATAACTCCAGTAACATGGTCAGACCACCACCTGCTTGCTTTCCAACATAAAGCAACACTAAGCGACCCACCTAAAACTACCTTGTAGGAGAGTAGGGTCTGCTTTCCTATGGTCACCACATTTTTTGCTTTTTGCTTCACTGGTTATCGACTTAGATGTGGCTGTGGGCCTGCTAATCAGACCCACAGCCCTGCTGTTCTCTCTCTAAATTCACACCATGTACTTTAGGTACATTACCAATTGGGAATTGGGTCACCTTATGGGCCCCTCTACAGTGTACTATAGGTACCCAGGGCATAGGTGCTGCCAAGGCCTACCAGGGGCTGCAGCATATCTTTTGCCACCCCTGGCTGGCCATTCAAACTGACACCACTGTCTGATCACTCAGCTGGGGCAAGGTCGTGTAATCACCCCTTGCTTAGGTATAGTATTCCTATATCTAACCTTATATCTAGACACATATACACCTATAAGTCACTCCTATGGCAGGCCTTAACAATCCTGGAGGCAGCGTGCTTGGTTATGTGTGAGATGGTGCTCTAGCATGAGCTGAGCCTGTCTGCAGCTTTCGGAACCATGTCCTTATAGCTGTTCTATGATATCGCCATACCATATACTCTTAAGTGCATTATAATCCTCGCGGTTACATGCTAACTTTGGTTTGGCTTTATCTAAACATGTCATGTAAGGTGTCATACGCTTTGGAATACTACCCCCTCACCAATTCTGGTGACGGGGTAGCATTCCACCCTTCTAGAGGGAGAAGACATGTTAGAGCTGACTATCCCGGCTAAAGTTAACCAGAGGCCCAGCGTCACAAAATGGACGCTGCTGCCACAGACACAAGTCTGACCTCCTGCTGCTGGGAGTCCTTCCAGTCATGGAGGTTTGGACAATAGGTTTTCCTGCCTGGAGAGGTGCGAGCACCACCCCAGACAGGACTTTGTGTATTGGGACAAGGAGGGCTGAATAGAATGAGACAATGCGTGGGGCACACTAGGTGCTCCATACATACCCCAGTTCAAACCAGTTGCTGGGGCACTCCAGCCCAGCTCTGGCTCGAAACTGGACAAAGGAAAGGGGGTGTAACCACCGCCCATCCTGGTCCCACCCATAGGAGGGACCTAGAAAGTAATCTAGCCCCTTTTAGTTGTATAAAGGTAGGAGCTGAGTCCTGAGACTTCAGATTAATCCTGGAATCGAAACTTGACACTAAACTCTGGACCTTCGATGTTCTGCTGAAGCTGAAGACTGAAGAATCTCCCTTGTGGCCAAGGAGTG
Source organism: Lissotriton helveticus (assembly GCF_964261635.1). Lineage (NCBI taxonomy): Eukaryota > Metazoa > Chordata > Amphibia > Caudata > Salamandridae > Lissotriton > Lissotriton helveticus. The sequence continues at coordinate 1,611,063,111 of NC_136067.1, read as the reverse complement.
ACCACCCTGGGCAATGAGGCACCATCCAGCAAATCAACGGCTTGCTTTGTCGACGTTCCCGCCGGAACCCGAGCACAGAGCCTGACAAGACCCAGACTTCCAGACCTCTCTGACCCTCTCTTCACGACTGCAGCATAGCTGAGATCCGTGGAGGCGATGAGACACATGGGACCGGACATCTTGAAAAGTCTGCAACTTGCTAACTGTACAGCTCCTGAGGTATCCTCGAAGCTGTGCACTGGGGATTGAGAAACCCCGAATCCGAGCTCCACCTGAACCGAAGATCAGCCCTCCACACTCCACGAGTTCTGCGTGGGGCCCTTCTGCTTGTGTTCTGCTCGACGCGTTGTCCGGTTGCTGGCCCGTTGGCTAGTAGCCTCTGTGACGACAATCCGTTTGAACCAACTCACTGGTATGGTTGCTCCAGACTGGCCCTTGCCTCCCTGCAAAGGAGAGGCACCTCAGACCTTGCTGGTCTGCATCAGAAGCCTTCTTTGAATCCTGTGTGGGTTGCCTTTGCCAAGGCTTGTTGACTCCAATCCAGCAGACAACCCCTCCATCTACGAGAACCTTCGTGGGACAGCTCGCCTCCAGCACCTGGTCATCCTCAACACCTCCTGGTCTGCGTGGCTGAAGAGACAAGCTTCACGACAGCACCTGATTGCTCCTCGACGTCGTCTGGTTCCTTCCTGGTTCCACCCGGTCGCTGGTTAGTGACCCAGACTGTGTCCCCTCTGCTTTCAGGTCCTCTTCATCCTTGATCCACCCTTGGATCCACCCGGACATCTTCCTCCTGGTTGCCTGCAGCATCTTTCTTCACTGGCTCCATAGACTTCGACGGCGAAACCCGACACATCTTCACACCTATGCACCCGTTTCCTGTGGGTGAGGTAACGCGAGTACTTCGGTGCTCCCAAGGGTATTGACTATCCAAGTGTCTAGGTTTTTAGTTGTTTCCTTCTAGCTAAACCAGAAGTGTCCTAAATCCTTCTTTTTCTAAACTCCAAGTTCCCATTGACTTAACATTGACTCACGCGTGTGTGTAAAGACACTGCAGGCGCTGCCTGTGGGCCTCCTACTCCTAACCTAAGGTTCAGATAGTGTAGCCCCAGCGGTTCTCTAGGCCCTAGGCCTTTCCTTTTCTTGTGACGTGGTACTTATACCACTTTCTTAGTATATAGTTTGCTTCGCCCCTAGGGCCTAACTGTATTTTGTGCAACTTAACGTATTCTGACTAAGTAACTTGTGATGTGCTTTTGCCTCTGATCTCATAAAGAGTTCAGAGGAGTGTGTTAGTAAATAAATACAAATATATTTTATATATATCCTGTGTGATGTCCTTTCATTTGATGTTCAAGGCGTTACATATGGTAAAACAGCTGGCTTTACACGCCCTCAAGAGTCTTTTAGCCTAAGACTGTTCTGTCCACACTACCACTAGGATAGCTGGTCTATAAGGTTGACTTACAACCATCACCATAAGGGTTGTTTGGACTGGTGCAAGGTGCTCACTAGAATAGTGAACATCATATACCAGGCCAACTTCTCACAGTGATGATGATGCTAACAATTACACTGTCCTGAAGAGTGCTCTAATTGATGGGTTTGGCCTAACCACTGAACAGTACAGGTTGATGTTCAGAGATACCCAGAAGACACAGACTCAGGACTGGACTGATTTTGTTGATCGTGCCACTAAGGCTCTGGAAGGCTGGTTATTGGAAAGTAAAGTTAAGGACTATACAGGATTGTATAATTTGATCATGAGAGAGCAAATCCTTAATAATTGTCAGAACCAGTTGTTGCACCAACACCTGATTGACTCAGATCTGACCTCTCCCCAAGAATTGGGTAAGAAGGCAGACAAATGGGTCAGAATCAGGGTTAAGCAGAAAAACCAGGTCCAAGGTGGTGATCAGAAAAAGGCAGACCAAAAAGGTGGGGATCAGAAACCAAAAGACCAGAAGTCTTCAACAGGCCCACAAAATTCTAATGAAGGGGGGTCCCAAACTTCTAAGAAGAAGAAGAAAGAAGGTCCAAAGAAACCTTGGTGTAATTACTGTAAAACTGCCTCTCACTGGTTTAGTGAGTGCACCAAGAAAGGTACAGCCCCTACCACTGTAGCCGCTAAGGCATCTGCACCCCCTAGTACAGTTAACAGTGGTAGTTCCCAACCCAAGCTATAGTGGGGTTAACCATGGGTACTCAGGTGGATTCTGGCTTAGTCAGGATACCAACCCAGGCTGTTCTCGTTTGTAATGGGGACATGGCTATGTCCTCTACTGTGAGCCCCAGTACACTAGGCAAATACAGGCAAACACCTTTGATTAATGATAAAGTAGCTCAGGCCTACAGGGACACATGTGCCAGTGTCACTATGGTGACACCTAGCTTTGTGGACCCTGGACGGATTATACTGGGTGATAATTACCTGGTGATCAATGCAAGCAATGTCACTACTACCCATAGTGTGGCAGTTGTTAACTTTTCCTGGGGAGGAGTAACTGGCCTCAAAAGAGTTGTGGTAAGTGCAGACCTCCCAGTTGAATGTCTGTTGGGCAATGATCTTGAATCCTCAGTATGGTCAGAAGTGGAGTATAGGACTCATGCAGAGATGTTAGGTCTATCAGCTCATGTCCTTGCTGTGACCAGGTCACAGGCCAAAATGTGCCAAACTGAACAGGCCTTGGATCCTGAAACAATGGACCAAGTGCCATCCAAGAGAAAGAGCAGTAGGGTTAAGGCAGTGCCTTCCCCCTGCCTACAAGTGAGGATCAGCCTTCCCAGGAAGCTGATTCTGAGATCCCTGAAGGAACTGTCCTAGAAGAACTTGAACCTGAACAAGTTGAGTTTCTTGGGACAGGGGGACCTTCAAGGGCAGACTTGAGGCAGGCGCAGTTAGACTGCCCCTCTCTTGAACCCCTCAGACAGCAAGCTGCTTCTGAGGCTGCTGGGAATACTACAGGTACCCATACAGTTTACTGGGATGAAGGACTACTTTATTCTGAGGGTAGAGATCCCAAGCCTGGTGCTTCCAGGAGGTTGGTCATACCTCAGGCCTTTAGGGGTTTCCTTCTTACCTTAGCCCATGATATTCCCTTAGCAGGACACTTGGGCCAGAACAAGACTTGGGACAGGCTTGTCCCTCACTTTCACTGGCCCCATATGTCAGAAGATACCAAGGAGTTTTGTCGCTCCTGTGTGACCTGCCAAGCCAGTGGCAAATCAGGTGGCACAACAAAGGCCCCCCTTATACCACTACCTGTGGTGGGGGTACCCTTTGAAAGAGTAGGGATTAACATTGTTGGACCAATGGATCCCCAAACAGCCTCTGGGCACAGATTTATGCTGGTGGTAGTGGATCATGCCACCAGGTATCCAGAAGCTATTCTCCTAAGGACCACAACAGCACCTGTTGTGGCAAGAGCCCTCCTGGGAGTTTTCTCAATAGTGGGCTTTCCAAAGGAGGTTGTCTCAGACAGATGTGCAAACTTCTTGTCTGGCTACTTGACTGCAATGTGGAAGGAGTGTGGTGTTAACTAAAAATTTACTACACCCTACCATCCACAGTGCAATGGGCTTGTTGAAAGATTTAACACGACCCTCAAGGGTATGATCAAGGGTTTACCTGAAAAGCTTAGGCGAAGATGGGGCATCCTTCTACCCTGCCTTCTGTTTGCTTACAGAGAGGTCCCGCAAAAGGGGGTTGGCTACAGCCCTTTCGAGTTTTTGTTTGGGCATCCTGTAAGGGGACCCCTATGTCTGGTGAAGGAAGGATGGGAGTTACCTCTCAAAAAGCCTAAACAAGACAGAGTGGACTATGTACTTGGTCTCTGCTCCAGGATGGCTGAGTATATGAAGAAGGCTTCTAAAAACCTTAAGGCTAGCCAAGAACTCCAGAAAGCTTGGCATGACCAAAAGGCTGTGCTGACTGAGTCCCAACCAGGACAGAAGGTGTGGGTGCTGGAGCCAGTGGCCCCAGCAGCACTCCAAGACAAATGGTCTGTCCCCACACAATTGTTGAGTAAAAGGGAGAAGTCACCAACTTGGTGGACCTTGGAACTCCCAGGAGCCCCCACAGGGTACTCCATGTCAACAGACTCAAAGCATATGTTGACAGGGCAGACATGGGCTTGCTCATGGCTACAGATGAGGGACAGGAGGAAGAGAGTGACCCTCTCCCAGACATGTTGACTCAGAACCCTGATGATGGTTCAGTTGATGGTGTGGCCTTAGCTGGCAGCCTCACTGGCCAGCAGCAACAGGACTGCAGACAAGTTCTACAGTCTATTAGACATATGTTTTCATTGACACCCAGTCAAACTAACTGGTGCACCCATGAGGTGGACACTGATGACAGTCTACCTGTGAAGAGTAAGATCTACACGCAACCTGACCATGTCAGGGACTGTATAAAGACTGAGGTACAGAAGATGTTGGAGCTGGGAGTAATTGAGCCATCAGAGAGCCCCTGGGCCAGCCCAGTAGTCCTTGTACCAAAACCTCACACCCCGGATGGTAAGAGAGAGATGAGGTTCTGTGTGGACTATAGAGGTCTCAATGCTGTCACTAGGACAGATGCTCACCCAATTCCAAGAGCAGATGAGACCATTGATAGATTGGCTTCTGCCAAGTTTTTGAGCACATTTGATTTGACAGATGGCTATTGGCAAATCAGGTTAGCTGAGGATGCCAAGGCCAAAACTGCTTTCTCAACCCCAGGAGGTCATTATCAATTTGTGGTGATGCCCTTTGGCTTGAAGAATGCACCTGCCACTTTCCAAAGGTTGGTGAACCAAGTCCTCACTGGGTTGGATGACTTTTGTGCAGCTTATCTTGATGATATTGCTGTCTTCAGCTCTACCTGGGAGGATCACCTGATCCCCTTGAAGAAGGTTTTAGAGGCCCTGAAAAAGGCAGGCCTAACTATCAAGGCCAGAAAGTGCCAGATAGGGCAGAGTAAGGTTGTGTACCTGGGCCACCTTGTAGGTGGGGGCCAGGTACAACCACTGGAGAGTAAGATCCAGACCATCAAGGATTGGGCTCCTCCAACCACCCAGACACAGGTCAGAGCTTTCTTGGGCCTGTCTGGTTATTACAGAAAGGTTGTTAAGAATTATGGGTCCATTGTGCCACCACTTAATGACTTGACTTCAAAGAAGATGCCAAAAAAGGTTCAGTGGACAGTTAGCTGTCAAAAGGCATTTGAAGACCTGAAGAAGGCCATGTGCTCTGCACCTATCTTGAAGAATCCTGACTACTCCAAAGAGTTCATTGTCCAAACAGATGCTTCTGAGTTGGGGTGGGAGCTGTGCTTTCACAACTTAATGTAGATGGTCAAGACCAGCCCATTGCTTTTATTAGCAGAAGGCTAAACCCTAGAGAAAAACGTTGGCCAGCCATTCAGAGGGAGGCCTTTGCTGTGGTCTGGGCCCTGAAGAAGTTGAGACCATACTTGTTTGGCACTCACTTCAAGATTCAGACCGACCATAAGCCCCTCTTGTGGCTAAACCAGATGAAGGGTGAAAATCCCAAACTGCTCAGGTGGTCCATTTCCCTACAGGGGATGGACTTTACAGTGTAGCACAGACAAGGGACTGACCATGGCAATGCAGATGGTCTCTCCAGGTACTTCCACTTAGAACATGAAGACACAACTGGTCTAATGTCCCTGCGTTGGGGGGGGGGTTATGTAGGAGAGTAGGGTCTGCTTTCCTATGGTCACCCCATTTTTTGCTTTTTGCTTCACTGGTTTTTTACTTAGATATGGCTGTGGGCCTGCTAATCAGACCCACAGCCCTGCTGTTCTCTCTCTAAATTCACACCATGTACTTTAGGTACATTACCAATTGGGAATTGGGTCACCTTATGAGCCCCTGTACAGTGTACTATAGGTACCCAGGGCATAGGTGCGTCCAAGGCCTACCAGGGGCTGCAGCATATCTTTTTCCACCCCTGGCTGGCCATCTAAACTGACACCACTGGCTGATCACTCAGCTGGGGCAAGGTCGTGTAATCACCCCTTGCTTAGGTATAGTATTCCTATATCTAACCTTATATCTAGACACACATACACCTATAAGTCACTCCTATGGCAGGCCTTAACAATCCTGGAGGCAGAGTGCTTGCTTTTATGTGAGATGAGGCTCTAGCATGAGCTGAGCCTGTCTGCAGCTTTCCGAACCATGTCCTTATAGATTTTCAAGGAAATTTCCATACCATATACTCTTAAGTGCATTATTAACCTTGCGGTTAAATGCTAACATTGGTTTGGCTTTATCAAAACATGTCGTGTAAGGTGTCAAACGCTTTGGAATACTACCCCCTCGCCAGTTCTGGCGAGGGGGTAGCATTCCACCCTTCTAGAGGGAGAAGACATGTTGTTCCTACTAATCCCGGTTAAAGTTACCCAGAGCCCCAGCATCACACAATGAATGCTGCTGTCACAGACACAAGTCTGACCTCCTGCTGCTGGGAGCCCTTCCAGCGAGGGAGGCTTGGACAATAGGTTTCCTGTCTTGGGAGGTGCTAGCACCACCCCAGACAGGCCATAGTGTATTGGGGCAGGGAGGGCTGAATGAAATGAGACACTGCCTGGGGCACCCAAGGTGTCCCATGCATAGTCCAGTTCAAACCAGTGCTGGGGCACTCCAGCCACAGCTCTGGCACGAAACTGGACAAAGGGAAAGGGGTGTAACCACCCCCTTCCTGGGTCCCACCCATAGGAGGGACCTAGAAGGTAATCCACCCCCTAAATTTGGTATATAGGTAGGAGCTGAGTCCCAAGACTTTAGATTTATCCTGACTGAAACTTGAAATGAAACTCCGGACCTTCTATGTTCTACTTGAAGATAGAAGACTGAATAATATCCCTTGTGGTCAAGGAGTGACCACCCTGCACAAGCAGGCACCATCAAGCGATCAACTGTTTGCTTTGTCGATGCTCCCGCTGGAGCCCGAGCACAGAGCCTGACAAGACCCAGACTTCCATACTTCCAACAGCCAGATCCATAGTCACATCAGAGCTGAGACCTGTGGATGCGACGAGAGACGTGGGACCAGCCATCTTGGAAGGCCAGCGAATTGCTTTCCGTGCAACTTCAGAGGCACCCTCGAAGTTGTGCATTGGGATTGAAAAGCCCCAGCCCCGAGCACCAACTGCACCGAAGATCAGCCCTCCACACTACACGAGTTCTGCGTGGAGCCCTTCTGCATTTTCCTGCTCGATGCGTCTGTCCGGTCACTTGCCCATTTGCTAGTGGCCTCCGTGACGATGAACCTTTTGATTTCCACTGCTGGTCTAGTTGCTCCAGACTGGCCCTTGCTCCCCTGAAAAGGAGCAGCCCATCAAACTTTGCTGGTCTGATTAAGAAGCCATCTTCCTTTTCTGCATGGGTTGCCTTTGCCAAGGCTTGTTGACTCCAACCTGGAAGCCGACACCGCCAACAGCGAGATCCTTTGTGGCACAGTCTGTGCCCAGCTCCTGGTTGTCGTCGACACCTCCTGGTCCACGTGGCTACAGAGACAAGCTTCATGACATCACCTGATCGCATCCGACATCGCCTTGTTCCTTCCTGGTTCCACTCCTGGTCACTGGATAGTGATCCAGACTCTGTCCTCTCTGCTTTCAGGTACTCTTCATCCTCGATACGCCCTTGGATCCATCCGGACACTTCCCTACTGGTCACCTGCAGCATCTTTCTCCAAGGCTCCATAGGAATCAGTGACCAACCCCAACACACTTTGACACCTATGCACCCGCTTCCTATGGGTGAGGTAACGCGAGTACTGGGTATTGTCTATCCAACTGTCTAAGTTTCAAGTAGCTTTCTCCTAGTCCACCCGGAAGTACCCTAAAAGAACTAGTTTCCTATTCTTTCGTTCCCATTCTAACTCTATGGTAACTCATGTGTGTGTAAAGACACTGCACATGCATCCCGTGGGCCTCCTACTTCCTATCCTTTGGCAGTACAGTGTAGCCCCAGCGATTCCCCAGGCCCTAGGCTATCCTTTGTTCATGACGTGGTTCTTATACCACTATTTTAGTATATGGTTTAAAGTGCCCCTAGGACATTGCTGTATATTGTGCAACTTACTGTATGATAATTAAGTCTCTTGTCGTGTGCTTTGTCCTCTGACCTCATAAAGAGTACAGAGGGGTTGTTAAGAAATAAATACATATATATTTTATATATATCCTGTGTGGTGTTCTTTTATTTGGTATTAAAGGGATTGCATATGGTAAAACAGCTTGCCTTATATGCCCTCTTGAGTTTAGCCTAAGACTGCTTTGTCCATGCTACCACTAGGATAGCTGGTCTATAAGGTTGACTTTACAACCATCACCATATGGGTTGATTGGACTACTGCAAGGTGCTCACTAGAATAGTGAACATCATATACCAGGCCAACTTCTCACATTGGTGTGCAGCGGGTGGGATAAGAGCTAGCTGTTGTTTTAACAATTGTAATCTTTGCAATATCATTTGAAAGATCATACAGGTACCTATAGTGAGAAGTTGGCCTGGTATATGATGTTCACTATTCTAGTGAGCACCTTGCACCAGTCCAAACAACCCTTATGGTGATGGTTGTAAGTCAACCTTACAGACCAGCTATCCTAGTGGTAGCGTGGACAGAACAGTCAGGCTAAAAGACTCTTGAGGGCGTGTATAGCCAGCTGTTTTACCATATGTAACCCCTTGAGTATCAAATGAAAGGACACCACATAGGATATGTATACTAAATATATATGTCTTTATTTACTAACACACTCCTCTGAACTCTTTATGAGATCAGAGGCCAAAGCACATAACAAGTTACTTAGTTAGAATACGTTAAGTTGCACAAAATACAGTTAGGCCCTAGGGGCGAAGCAAACCATATACTAAGAAAGTGGTATAAGTACCATGCCACGAGAAAAGGAGAGGCCTAGGGCCTGGAGAATTGCTGGGGCTACACTATATGACCCTTAGGTTAGGAGTAGGAGGCACACAGGCGGCGCGTGCTGTGTCTTTACACACACACGCAAGAGTCAATGTTAAGTCAATGGGAACTTAGAGTTTAGAAAAAGAAGGATTTAGGACACTTCCGGTCTAGCTAGAAGGAAACAACTAAAAACTTAGACACTTAGATAGTCAATACCCTTGGGCGCACCGAAGTATTCGCGTTACCTCACCCACAGGAAGTGGGTACATAGGTGTGAAGATGTGTCGGATTTCGCCGTTGAAGTCTATGGAGTCTGTGAATAAAGATGCTGTAGGCGACCAGGAGGAAGATGTCCGGGTGGATCCAAGGGCGGATCGAGGATGAAGAAGACCTGAAAGCAGAGGGGACAGAGTCTGGGTCACTAGCCAGTGACCGGGTGGAACCTGGAAGGAACCAGGCGACGTCGAGGAGCAATCAGGTGCTGTCGTGAAGCTTGTCTCTTCAGCCACGCGAACCAGGAGGCGTCGAGGATGACCAGATGCTGGAAAGGAGCTTTCCCGTGAAGGTTCTCGCAGATGGAGGGGTCGACTGCCGGATTGGAGTCAACAAGCCTTGGCAAAGGCAACCCACGCGGGATTCAAAGAAGACTTCTGATGCAGACCAGCAAAGTCTGAGGTGCCTCACCTTTGCAGGGATGCGAGGGCCTGTCTGGAGCAACCAGACCAGCGAGTTGGTTTCAAAGGATTGTCGTCACAGAGGCTACTAGACAGCGGGCAAGCAACCGGACAATGCGTTGAGCAGAACACAAGCAGAAGGGCCCCACCCAGAACTCGTGGAGTGTGGAGGGCTGATCTTCGGTACAGGTGGAGCTCGGATTCGGGACTTCTCAATCCACAGTCCCCAGCTTCGAGGATACCTCAGGAGCTGCACAGTTAGCAAGTCGTGGACTTTTCAAGATGGCCGGTCCCACGTGTCTCGTCGCCTCCACGGATCTCAGCTATGCTGCAGACGTAAAGAGAGGGTCAGAGAGGTCTGGAAGTCTGGGTCTTGTCAGGCTCTGTGCTCGGGTCCGGGCGGGAGCGTCGACAAAGCAAGCCGTTGTTTTGCTGGATGGTGCCTGGTTGCCCAGGGTGGTCACTCCTTGGCCACAAGGGAGATTCTTCAGTCTTCAGCTTCAGCAGAATGTCGAAGGTCCAGAGTTTTGTTTCAAGTTTCAGTTCAGGATCAAATCTTAAGTCCTGGGGCTCAGCTCCTACCTTTATACAACTAAAAAGGGTTGGTTTACTTTCTAGGTCCCTCCCATGGGTGGGACCAGGAAGGGGGGTGGTTACACCCCCTTTCCTTTGACCAGTTTCGCGCCAGAGCTGGGGCTGGAGTGCCCCAGCAACTGGTTTGAACTGAGGTATGCATGGAGCACCGAGTGTGCCCCAGGCAGTGTCTCATTTCATTCAGCCCTCCCTGTCCCAATACACAAAGTCCTGTCTGGGGTGCTGCTCGCACCTCTCCAGGCAGGAAACCTATTGTCCAAGCCTCCATGACTGGAAGGACTCCCAGCAGCAGGAGGCCAGACTTGTGTCTGTTGCAGCAGCATCCATTTTGTGACGCTGGGACTCTGGTTAACTTTAACCGGGATAGTCAGCAACAACATGTCTTCTCCCTCTAGAAGGGTGGAATGCTACCCCCATCGCCAGAATTGGCGAGGGGGTAGTATTCCAAAGCGTATGACACCTTACACGACATGTTTAGATAAAGCCAAACCAAAGTTCGCATCTAACCACGAGGATTATAATTAGGGCTCCCGGTTTGATGGTATTTATTTTTTTGCCATTTCCATCTGTATTTATCTATATTTATTTTTGGGGCATTTTTTCTGTATTTATCCACATTTATTTTTGCCACAAGCAAAAGACGACGCTACAGCTAGTATTTTTCTACATTTATTTAAATTGACAATGCACAGATGCGCTAGGTTGTTATTGGTCAACACTATACATTCATCTGAACACTTTTCCATTTGCAGAATGTCCCAAATATGCTTAAAAGTGCTATCATAAGCCATTTGTCTCAGAGCGTTGCAGTTTCTGTCGTTGGCAGAGTGCCACATCCTCTCCCCCACTGAACACCATACTGCCCCACTGAGAGAAACTCACACTGCCTTCAGCTGCAACCCAATTGTGCCCCGCTTTAAACACCAGGAAGTAATTCAATTAAAATTGTGCACTAGACTACAGTAATATGCTGCCTGAACAAAAGTAACAACATACTGGAAAAAAGCAAACACTCATAGGGAATACAACTTAAAGCTTTTACCATCATCATTTTCAGAAATCAATGAGTGTTTTTGCTTGAAACGCTAACAACATGAAAACAAGCATTTGCAATGCAATAGGTCTCGCATTTACATGAGTTGAAGCTATTGGCATTGTAAATGACAATGTGTTTTATTTATGCTTGAAAAACGTAAACATAAATAAAAGGTATTGTCATTTACAATGCCAATAGCTCAAACTCGCGTAAATGCGAGACGTGTTGCATTGCAAATGCTTATCTAGCACTTGCTATTAACTTTTTGGAGCGACCAATGTATATAAAAATATTTGATAGTACCCATGTCCTGGTGCATCAAGGGGCATGTAAACACTCTTATGGGTTGTTTTTATATTGGTGAAGAGTGACATTGTCTGAAGCAAAACTCGACCCCAACTCGATGGCACGAAATGTTCCGAGCAGCTGTTTTCTTCTAATTAAATTATTGAAAACACTTAAGTGAATTTTCCTTTTTTTTCGGATATGTGTTTTTCGTAGTGAATGTCAGCTTGCTCTTAATAAATCAGCTTTCCTAACCAGAAACTGTGTTTTAAAATATTTTATTTGGAAATTTCCTTCAGGCATGCCCTGGATAAATTAAAAATAATACAAACACCCCATAAGAAGATTGTTCTGTTTTTCTTCAGCAGGGGCCCCGTCGAGCCGTTCCAAGAATAATTCTACCTTCAGCCGCCCTGTCCAAAAACCAATATTTGGTCTGGATCCGTCCGTCCCGGTGCGCAGACAGATGCCCCGAGCACGCGTTTCTCCTGAGGTGTTTAATTGGCGGCCCCAGAGCCGGATGGCGCAGCACAAGTCATACCTGTTCTGCGCCGAGCAAGGAACGCGTCTTGTTCGCTGCTTTAAGCCACAGAATGTGTTCAGCGCTCTCCTGCCCCCAGCAGTGCACCAGCCGTGACCTTAGTCTGCGTGTTGTCACGCTTTTGAGTGAAAAACACTCCGCAAGTGCCCTATGCTATGTATAAGACGGAACCTAGCAGAGGCAGGGTGACATATGCGCAGACTGACAGATAAATGGGCAGAGAGACATATATCCAGACTGAGGCACACACACAATGAAGGAAAGGGCATAACACGGATTGATAAAGACAGATAAACGCGTAAACCGACTGACATGGATAGAGGTGACCGTCTGACCGACATGCAATCAGGAAAAAAAATGTACGCACCCACCGGAAGTCAGGCAATGTCGCCTGTGACGGGGGCGGGGCCGCGTCAGGACCGGAAGAGGAGGCATGCGTATCGCGGCCCGGGGCTCCTGTGAGCAGTGGAGAACCCCGGGCCCGCCAGCAGGAGGTTAGGCGACTGTTGCGGGGCTCCCTTGACCAAGAGGGAGCCCCGTGAAAGGAGCTGGCAAGAGCTGCAGTGGCGGAGTCCCCCGAGATTGCCCCGGTAAGTTAGAAAGGGCTGGGGGGTGCGGTGTGCGGTGTGCGGGGTGCGGGGGGGCGAGGGGGGCAGCACTCGCGTGTCTGTGTGCGTGCGCATGTGTATGTGTGTGGGGGAGGCTGTATGTGCGTGCGTGCGTGCATGCATGGGCGCTTCTGTGTGTGTGTGTGTGAGAGAATGCAGCGAGCGTTCGCGTGCGCGTGCTCGTTTGAAATCGCCTCCATGGCGATGCGCGCGGCCAGGAGTGTCTCCTGGAAAGGAGACACGGCCACAATAGGTTGTCGGCGGACACGCGCTTCCGCGCGTGCAGCCGAGACCTAAAAAGGAGCTCTTCACTGGCAAAATCTGTAAGGTGCCTGTAATGTGTTTCAGTGTAAATGAAACCAATCTGGCCACTTTGCGACTACTCTGTCTTGCTTTATTTAGTTATGCATTTATTGTTTGTATTTTAAAACCTTTTTTCTCTCCTCCTGAGGCTGCATTTTGGAGTAGAAAAATGTCAGACAAAGACATTTGCAGCAAAAGTGTTTCTTCTTTTTTTGGATCCATTTCATTGTGGTGTTTAAACCGACATGCCTCTTGTCTCCTTTCTCAGCCGCGCACAATAAAGCTCTTTGTTTGTTTCTCATTTTTTAAAAATCCTATCTCGAAAACTTCTCTTAATCCCCCGCATTCCTGGTGGGAATTTGGTGAGGAAATATCTTGTGGCCTTCATGACCCTTCACCTGACCTGCCAATGACAGGCCACGTCGCGGACCATAGCCACCCGCCCCCAAAACCAGAAGACAGGGACACCTAACACCTTGTGGTAAATAAGAAAAAGAACTTTGCAAACAAGATGTTTCTATCACAAGAGCAGGAAATACAGAAGATGCCAAAGCTGCGACCACTGTAGGGACAACGGCAGTGACCATAGGCGCAACAGCTGCCACACAGCAGCTGCTTTGGTTATCCATATCGGTTGGAGCAAGGACAAGAGATTTTCTCACTGCCATAGTTGTTACTGCTGTAAATATGAACCAACACCAGGGGCTGCGTTTGCGTGAAGACAGCTCTGTGGAGCAATCGTGTACAAAATCTACTTTTTGAATCTGCCTCACCAATTCAAAAACACACAAGATGTTAAGGGCTGAAGCCAACAAGAAGAGCCCCTCTGTGTATACTTCTTTGCCATAACGAGACATGGCTTACTGCTAGTGCGATCTCTAGTCAGACCAAAAAACCTGGTATTCAGTGGTGGACATGCTAGTTTAAAACATAAACCTGCTGGGAGACACCCCCAGAACCTGAAATAATGCTGACATTTTCCAGAGGGATCCAGTACAAACATGTTGCTGGATTCACAAAGATGCTGGCGCTTCAAATGTTATCTTCAAGGCGCAGCACCCTCTGCTGACCTCTGGTGTGACCTGCAGGTCAGTGTGGCTGCCCCCCCCCCACCCCACAGACGTGAATAGATCCTGGACCGAGTAAAAATAACCTATTATTTACAGTGGTTAGAAGAACACTGCTGTATTGAGCGCTATGCAAAGTGCAAACACGCACAATCCACATGGCACACTGCTAGAACAAACGAAGGTGCAGCCGAGAGAAACAATCCTTTTGTGTTCATGTAGAGGAGTAAATGCGGCCTCGAAGCAGGCCCAGCTGGGGTGCACACAGATAGCCGAGCGGCCTTCAGTGCAATCAGCAGAATGAAGAGGCAGGGGCTAGGTGTGAAAGAACAATAAAGCCTCATTAACAAGTAAACGGTCTTTCAAAGACCTATGAAGTACTCGGGTGAGGCTGTGTGTGTGCCCTGGAGCTGTCTCAGCCTGGGCTGACACCTCGACGGAGGGGGAGACAGCAGATGGTTGGAGGTGTGAATTCTTTGAGGCCAATGACACAAAGTACTAGTATTTTCCCGCTTTTACATATAAATACAGATAAAAGACAACTTGTTTTCTGTCTGTATTTATATGTAAAAATCAGTTTAAACGGAAAACCGGGAGCCCTAATTATAATGCACTTAAGAGTATATGGTATGGCATTATCATAGAACAGCTATAAGGACATGGTTCCGAAAGCTGCAGACAGGCTCAGCTCATGCTAGAGCACCATCTCACACATAACCAAGCACTCTGCTTCCAGGATTGTTAAGGCCTGCCATAGGAGTGACGTATAGTTTACTGTGTGTCTATATATAAGGGTAGATATAGGAATACAATACCTAAGCAAGGGGTGATTACACAACCTTGCCCCAGCTGAGTGATCAGCCAGTTGTGTCAGTTTGAGTGGCCAGCCAGGGGTGGCATAATACATGCTGCAGCCCCTGGCAGGCCTTGGTTACACCTATGCCCTGAGTACCTAAGGTACACTTCTACAGGGGCTGACAAGGTGAACCAATTCACAATTGTGTATGTACCTAGAGTACATGGTTTGAATTTAGAGAGAGTGCATCTGGGCTGTGGGTCTGATTAGCAGGCCCACAGCCACATCTAAGTCGAAAACCAGTAAAGCAAAAGCAAAAAGTGGGGGTGACCATAGGAAGCAGACCCTACTCTCCTACACACACCCCCCCTCAAACTTAGGGACATTAAACTAACCTTGACCAGTTGAGTCTTCATGTTCTAAGTGGAAATATCTGGAGAGTCCATCTGCATTTGCATGGCCAGTCCCAGGTCTATGTTCCACTGTAAAGTCCATCCCCTGTAGGGAAATGGACCACCTAAGAAGTTTGGGATTTTCACCCTTCATCTGATTTAACCATAGGATGGGCTTGTGGTCTGTCTGAATCTTGAAGTGAGTGCCAAACAAGTATGGCCTCTGCTTCTTCAGGGCCCAAACCACAGCAAAGGCCTCCCTCTCTATAGCTGACCAACGTTTCTCTCTAGGGGTCAGCCTTCTGCTTATGACAGCAATGGGCTGGTCTTGACCATCTATATTCAGGTGTGAAAGTACAACTCCCACACCCAACTCAGAAGCATCTGTTTGGACTATGAACTCTTTGGAGTAATCTGGACTTTTCAGAATAGGTGCAGTACACATGGCCTGTTTCAGGTCATCAAATGCCTTTTGACAGCTAACTGTCCACTGAACTTTCTTTGGCATCTTTTTGGAAGTTAAATCATTCAGTTGTGTCACAATGGACCCGTAGTTTTTCACAAACGTCCTGTGGTACCCAGACAGGCCCAAGAAAGCTCTGACCTGTGTCTGGGTGATTGGAGGAGTCCAGTCTCTGATGGTCTGGATCTTGCTCTCCAGTGGTTGAACCTGACCCCCACCCACCAGGTGGCCCAGTTACAAAACCTTGCTCTGCCCTATCTGGCACTTAGTGGCCTTGATAGTGAGGCCTGCCTTCTGCAGGGCCTCTAAAACATTCTTCAGGTGGACCAGGTGATCCTCCTAGGAGAAGCTAAAGACAGCTATATCATCTAGATAAGCTGCACAATAGTCATCCAGTCCAGTGGGAACTTGATTCACCAGCCTTTAGAAAGTGGCAGGTGCATTCTTCAAACCAAAGGGCATTACCACAAATTGATAATGTCCTCCTGGGGTTGCAAATGCTGTCTTGGCGTTTGCATCCTCAGCTAATCTGATTTGCCAGTAGCCTGCTGTCAGGTCAAATGTGCTCAAGAACTTGGCAGAAGCCAATCTATCAATGAGCTCATCTGCCCTGGGGATGGGGTGGGCATCTGTCCTAGTGACAGGATTGAGACCTCTGTAGTCCACACAAAACCTCATCTCTCTCTTACCATCTTGGGTGTGAGATTTTGGCACCAGGACTACTGGAATGGCCCAAGGGCTCTCTGAGGGCTCAATAACTCCCAGCTCCAACATCTTTTGGACCTCTGTCCCAATGCAGTCCCTGACATCGTCAGGTTGCCTGTAGATTTTACTCTTGCCAGGCAGACTGTCGCCAGTGTCCACCTCATGGGTGCACCAGCTTGTCTGACTTGGGGTCAGAGAAAACAGATGTCTGAAGGACTGAAGAACTTGCCTGCAGTCCTGTTGCTGATGTTCAGAGAGGCTGTCTGCAAAGACTACACCATCTACTGACCCATCATCAGGGTTCTGAGTAAGCAGGGCTGGGAGAGGGTCAATCTCTTCCTCCTGCCCCTCATCTGTAGCCATGAGTAAGCCCATGTCTGCCCTGTTGACAAATGCATTTAGTCTGTTGACATGAAGCACCCTGTGGGGGCTTCCGGGAGTCCCAAGGTCCACCAAGTAGGTGACATCTCCCTTCTGTTCAACTCTTGTATGGGGTCCAGACCATTTGTCCTGGAGTTCTGCTGGGGCCACTTGGCTCCAACACCCATACTTTCTGTCCTGGCTGGTACACAGTCAGCACAGCCTTTTGGTCATGCCAAGCTTTCTGAAGTTCTTGGCTGGCCTCAAGGTTTTTGGAAGCCTTCTCCGTATACTCAGCCATCCTGGAGCGGAGACCAAGTACATAGTCCACTATGTCAAGTTTAGGCTTTTTGAGAGGTAACTCCCATCCTTCCTTTACAAGACATAGGGGTCCTCTTACAGGATGCCCAAACAAAAGCTCAAAAGGGCTGTAGCCAACCCCCTTTTGTGGGACCCCACTGTAAGCCAACAGAAGGCACGGTAAAAGGATGTCCCATCTTCGCCTCAGCTTTTCAGGTAACCCTTTTATCATCCCTTTGAGGGTCTTGTTGAATCTCTCCAGAAGCCCATTACACTGTTGGTGATAGGGGGTGGTGAACGTATAGTTTACACCACACTCCTTCCACATTGCAGTTAAATATCCTGACATGAAGTTTGCACCTCTGTCAGAGACAACCTCCTTTGGAAACCCCACTCTGGAGAATACTCCAAGTAGGGCCCTAGCCACAACAGGAGCTGTTGTGGTCCTCAGGGGAATAGCTTCTGGATACCTGGTGGCAAGATCCACTACCACCAGTATAAATATGTGCCCAGATGCTGTTTGGGGGTCCATTGGTCCTACAATGTCTATCCCCACTCTTTCAAAGGGTAGCCCCAACACAGGTAGTGGTATGAGGGGGGCCTTTGTGGTACCACCTGATTTGCCACTGGCTTGGCAGGTGACACAGGAGCGACAACACTCCTTGGTATCTTCAGACATATGGGGCCAGGGAAAGTGAAGGAGAAAGTGTGTCCCAAGTCTTGTTCTGTCCCAGGTGTCCTGCTAGGGAAATATCTTGGGCCAAGGTAAGAAGGAAGCCCCTAAATTGCAGAGGTATAACCAACCTCCTGGAAGCACCAGGCTTGGGGTCTCTAGCCTCTGAATAAAGGAGCCCATCATCCCAATACACTCTATGGGTACCTTGAGCATTCCCAGCAGCCTTAGCAGCAGCCTGCTGCCTGAGGGGTTCAAGAGAGGAACAATCTAATTGTGCCTGCCTCAGATATGCCCTTGAGGGTCCCCTTGTCCAAGAAACTCAACCTGATCAGGCTCAAGTTCTTCTAGGACAGTTCCCTCTTTGATCTCAGAATCATCCTCCTGGGGGGGCTGATCCTCAACCTGAGTCAGGGGGGAAGGCACAGCCTTAACCCTCTTGCTCTTTCTCTTGGGTAGTGTCTGGTCTCTTGTTCCAAGATCCAGCACTTGTTCAGGTAAGCACTTTTTGGCCTGTGACCTGGTCACAGCAAGGACATGTGCTGAAATTCCCAGCATTTCTGCATGGGTCCTATACTCCACCTCAGACCAAACTGAGGTTTCAAGATGATTACCTAACAGACACTCTACTGGAAGGTCTGAACTCACAACAACTCTTTTGAGGCCAGTTACCCCTCCCCAGGAGAAGTTAACAACTGCCATACTATGGGAGGTAGTGGCATTGCTAGCGTTGGTCACTAGGTAGGTCTCACCTAGTATGATCTGATCAGGGTTCACAAAGTTAGGTGTCACCATAGTGACACTGGCACATGTGTCCCTGTAGGCCTGAGCCATCTTGTCATTAATAAAAGGTGTCTGTCTGTACTTGCTCAGATTACTGGGACTTACAGTAGAGGACATTGCTATGTCCCCATCACAGACAAGAACAGCCTGAGTTGGTACTCTGACTAGGCCAGAGTCCACCTCAGTTCCCAGGGTTAACCCTACTACACCCTTTTGCTGGGAACCACCACTAACAGCTGGACTGGGGGAACAGTTGCCTTAGGGGCAATAGTGGTTGGTGCTCTGCCCTTCTTGGTGCACTCACTAAACCAGTGAGAGACTGAATTACAGTATCCACACCAGGGCTTCTTTGGACCTTCTTGTTTTTGTTTGTTCTTTTTGGAGCCACCCTCCCCCTGTGCCTTTTGGGGGCCTGGTGAAGACTTCTGGTCTTTTTGTTTCGGCTCATTACCCTTCTGGTCTGCCTTTTTCTGATCACCCCCTTGGTTCTGGTTTTTCCGCTTGATCCTGGTTCTGACCCATTTGTCTGCCTTCTTTCCCAATTCTTGGAGGGAGGTCAGATCAGAGTCAATCAGGTACTGATGCAATATATGGTTTTGACAGTTGCTAAGGATTTGTTCTCTCATGATCAAATTATACAATCCTGTATAGTCCCTAACTTGACTTCCCAATAACCAGCCTTCCAGAGCCTTAGTGGCACAATCAACAAAATCAGTCCAGTCCTGAGTCTGTGTCTTCTGGGTATCTCTGAACATCAACTTATACTGTTCAGTGGTTAGGCCAAACCCATCAATCAGAGCACTCTTCAGGATAGAGCAGTTGTTAGCATCCCCATCACTAACTGTGAGGAGCTTATCTCTACCTTTTTCAGAAAAGGAGAGCCGTAAGATTGCTACCCACTGACTTTGGGGTACCTGCTGCACTTTGAAGGCCCTCTCCCAAGCAGTAATCCATTTGTGGATGTCCTCCCCTTCTTTATAGGGGGGCACAATCTTGCTTAGGTGTCTATTTTCATAGGACCTATCTTTATCCTTAGGGATATTGCTGCCACCAGTGGGTTCTAACCCACTCTCTCTATCCTCTCTAGCACGAGCAAGCTTCTCTTTGGCCAGGGCAACCTCAAGTTCCTGTCTTTCAAACCTAAGAGCAGCTTGTCTCATCTTTGCCTCATGTTCCCTTCTCTGAGGGGAAGTCATCCCTCTCTGAGGAAGGCCATGAGAGCTATTTGAAGCATGAGACCTGATAGATTCCCTGGAGTGGGATCTTCCTCTTCTCTGCCTCTGGTTAAGCCCACTTGGGGGTCTGTATGAGGGCTGCCTGTAAACGCTGTTGTTGCTGACCTGCCTGAGCCGTTGCAGAGGCTCACTCATCTTGCTCCTTGAATCTGCTGGACATCGAGGGAATTTGCCAAAACCTTGCCGGACCCGCTGCGCGGGTCCCGCTGCGCCAGGAGACACGCTGTGGAGGCGCCGGGAGGGGAGTACTGCTCAGGAAGATATCTGTCCACCGGCAGGGCTGCGAGCAGGCTAGCAGGGACTCCATTGTCCAGGAGCCCCTGCGTGCTACACCTGTGGCCGCTCTCCCTGCCGGCGACGCCTCCTGACAGCAGTTGAAATCTGCCTCGCCCTCACCACCCAGCGGGAAACGCTGTAAACGCTGTTGTTGCTGACCTGCCTGAGCCGTTGCAGAGGCTCACTCATCTTGCTCCTTGAATCTGCTGGACATCGAGGGAATTTGACAAAACCTTGCCGGACCCGCTGCGCGGGTCCCGCTGCGCCAGGAGACACCCTGTGGAGGCGCCGGGAGGGGAGTGCTGCTCAGGAAGATATCTGTCCACCGGCAGGGCTGCGAGCAGGCTAGCAGGGACTCCATTGTCCAGGAGCCCCTGCGTGCTACACCTGTGGCCGCTCTCCCTGCCGGCCACGCCCCCCGCCCCAATCACGCCCTATTTCTTTGGGCGTAGCATCCGCTGCGCGGGAGCGCGCGGGAGCGACCGGGGCGAAGACCGGGCAAAGAGCGGGCCGTTTGAGGCCGTTCGAGGACGGCAGAGGACGGCCCGTGCCCACCCCCCTGGCTGTCTGGAAGACACCTAAGGTAGGCGGCGTACCTTTGTACACAACTGTTTGACTCTGGGTCTCGCAAGGTCGGATAATAAGCAACTGTGTGACCCTTCATCCAACTTACGTTTTCACCATGACACTAAGATCAGGAAAAGAACGAACTGTTCAAATCCACACTACTAATGGAGTTGTCACAGGCCCCCTTGACGCTTTCATCACCCGGGCTTCGGGGATATTGGAGAAAGAAATTGCTATGGTCGAAAAAAGACTTTCGCTCGACCTTATCAGTGGAAAGCGCTCATCACTGGGGGGTTTGGCTACCATCTCAAGCCCCGTAGCACACGCCGCTTTTAACTGCGTCCAACATTCCGCCACGGACGCTATTGACCACCTAGAAAGCGTGGGGGTGAGCCCAACTGCTCCCATCCCTGAGGAAGAGGGGCATAGTATAGACGACTCACAAGTTAGTCAGGGGGACGATCTACAGATTAGCGGGGGGGCTGAGCTTAGCCAGCTATCTGGATACTTACCATTTAATGTCTCTAAAGCAGATGATCCCGTTGATTCTCTAAATACACATTCTGTCCCTAACCCTAAAAAGAGAAAACATGACTCTGGACTGCCGGGGGGGCGGGTGCGTAAGATCTTAAAAACAAAAGATGCTACATGTAAAGGGAGCCAGGGCTCCGAGCTTTCTTCCAACACACAAAATGCCCATGTGGTCCCAAATATGCTGTGCCCCGCCCTTAGTACACTAGGCTCCTCAAACACCTGCCCAACGTGCCTTAACAGCGATGAACTACTGCTGGTAAAAATGGAGGCTATGCTCAAAACCTTGTTATTACCTGTTCTGGAGCGAACAAGGTTAATGACATCAAAAATCGATAGCTTGGAGGTCGTAATCAACTCAAACCATGCTATGCTACAAAAACTTACTAGCACCACCTATATAGAAGCTAGCAATACACAACCAACCCCAAATACCTCAGTTAGTAATAATATCGCATCGAGTAACCCTGTCCACAAAAGCACTTCAAGGCTAAATACCAATATGCCCACAGGGGGGGACAAGCAAAAAGTAACACATTCTAAGCCTATTGTGAATACTTTAATGCAGGCACCCAGGTCAAAGGCTAATGACAAACAAAATTCTTGTGCACATCAAAGCGCAGGCCCACCCCCTCTAGTTAAAGCAAACCCTGCCCATCCCTCAGCCCCGTCACATAGAGGTGTAACCGATAATCGAAGTAACTCTAACCACAAGGAGGGGAGACATAGTAGATCTACCACCCCTCGCGCTGACCTACTGGCCGAAGCTACGCAACACACAATAGTTTTGACAGGTGTTGCCCCATTAAAACCAGGCAGTAAGGAGTCGTATGGGGACCTCTGTAATAAAGTAATTTTCTGGCTAAATAAAAATCGACCCTTACCACCCTCCTCTCCGACTGAAATTCTATTCGTAAGAAGAGTGGATTGGGTGGGACATGGGACCAAGGATTTGGAGGGGGATTGCATCCTGATTTCATTTAAGGATTCATGGGTGGTAGATAACATCCGAAGAAAAGCTAGATTTGCCAGGCTGGGGGACGTCCAAACCTTGGCCCTAACGTATTTCTATCCCCATAGGCAAAGGGCCTATCAATCTCACTTGAACTACCGACAGCCCCCAGCCACAAGCCATCCCCTGGCTCTAACTCCTCTTGACCGCCAACACCCATTCCTTTTTAATCACTATGCTCCCCTCTATGACCTTAAGGCCGTAGATTGACTCCATACTGTACCATGCGGGTTTTCCTCGGCTATAGATGTAGGTCTTGGGTCAACAGGGTGTGGAGTGGAGTCTTCGCACACAATTACTCATCTAGACGCAGTGGGGGGAGGCTTAGAGAAAATGGGGAATAATCCTCCAGCACCTAAAAAAGTTTCGGAGGTCATTAAAAATATGGCTCCCACACAAACGGAGGACAAAAGGGATAGTAGGCAAAACCAGGTTCCCATCCTGGCCCCATCCACGCATCCTCCCCCTGTGTCTTCAACTTTCCACAGCCTGTCAATTCTATCCTGGAATATTGCAGGAATCAAGGCCCGCATGTCCTCTGCTGATTGGTTGGAATTTGTGGACAAGTATGACATTATCTTGTTCCAAGAAACCTGGGCAATTGAACCAGTCTTCAAGATGGGCTATGTCAATTTTTTTAAGCCGGCGACAAAAGGGGGCAAAGGGCGTGCCACAGGTGGCCTACTGATCTGGGTGAAACAATCACTGGGTCTTTATCCAACAGAGTTACATGTCCAGCATTTGGACCTTCTCTCAATTAAATCGAGTAAGGCCAAGCAACGGGATCTATACATCTTCAATATATATGCGAGAGGCATTCCAGGTGGCCGCAGCCCGCCGTTGCTGAATTTTATTGATCATAAACTTGATGAAATTAGATGTGAGAATGTTACCCTGTTAGCTGGAGACTGTAATTGTACCATAGAGCCATTGTTTGATATGGGGGACAACTGGAGCTTGGCCGAGGACGCTGCTTGGGACATCCCCGATGTGATGGTTGATAAAATGGCTAAAGCAACTGAGGCGGCAGTAAACTGGATGGCCCTTTGTTTAAACAGGGGTTTCCGAGCATGTAATGGCCGCACAAAGTCAGATAAAGAAGCTAATTGTACTTTTGATAATGGCCTAAGGCGGAGCCGCATTGACTATGTTTTGTTGAAAATGGAACATTGGTCTTCTCTAGTGGACATGGTAGTAATACAGCGCCCAGAAAGTGATCACAATCCACTGCTAACATCATTGAAACTCCCAGATCTAAAAATCGCAGTGGAGCCCACTTCCTCACAAACAGGGGATGTTCTGCTGACTAATGACAGGAGGAGGCTGAAATGGGCTAAGATTATGGAGGATGAATCTCTATGGGACAATGCTAATATAATGGCTAAAAATGCGTATAATGATATGTTAACTTTTGACATGCTGGGGGAAAGTTCGGACTCAGCAAACAATGTTATCAACCTTCACATTAGTTGCTTTGCTCATCTAAAATCCCTCCTTTCCCTCCCCTGCCGGAATATTCCCGCTAAAGCCAACCCCCTCCCTCAGAAGTGGTATAATAAAAAATGTAGGGAGGCCCATTCTGATCTCATCAAAGCTATAAAATCCTGTGACATGGGAGCATTTAAAGCGGCAAGGCTTCATTACAGAAAAACCCAATGTGAATCCAACCGGGAGTGGGAGGATAGGTTTTGGTCAGATCTCTTGGATGCCTCCACCTCAAACAATCAGAAAAAATTCTGGGACCTACTTAAGTGGGGGAAGGACCAAGACGTGAGCTCCCCGTCTAACCATGTGCCCCGAGAGGAATGGGTAGCATTCTATTCTGCCCAATTCAGAGATGACAACTCTAATTGCATAACAACAGCGGGTACGACATCTCTGACATATACCCACGGGAAGAAACTCCTTTTTACAGTTTCAGAGGCTGAGTTGGCCTTGGGCTTGACCCTGCGAGGGAAAGCCCCTGGCATAGATCTTATACCAGCGGATCTGTTTAAATCAAACCCAGCCCTGTGGCTCCCTTATATAACCATGATAGCCAACTCACTAGTTAAAGGAGCTACGATCCCTCATTCATGGAGGGGAGCCGAGATCATACCAATATTCAAAAAAGGAGACAGGTCCAAGCCGGGGAATTACCGCCCTATTAGTCTCATTGACTCCATCCAAAAAATCATTGCTCGCATGATCTTGGGACGGATTCAGGGCTGGATCGAATGTGAGGACATATTATCTCCTTTGCAGGCGGGCTTTAGATCGGGCATAAGCACCATTGATCAGGTGTTTAGATTATGCCTGATCTATTGGAAAGTGGTCTTGATTGGCGGCGGTACCATCTTTGCCGCATTCATAGACCTAAAGTCCGCCTTCGACCTAGTGCCAAGGGACAAACTGTGGGGAGTGATGGAAAAATTGGGTTGTCCACCAGACTTACTTGACCACATTATTAAATTTCATCAGGATAATTTTGCGAGGGTAAGGTGGGGTGGCCAAGGACAGGTGACGGAAACTTTTCCTGTGACCAGAGGAGTCCGTCAGGGGTGTGTCCTGGCGCCAACACTCTTCCTCCTATTCATCGACCAAGTGGTGAAATTTTTTATGACCATCCCTACTGATGCCCCAATGCTGGCTGGGAGAAGATTCCCATTGCTCATTTTCGCCGATGACACCCTACTCCTCTCTAGAACACGCAGTGGTCTACAGCGGGCTCTGAACCGCTTTGAGGAGTTTTGTGCCATTAATAATCTGGCAGCGAATGTGGGGAAAACAAAGTTTATGGTTTTCACAAGAAACCATCCTGTCCGGAGCACTGTGAACATGAATGGAGTTAAACTCGAGCAAGTTGAGACAATGACCTATCTGGGGGTTACCCTTGACAGCCGTTTGAGATGGAAAGATCAAATCAATATACAACATCTCAAACTTGCACGGTTAACGGGTTGCCTTATAAAAGAGCAAAAAAGATCCACCACCAAGCGGGTCCTTCCAGCCCTCAGGATCTATGATGCCAAAATTACCACCGCCATTTTATATGGCGCAGATCTATGGGGCTACATGGACCTCCTTAATCTCTTTAAAACCCAATGCAAGTTCTTACGGAACTTGGTGGGATTACCACAGTCAACCCCTTCAATCCCTCTTTGCCTGGATTCGGGATGCCTACCAATCAATGAGATGGCTAGATTCAGGCTGGTGGCTCTGTGGAGGAGAATATGGACCTCCCCTGACCTGTATCTATTTGCAAAAGAACTAGCAGAAGTCAGGTCAATTAGTGGATCTGGAAAAATCCCATGGCTCCAAGCAGTAAAAAAGATTCTTACAGACATGGGCCTAGAACAGCTCTGGTTAGCTCCTTCATCTAATGCCTTTCCCTCCAAACAGGAGTTTAAAGCCTTGTATTGGGCTTCAGTCCGCCAAATCCGAGTTTCACTGTCCGGCAACATTAGCCTTACGGGCAGGTTCCTCACATTTAAGTTAGATATGTCCCGTGAGCCCTACTGGGATCTTATCACTAAGCAGCTAGACAAGAAACTGTACCATCAGTTCAGAGTGGGTGCTCTGCCTCTGAACACTTTTGTTTGTAAATGGTCTATGGGGGCTTCAATCTCTTGCAAAAGCTGTCCAGTCCAGAAAGAATCAGAGGGCCACTTTCTTTTTGCCTGCCCCAGTTATTCGGTGCAGCGGAAAAAATGGCTCAAACCATTGTTCCAGCGCTTACCAATTAGTAAATCTGCTGATGCAATTTGGGTGTTAAAAATCAATACCTCTGAGGTCTTTGTAGTGAGCCTGGCTAAATATCTGGGATGGGCCTGGCTTATAAGGCAAAAAAATATGTTAAAGCAGCAGGAGCGTATCAACAGTGTTTTATAAAGTGCAGTATCGTGCCTATTGCCTATACAATCGTTCTTCTACATCAGTATGATTGGTACCTCAATCTTGTAATGGTTTCCTATCTATTATGACTTAATGTGCATCACCAATTCTTATGTTTATCCAGGTTTCTTATCCTAGATATTTAATATTTTTTTAGTTGTTCTTAAAATTAATTCCATGTAGGCTTTTGGTTGTTTCGTTCATCTTGTTTGGCTTATTTTCTCGATTTACATATATTTTTTGTATATGAATGTCTCGTATTCCTTTTTTGTTTAAAGCCTTTTAATTTATCGCTTTTTTAAATGTATTAAAATGTGTCTTTTATGATTTTCCAAAAATCGAAATAAAGACTTGAAACCTGAAACCTGAAACCTGACTCCCATGTATGCTTAAGTTAGCCTGACTAAGTCTTCTGACTATGGTCTGACTGTTTGTCTCAGGATCAGATCAATCTCCCTCTCCCCTTCTCCCTCTTCCTCATCTGGAACTGGAATATCAGTGATATCCTCTGTGGAGGGCAGGACTTCATCTGAGCTACCTGAAGCACCTGAGTCAGGTGTCTTTTGAGCATCATACTCTTCTAAGAGCTCAACTAAGAATTTTAGGGTAGGGTTTGAACCCTGTTTAAGCCTACTAGAAGTACCCAATTGTCTCAATTCTTGGAAGGCTAAGGCTTCATATCTTGAAGCAGTCCCCAAGGGATCTACTTCTGCAGGCAGAGAAACACTGGGGTTCACTGTCTGAGACATGGTTTCTAGTGAGGTGGGAGTGTTGCACCTACCTACACTATGTATTTTCCTACAGAACCTGTCTAGGAGTTGTAGTCAGGGTGTGCCAGGCCCAGGCTCTAAAACAGCTAAGTTCAGTAGAACTTAAGTATACTCAGACTTGTTTTTATATGTACCTACAGGTACCTATGTGATCTTTCAAATGATATCTCAAGATTACGAGTGGTAAAACAACAGCAAGCTCTAATCCCAACCGCTGCACACCAATGTGAGAAGTTGGCCTGGTATATGATGTTCACTATTCTAGTGAGCACCTTGCACCAGTCCAAACAACCGTTATGGTGATGGTTGTAAAGTCAACCTTATAGACCAGCTATCCTAGAGGTAGCGTGGACAGAACAGTCTTAGGCTAAAAGACTCTTGAGGGCGTGTAAAGCCAGCTGTTTTACCATATTTAACCCCTTGAATACCAAGTGAAAGGGCACCACACAGGATATATATAAAATATATATGTATTTATTCACTAACACACTCCTCTGAACTCTTTATGAGATCAGAGGCAAAATCACATAACAAGTTCCACTTAGAAATACTTTAAATAGCACAATTTACAGTTAGGCCCTAGGGGCGCGTAAAATCATATACTAAGTAAGTGGTATAAGAACCAAGACTCGAGAAAAGGAAAGGCCTAGGGCCTAGAGGATCGCTGGAACTACACTATATGACCCTTAGGTTAGGAGTAGGAGGCCCACAGGCGGCGCGTGCAGAGTCAGTACTCTCACGCGAGAGTCATTGGAAAGTCAATAGGAACGTAAAAAGGTAAGTAATGAAGTTTTAGGACACTTCTGGTCTGACTAGGATTACACAACTAACAAAACTGGACACTAGGATAGTCAATCCCTACAGGAGCACCGAAGCACTCGCGTTACCTCACCCACGGGCCGCGGGTGCATAGGTGTCAAAGTGTGTCAGGTTTTCTCGTCGTTTTCTATGGAGCCTCGGAAGAAGATGCTGCAGGCGACCAGGAGGAAGATGTCCGGGCGGATCCAAGGGTAGATCTAGGATGAAGAAGACCTGAAAACAGAGGGGACAGAGTCTAGGTCACTAGCCAGTGACCGGGTGGAACCAGGAAGGAACCAGATGTCATCGAGGAGCAATCAGGTGCGGATGTGAAGCTTGTCGTTCCAGCCACATGGACCAGGAGGCGTCGAGGATGACCAGTTTCTGGAGAGGAGCTGTCCCACGAAGGTTCTCACAGATGGAGGGGTCGACTTCAAGATCGGAGCCAACAAGCCTAAGCAAATGCAACCCACGTAGGATACACAAAAGGCTTCTGGTGCAGACCAGGAGGGTCTGAGGTACTTCACCTTTTCAGGGAAGCAAGGGCCAGTCTGGACAACCAGACCAGTGATGGATTTTCAAAAGGATCGTCATCAGAGGGCTACTAGCCAATGGGCCAGAAACCGGTCAACGCGTCAAGCAGAACACAAGCAGAAGGGCCCCACGCAGATCTCGTGGAGTGTGGATGGCTGGTCTTCGGTGCAGGTGGAGCTCGGGGTCGGGGTGTCTCAGTCCCCAGTGCACAGCTTCGAGGAGGCCTCAGGAGCTGCACTGTCAGCAAGTTGCAGGCTTTCCAAGATGTCCGGTCCCACGTGTCTTGACACCTTTCACGGTGCTCAGCTGTGCTGGAGTCGTGCAGCGGGGTCAAGGAGGTCTGGGAGTCTGGATCTTGTCGGGCTCTGTGCTCGGGTTCCGGCAGGAATGGGGACAAAGCAAGCCGTCGAGTTGCTGGATGGTGCCTGGCTGCCCAGGGTGGTCACTCCTTGGCCACAAGGGAGATTTCTTCAGTCTTCTATGTAATAGTGGCTCGAGATATAGTGCAAAAAGGAGCGGGGAAGATGGACACCCTTGCCTCTTACCTCTTGCAATATTCACTGTCTCTGAATGTCCCCTGTTAACTCTAATCTTTGCGGATGGATCCTTATACAAAGCTTGGATGGCGGTCATAAAACTTTTGCCTATTCCACTCCACTTCATTACTGCCCATAGGAAATCCCAGGCGACCCTATCGAATGCCTTCTCGGCATCAAGAAGAAGTACCGCAACAGGATCGCCCGAGACCCCTGCAGCATCAAACATAGTGATTACTGTTCTAACGTGCTGAGTAGAATGTTGGGAATGTTGCCTTGCTAGGTGGAGATCTGTAAAGGATCAGGAAGTTACAGATGGAAGACGGTGTAGGATTGCATCTTGTAAGAAGAGTCTCACAATACTTTATGGAGATGTTGTCAACTTTAGTGATATGTATTGTTTGCCTGAATACAACAGCTAGACCACCTCCATTTTTGACAATACGATTTTGGGTGATTATTTGATAGCCTAGAGGAATGGCTTCATGCAGGACTGGAGCCATATTCTCTCCCAACCATGATTCGGCTATGAATAGTATGTCTGGTTTTGCATCAGTGAGAAGGTCATAGGTGTGATGCTTGTTTTTAGAGAGGGATCCAGCATTTATTAGTAGACAGTGTAGAGAGTGGCCTTTGGTGATAGTGGGACTTTGTTTTGTAGAAGAGTGATCAGTATTGTGTGGGTGTGTAGCAGGTGTGTTTTTAGTGCTGGTATTAGCTGTATTAGGATAGCAATCGTGCAGCTGTTCTGTATCGTGTTCCTCATCCAGCATGCTAAGAAGACATTTTGATGGGTCTGCATGTGTATGTGTTGGAGATGGTGTTTGAGAGTGAGTTGGAGTGCTGTGTTGCTTTTGTGGTGTAACATTGTTGTGAGGTAGACTTGGGGAAGCAAAGTTGTGAGGTGTGGCATGCTGCTTATATTTTCTGTGTGTGTTTAAGGCGGAAGGTGTAAAAGTCAGGGGAGGTGGTGCAGCATGTGGGTCATGTCGTAATGTTCTAAATTGTCCAATGGATGAGAGGCAGTTAGAAGAGAGGTCCTGTATTGCTGTATCTGTGTTAAGTGTGGTGGAAGAGTGAAAGCTTGGCCTTGGAGTTTGTTCCTTTATGTGGTTTGAAAGGTGGGTATACGTATGTATTTTGTGATGGTAAGTATTATGAGGTGTTGTGCTATGAAGATCTTGTTGTGCTGGTGTGTGTGATATGTTTTGCTTTTGAGGTGTAGTGAAAAGGGGTGCTGATGTATAGGCTTCATGCACTGGATTGGGTTGTGTAGTGTTTGTGAGAGGAGGTTGTGACAGAGAGGGGGTGGTGAGGTGCTTATGAGTAGAGTGTAGTTTGTGTGTAGGAGGGAATGGAGTAGACATGAGAGTGTTTATCTTAGACTGGTTTGTTTCAAGAGTTACAAAGTGTGGTGGTGTGCAGTGTGTGTGTCGTGTGTTAGTGTTATTATGGTAGAAGGGAGAGGAGGGTGTTTGTTGGACAACTGATGGAAGGATCATTATATGTTTGTTATTGATAAAAGGTGGTCTGTTAGGTGTAATTACAGCAGGGAGAATGTGTCTGAATGGGAAGTAGTTATGTACGGTGTTGATTGGCGTTGTGTTAGTGATGAGTGTATTGGTTAGTGGTATAGGACAGAGTTGTGTACTGTTTGTGGGTGATGGATAAGTTTCGCACCAGAGCTGGGGCTGGAGTGCCCCAGCAACTGGTTTGAACTGGGGTATGCATGGAGCACCTAGTGTGTCCCAGGCAGTGTCTCATTTCATTCAGCCCTCCCTGTCCTAATACACAAAGTCCTGTCTGGGGTGGTGCTTGCACCTCTCCAGGCAGGAAACCTATCGTCCAAACCTCCATGACTGGAAGGACTCCCAGCAGCAGGAGGTCAGACTTGTGTCTGTGGCAGCAGCGTCCATTTTGTGATGCTGGACTCTGGTTAACTTTAACCAGGATAGTCAGCAACAACATGTCTTCTCCCTCTAGAAGGGTGGAATGCTACCCCCGCCGCCAGAATTGGCGAGGGGGTAGTATTCCAAAGCGTATGACACCTTACACGACATGTTTAGATAAAGCCAAACCAAAGTTAGCATCTAACCGCGAGGATTATATTGCACTTAAGAGTATATGGTATGGCGTTATCATAGAACAGCTATGAGGACATGGTTCCGAAAGCTGCAGACAGGCTCAGCTCATGCTAGAGCACCATCTCACACATAACCAAGCACTCTGCCTCCAGGATTGTTAAGGCCTGCCATAGGAGTGACTTATAGGTTACTGTGTGTCTATATATAAGGGTAGATATAGGAATACTATACCTAAGCAAGGGGTGATTACACGACCTTGCCCCAGCTGAGTGATAAGCCAGTTGTGTCCGTTTGAGTGGCCAGCCAGGGGTGGCATAATACATGCTGCAGCCCCTGGATGGCCAGGGTTACACCTATGCCCTGAGTACCTAAGGTACACTTCTACAGGGGCTGACAAGGTGAACCAATTCCCAATTGTGTATTTACCTAGAGTACATGGTTTGAATTTAGAGAGAGTGCATCTGGGCTGTGGGTCTGATTAGCAGGCCCACAGCCACATATAAGTCGAAAACCAGTAAAACAAAAGCAAAAAGTGGGGGTGACCATAGGAAGCAGACCCTACTCTCCTACAGTTACAAAGTGTGATGGTGTGCAGTGTGTGTGTTGTGTGTTAGTGTTATTATGGTAGAAGGGAGAGGAGGGTGTTTGTTGGACAACTGATGGAAGGATCATTATATGTTTGCTATTGATAAAAGGTGGTTTGTGGGTGATGGTGGATAAGTGTGGTAGTTGGGATAGTAGGGTGTGTAGATGTGGTTTGTTGGGTTGGTGGGGCATGCTGGTACATTAATCTGTGCATAGTGCTGTGCGTGGTGTACATTTGGTGTGAGTGTGTTGCTGTGTTTGTGGATATGGACAACCGGTTCAAACTGATTCAAACCAGCTCAAACTGGCTCAAACCGGCTGGAATCCCAAACCGGCTCAAACCGGTTCAAACCGGTTCAAACCGGCTCAAACCGGATGGAATCCCAAAGCGGTTCAAACTGGCTGAAACTGGTTCAAACCGGCTCAAACCAGCTCAAGCCGGCTGGAATCCACAACCAGCTCAAACCAGCTTAAACAGGCTCAAACCGGCTCAAACCGCTCAAACTGGCTCAAACCGACTCAATCCGGCTCGAACCGGCTGGAATCCCAAACCGGCTAAAACGGGGTCAAACCGGTTCAAACCGGTTCAAACCGGCTCAAACCGGGTCAAACCAGCTGAAACCGGTTGTAACCGGCTCAAACTGGCTCAAACCGTCTCAAACCGGCTGGAATCCCAAACCGGCTCAAACCGGTTCAAACCGGCTCAATCCGGCTCAAACTGGCTGGAATCCCAAAGCGGCTGAAACCGGCTCAAACTGGCTGGATTCGAGAACCGGTTCAAACTGGCTCAAACCGGCTCAAACCGGCTCAAACCGGCTCAAACCGGTTCAAATCGGTTGAAACCGCTCAAACTGGTTCAAACCGGCTCAAACGGGCTCGAACTGGCTGGAATCCCAAACCGGCTCAAACCAGCTCAAACTGGTTCAAACCAGCTCAAACCGGCTCAAACCGGCTGAAATCCCAAACCAGCTCAAAATGGTTCAAATCGGTTCAAACCGGTTCAAACCAGCTCACACCGGTTAAAACCGGCTCAAACCGGTTCAAACCAGCTCAAACCGGTTAAACCCGGCTGGAATCCCAAACCGGCTCAAACTGGTTCAAACCGGCTCAAACAAGGCTGGAATCCCAAACCGGCTCAAACCGGTTCAAACCGGCTCAAACCGGCTCAAACCAGCTGGAATCCAGAACCGGCTCAAACCGGTTGGAATCCCGAACCGGCTCAAACAGGCTCAAACAGGCTCAAACAGACTCAAACAGGCTCAGGCTACTACCCTTGTCCTCTCCGCCCTTTAGCTGAGACGCCCTAGGCCTGGCCTTTTCTATAGCCCTGGTAATCAGGTGACCCCTTCAGCCAATGGGAACCCTAGCCCTAAAACTATACAATCACAACACTAGCCCTAAAATCTAGAACCAATAGGAGACCAGACCATCTTAGCCCTAGTCCAAGCACCCAATAAGTTAAAAAACCCTGATCTCTATGTCCAATTTAAAGCCTTAGCCCTACCAGTAGCCCCAACCCAAGTCCAAGCAGCCAATGGCACAGGCAGCCAATGGCACAGGTAGCCCTAGTTCCTACTTCCAATTGAAAGCCTAACACTACTCTTAGTCCCACAACTAGTCCAACAACCAATGTTATGTTATGTTATGTTAATGGCATTTGTAATGCGCGCAGCTGCTCCAGCGAAGGAGCGTCCCGGTGCCCGACAAGGTAGCCACACAACATAACTAAGAACAGAGTTTTAATTAAAAATCACACCAGAGGCCCTAAATAGCTACTTCCAATTAAAGGTCTAACCCTAGCCCTAGTCCCACCCTACTCCCAGCAATCAATAACATAGGAAGCCCTAGTCCCTACTTCCAATAGAAATCCTAACCCTAGCCTTAGTCCCAACCCTACAATGATTTAATCACAGACCCAGAAACCAATCAGAACCCTCAAATACCCAACCAATAACCCTAACGCAATAGAAACACCAGACACAACCACCAATCAGTGTACACATGTGCCAACCACTAGCAGACCATATAAGGTCCCAGCGACCTCAGACAGGGTTGC
The DNA here is from genome assembly GCF_964261635.1 of Lissotriton helveticus. NCBI lineage: Eukaryota > Metazoa > Chordata > Amphibia > Caudata > Salamandridae > Lissotriton > Lissotriton helveticus. The sequence goes on along the minus strand of NC_136067.1, from coordinate 1,611,029,746 downwards.
TGGCCAGGGAGTTGGAAGCTGCTTCTCCTGTTTAGAATCTCCTAGGAGACAGACAGGCTCACTTTCGACTTAAGCAGTTAAAGGCTTCACTAACTCGAAATCTAACAATACTGTTTGAATAAAACTTTACTCCCCCTGTTGGCCAAAAAACAAAGTGCACAGGCCCCAGTTAAGTACAGTTTACATAGCTCACAGAAGCACCCTCTGATGTAGAATATCCCTGTTGCTTGGGGGGGGCCAGGGGGGCGGGCTTCACTGGCTTGTGAACACAAAATGGTGGCCGGGGGTGCACTGTTTTAACTAACAGGTCTTAGCGCAGAGCAAAGGAGAAATTTGGAGGGAAAGCAGATTTGTCACCAAGGAATGAGAGGGACAAACTACAGAGGTTGGACTGCAAATCCCACAATTCAACACAGTCAATGCAAGCAATAATGGGCAGGGAAAACCACAAGTTTCAAACACAAAACAGGTGATAAAATATGCAATCACAGGCAGGTCAAAACTGCAATTTTAAACTGTAACAACCACATGCAAAGTCAGTAATCACTTTTTGAGTTCTTCTGGAAATATTCCAGTAGTTAAGGAATCGTTGATAATTCTTCTTACTGGAATGGCAGCAGAGGTTGTTAAAAAAATTGTCTTGAAAGTTTGTGGCGACAGGGGTGAGTAGGGCTGCCGGCAGGCCTGCTTGCTTTGACCAGGTCCATAAATTCATTGTGTGAGATGTGTTGGAAGGAACGGAGAGGCTTGATTAGAGCATTCTTGGATAGTTGTTTTGTACAAGGGTTAGTGCTGGTGCTTTGTTTCTGTTTAAGTACGAGTCCAACATGTCTGATTTGTCTGTGTAATGATTTGCCAGTTTGTATGTGAAATCTTGAGTGACAGGATGAGTTCCTTCTAAGCAATTTGGTTTTCGAAATTCATTGAGTATTTTATAGAATTCTTTATTTGCACATTTAGCGTATTGAATTCTGTCTGAATAGTACCTTTTCGTAGGTTTTTTGATAGCCGACTTGTATAATCTGTTAATTTTCTGTAGGTGAAGTTTGTCTCGTTTGGCGTTTGTTTTGAGCCAGGTACGTTGCAGCTTTCTAATTTGTTGTTTTATGTCTTTTATTTATTATTATTTTTTTTTAAATATATTTTTATTATACTTTCAACACACACATTATACATTATACCTTCGAAATTTTGTTTCATTCACAAACATTATATCATTATGTTGTTACAGAACAGGACAAAGAGAAAAAATAAGTAAGTAAACAAATAAATACAAGTTATGAACGACAAGATAATGATGATCGCTTTACCCTATCCCATCCCTCCATTTAGCTAAGGGTTCCCATATTCTTACACCCCGAGCTCTTCCTACCCTTCCCTTCCTAGCGTATATAGGTTTTTCCAGAGTATATGCAGCTATTAAATTTGCTAACCAAGTTTGCATTTGTGGGGGCATCGTATCTAGCCAAGCCCTTGCTAAGGTTAGTCTAAAGACTGCCATTGCCAAAAACATAACATCAGCATGAACAGAGTAATTTCCCTCTGTTCCAATTCCCAATAAAATCCAGCTGGGGGTTAAAGATACCTGTATCCCCAATGATTTATTCAGGAATCCCTTGACATCTTTAATTAGGGTATATAGTTGGGGGCAGGTAGCGAACATATGTAGAATATCTGCCTCAGGGAGATTACATCTTGGGCAAGTTGTCCCCTCAGACCCCCCCATTTGGCAATCCTTGCTGGCGTATGGTACAGTGAGTATAATGTCTTATAATGCTGGGATTGAAGGGGGGCTGAACACAGGATAGTGCGACCCAGATCCAATGAGTCTTGAAAAGCCTGATGTTCAATCCCTAGTTTCTCTACCCACTCGCTCCTGTATTTATCTATGTCATCGGATTTACCCCTTACTAAAAACGCATAGACAGATCTTATTGTAGTCACACCGCCAGCGATTAGATTCTCCATAAAGTCATTACAATTGTAACCAGCTGGCCCCCCTTGTTTACTACATAGAAAACTCCTCACCTGTAGGTACTTAAAGAAACCTCTTCTATCTAAATTATATCTTCTTGCTAAGTCCTCAAATTGTACTACTCCATCAGAGTTCCTTAAGTCGCCAATCTGCATAATGACTTTATCCTCCCAGTCGGACATTACTGAGTCAGAGAATATTTCTGGAGGAAAGGATTTGTTGTTGTACAATTTAACATATCTATTATATCTACCCAAACTGGACCTTTTCTGAAAGGCGTTCCATATTTTAAGAGCTGCCCCAATAGTTTGGGCCGGTTTCCTTCTGAAGTATCCTAGATCAACATGGTGCAGAAAACAGTTTTCTGCCTCTGACCCTAATACAACCGCATATACTTCTGTGGGCATAGCTGTTACTTTCTGTAAAATACCACCCCCTCCAATCAACCCCTGCATATATTGTAAAGCAGCCGCCATGTAATACAACCTAAAGTCTGGAGCACCCCAACCTCCTCTTTCCCTTGGCAAAGACATAAATCTATATGCCCTCCGGGTTTTCCCGTGGGCCCATATAAACCTATTTAAGACGCCTTCCAGCGAATTGAACCATTTAGATTCAAAGAAAAGGGGTATCGATCTAAATAAATACAAAAATTTAGGTAGGATGACCATTTTCACTACATTAGTACACCCAACCAGCGAGAGATGTAAATTATTTGTCCTCTCTAAGTCCTTTTTAACCTTAGTCAACAACGGCGCCATATTGATCTCAACCATATTATCCAAGTTCGCAGATATTTCAATCCCCAGATATGTTGCTGAACTAACCACCCTCGTATCGATACATCTAATAAACTGGTTCTTAACTATTTGTGTCTTAGATTTATTCAAGCTATATCCCGACAGGTAACCAAACATATGAGCCTCTATTTCCACCCACCTAATAGCTACATCTGGGTCTGGAGTTAGAATAGCGACATCGTCAGCATAAGCTAAAGATTTAACTGTACAACCATTCAAAGTCATTGGTGGAATCCCTCTGCATCTTTCTAATCTACGTAATAGAAGACTGGTAATCCTCGACACCTCCTGGTCCGCGTGGCTGCAAAGACAAGCTTCATGACTGCGCCTGATTGCTGCTCGACGACGTCTGGTTCCTTCCTGGTTCCACCCGGTCACTGGCTAGTGACCTAGACTCTGTCCCCTCTGCTTTCAGGTCTTTTTCAACTCTGATCCACCCTTGGATCCCCCCGGACATCTTCCTCCTGGTCGCCTGCAGCATCTTCTTCATAAGCTCCATAGGAATCAACAAGAAAACCCGACACACTTTGACACCTATGCACCCGCAGCCCGTGGGTGAGGTAACGCGAGTACTTCGGTGCTCCTGAAGGGATTGACTATCCTAGTGTATAGTTTTGTTAGTTGTATCTTCCTAGTTAGACCGGAAGTGTCCTAAATCTTCAATTACTTACCTTTTAAGTTTCCATTGACTTTCCATTGACTCTCGCGTGATTGTACAGACACTGCATGCACCGCCTGTAGGCCTCCTACTCCTAACCTAAGGTTCAGATAGTGTAGCTCCAGCGATTCCCTAAGCCCTAGGCCTTTCCTTTTCACAAGTATTGGTTCTTATACCACTTACTTAGTATATGGTTTTACGTGCCCCTAGGGCCTAACTGTAAATTGTGCTATTTAAAGTATTTCTAAGAGTAACTTGTTATGTGCGTTTGCCTCTGACCTCATACAGAGTTCATAGGAGTGTGTTAGTGAATAAATACATATATATTTTATATATATCCTGTGTGGTGTCCTTTCATTTGGTATTCAAGGGGTCACATATGGTAAAACAGCTGGCTTTACACGCCCTCAAGAGTCTTTTAGCCTAAGACTGTTCTGTCCATGCTACCACTAGGATAGCTGGTCTATAAGGTTGACTTACAACCATCACCATAAGGGTTGTTTGGACTGGTGCAAGGTGTTCACTAGAATAGTGAACATCATATACCAGGCCAACTTCTCACATCCATTCCTCTATGCTATCAAATAATCACCCAAAATCGTATTGCCAAAAATGAAGGTGGTCTAGCTGTTGTATTCAGGCAAACAATACATATCACTAAAGTTGACAACATCTCCATAAAGTATTGTGAGACTCTTCTTACAAGATGGAAATCCTACACCGTCTTCCACCTGTAACTTCCTGCTCCTTTACAGACCTCCACCTAGCAAGGCAACATTCCCAGACGCACTTCTAGACACAGTTTCAATCCTGATAACAATACACTCCAACCTATGCATTCTGGGTGACCTCAACATTTGGTTTGATAAAACCAATAATATGACCCATCCAAAAACAATAATCACCGGCCTAGACGCATTGAACCTGCATCAGATTGTCCACAATCTGACACACACCGCTGGACATATCCTAGATGTCATTTTTGCTAATACTGAACTAATTACCTTTCAAACTATAACTCCTGTCACATGGTCAGACCACCACCTGCTTGCAACACTAAGCGACTCACCTAAAACTACCTTACATCCATCCACCTATCGGCCGTGGAACAAACTCAATTTGGAACACTTGGAAACACAGCTAACATCCAGTATAAATCTGGAAACCATAAATTCTGTTCAGAATCTATATGAGTGGCTACAGGAAGCTTTTGACATCCTGATACCACTCAAAACCACACAACAGAACAAAAGAAAAAAGTGCCTTGGCGAAACATAGAAATAAAAGACATAAAACAACAAATGAGAAAGCTGCAACGTACCTCGCTCAAAACAAACGCCAAACGAGACAAACTTCACCTACAGACAATTAACAGATTATACAAGTCGGCTATCAAAAAAGCAACGAAAAGGTACTATTCAGACAGAATTCAATACGCTAAATGTGCAAATTAAGAATTCTATAAAATACTCAATGAATTTCGAAAACCAAATTGCTTAGAAGGAACTCATCCTGTTACTCAAGATTTCACAGACAAACTGGCAAATCATAACACAGACAAAGCAGACACGTTGGACTCGTACTTAAAACAGAAACAAAGCACCAGCACTAACCCTTGTACAAATCAACTATCCAAGAATGCTCTAATCAAGCCTCTCCATTCCTTCCAACACATCTCACACGATGAATTTATGGACCTGGTCAAAGCAAGCAGGCCTGCCGGCAGCCCTTCTCATCCCTGTCCGCCACAAACTTTCAAGACAATTTTTTTAACAACCTCTGCTGCCATTCCAGTAAGAAGAATCATCAACGATTCCTTAACTACTGGAATATTTCCAGAAGAACTCAAAAAGTGATTACTGTCTTTGCATGTGGTTGTTACAGTTTAAAATTGAAGTTTTTACCTGCCTGTGATTGCATATTTTATCACCTGTTTTGTGTTTGAAACTTGTGGTTTTCCCTGCCCATTATTGCTTGCATTGACTGTGCTGAATTGTGGGATTTGCAGTCAAACCTCTGTAGTTTGTCCCTCTCATTCCTTGGTGACAAATCTGTTTTCCCTCCAAATTTCTCCTTTGCTCTGTGCTAAGACCTGTTAGTTAAAACAGTGCACCCCCGGCCACCATTTTGTGTTCACAAGCCAGTGAAGCCAGCCCCTCTGCCCCCCCCCCAAGCAACAGGGATATTCTACATCAGAGGGTGCGTCTGTGAGCTGTTTAAACTGTACTTAACTGGGGCCTGTGCACTTCGTTTTTTGGCCAGCAGGGGGAGTAAAGTTTTATTCAAACAGTATTGTTAGATTTCGAGTTAGTGAAGCCTTTAACTGCAGAAGTCCAAAGTGTGGATTTAGCCTGTCTGTCTCCTAGGAGATTCTAAACAGGAGAAGCAGCTCCCAACTCCCTGGCCAGCAACCCTGTCTGAGGTCGCTGGGACCTTATATGGTCTGCTATTGGTTGGCACATGTGTACACTGATTGGTGGTTGTATCTGGTGTTTCTATTGCGTTACGGTTATTGGTTGGGTATTTGAGGGTTCTGATTGGTTTCTGGGTTGGTGATTCAATCATTGTAGGGTTGGGACTAGGGCTAGGGTTAGGATTTCTATTGGAAGTAGGGACTAGGGCTTCCTATGTTACTGGTTGCTGGGAGTAGGGTGGGACTAGGGCTAGGGTTAGACCTTTAATTGGAAGTAGATATTTAGGGCTTTGAACCGGTTTGAACCGTTTGGAGCCAGTGTGAACCGGTTTCAACCTGTTTGAACCGGTTTGAGCTAGTTTGAACCGTTTTGAGCCGGTTTCAACCGGTTTGACCCAGTTTGAACCGTTTTGAACCAGTTTGAGCCGGTTTGGGATTCCCGCCGGTTTGAGCCGATTTGAACCGGTTTTAACCGTTTTGAGCCGGTGTGGACCGGTTTCAACCTGTTTGTACAGGTTTGAGCTAGTTTGAACCGTTTTGAGCCGGTTTGAACCGGTTTGAACCGGTTTGAACCGTTTTGAGCCGGTGTGAACCGGTTTCAACCTGTTTAAACCGGTTTGAGCTAGTTTGAACCGTTTTGAGCCGGTTTGAACCGGTCTGACCCAGTTTGAGCCGGTTTGGGATTCCAGCCGGTCCGAGCCGCTTTGAACCGGTTTGAGCGGTTTGAACGGGTTTGAGCTGGTTTGCGCCGGTTTGAGCCGGTTCTGGATTCCAGCCGGTTTGAACCGGTTTGAGCCGGTTTGAACCGGTTTGAGCTGGTTTGGGATTCCAGCCGGTTTGACCCAGTAGCCGGTTTGAGCCGGCTTGAACCGGTTTCAACCTGTTTGAACCGGTTTGAGCTAGTTTGAACCGTTTTGAGCCGGTTTGAACTGGTTTGACCCAGTTTGAGCCGGTTTGGGATTCAAGCCGGTTTGAGCCGCTTTGAACCGGTTTGAGCGGTTTGAACGGGTTTGAGCCGGTTTGCGCTGGTTTGAGCCGGTTCTGGATTCCAGCCGGTTTGAGCCGGTTTGAGCCGGTTTGGGATTCCAGCTGGTTTGAGCCGGATTGAGCCGGTTTGAACCGGTTTGATCCGGTTTGAACCGGTTTGAACCGGTTTGAACCAATTTGAGCCGGTTTGGGATTCCAGCCGGTTTGAGACAGTTTTAGCCGGTTTGAACCAGTTTGAGCTGGGTTGAACCGGTTTGAGCTGGTTTGAACCAGTTTCAGCCGGTTCTGGATTCCAGCCGGTTTGAGCCGGTTTGAACCGGTTTGAACCGGTTTGAGCCGGTTAGAACTGGTTTGAGCCGGTTTGGGATTCCAGCCGGTTTGAGACAGTTTGAGCCGGTTTGAACCAGTTTGAGCCGGTTTGAACCGGTTTGAACCAGTTTGAACCAGTTTCAGCCGGTTTGGGATTCCAGCCGGTTTGAGCTAGTTTGAACCGGTTTGAGCCTGTTTGAACCGGTTTGAACCGGTTGTCCACATCCACAGCAACACACTCACACCAAATGTATAATGTACCAGCATGACCCACCAACCCAACCAAACCACATCCACACACCCTACTATCCCAACTACCACACTTATCTACCATCACCCACAAACAGAACACAACTCTATCCTATACCACTTACCAATACACTCATCACTAACAAAACGCCAATCAACACCGTACATAACTACTTCCCATTCAGACACCTCTCCCTGCTGTAATTACACCTAACAGACCACCTTTTATCAATAACAAACATATAATGATCCTTCCATCAGTTGTCCAACAAACACCCTCCTCTCCCTTCTACCATAATAACACTAACACACAACACAAACACTGCACACCATCACACTTTGTAACTGTAGGAGAGTAGGGTCTGCTTCCTATGGTCACCCCCACTTTTTGCTTTTGATTTACTGGTTTTCAACTTAGATGTGGCTGTGGGCCTGCTAATCAGACCCACAGCCCAGATGCACTCTCTCTAAATTCAAACCATGTACTCTAGGTAAATACACAATTGGGAATTGGTCCACCTTGTCAGCCCCTGTAGAAGTGTACCTTAGGTACTCAGGGCATAGGTGTAACCCTGGCCTTCCAGGGGCTGCAGCATGTATTATGCCACCCCTGGCTGGTTACTCAATCTGACACAACTGGCTGATCACTCAGCTGGGGCAAGGTAGTGTAATCAGCCCTTGCTTAGGTATGGCATTCCTATATCTACCCTTATATATAGACACAGTTAGTAACCTATAAGTCTCTCCTATGGCAGGCCTTAACAATCCTGGAGTCAGAGTGCTTGGCTGTGTGTGAGATGGTGCTCTAGCATGAGCTGAGCCTGTCTGCAGCTTTCGGAACCATGTCCTTATAGCTGTTCTATGATAACGCCATACCATATACTCTTAAGTGCAATATAATCCTAGCGGTTAGATGCTAACTTTGGTTTGGCTTTATCTAAACATGTTGTGTAAGGTGTCATATGCTTTGGAATACTACCCCCTCGCCAATTCTGGCGACGGGGGTAGCATTCCACCCTTCTAGAGGGAGAAGACATGTTGTTGCTGACTATCCTGGTTAAAGTTAACCAGAGCCCCAGCATCACAAAATGGACGCTGCTGCCACAGACACAAGTCTGACCTCCTGTTGCTGGGAGTGCTTCCAGTCATGGAGGTTTTGACAATAGGTTTCCTGCCTGGAGAGGTGCAAGCACCACCCAGACAGGACTTTGTGTATTAGGACAGGGAGGGCTGAATGAAATGAGACACTGCCTGGGGCACACTAGGTGCTCCATGCATACCCCAGTTCAAACCGGTTGCTGGGGCACTCCAGCCCCATCTCTGGTGCGAAACTTATCCATCACCCACAAACAGTACACAACTCTGTCCTATACCGCTAACCAATACACTCAGCACTAACACAACGCCAATCAACACCGTACATAACTACTTCCCATTCAGACACACTCTCCCTGATGTAATTACACCTAACAGACCACCTTTTATCAATAACAAACATATAATGATCCTTCCATCAGTTGTCCAACAAACACCCTCCTCTCCCTTCTGCCATAAAAACACTAACACACGACACACACACTGCACACCACCACACTTTGTAACTCTTGAAACAAACAAGTCTAAGATAAACACTCTCATGTCTACTCGATTCCCTCCTACACACAACCTACACTCTACTCATAAGCACCTCACCACCCCCTCTACGTCACAACCTCCTCTCACAAACACTACACAACCCAATCCAGTGCATGAAACCTATACATCAGCACCCCTTTTCACTACACCTCAAAAGCAAAACATATCACACACACCAGCACAACAAGATCTTCAGAGCACAACACCTCATAATACTTACCATCACAAAATACATACGTATACCCACCTTTCAAACCACATAAAGGAACAAACTCCAAGGCCAAGCTTTCACTCTTCCACCATACCTAACACAGATACAGCAATACAGCACCTCTCTTCTAACCGCCTCTCATCCATTGGACAATTTAGAACATTACGACATGACCCACATGCTGCACCACCTCCCCTGACTCTTACACCTTCCGCCTTAAACACACACAGAAAATATAAGCAGCATGCCACACCTCACAACTTTGATTCCCCAAGTCTACCTCACAACAATGTTATACCACAAAAGCAACACAGCACTCCAACTCACTCTCAAACACCATCTCCAACACATACACATGCAGACCCATCAAAATGTCTTCTTAGCATGCTGGATGAGGAACACGATATAGAACAGCTGCACAATTGCTATCCTAATACAGCTAATACCAGCACTAAAAAAACACCTGCTACACACCCACACAATACTGATCACTCTTCTACAAATCAAAGTCCCACTATCACCAAAGGCCACTCTCTACACTGTCTACTAATAAATGCTGGATCCCTCTCTAAAAACAAGCATCACACCTATGACCTTCTCACTGATGCAAAACCAGACATACTATTCATAACCGAATCATGGTTGGGAGAGGATATGGCTCCAGTCCTGCATGAAGCCATTCCTCTAGGCTATCAAATAATCACCCAAAATCGTATTGCCAAAAATGGAGGTGGTCTAGCTGTTGTATTCAGGCAAACAATACATATCACTAAAGTTGACAACATCCCCATAAAGTATTGTGAGACTCTTCTTACAAGATGCAATCCTACACCGTCTTCCACCTGTAACTTCCTGCTCCTTTACAGACCTCCACCTAGCAAGGCAACATTCCCAGACGCACTTCTAGAACCAGTTTCAATCCTGATAACAATACACTCCAACCTATGCATTCTGGGTGACTTCAACATTTGTTTTGATAAAACCAATATGACCTATCCAAAAACAATAATCACCAGCCTAAGCGCATTGAACCTGCATCAGATTGTCCACAATCTGACACACACCGCTGGACATATCCTAGATGTCATTTTTGCTAATACTGAACTAGTTACCTTTCAAACTATAACTTCAGTCACATGGTCAGACCACCACCTGCTTGCTTTCCAACATAATTCAACACTAAGCAACTCACCTAAAACTACCTTACATCCATCCACCTATCGGCCATGGAACAAACTCAATTTTGGAACACTTGGAAACACAACTAACATCCAGTATGAATGTGGAAACCATAAATTCTGTTCAGAATCTGTATGAGTGGCTACAGGAAGCTTTTGACATCCTGATACCACTCAAAACCAAATCCTAGATCAACTTGAATACCAGGGGGTGATTGAAACATGCACCTCCTCCATGAACAATCCTTTGTTTTCTGTCTCCAAACCAGACAATACATATCGTCTAGTTTTTGACTACAGACATTTAAATTCTTGTTGCAAAACCATTGCAGTATCCGACCCCCTTAATACCTGTAGTGAAGAAGGAGGGTCCAAAACTGATGGCGGTTAATCAATACAGAGTATTGAAGGGTGCCTCAGGTCCATCATCAGCCTTAGGCAGGTTAGGTGGCATTAAAATTAAAAGTTGCCAGCCGGGATTACGGGTATGTGAAGAATTAAAAGGGGTTCCCAAGGAGGCTGATGATTAGAGCTGGCTTCCATCTAGTTTATCAAGAAAAAATGTAGTAAAGTCCGATTGATGTTGGGGTTCATTACATAAACCATTAACAATGCTTATAATCTGCTCCTGGAATACAAATGGCCTTAATACACTTATAGAAGATGCAAATGTTGTAGGTTTTTTAAAATTGTTTGACATATTAATTTTGCAAGAAACATGGAATTTGGCTAGTACGCCACTGATCGGTTATTACGAATATTTGAATGCGGCAAGTAAGGATGCAGCATTTGGGCGACCAAGAGGTGGACTTTCAATATATGTTTCTTTAAGTCTTAAGGTTGAACATTACGAGATAGATCTTCAAGTAAAATGGATCCAGTGCATTAAATTAGTAGCTGGTCTATCATTGATTATTTTAAATGTTTATTTAAGTTAGAAAAAAAAGGTTCGAGCAACTCAATTTATCCAGTTGTGGGAAATGGTGAAAGTGCTATATTATGATCATAGGAATGCACAGATGATAATTTCTGGTGATTTTAACACTCATCTTTTATCATATAAAAAGCGGGAACCTTATTCAGATTTGTTAGCCCAATGGTCCAATTGTGAATTTATCAAATACAACTTAACAATTTTGTATGATAGAGAGCACTTACCAACATTTAATAAAACAAACTATCCATCTATAATTGACTACACAATACTGTCAGATAAGCTCTCAGAATCAGTCGAGGTTGTTCAAAGGATTGAGAGTGACAATAATCCACAAGTTATGACGATTAGTCTACCCTTCGAGTATCTACTAGAAACTAGAATATTAAGAACAGCCCCGGCTGCATTTAACCTAAAGAGGTTAATATGGAGTGAGAAAACAGAGAAGGATATTATTGATTTTCTCTCGCTTCTAATTCTTGATACAAGGGCAGCCTACTCTGAAGGAACAGCAATGGTTGCTCTTTGGCCCACCTTATGTGACTCTTTATTGAATAAATTCCCTAATAGGAAACCATCTGGGGGGGCAATTTTGAATCCTAAGAACCCAGGTTGGTATTCCCACCCACCGCTTACTATACTTTAAACGCTCCCTTAATAAAACTATAAGAGCTTTGTATAGAAAAGCAAAAGGGTCATCCTACTTTTTAATGTCAACTAAAATCAGAGACTTAAAGAGGGGTTATAAAAATGAATTTTGGAGGCCTAAACAATTGTATTATGAAGAGACCTGGGCCAAACTTCATTATGCATGTAAATCTAAGGATCTGCGTCTGTTTTGAGACATTATTAACAACTTAGAAAATGGAAATTTTAGAAACACAAGTGCCAATATAGATGAATTAAGTTGGATACATTTTTTTAATATGAAAATAACTCCCTTAAGCCATCTGACCGAGGAGGTTGAATGTTTTAACCACAAAAGTAATAGGGACTCAGTAGAGGGGTATGTCCCTTTTAGTAACGGTTGTTTATTAGACTCTATTGATACTGAATTATGGTCGGTGGAGAAAGTTAAAAAGTTTTATTAAAATTTAGATCAAATGGATCACCTGGCCCTAACGGGATTCCTAATGCCATTTTTAAAGCTAAAATCAAGCATTGGCCAGAGTTATTGACGTCCCTTTTTAATGACATACTTAAGTCAGGTTGTATCCCGGAGTCATGGAAGGGTAGTATTATTCAGCCGATTTACAAAAATGGGCCTCAAGATAACCCTGCAAATTACAGACTAATAGCCCTCACAGACGTAGATGCGAAAATATTTGCAAGTTGTCTGTTAGAGGAGTTGGAGATATGGGCGGAAAGAGAAGAACTGATACCAATTTTCCAAACAGGTTTTAGGAAGGGGGAATCGACTCTTACTAATTTGATTTTATTGTCATTACTAGGAGAAAGAGCACAATGTAGGAAACAAAAGTTGTACATTTGTTTTATCGACTTAAAACCCGCATTTGATTCTGTACCCAGAAATATGCTTTGGACTAAGTTAATAAATTGGGGTATATTGGAAACTCTTTTAAAAATTATTAAATTATTGTACTCCAATACCTGGGTACAGATGAAAATTGGCGACGGAAGACACACTACCCGCCGCCTTGAAACAAATGTCTACTTACAACAAGGCTGTGTGCTCGCTCCCTGTCTTTTTAACTTATTTATGTCTGATCTCCCTTCCCACTTTAAGGATGTAAATTCACATTCCCCTGCTGTAATGGGTAAAGAAATAAAATACCTACAGTATGCTGATGATAGTATTTTACTTAGCCAAACCCTGATAGGATTAAAAAGACTAATAAATTCATTTAATTTATATGTGACTCAAAATGGCTGAACAATTAATTAAAAAAAACTAAAATAATGTTAATAGGGAAAGGCAAACTAGGGGTAAAGTATTTGAATATCAATGGGTTGTCTATTGACTGTGTAAAAGCCTATAAATATTTGGGAATTACATTTGAGAAGAAACTGTCATTTAGACAGCATTTTGATAACCTAGAGGCTAAAGGTACCTCACTTGCTTTCGCTTTTCAAAAAATGAGAGACAATTTACTATGTCCCAGTTATGACCACCTGCTTAAAGTTATGAAAGCAAAACTTATTCCCTCCCTGGACTAAGGGTCCATAATTTTTAAGGGTAGAGATGTAAAAGTGTTGGAGGACATAGTTGCAAGGACATATAAATCAGTTTTTAGGATTCCTAGACACATCACACGTGCCAATTTAAGATTGGAATTGGGCTTAAGGAATCAGATACTTGTTCGCCGAGCAACATTTTTAAAAACATTATTGGCATTATCCTGAGCCGATGAGGGCTCGTTGGCTAATATGTGTTGGTGCGAGATTTCAAAAGGCGATTATTCCAGAAGTTGGCAGGAATATTTAGTAGAGTGTCGGCTAACTTTTGAATGCCCAAAATTGGAAGATGAAACAATGAGTAAAATGACTTATAAAAAATTAATTAATTCAACTGTGGCTTTGTTATCAGAAGTTTGGGATAAGGATGAGATGAGGAGGAAAACTCACTTCTGGACTATTGCCAATACTTTTGATAAAATAATGGCCCAACCATACTTACTTTTTCATTAAAAACCCTTAATTAAAAAGAAATTTATGTTATTAAGGTTTGGAATATATCCAGCCAAAGAAGAAACCCCCAAATGGGAGTCCAAATGGGCAACAAATAATTGTAGGCTATGCGGGCTGCATGATGAAACCCTTTTGCATATTGTAACATTATGCCCAAAAATGTTGCAGGAGCGGAAACATTTTTTAAAACCTATTTTTATAGAAATGGGAGTTAGAACCTGTAGATCGGCACTAATACTTTGTTTAAGTGGTGTCAACGTTCACGTTATACATCAATTTGTCCAATTCATTTTTAGAGTGGAAAAGAGATTATGTAAGGTCGACACGCAAAGCAAATGTTAATATTGATACGGCTGGGAAAGGATGATTTCGCTGTATTTAGGGAGTTGACGGATTATTCTAAGGGCACTTTTCAAACCTTTATATATGTTGTATTTAGAGTATTTTCTTAATAATGTCCGGCGTACTATGCTTATTATTTTTGACGAGGGGTGTAGGTGCTCTTTATCCCAGAAAGATTGGCACCCACTATAGATGGTTTTAAAAATGGAATAAGCAGCTAGCACATTGCACTTTAGTTTCTGTTTTGACAATTGAGAAACAGTACTCTTCTATGTCGCTTACTTTAAATACATAATTACATTCTTTGTTGTCGGCATGAGCAATCGTAGCATTTTTTTTAACACGATAGATACAGATAGTATGTAAATAGTTTTACTGTGGCTTTATTGCCATCATGACATGTAATTGATCATTTGCAGCTAGCACCTTGCACTTTGGTTATTGTTTTGTATTTAGCATGAACCATCGTAGGACCTTTTAACACAATAGTGAAAGACAGTATGTAAACAGTTTTATTGTGTCTTTTTGCAATTGTCATACGTTATTGAACATTTGTTGCTAGCACATTGCTCTTTAGTTTTTACTTTGTAAACATATTGAATTGTTAGTGATATTGTTATTGTTCTTTAACTAGGCTGTTTATGCCATTGAATATCTGTTGCTAGCTCAATTGCATTTAAAGCACTGGTCACTTTGATGATGATAGCACAAGTCACTTTAGCATTGATTATGCAATACGTTTGTTATAGAATTTTTTTTAATAAGGTTCTTCTGTGTATATATATATATCTTTTTATGGTTAATTGACATCGAATATTGCTTCTAGCATTTTTCACTTTAGCTTTTGCCTTGCGAGCAAATCACATTTTAATTCTGAGAAGGTAGACCACCAAATGTATGAAAATATTAGCAGTACGATAATCCCTGACTGGAAAATGTTGATCAATGGTGACAATTTCTACTTATGCACTGTATCCTTATATGTTCAATTAGTAACTGTGTTTGACTTGTATTTGTTTTTCTTTTTTGTAATGGTTTTAATTAATCAACAAATAAAATGTACCTACCTACCTACGATTGCAGTACAAAATGCACACAGTGCAGCACTGATGAATAACATCATGTGCAAAAAATATAAAACCACATGAGATATTTCAAACGGTTTCTTCTGTCAAAATATTGCACCTGAAAGGAGGTACTTGACCGCTTTCTCAATTATGGGGACACAAGGTCACTTCTGTCGTCTCCCACACAGATTCAAGAACAGTCCTGGGTTATTTTCAGCCAGAGTAACAGAGTTATTACAAACGTATGATGATGAAGCATTATCTTATGTCGATGACATCTATCTTACAGATGATGACTTGGACAGGCACTTGACCAGGGTGAACACCATAATACTTGGCTTCGCCTCTGAAGGGTATGAATTCAACATTAAAAAACTCAATAATTGCCTATCTCAACATCCTATTCTTGGGATACGAACTTTCGAGTGAAGGCAAAAGCCTGGCAGCAAACTTTTTAGAGAAATTTGCGCTGCTCCAATCTCCAAAAACGCTGAAAAATTTACAGTCAGTTCTAGGATTCCTGAATTTCGGAAGAACTTACATTCTAAATTACGCAGAAAGGGTTAAAACTCTCTACAAACACAAGGGAAGTTTGCGTTCAGTGCAAACAGACATGTTAGCAACAACCCATTTACAGACATGAGTAAATGAACGCAACCTTGTAATCCAAATCATCCCAGGGAGATGCGGATTCACATACCTAACCTTTAATAAAGGTAAAAAGGTACCAATAGATTACAAATCACACTTGTACACACAAGCTGAAATGAAATTCCTTTCAACAGAAAAAATTCTGACAGCAGTTCAAATTGCAGTAGCAAGAGAGAGAGCCCTCGCACAGGGTAAACGCATAAAAGTCGTTACTCCTACCCAATTCTAAACAAAAAACCCTCTTGTGAAAGGTTTGCCCCACTAAGCATAGCTCTAAACATAGAACCAACCCCGATGTTACTCGGCATCTTCAAAAGCATGCGGGAATGAGTAAGTTGGAATGCCCATGCATACAGTTGAAGATCCGGAGCAGCTAGGCCTCCCTTTTCCCTTCGGCGCCTACGTTTTTTCCAGGCGATCCTAGGTGTATGGTGTATGGTGAGCCCAAATAAATGAGTTGATATCGCTCTGTAACTTAGCTATAGAAGAAGGATCAAAATAAAGAGGAATAGTATTAAACAAAAAAGTTATTCTGGGCAAAATAGACATTTTGGTTAGATTTACGCTTCCCAGCATGGACAAGGGTAAAGAAGACCATGATCTCATAAGTTTCCGACACTGCAGAAAAATTAGTTTCAGCTATTTTACTGACATCCTGGACGATGTTAATACCAAGGTACCTTATATTCAAACTACACTTCACCCCTACCACTGACTCCTCCATGTTCCAAGACATGATCTCTGTTTTAGAGGCATTAATTTATCCTATTCCGGAAATTGCACCAAAATCCTCTGCCAATGTAATCACTGATGGAAAGGCTGCACACAATTCCGAGAAAAAGATCAAGATGTCATCCGCGTATAGTGCCACCTTCTTCTCCCACTCCCTGTACTTAAAAGGCTTGATACACAGGTCATCCCTCAGTCGTTGAGCAAAGGGTTCAATATATAGGTCAAATAGGAGAGGGGAGAGTGGGCAGCCCTGACGCGTTCCCCTTGTGATGGTAAAAGGGTCAGACAAGGCTCCATTCATCAATAGACAGGCAGAAGGATTCTGGTATAGTAGTCTCAGAGCTCGACAAAATTTGTCTCCGATATTAAACTTACCTAAGACCCCCGACAGGTATGTCCAATGCACCCTGTCGAAGGCCTTAGTAGCATCGAGTGTGAGAATAGCCAAAGGCAGAGCGTCCGTGGATGCCATATCAATGGCCCCTATCAGATCATATGTAATTTCAAATAGTTGTCGACCCTTAACAAAACCCCTCTGATCTTGGTGCAAGATATCACCTGCTACTGATCCCAATCTATTAGCCAAAATAGAGGCAAAGATTTTATAATCCACGTTAAGGATGGAGATCGGTCTATAAGACCCACACTGTGAGGTGGGTTTGCCAGTTTTTAAAATCAAGGTTATGGAAGCGTTGTCCCATGATGCTGGAGGTGACATCCCTTCCTGGAGGATCTGATTGAATAGGGTAGTTAAGAAAGGAACAATTGCCTGTTCCAAGACCCTATAGATTTCAGTGGGAAGGCCATCTGGGCCTGCCGCCTTACCCTTCTTACTACTAGCAATGGCCACTCTGACCTCTTCCTGTGAGATCACCTGATCCAGACAGGTACGTTGTTCCGAGGTCAGGGAGGGCAATGGTATGTCCTTCAACCAATCTTTAATACTATTCAACTCAATACATTTATCCTCCTTATAGATGTGTTGAAAAAACAGCCTAAAAACCCTCCGAATGTCTTCATCTAAGGTATATACCAAATTATCATGGGTGATTAAACCAATGTTATTTCGCACCTGATCAGTCTTAGATTTCCAAGATAAAAGTCTACCCACTCCCTCCCCATATTCAAAATGAGCGATTTTGCTCGCTTCCCACCTTTGTAAAACACTTGTATTTAACACTGTGTCCAGATGTCCCTTTACATGGGTTAACTTAGTACGTAACTCCTGTAAAGTATCAACCGAGGCATCTGAATATAGATCTATTTCCCCTTGTAATAATTTCAGACTCACTGGTGAGTACCTCCTCTCTATATAGTTTCCTCCTATAAGTAGCCCTACTGGTAATTTGGCCCCTTAAAAAAGCCTTATAGGAGTCCAAAACACATCCTAGTGAGGCTGAAACAATGTTCACATTTATGAACCACTCAGTTTCATTCACCAAGGAGGAAATCACATCTTGTTCTAAGAGAAGCGAGCGATCAAACAAGCAAATTCTGGGGGAGGCTTGGCCAATACCTTCCATTTCCATCCAAACAGCTGAATGGTCTGACAGGTGTAAAGGAAGGTAAGAGATGTTTTTTACTACACTCTTCAGGGTCTGACTGATCAAAATAAAATTGATCCTCGATTGATGGTGATATTTGTAATTACGAAATGACACGCCCAGTTGTTGTCCAGATTTTAGTTTCCGTATATCCAAATAGACGTACTGTTTCATAGGATCCAATATAAAGGCCCTGGTTTTAGAAGGTATTGAGGCCCGACTGTTTTGTGATTTATCGAGGAGAGGGTCTAAAACTATATTGAAATCTCCGGCCAGGATAATAGGTTCTGGATACAATAATAAATGAGAAAAGATGGATTTAAGAAGAGAGGGGTCATCAAGATTCGGCCCATAATATCCAACAATTGTGATTTGTACACCAGAAATATTTCTGATACAATGACCCATCCGCCACCTGGGTCTAGTAATTTAGAAATGAGACAAGCTTTTACTGATTTCTTAAAAAGTATGGCGACCCCCCTCATATTCATGGTCTGAGTTGTAGATATACATAAATCGATCCACCTATTTTCTTTAACTAGGGAGAGCATCTCAGAATCTATCAGATGTGTCTCCTGGAGCACAATGACCTGCGCCTCAGAGTCACAAATATATTGCAAAATATTGTCCCTTCTAGGTCTGGTGTGAAGGCCATTAATATTCCAGGAGAGAATCCGTAGACTATTCATAGGTAAAGTTGCCTCCCCCTTCCATTAGCCGAATTTCCAACAGAAATCCCCTAGGCCCATCCAGAACCGCCATATTTACACCAGAAATCACTCTATAAAAAAAGAAGAGCGCAAGAACGTTACCAAGAAGGAAATGAGGAAATGTTTACGTTTTTTACCCTGTGACACCCACCCACCTGCCTCGTGCCCTTGTGTGTCCACCCACCCTCCGTGGGAAACCATTGCCCTATCTATCCAGACCTAGTCCAGAAAGTAGCGCCACGCCAGACTCCCACAGCTCTCTACTCCTTACCAAACAAGAGGAAAAAAAGGGAAGAAAAAAAGAAGATAAAATGCCGAAAAAGTTGTGTCATTCCCACAAGAAAATGATTGAAATTCAAAATATAAAAACAATTCCCTTTTGTTTTTTACTTTCTTTCTTTTTTTTTCACCTTTTGAGATAACCTAAAGCAAAATGTACCCACTATTGAATGTTAATAGTCAGAGAGAGGAAGATCTACTGAGGATCTACTGAAAGAAGGGTACCAGCTCAAAACTAACCTGATGGACCTTCCTCCTTACCCAAGTCCAACAACAATTCGTCTGCCACCTGTACAGATCTTATGTTATACCTTTTATTATTGTGCATTATCCTTAGTATAGCTTGGAACTTGAGTTGTGCTACCGCCCCTAGCTTCCTAAAGGCGTCCAGCCTCCCCCCCAACTCCCATTGTTTATCAAAGGCAGCCCTAGATAGATCTAACCTTATCTGAAAGGTAAACCCCTTGAAACTCAGGGATTTCTGTTTTAGGGCTTGATTAAGGATAGACTCCTTAAGGGAGTAGGTGTGGAAGTTGACTAAAATCTTCCTAGGCTTGGATCTTTGTGGGTTCTTTCTAAAGGGGTCCCTGTGGCTTCTTTGCATACCCGTAGCTAGATCTTCTACCGACTGATCGAGCCCTAAAGAATCTTTTAACAGTATGGTGACATATTGCTTGATATCGGTACCTTCACTCCCCTCAGGAATATTAAGTATTCTCAGGTTATTGCGTCGAGCATTGTTCTCCAAGATCTTCATTCTTTCACACAAGGCAAGATCTTCATTTTTAAGGTTAACAATGTCAGCTTTGGCTTTATCGAGATGAAGAGAGAGGCCCACCACAGTATCTTCTAGCGCCACCGTCCTAGCGTTGAGACCATCTATTTTGCTCTCCAAGGATTCACAAAATTTTCTGATTTCTGTCTGGTTAGCAGCTGAAACTTCTAAACCCTTTTTATACCCAGTGATAGAGATGAAAACATGGTTTCCAGTGAAGTTTCTACTAATCCAGCTCCACTTCCACCCTCAATCTGAGAGCTGGTTACCGTTAAGGCCATGCGCTCTTGCTGAGCAACACCCGGCTCCAATACCTCTGTTGCCTGCTGTAATTCCAATGCAGACTCATCCAGTACTCCCGTATCTCCCGTCACTGATGTTGTAACCTCTAAGGTTTCTACGGTTTCTACAGCGCCCGGGACCCCACAGCTGATATCGCACTTATCTCCCCCTATTGAGCCCCCTGCCAGATCCATAGTGCAGGAACAGAAAGAAGGGGGGAGGGAAGTTTGCCCAGACAGAGCTTTCTCTTTTGCTAGCTCTAGGACTTGTGGCACAACTTTAAAATAAGACCTTAGGGAGGGCGTTACTTTCGAGCCAAGAGCGGCAGTGATTTTAACCGCTTTTGTTGATCTATGGCCCTTTGAGCGTTTCGATTTAACCTCCCCACACAAAAATGTAGAACTGTTGTCTCTCTTACAGTCACTGATAGAGCCACGACTTTGATTTTGAGATTGAGCCCTTGTATATCTACTTGTCTTCAACGAAAGGTCCTCTTCCCCTCTCACCTCTTTCCTACTGCTCTGAGTCTTGGCCCCCCGCCTACCTCTTTTTCTCACTGCGCCTGGCCCTACGGCAACTACCGCCTCCTGCCTCGACTGGGATCCGGCGTCCGACAACTGATCACCTCTCACCTGAGTTTGACCCTGGCTTTGGCCTTGTTCCTCCAGGAGCCGGGTACTTGCAGCCTCAACCTCCGTCCTGTCTGAGATGCCTCCACCTTCGGAGGACCCGGAAGCACCGGTGCTGCCGCTGCCCTGAGTGCCCCGGAGGAAGCTCAAGATCCGACGCCCTCTTCGAAGCTCCAGAGCGGCCGACCCCCTCCACAAGAGACCCGGCGGTAGGAGTGTTGCAGTGTCAAGACACATACGCGGCAAGAAAACAGCAAAAAACAGCTGTCTCACGGGGCAGGTCGAGAGCACAAAACCGTCCGAAAGCTCCGAACGCTGGAACGCCAAACGCTGAACGCCGAGCAGCTGACCCACCAAGTCGTTAAAGGTAGGAATTTCTTTCTTCAATCAAATGGAAAAGGACTCAGCTCCAATACATTTGTCGTGTCCTCAGCATACTGGCACCAACGATGACATCCTATGGCACGGTAATGCTAGAGTATTTCTCTAGGAAGGCACCACTTTGGGACTCACCTGGGGGCCCGGGTTGGCTTGAGGATATTCTTGCTTTGCCTTTGAGAGATGCAGGTGTGGAGGTTTGGGGTGACCTGTTTGTAGAGGGGGTTCTGGTATCTTGCGAACCCCTCAGAGATAGAGTCGGTTCAAACCTTTCTAGGTTTAAATACCTACAGATAGCCAGCTGGGCTCAGTCACAGTCTACCATATAAGGGTAGATTCCCAGTAGGGGGAGGCAACCATCTTGAGCTCCAACCTTTCTCAAAATTCTCAAAGGAATCTTCGGTATCTTGTATGAAGTGCGGGGCAATAGCCGCTTCTGATCTGCATATGTTTTTTGAATGTCCATCTTTGTCTACTTTTGATGACTCCATTAGTAGTTTTTTGTCAACTTCTCTCGGCCTCCCCATCTTAATTAATCCCGCACTCGCAATATTTGGTGTGATGGAGGGTGTCATGGGTCCTGCTAAACATCTTCTTTTTTATACCATCCTCTTGGCCAGAAGAGAAATCTGCAATAAATGAAAGGACGGTATCCCACCCTCTGTTTTTGACTGGCGGACATTTTTTCGGGACTGTTAGCACCCTTTGAAGCAGTCCTAGGCATTTTTCCTAACTTCGTGCACTCTGTGTTAGGCAGCCTGGTTCTCGTCTTGGGACTAGTAGCAGGGATAATATTTTTATTCCTCCTTCTCCGTTATGGCAAGTCCAGTCACCAGCGATACCCAGATTACCATGGAGAACGCTCTTCTGGCAATGCAAAATCGTTAACGCATAACACAGATTATTGGTTTGGCTCGTTTGAGAGATCTGAATACCACGTGGTTCCTGTCATTCAGACCAATCTGGCAAGAATGCATTTTACCTGTACACGACGCCTGCTTTGTGGAGAGGAATGAGTGTTGGTATATGTCTAACACTTACATCAGCACTGCCAACGGATGTTGACGCTTTTCTGGGTCCGGTAACGGCTCATGCATTGTGTTGCCCCCAACGGCTACCAATCCTGATGACGGCATTCATTGAGGTCTCACCGACAATTCCAGCTGAGGGTGAGATACGTGGACCAACAGGCACATAGGTACCATCTACTGCGAACATTGCTAATGCGACTGACGGCGATACTTCTCATCTGTGTACGTTTGATCTACTTAATGAAGTGATTCAACTTTCATCTACTGTGGTAGACGATTTCTTTGCCAGCCTTGACAGTTTAATGTTTTCTCCTGACACCGAGAATAACTTTTAAAGTTAGCTCACAGCGTTCTATCAGCTTTGAATTCAACCTTCCTTTTTCAAAACAAGCACTTCTAGCTTTGGAACTCTATTTTTCTACGATTGATTTGACTTTTTTCCAAAAATTTACTTTGGCTCAAAGCAATCTGCTTAAAGTAGAACTATTCTTAGAGAACAAGAATTCTTTGAACACATCCTGGAAACAATATTGACCTCATCAAGAAACCAAAACAGTTTATATATTCTGCTATGGGATGGTCTCGACTTTTTTTCTGTATATTAGAGCCATTTCATAAATGTAATTTTTATGATTCATTCAGTTAGCAATACTAACAACATGCTACATGATTGAAATGAAATCATTGCTTTTCAAATGCGTTCAGTATTAATGCTCATTTTCGTGTGCAACCATTTAAAATGCATTTTTATGTATTTTTGGGTGGGATTGTAAACACATGCTTTAGATATGTTTTAATGCTTAGATTTAGTAATATCGAACATAATAAAGTGGAGTGGGTGTTGTAGAACATTTTAGGACCCTAGTGTAATTTTCCCGATTCATGCCCTTATATAGGTATAAATCACCATATCCTTATATAGGCATAGAAATCATAACCATATTTAGACATAGCTCATGCAGTCCAAATACGGCATGGCTACTTCCACTAGTTCCGAAAATCCACAACGATTTCTTGGTAAACTCGGCTTCAGCAGCTAGGGACTTCCCCTTGCTTGAATATTGTTTTATCCAAGAACTCATGGAGTTTTCAAAGACCTGAGACTCTATTATGACGTTATTATGTCCACCTTTACGTCAATCTCTGCACCTTCAAGGTATAAATATGCCCAAACTTGCATTAGCAAACACACAGTGGTTTGGAGGAGTTCGACTATCTACTTGCCCGACGCATCCTGCTACAGCAAGCGCCGTAGGAAGCCGACCCTCCAGCAGACACACCGAGAGAGATGCTGTCTTTTCTCTGGCCGAGAAATCCAGCTCCAGTGTTTCCAAGCTACCCTTATGGGTTGTTGGGAAATCGAGTCCTGAGACAGAGAGATACCAGACCTCCTTCATTCTAAACCAAGGTACAGAGCTGATTAGACCCTAAGAGAAATCTTGGATAGATTCTTGGTAAAAAGAGTACTAAATTTATGCTACACCTTACTTACTTCTTCCCTCGTACTAGGACTTAGGTTAGGTACATCGGGGTAGGCGTATTTTAGAAGCAACAGTTGAGTACTTTTTAGCCTTTGTTATTTATGTGTGTATTTATCTATGGTCTAGGAACCATACAATGCTTTTACAGTATTATTTTATCCTACTCTTCTTACTGTACGCATTATACTTTGCAACAAGTCTTACGATTGTAGCAGTTCATTTCTTCAGCATGAGAAAGAAGTCTGTTCAATAAATACTTTTATTGAAAACGCCTGTCTCTCTAGTTCTCTGCACCTCTAGTAAAATATCCATCTATTGTTTCCACGACTCTGAAGATCAGTTTTATCATGGGGAAACAAAGTTGTCATGTTTATGCGGTTGTCAGAAACTAAATCCCTTCTTGTGAATTTGAGAAAGTTTCTAGTGACCTTTGAGCTAGCTGGCATTCACAATTAAGTCTAATATATTTGATAGCGACCTAATAGACATAAGTCCTACGTCACATCTATAGGATATATTATTCTAATGCGCAGAGCCTATTGGGAATATAGGAACTACACTACAGCACATCCACATGATTACAGCAACACTAAGGGCCTCATTATGTTGCCGGTCAGAAACTAAACCACCGACTCGTTGATGGATTTGGTTCCAAACGTCTCGCGGTCGGCGGTTCCGTCCAACCAATTATGATGCTTCCGAACATCGTTCAGACGGACTCCCATTGACTTCAATGGGAGCCTGTGTTACGACCTACAACACAGGGTCCTATGGGGAAAATTGGTGTCTGCAGAAAACCTTGCACTCTGTCGCAGGCACCCCATGGTGCCTGCCTCACTGTGCAGGCATTTACAGGGGGGTCCCTTGGGTACTCCCTTGACCCCAAACTAGAAGACTCAGGATCAAGGGGGGCCTGCTATGGGCAGCCAAATTCAGTTTCTGAAGGACTTTTCATGTTGGACAGACCGAGCCGGAAAGGCTGTTGGAATCCGACATTGTAATCGGTTGGTTGGAAACGCTGTCTGTTGAGCTGTAAGAATCACTTCCAACTAACTTGGATTCTTCGAATGCCGATTGGAACCGATTCGGAATGGCTGAACGGTTCCCCTTCTGACCGTGAGCATCGTAATCGTTCTGTCAGATTTGTTTCCGATCGAGTAGGGCGGTAGGGTTCCGACATGGTCTAGAGCAATCCGATTTTCAGTCAGTGGTTTTCCGACTGAGATCGTAATCAGGCCCTAAATGTGCTTTCTACTACTCATTACATGCAACACCAAAACATATTTCACATAAGCCATAATCTTGACCGACACCATTCAAACCAGATAGAACAATAAACTAAAATAATGTTCATACATTCTGTTTCTCACTTAAGCCTCACTACCTGCTTTCTCATCACCATACACTACACTAAAACAATTTTGACAGACAGCAAACTGTTCCAAACAAGCACATCCTCCAATTTAATGTATTGTAATTGCATTATTAATCCAATCTGTGCATCAACAGGGGCATGGAGTGCTGTATAAATGAAACTGCAATGCAATGAGATAGAGGTGGATCTGTTTTCTGCTTTGAAACTCACTGGGAACAGATAGAGGACACACCTACATGGCACATCAACACAAATGACAGTTTGGTGGTCATAATTTCTGTTTACACATGTCTTCATGAGCACATTATTGCATAAAAATAATACAATATAAGGTTTGTGGTAGCATTTCTTTCCCATCTCTTTAACTTTCACATTCTTCATTTAATGTGAGTGGACCAAGAAGAACACCTCTGCAGAGAAGCTTCCTTGCAGCTTTCCTAGCAATTCACTTGTGGAGTTCTTATATGAGTGGGACGCCTTGGAGCTTGTTTGCCTGAGCCTGTAAACTACCTGCTCTTGCCCTCGGTAACTGATTCCTCTGGTGGGGGTCTGTTGCTGCCTTCGCGGCCATTGCCGCTCCTGTTCCTACCACTTCAATCGCGCCAGAGGGGAAGGGACTACTTATCCCATCAGCCCCCAGTGGCACAGGGAGACCGCGTCATTGCTCAGCGCCAGGAGGCGCTTAAATCCACAGGAGGACCCACGCAGCGCGGGACGCCTTGGAGCTTGTTTGCCTGAGCCCGTAAACTACCTGCTGTTGCCCTCTGTTACTGATTCCTCTGGTGGGGTCTGTTGCTGCGTTCGCGGCCGTTGCCGCTCCTGTTCCTACCACTTCGATCGCGTCAGAGGGGAAGGGACTACATATCCCATCAGTCCCCAGTGGCGCAGGGAGACCGCGTCATTGCTCAGCACCAGGAGGCGCTTAAATCCCCAGGAGGACCCACGCAGCGCGGGGCGTGCCCGGGCCAAGCCCGGGCCAAGGGCAGGCCCGTCCAAGCCCGTCATAGGCCGGAAAAGGCTGGGCTGTGCCACCCCCCCTTACATCCGTAACTCTTTGAGACTCAAGTTTGCCAAAGACCTGGTTAGTGTCATCTAGTTTAAGTTATACTCTTTTTGTGGTTCCCATAGCAAGCAAACGGAAGACTGGTCTGAGGGTGGGGGGAGCCGTGGTTGAAACACTGGATGCTTTTCTAAACAGGGCCGAATCAGTATTGCAGAAAGAAATAATTTTAACGGAAAAAAGTTTATCACTGGGACCTATTGGGCATAAAAGATGGTCTTTAGGGGCTATTAGCAAGGTAACATCCTCGGTACCAGTAATAACCCCTCACCACTCATAGTTCATGCCAGTATTGAGGGACAGGATTTGTGGCAGGGAAACATTGATACTTTTGATTTAAACCCAGAAGTTGACACAATCGAATAATCCAATTTGAGCGATTCTAGTGACCAGATTTATGAGCAGTTACCAAGATCAACAGATGCTTTGTATACAGACCCAATAAGCCCCACAGTATCTGCACTAAACGCTTCACGGCTATCCAACACTCCCATTATTTTACCACCTGACTTACATAAGGATGATGATAGCGCAACTAGCCCTGTCTTACCATCAAGGTTGCGCAAACAGAGGACAGTATCTGGAAACAAGGGCCAAGATTGGCGGGTGAAAAGGAAAACTAACCCCCCTCCACGGAATTCTAAGCCTAAGAAAAATGGGGGGCTAGTTCAAACGAATGAGGCAAAAAGCGTGATGCTGACCAAAATAGTGTCAAGGAAATCAGTGGGCACACAAACAGTCTGACTGTGTACCAGACACCCCCTGGTTTAAAGAAATAATTTGGAAACTAGAGATTAAGATAAAATCTTCCTTGGAAACTGTGATTAAGGAAAGAATAGATAATGTAGAAAAATTTATGAGATCAAGCTTTTGTCAATTGGAGAATAAGATTGAGCAACTGTGTAAAATGATGGAGAATGTTGGAGGGGGTAATGTCCCAATGAGTTAACCACCCATGTGGGAGGTGTTCATGTACAATCCCAAATAAAATAGAATGGTGATGCTGGTACTCCATTTGATAAAGGCAGGAGGGAAAGGATAGATACAACTAAGGGTGGGCAACAGGGTACTTATGATATCCAGGAGAGTCCGCCTGGAAGACCACAAATACAACTAGTCACCGAGGGCCTAAGCATGCACCCTGGTAGGACAGCAACATATAGCACAAAAGGAACTGACCTAATGCCCAATAACGATGTTTTACAGCTTCCACCGGCATCTTGCCCATATGTGGTAGTGTTAACTGGAGTCCCGACGCTAAGAAGAGATCAAAAAGAATCTTGGTCCAACTTACGGAACAAAACAGTGGACTGGCTTACAAAATTTAAAAAATTCCATCCAGTAAACACCACTGATATTTTGATGGTTTATAGCGTTGGGTGGTTGGGTGGTTCCCCCAAGAACATTAGCGAAGATTGTGTGGTGATAAACTTCAGACGCCCGCAACTAGCCAGGAGAATACTTGAATATCAGGAAGAGACTCTCCCCCAAGGAACGTGTATCAGTACCCTTCCACTGGGTTACTTTTACAAATCAGTTGTCGGTAGTAACAACAGTGGTTTGGGTTCTCATGTCCCATTAACTAATAGATTTGATGGTCTTTCAACATTGAACGATTTAGACTGACTGAGTGGTACAAGTACTTATGCAATTCCCCTTGTAAACTATTGTAAGGTGGTACACAGTGCCCAAAATGTTCAGATAACATCGATCCTACAGGATGTCAATGTAACAACCAGAGGGGGGGGCAGAGGTTGTCCCGCCCACACAAACATCTAGTCCTGAAACACACACAGGACGCATGGATGCTAAAAATGTATTAGTAAATTTGGATGTGCAGGAGGATTCCGATTTAATGGGCAAAAGTAGGAAACAGGAGGTAAAGTTCACCTCCTGGAATATTGCAGGCCTCAATAAGAATTTACTGGATATGATATGGAGTGACTATGTAGACCAGAGTGATATAATCCTCCTACAGGAGACCTGGTCATTGGAAATTCCTCACAGATTGGGTTTTAAAACATTTAGTGTGAATGCTAGCCCCTCTGTTAAAGGGAGACCATCAGGGGGTTTGGTCATCTGGATAGGGATTACCCTTGAAATTGATAATACTCAGTTGTATATCCAGTGTCAGGACTTGTTGGGTGTAAAAATTACTATGCAAGATAATAAGGACCTATATTTAATTAACATCTATAATAGGCAAGTGCACCGAATAAAGAGTCGTTGGTAATTGAGCAACTTGATTTAATCTTAGTTTCAATAGGGCCCACGCCACGGGTAATTGTTGGTGGCGACCTAAATTGCAAATTCGAACCGATATTGGGTCTGGATGAATTGTTCGCAGAACAAGACATGGCGAATAATATCCCGTCCACAGATAGCAGTAGGGAGGTAAAGTGTACTGTTGCTGCGATACAAATTTTAAAGCTCACTGTAGAACATGATTTGAGGGCATGTAACGGGCACTTGCCGTCAGATAGACCTACTGCATTTACATTTTCTCTGGGTAGCTCGCTATGTCAGATAGATTTTATCCTGGTTTCAATAAACCTGTGGCACTGTGCCATCGATTTTAAAATTGATCCTAGAACGGAGAGTGATCACTATCATTTACAATTGAAATTCGAACCCCAGCTTTTTAAGTCATTCACAGCTGGAACTGAAGGGAGTGATCTAGCTGCCTGTGAGCTTATAACAAACAATAATAGAAGAGCCTTGAAATGGCCTTATATTCTAGCTAAAGATGCAGTGATGACAAATATCTATAATACCTTTGTGGATATTGTTACACCTCTCCAAGATGTCTCAATAGGGGAATATTGTGTATTGGACATGCATATTATACTGGTAGGTGCACTGACCCCGTTTTTAAGTAACATCTATAAAGAGAATAACGGAGGAAGGAATAATCAAAGAGAGGTAGGAAACCCCTGGTATAATAAAGATTGTAGACTAGCCAAGACTTCTTTAATCCAAGCAATTAAATGCAAGAATACAATAGAAATAAGGGCCAGAAGGCAAAATTACAATAGAATACTTGTAGAAACCAAAAAAACCTGGGATGATGATATCTTGACTGATTTAATTACAGCAGCAAAGTCCAAAGATCAGGCTGCCTTCTGGAGTCTAATAGCGAAGGGAAATAATATAGGAAGGACTGCAAAATATCTTTTTTTAGACGAAAATACCTGGGTAGGACATTTTTCCCGTTTGTACTCTGATAACACTGAGGAACCACGGGTTATAGAAAAAGAATTGGGAATTGCAGCAAAGGCAGTTGATATGCACTTTAGTTTAGAAGAAACTATAAAATCAATACAGGCCATTAAATCAGGGAAAGCTCCTGGACCTGACAAAATACCAGGGGACTTACTGAAGCATGATTTGGAAGTTTGGGGCCCGTACATAACTTTTTTATGTAATCCAATAGCTGCAGGTACGCCAATTCCCGATACATGGAAGGGGGCAGAGATTGTGACTTTATTTAAAAAGGGCAACCGCTATGATCCGGCACATTGTCGCCCAATAAGTTTAATTGATATATTACAGAAAGTTTTCGCCAGGCATATTTTAAATAGACTATTAGAATGGATGGACGAGGCAGATATTCTATCAAAGTATCAAGAAGGGTTTAGAACTAAAACAAGCACTATTGACCAAGTGTTCGGATTTATTTTTATTTGTTGGAAATATATTACTTTAAGGAAGGGCAGTTTATATATTGCCTTAGTTGATCTAAGGGCAGCCTTCAATCTGGTACCCCGGGCCCTTTTGTGGGACTCCTTAAAACATATTGGGGTGCCAGAAGAAATCCTTGTGCAATTGGTTAGGTTACACGTAGGGAATTACGCAAGAGTCAGATGGGGACCTAGGGGGGAATTATCTAAGGCAATACCAGTGAGAAGGGGTGTAAGACAAGGCTGCGTGCTGGCACCTACACTCTTCTCGCTGTATGTAAATGATATTCCCAAATACTTAGAATATTGCAAACATGATTCCCCTCAACTCGGGGGTGAAGTCATTCCAGCAGTAATTTTTGCAGATGACACAATCTTAATTTCGCAAACTCCCAAGGGACTGCAATGCCTAGTGGACTCTTTTAACACCTATTGCACAACGAAGGGCCTTGAAATCAATTCAAGTAAAACTAAATACATGTCGATAAACCCGCATAAATCTTTTAAGAAGAATTTCATTTTAAATAACCAAAAATTGGAATATGTAGAAAGCTTTAACTACTTAGGAATTACCCTGGATAGTAAGTTGTCCTGGAAAGGGCAACTAGAAAAGAGTAGGGTGATGTTGCTCCAATATTCAATACCAATATTGAAAAAAACATGGGGCTAGTACATCTAAGGCCGTTTCTCCTGTCCTGGAAGTTTTTAGGATTAAAGCCCAATCAGCTGCACTCTATGGGGCAGAGATCTGGGGGCCATACTGTAAAAAGAATTTTGAACGGGAAGAAAACAAATTCTTTCGGAAATTGTTAAAAATCCCAAACCGAACGCCCTTAATTCCAGTATGTTTGGATCTTAAAATAAAACGCATAGATCATCATGCAGAATTGAAACCATTACTATTCTGGATTAGGATTTGGTCGACCCCTGAGCTGTCCCACTATAGAGAAGACCTGGAGGAGATTATAAAGATAGACCGAAGTAGGGATATTCCCTGGCTAAAGCGCATTATATTATGGACAAAGAAGTTAGGCTTATCCCATTACTGGGATGACCCATTACAGTTGACGACACTCTGTAAGCAACATATAAAGTCTATTTACTGGACCCACATGGCAAATAATATGCTGCATAGCTCATCGGTTGGGTCTTTAACTTTGAATTTTACAGCTTTTAAAGATGTTGCTCAATTTGAAACTTTTCTGGACGAGGTAGGCCCCCCTTTATTGAAATCCCTATTCCTGCAGTTTAGATATGGGATCTTACAAACAAATTCAAATATATCTAGATGGGGCCGGATAGAGGCGGATAACAGAAGTGATGCGTGCTGGTTATGTACAGGAGAGGTTAGAGAAAATGATGTACATATACTCTTCTTTTGTCCTGCATATAAATGAGCCAGGGATCGATGGATTAAGAATCTCTGTAGGAATTTGGGTGTTAGAAGGTGTAGTGAGGCCGCACACATACTAAAGACTGACACTTCTCTATTGGTCGTCTTGCGTAAGCAGGTTTCTTCTCAATGTTTATCTAATAAGGAAGAAAGTTGGGTTAAAGGTTTAGGGGATAAAAACGTTATATTTTTATATCAAACGACGTCAAATTTAGATTATTGTGTCTGCACTTTCCTAATGGGTTAAGTTTATCGTGATCAATATCTCGTCCTTTTCTGAAACTTTTCGTATTTTTCTTTTCGATTGTATACATTTTATTGTAATATAGGATGCCTAGCTTTTAAATGGATTTTTAAAATGTATTTATAACAATAGATGGGTTTTATGGCGTAATTGGATCAGATCATATAAATTGTTATCACTTTTTGCCCCTTTCCCTTGTTGAGCCTCGATCAGGATTAATTGGTATTGCAAAAAATTTATTTTTTAATGTGTCTTTTATGGTTACAGTTGACCGAAATAAAGATTATTGAATGAATATGAGTGGGATGTGAATGAATTTCAGGATGCTTACTAGAATGGAAGATTAGCAAAAATTACTCCATCCTCCCCTACCCCGTAAAATATTTCTACCAAGGAGATTGGTGCCAAAAGTGACGTTTTCAGATTCTGAAGAATATTTCCTTTGCTCCACTAAGAGACATACCACAATTTAATTCTAACTAGAAAAACATGAAGTGAAGGGAAGAGGTCCTCAATATTCATAACAGGAGATGGGGCCCCAATCACCGTGCCTTAAAATTAAATGTTGTGGCAATTTCTAAAGACAAATGCCTTCCTGGGACCATATATATATTGTTCAATGGGGGCTCCAAGGGTGTGTGCATCCATTTTTGTAGGCCTCTGGGGCACAAAGATATTACAGAAGGGGCTGTAAATGCTTGTACATCCCAGTCTGTAATAGTGATAGCACTGATGCATTGTAGTGACAGCGCTATCATGAGAGTGCATTTCCTCATTTGAATGCGGGCCTATTCCTCATATTATAGATGCAGCACAGACTCAAACAGGCCATTAGGAGACGCACTCCCAGTGTGTCACAAAAGGGTGGCGCAGAATCAGTGCACCCCTTTAAGCTAGCCCTCTGGAGGGGGAAAGTGGGTTGCTTGAACCCACCCCAAACATCTCCATGCAGGCCAGTGTCATCTCTCACTGCACCCGCCTGCCGGGGGATCTCTCTTTCATGTGTTTTGAAGCAGTCACTCTGGGCTAGACTGAGTGTGCTGCACCCAGGACAGCTGCCTCTTGTGACAGCGCATTCATTGCAATAGTGTGCAGTATCCTACTTTGCACCTTGTGTACCTGTTAGAAGTACACTGTGGCACAAGCAGGGACATTGCTCCCTCTCCATAATGTGGCCCCTGTTATTGAATGTTTTGAAGTCTTTCATATGTTAGAGATTTTAAAGATTATAAAAGCCCCATGATGTTAGTAGCCTCTGAATTTAGCCTTTTTGAATGCAGATTCTTCCACCAGCAGCAGTTTCTCCTGTTTAATGACCGTTCTCTGAAATTACTGCTCATTCCAGACATCTTGCATAAACACTGCACTGGCATAAAAACATTTCAAACACTTTTTTCCTACGTATCCTCCTACTGTACCAGAAAATGGAGAAAATGTATGCCATTCCATTTTACATATATATTTTCACACCACTGCACGAGAATGGAGAAAAATGATTATGAAACCAATTAACCATTAAAAAAGTATATATGTAGTGCATGAATTGGGGGTGATTCATTTTTACGTATGGCAATCAACCACATTTGATCTATAAATAACAATTATTTATAAAATGATTAAACTGATTGTGTATTGTTTGCTTTTCTTAATTTAACAAGTAACAGAACTTGTTGATTTTGTCTCAAAGACAATCCCATACTTGTCTCTCCATTTTTTTTAAGGATAATGAAGCAAAATAGTATGGAAACTGTTTTGTTAATTCTTTGCCTTGCAGCAAACTCTTATTTTGAGACAATTTTTGCATTTTTAGGTTTTAGTATAAAAAAATTATTACTTTTAATATTAACATTGAGACAAGTTTTTTGATGTTCATGCAAGCCGAAGTACAACCATTGTTAGGTCTCACCTGCAGACAGCTTTAGCGGTCTGTAGATAAGACAGTGTCAGTGGTCTGTTGTTAAAGACCTAGGCTCAGATTTTGTAAGGGTTTGTGTTACCCTTGGGTCATACAAGGTGACGCAAGCCCTTCAGTCAGGTTTAATATGCCACACAGAGCCCCTTAAATAGGGAAGGGGTTCCGTGGGTGGAGTGTGGGTGTTCCCATGCATCCACCAATGGTTTTTGGTGCATTCCCAGATTTACTAAGACTAGTAAATCTGGGAATGTGTCAAAATGCTACCCCTTCCCAGGTGAGGCGTAACAAAGATAAATATATTTATTTTTCCTCATTATTTCCTCTTTGTACGTGTGCTGCAACACACATAAAATGCCTCTTGAGATTGTTTTTGTGAAGGAAGGTGTTCCTGTATTTTAATAATTATGGTGCATTCCTGCTCTACCCAGTTGACGCAGTGTAGCAAGTTGAGGATAAATATTGCCCCTATTGTCTACAATACAAAACATACGTGGGCTTTGGATCATCCCATTGTTCATGATTGGATGTCTATCTTGTCTGTCTCAATTCTCTGTTTCATTTTTAATGGCCTGCCTCTCTATTGCTGTGCATATCCCGCCTCTGGAGTATTGCTTCCTTACATTGCTTCTGTCTGGAGGAGTTGTATGTTTCCACTGTTAAACTGATGGGACTTGTTTTCTAAGTTAGTTTCAGCACTACATGAGAGCATATCTTCTTTTCTTGCTTTCTCCCCATCTGCTTGTTCTCTCTAATATCCTAGCCACCTGCACTGTCTTTTAGCATTCCCTGTCTGCTTGTCTTTTGCTCTCTCACCAAGTTCCCTTTTATTTCATTTTATTTTATCAATTGCATTTATCTTACTTAGGATCCAACTTTCTCTGTATTTGCGACCCTCACTTCCCAGGACACCATTGCTTCACTCCATCATACTCTCTGTTTTTATTTTACTTTACATTTTTTTCCGAGGATCTGAAAGCCGCAAAATGTTACCGGGTCGCTTGTTATTTTTATACCCCGGCACTTTAATTTGCCACACTAAAACAGACGACTCAAGAAGAAAAAACATTCCAAAATGATTGCTCGTATGTCTAGAAGCATGGGAAGCCATTTTGGCATTTTTAATTAACCGTTTTAACATGGCTAATGGCCATTTTATAATTGCAAATTAAAAATAAAGTGCTCAGAGGCACTAGTGCAAACCAGCAGTGGCATAGCACATACATCGCTCTTGCCTTATCAAAGAGAGACCTGTTGGCTTTGCCAGTGCTTTTTTTTGCTATGGACACTCTGTCGCAGTTTTTCTTTGCTGTAATGTGGTATTGCAACATTTGCAATGCGGTAAATCTGTGCTAATGTTACATTGTTTAATATTACCAAATGGAACACTTTTCACACAATCAGCATATCATTCTAAATGAGAGCTTTAGTGTGCTGGACAATAACTTAGGGGGAAAGCAAGGACATTGCTCAGCTGCATGTTCTCTTTTAAAATGGTGCTATGCTTAGGTCTTTTCAGGTGACATGCACCATTTTGGGCAGCAGTGTGCATGGTGAAATCAAATGCTGTATAATTATGCAAAAAAGAAGCTGCTAAATTCCAATGAATTCATAAAAATTAAAGCAGAATCTATTAGAAGAAGTTGGGGTGATATAAAAAGAGATGCAAATGGTCTTCGAGCAAGCTTGGAACATATAAACTAATCATGTTTGGCTTCAGACCAACAATCATTAAACTGATTAGTTTTAATAATCAGCCTTCGGTGGCATGAATCCCCTCATAAATATGTTGATTTACTGGGGAATGCATTTTACATGTTAATAAAAATAGAGAAGAATACACATTTGGTATTAGTGAGAATAATCATTACTCCCATAAAACCTCTCTGAACGTGGCTATGGAAATAAAAAGCGGAGCCTGAATTCATCGCCATCTTTCATGTCACTACGTGAGCCTGTCTCATGAATGTTATTAGGACATTACTTGTGGGTGTAACTCTTCGGCTGCCACTCGTCCGGTGCCAGCAAGTGTATGAGTATGTATGTTGCTTATCTGAATTAATAGGTTACATGCACAGAAGGCGCAATAAAATAGGTTTTATATCGATGTGAAGAGCTTTTTGGAGCAACAAAAAGGAGCTCGTAAAAGAAGCATTGTTTTGGAATAAAGGATATAATTTTTCTAGAAGTCTCATTCGAATTTGCACTGAAGCTGTTTTAATGAGAAATGTTCGATCTCGATTTTCGAGGTGCACGTCATAAGAAGGACAGGACTTGGAAAAACATTTCGAGGATACTAGTGCTTTCGTAGGAGTACTACCTGTGCTACCGGTAAAGAAGTTGTATTTTCTGAAATTAACCCTATGAGTCTTAAAAAATGTAAATACCACACATTGGGCAGAATCAAGAGTTTCTTATTTGGCCCTGGCTCGCAGGTCGAGCGAAGAGCTTCCGAACTTAGGAACGACGTAGCAGCCCTGGTCCTACAGGTACCTTGGAATATATGTATCTGCTACGCTTGCGAAGTATATAGACATACATATTGAAAAAGTGCTGCAGGGTGTGGAGCACTCTCTTCCTTTTTGGGGAAATTGCCATTGTGCCTTATGGAAAGGGTGCCTCTTAATAAAAAACGTGCTCCCCCGATGCCCCTGTGTTTTAGAGCATGATGTGTTTGCTGCCTAGGTCTGTCATTGGAAGGATTGACTACATACCTGCGGTGCTGCTATCGTGAGGCTCGCATTCCAGAATTAGGCTTAGTATACTGACACTCCACTAAGAAAAAAGGGGCTTAGCCCTTCCCAATTTTGAATATTACTTCTTAGCATCTCAGATTCACTAAATCCCATTGTGGATGAATGAATGTGCTAACAAGCAGAGGAACCTGTGGCAGGATGTTATCTCTTAAACAACCATGGCAAGGCACCTTTAATGATGCGACGAGAGGGTCAGGATATACCTAATTTAATAGTACTAATGTCTTAGATCCAGGGAGAGCTTCTGTAGGCATGTAGTGAGAGGGTTTGCCTTTGTGTCTGATATAGAAATATTGAACTACCCAGGCTTTTATACACTGAAATAGATAGCAAAGGGGGTATATGGTCAAAATATCGATTCCAAAATATAGACTAACACAAATATCGATTCCAAAATATAGAATGGACAAAATATCAAATTGACAGAATATAGACATCAAAAATATCGTTTTTATGGTAAGTAATGTAATATCGATTTTAAATATATAGAAAGTCAAAATATCGAAGTACATAATATAGGTCATTAAAAATATCTAATTTTTAATAATATCTAATTTTTTTAAGTGTTTTGTATGTTAGTATATGTGTGAAAAGTGTATATTTTTTTGTAATTTATTTGAAGTAATTAATTTTATGTTATTTAATTTTTGCGTAATTTAATTCTGTAGCGGGTTGTGGGTTAATAGGGGCATAGGGTGGGAAGTAATTTAATTATAATTAATTAAATATGTTAATTAATGTATTTGTATTTATTTTGAATAAATTGTTAATTAATTTTTAATTGGTAATTCATTAATTTTTTATTGATAATTAATTTTTATTAATTGATAATTATGTTAATAATATTAATTTATTTTCTGTAGCGTGTTGCGTGTTTATAGGGGATTAGGGTGGGAAGTAATTTAATTATAATTAATTCAATATGTAAATGTATTTATTGGTATTTATTTTGAATACATTGTTAATTAGTTTGTAATTGGTAATTAATTAATTCTTAATTGATAATTAATTTTTATTAATTGATTAATTGATAATTATGTAAATAACATTATTTATTTTCTGTAGCGGGTTGTGGGTTTATAGGGGAATAGGGTGGGAAGTAATTTAATTATAATTAATTAAATATGTTAATTTATTTATTGTTATTTATTTTGAATACATTGTTAATTAATTTTTAATTGGTACTTAATTAATTCTTAATTGGTAATTAATTTGTATTAATTGATTAATTGATAATTATGTGAATTATATTAATTTATTTTCAGTAAAGCCGGAATAGTAAAATGTACCCCTATGCTATCCAACGCTTTCCCTACTGTTGCACTCACTGGAGTGCGAATAGTAATTTTTACCCGTACGCTATCCAACGCTTTCCCTACTGTTGCACTCTCTGGAGTGGGAATATTAACTTTTACCCCTACGCTATCCAAAGCTTTCCCTACTGTTGCACTCTCATGGAGTGGGGATAGTAATTCTTACCCCTACGCTATCCAACGCTTTCCCTACTGTTGCACTCTCTGGAGTGGGAATAGTAATTTTTACCCCTACGCTATCCAACGCTTTTTCTACTGTTGCATTCCCTGGAGTGGGAATAGTAATTTTTACCCCTACGCTATCCAACGCTTTCCCTACTGTTGCACTCTCTAGAGTGGGAATAGTAATTTTTCCCCCTACGCTATCCAACGCTTTCCCTACAGTTGCACTCTCATGGAGTGGAAATAGTAATTTTTACCCCTACGCTATCCAACGCTTTCCCTACTGTTGCACTCTCTGGAGTGGGAATAGTAATTTTTACCCCTATGCTATCCAACGCTTTCCCTACTGTTGCACTCTTTGGAGTGGGAATAGTAATTTTTACCACTACGCTATCCAACGCTTTCCCTACTGTTGCACTTCCAGGAGTGGGAATAGTAATTTTTACATTCCCGTTATCCTACGGTAATAATATTGTGTATTTTTTATTAATATTATGTTATTATATATATATATATTTTTAACATATATGATTGTATGCTTTTTTTATAAGTTAAATTAATTATTTAACAATTTTAAGGTAATTTAAGTATTTTTAAGTATATTTTAGCTATTTATTTTTAATATTTTTTAATTTTACATTATTTTTAAGAAATTCGATATTTTTACAAAGTATATAATATTAAACGATATTTTGGGTTTGATAATTTCTCACTTAGCTGTTTGTAGATAGGAATTCTATATTTTGTCTGTCGATATTTTGCCATCTATATTTTGGGTAGTCTATATTCTGTCCCTCGATATTTAGTCAGTGATCCAGCAAAGAGAGTGGGATAGATTGCAGGAGGGTACCAGGAACTGAGGTCACAATTCATAAAGGTAAATTTAAACCTGAAGTCTAACTTTAGACCTGAAATTGAAGTTTAGACCTGAAGTCTAACTTTAGACCTGAAGTGTAACTTTAGACTACAGGCCTAAAGTTAGACTTCAGGTCTAAACTTGAGTTTGGCAGTCCATCAGACCGCCAAGCCTATGATGGAGGTACGTTGGTGGTTGGGGACCACTGCACCAACGGTCTGACTGCCATATTACAAGTACGGTGGTCCAAGTGCTTTGGGACCGCTGCAACCGACAGGGATCTGCAATCCCTGTCGGTGGAGCTGATGTGTGCGGAAGCGGTGGTCGACGTTAGCAGCCCACTCCCACACCGCCAAGGTCGTAATCAAGCCTTTAGAATTTAGGTCTAAAGAGAGACTGTAGGTCTAAACGTAGACTTCAGGTCTAAGTGTACCTTTGTGAATCGGGCCCTGACTGATTTAAATGAAGGTGAGGTGTTTATTACATTTAAGGAAGCATGGCAAAGGTTCTCAATTGGCTAGGTGACTTTCTAACATTTGACAAGATGACTACTGTGGCAAGGCACTGTTGGGGAACTTTCATGGGGCATTCACCCAGAACTGATCACTTTGAAAGTAATTGCTGAGCTCTCTAGTGGGGGTAGGTGGGTCTCTTTAATAGATAGGGTGATGGTGTAAGGGTGGCAGGTCCTCTTGTGGTTTGGGCAAATTGGGAATAGTATTTTAGTGTCCTGCTTGCAAATTCAGACTGAAGCAAGGTGTTGATGTACCATAGGACAGTTTCTGGCAATGATAGGTTCCCACTTGATCTATTTAAGATATTGCATTAAGCCTATTTCCTGGTACGAAAGCTTAGCAAGGAATGCCGACGTGGTCAGGTAAGTGCCACACTGCTGGCAAGATTCGGCAGATTTTCTGATTATGACGTGGAGCTGCCTTGTGGTCTGTAAATACTGAAGGTGGGAGGTAGGTGTTCTGATAAAGTTTTGGGCGGTGTGGGTAGATTGTTCTGTAACACACTTTAAATTAGGCTTAGACTCGAAAACAAAAACGGCAGAATTCCCTAAAGGTTTGTGTCACTAGGATTACTGTTAGGGAAACGTAGGATAATAATCAATCGGATACAAATGGAAAGGGGCGACCGCTCGGTCCCCCCGAACGTATGGATGGGTGCCCGAACCTCCCGGGAAACCATTTTGGGCGGGGTGGGCGTAGCCCGGCTGGTATGCCCAAAGCGGCGTAGCCGGGGCGCGCCTTCCCCCGCCCGAGAGGGGTTGTCCTAGACACCTCGATGGAAGACCACGCCCAGTAGGCGTATCGGGGATGGGTACACGCCCTCCCGCAGAAGGATAAAGGAGCGGGAATCCAGAAGATCGTCCTCTTGTTCCTCGGATCGGAAGGCTGCACCCACTCGTTGCTCGTGAGCCCTCGACGGAACAAGCAGCAATTTTGAATGTTTTAATCTTGTTTTTTCTCTTTCAGTTTCGAGGGCCCACAGATTTCAGGACCTCGTGGATCGACCAAGGGCGGAAGACTCGAAACCATGCCTAGCAAGACAGCAGGAAAGGGTTCTGAGACAGAGAGGATGTTACGCCTTTTGTCGAATCGGATGGCTTGTATGGACCGAAAGCTCGGACAAGTTCAATCGCTTGGGAGAGGTCTAGCGGAGGTAAAGAAGCAATTGGCCGCATTGAACGACCCAGGTCAGCCAAAAAAGGTTATAGGCCCAGCTTTGCCGGGAGTAGTCCCCGGGGGAAGAGGGAAGCGGGTCAAGGAAAGGGCAGTTTCGGGGGGGTCCCAGTTCCAGAGGTACCTCTCATCGCCCCCCTCGTACCGGTCGATAACCCGGTTCAGACCCCTGATGTAGGCCAGCCTATCCCGGTGGTGATCACCTCTGTCGAGGACGATGAAATACCCCCAGAATTGGCCGCACAGTTGACGGCATGGCTCAAAACAAAGGTGGGGGGCACAGCGACCCCGGGAGATCCGGCTGAAGAAGCCAGAGTGTTAATGAAGCAGTTGCGGCAATCGAGAGATGTCGCGAAGGCGAGTGTTCCTCTTGTTCCCCCACAGGTGGCACCGGGAGTACCAGCAGCTGGTCAGGAAAAGACGGCGGCAACATCAGCCGATCCAGGTAAGCTCGCATTGCCGATGGTGGGGGAGGGCTCAAGGCGGGAAAAGGTTGCACAGCACATTCCCTTGGCCACGAAAGAGTTAATATGGGGAGACAAGTATGTCAACATGTTTTCATTGTTAACGGACCATCGTGAGATGGAGTATGCTAAAACGCAGAAAGATTTGTGGCACCCTAGTGTCTGGCGCACCAAGATGGCCGAGTTTAGGGTGGAAGAGACAGTGACGAACTGGGTTAAGGCCTTCTCTATATTTACCGCAGTTATGGGGGAACGTAAACCTGAGGTTATGACTGAGTTGGTTTGCTATCAGAATCGCATCATGGATTTTTATTCAATGTATGAGGGGGAAGAATGGAAAGGCTATGACATGAAGTTCCGTAAAGCAAAAGAATATGATGCTTCTTTGTCTTGGGATTGTTTGGACTCGGTGTCATGGCACAAGCAACTCCTGCCAGGGGCGACAGGTACGTCCTCGCCAGGCGGGAGCGGGTCCGGAGTGGTCCGCCAAAAGCCCGGGGTGCCCTTTCGAGCAGGCACAGGTGGGGGCTATCAGCCTAGAGTTGGCGGGAATGGTGGAAAAGGAGGGGTCTGTTGGGGCTTCAATCGAGGCAATTGTAACAGACCACAGGGGACATGCAAGTTTAAGCATGTGTGTGCCGGCTGTGAGAATTCCTCACACCCGGAAAGTGCATGTAGATCAAAAAATGGTGAGAC
Source organism: Lissotriton helveticus (assembly GCF_964261635.1). Lineage (NCBI taxonomy): Eukaryota > Metazoa > Chordata > Amphibia > Caudata > Salamandridae > Lissotriton > Lissotriton helveticus. The sequence continues at coordinate 1,610,988,248 of NC_136067.1, read as the reverse complement.
GGGAGGAAAAGGTGGACCTAAGCAGGAGTGAGGTAGACCTTTGTAACCGATTGCCTACACCCGTTGATCTCATGGTTATGATTCCGTGGTTAAACAAATACCCTGATCATGTATCCGCTGGGGTGTTGAGGAAGGGATTCTTACATGGCTTCCACATCCCGGCGGGGGAGGTTCGGGGGAACTCCTTTTGTAGAAACCAGTTATCGGTACGGCACAACCCAGGCGTGGCAGAAAAGAGAATAGCTAAAGAGGTCAGTTTAGGACGAGTGGCTGGCCCCTTTTCCTGCCCGCCGGTGGCCGAGTTCATCTGTTCCCCGTTAGGGGTTGTCCCGAAGAAAGATCCGGGGGAGCTTAGACTCATACATAACCTTTCTGCTCCTAGGGGTTCCTCAGTGAATGATGCCATTGACCCAGAAGTTTGTTCGGTACGATACGCATCGTTCGACGATGCCGTGGCCATATTGAACCACCTAGGCCCTGGGGCGCTGATGGCGAAATGTGATATCGAATCAGCATTCCGGTTGCTTCCGGTGCACCCGCAGGATCAGCGCCTGCTAGGTTTTGCATTTCAGGGAAGTTATTACATGGATAAATGTATGCCCATGGGTTGTTCCATTTCATGTGCATATTTTGAGATGTTTAGCTGTTTTTTGGAATGGGCATTTACCGAGGCTACAGGGCATAGACATGTTATGCATTATCTGGATGACTTTCTGTTTTTGGGGGCAGCCGGGGATACGAATTGCGCGCAGGCGCTGTATGATTTCTGCAACCTCATGAATGAATTTGGTGTCCGATTGGCACCAGGTAAGACGGTCGGACCATCTACTTCACTGGAGTTTCTGGGAATTGAGCTCGATTCTGTGGAGGGGTGTTTCCGACTACCAGTAGACAAAGTGATCAAGTTCCAGGCTTGCTTGATGCAATGCCTTGGGGGGGAGAAAGTGACCCTGCACCAGTTACAACAAACAGTGAGTCAGCTTAATTTTTCCTTGAGGGTGATTCCCATGGCCCGCCCGTTTTCGCGCTCTATCGCGCAAGCTATGGGTGGTCTCAAAGAGGCTCATCACCGTACGAGACTGTCTGGAGAGGTTCGCCAGGATATGCGTATTTGGTTGGCATTTCTGGCGGACTTCAACGGTCGAGTCGTCTGGAGCTCCCCGCCAGAGTCTTCGGAGGAATTAGGTCTATGGACCGACTCGGCAGGGAGCGTGGGTTTTGGCGCCATCTTAGGGGATCGATGGTCAGCACAAACATGGCCAACATGGTGGCACTCCAACGGTCTCACAGGTAACATTGGGTTCCTGGAGTTATTCCCCATCTGGGTTGCTCTGATGACATGGGCTGACGACTTCAGGGGCCGCTCAGTGGTGTTTTGGTCCGACAATATGACGGTTGTTGATTGCATTAACCAACAGGCAGCACGCTGCAAAATGATCTTGAGATTGTTGAAAGAGATTGTGTTGCTGTGCATGAGACTGAATGTACTGTTCAGGGCAAAACATGTGCCAGGTGTACTGAATCATGCGGCTGATGCACTCTCCCGTTCACATATGCAGGCATTCAGGGGTTATCTGCCCACAGCAGACCCAGAGGCAGCACCATTCCCAGAAGCAATGTGGTTAATCGGTGCCTCGGATTACAAGACCTCGTGGCAGCGAGTCTAGCCCCCAGGACAAGGAAAGCATACGAAGGAGCGTTTCGTTCCTATTGCACATATTTGGGTCCTGCAGGGAGTCGGAATTGGGGTCAGGAGGAATCCGTCCTGGGGTACCTGGTTGCACTACACAGGGAGGGCCGATCAGTGGCAACGGCCGGTAGGCATAGGGCGGCCATTTCCTTCATGGCCCAGGTACACGGCATAAAAGACCCTACAGGTTCTTTTTTGGTGAAGAAGCCCTTCGCGGCTGGCAGCGCCTTGAGGGTTGCAAGAAAGATACGAGGCACCCGATTGGCTTAGACAGACTGTCTCTGCTTTTGGCAAAGCTGGATGAGACGTGTTCCTCCCATTACGAAACAGTTCTGTTCCGGGCAGCGTTCACATTGGCATTCCATGGGGCCATGAGGGTGAGCGAGCTTGTCGCAAAGAACAAGAGAGATATGGAGGGAGGTTTGTGCAGGGATCACATCCAGATAAGGGGTGATTCGATGGTAATCATGATAGCCAGGTCCAAGACTGACCAGGGGGCTATGGGAGATAGTGTGGTCGTACAGCGCAAGCGTGGGTCCCCCGTCTGCCCGTTGAAATGTGTGGAAGACTATTTGGCGCTAAGAGCGGCCGCTTGGGGGGGGAGCTTGCTACGACACAAGGATGGCACCCCACTGACGAGATTTCAGTTTCAGAGGGTGCTGGCACTGGGAATCGCTGACGCGGGCATGGACCCGTGCGATTTTGGGACCCACTCCTTTAGGATAGGGGCTGCTACTGAGGCTACAGCCAGGGGTCAGAGTGCTGAATAAGTGAAACAATTGGGCCGTTGGTCCTCCAATTGCTTCAAGAGGTATGTGCGCTTGCACATGTTGTAAGTGATCAATTGACATGCACTCACGTTTTCTGTCTTTTGTTTACTTTGCAGTTCCGCGAGCCTGCCATGCAGGGCGGAATTGGAGGTCGACCCTGCATCAAGAGACCAGCGGTCAGAGATCACCGACTGGAGAGAGGATGGCATGGGTCGTGGGCCACTCATACGTAAGGCGCGCCGGTGACGTATTCAAGGAAGGTGACGCGATTCACGCACCTGGGGAATACGGGTTCAGAGTGGCTTTCCATGGGAAAGGTGGGCTCGTTTTTGACAAATTTGAGTCATTTTTCGAGGGACTTTTAGGGCGGCATAGGTCACCGCCATCTGTAGTCATAGTACACCTGGCAGGCAACGATTTGGTGACACTGGGTAGACGAGTGTTACTTGAACGAATCTTGTCGGCTGTTAGCTGGTTGGCTAAAAGAGTCCCGGGGTGCACGATGGCCTGGTCCCACATGATTCCTAGAAGGAGGTGGCAGGGGGGCCTTTCGGTGTCAGCTCTGAACCATTCAGTTAAACGGGTCAATAATAAAATTGGTAGATTGTTCCGTTCTGCACAGTTGCATGTCATTCCACACGGGTGTATCCGGGGTGACCATATGTATCTGAACGATGGGGTTCACCTGTCCAGGGAGGGGAATGATTTACTCATAGGAGACTTTGTTGCATGGCTAAGAGGTTTGAGGAAGCATGACCTATAGGAGGAGTTGGGGGGGACCGGATAGTCGGTCAACTATCCGGTCTGTGGCGGTAAGGTCATGATCGGTGAGCAGTAATTTAAAGGTCCCTAGAGTGGGGCGCCACCCACAATGGATGGGAGCGCCCGGGGGAAGACGGCCATTGGCCCCTTCCATGGGGAGGCGGCACCCACTAAGGATGGGGCGCCTAGGGGGAGATGGCCATGGGCCCCTCCCAGGGGGGAGGCGGTTATATGCCCCTCCTTACTAATTTCCCGGGGGCCGGATATCCGCGACGGCGGATAGAGAGTGTGGGGTTGGGGGGGAGAGTCCACGCTGTCCTTCCTACAGAGACCTCATACGGGAACTCGGACAACCCTTTAAGATGGCGTCGAGTAGAAAGGGGGCCCCCACCACGACAAGGGAAGTTACAGTTGGCAATGAGGGTAGAGCCCTCTGCGCATGCGCCGCTCACACAGTGAGGGCGGGAGTTTGGTAGTAGGGATCTGACACCGGTTAAGACCTTGCCATTGGCCCTTAATGCTAGGATGTACAATTTGAATTAGAGTGTATGCATTTTCAGGATTTTAGCCAAAAGTACATGACTGCATCGAAATGTAATAAATGACAAATTGTACATAATGCATAATGATGAAACTTTTATTTAATGTTTTAAATTTTGTTTCATATTTTAATAAATACGGCCGGGAGGGTGACTCCCTCCCGTCTTCCAAAAGTTCAACTATTGTCCGACCTCCCATCCTTGGGGATATGTGTTGGGAGGGGGTGGTGGGCATCCCGGCCATACAGAAAGTGCTTCATTACAACTGTGGTATAAAGATGTCTGTGAATGGCTGCTGGCTGAAGAAATTCAGATGAAAATGTTGCAGAAAGATGAAAAGTTATTCAAATTTAAAAGAATGGCACGAACGGATTGATAGACTGATGTAGAGTGAGGTGATGTCCCCCCTGTCAAAAGCCTCACATTTTCCATGAACTTTGGGCTGCCAATCTTATTTGGCTCATATGCTTACATAATTGTGGTATATGCTTTCTTTTGAATGTGTCAATATTTTTACTTCCTTTTACTCTGAACGCTTGGATTTTTTCTGTTACCGCGTTGTAAGGACTTTCTTATTGAAATAAAACAACTAAAATGTTTCTGAAAAGAAACATAAACATGAAAGAAAGAGGTGAGCCTACTGTCCAACGTGGTGTTAGAAATTACTTCATGAATGACGTCACTGTTTACATCACATGTCAGAGCCCCTACTTATTAAAGGAGGAAGCTATATGAGACACAGTTTTACATTATCAGTGTTCTGAGGACTGATGTTGATTACGATTTGCGACTTCCATTTGGGACCTAATACCTTTGTCAGTGACTTTTGGCAACACTATAAAGCATTGACAAGATGCTGTGCAACAAAGGCAAAGGTAAAAAGAAAAAAAATAGCAAAAAAATAAGTGAGATCATACATAGGCAGTGGTTGCATCATGATGCAAGTGCACACATATACGTTGAATACGTAAATAGAAAAAGCAAGGATTGGGAGGTAAGTAAGAGGTTCAGGTGAAGGGTAGAAGCAACTTGGGGGACCTGGTGGGAAAGTAATACAGGGAATGCAATCAACAGTGAAAGAGCAAAAGGGAGTACTGAAGAGAGTATGTGGGCGAAAGAGAGCAGTGTGGAGAATGCAAGAGAGAAGCCCGTGGGCGAGAAAGCAATATGGAGAGGTATTAGAGGGCGACCGCAACATGCAGTGGGGTGGGATAACATGGATTTCAAGTGGAGAAAAGGCATTAGGGAGAGAGCCGGAAAATACCTGCACCACCAAAGAGTGCTTAAACCAAAACACACAAAAAACGAGTGCTTGCAAAGCAATCATAGATGCTAACCGCTCAAAAGAGATGGCAAAGAAGCTATGTTCTTTGGATGGGACAAGTATAAGATTGGAAAAATGGACAAGCAGGCAAATGATAATGAAAAGAAAGCCAACCAATGGAAAGCAATAGCCGGGGCTCCAAGACTCCTTATGTTCTTAGTAAGTCACAGTATGTGTCAAAACAGACAGCACATGCACTGTCTATTATAGGTGAGAACATATGAAAAGTGCATCACAAAAGGCACTTTTTTAAGGCCTTGGTGTCAGTGACAATATGCTTCCTGATCCGTTACCCTTCCCTCCACTCCCCCCAAAAAAAAATAGTTTTTCAAAAAGCAGTGGGCATGGGACAATGGATGAGCATGTGGAGGGAGAGGAAAGGCAACACATGAGGGAGATCAACTAGGGAGTGGAGGTAGAAGCAAATATGCAAGAAAGGAACATGGACAGTCTCAGAGAGATAGAAAAAATGCTATGCTGCATGAGAGGGACAAACATGAGATGGATTAACTGGAGCAAGAAAGTAATTGATCAGGAAGTAACCAGATTAAAGTGACAATAAAACACACCAATGGCAAACAATGGGTGGGCTGTAAGCTCCTGTAACTTATTTGTAATCCTGCAGTAGTTCTTTTGCAACCATACATCTTGCGCTGTATGGTACGCTCAACCTAAAAAGTGAGTTTTAGGTGTGCAGCAACTGAAAAATAACTAGTGGAAAAATGCTATGGCATGGAAAGTCACATGCATTTTCACCAATCCATTGCAAAAGTCCTTCCAAACAATGTTCATGGAAATGCTCTTGGATCAAATAAAAACAGATATTTTACATTCATCTTGGCTATAAGTTCAAAGAAGGGAACTTCTTAGTGGTCATTTACGAGAAGAAGAATGACTGACCCATCACTGCACTTGCAAGTGCCTGGATACCCTATCGGGTGATTAGTCTTGCTTTATAAATCCTGATTGATTGATTGATTTGCTGGAAAAAAGGAAATGCTCCTCTGTGAGGGATTATTGCAAAAAATGTGAAAGCCCAGTGTCAGCACAAACAAATTCCTTCCTTAAAATGCCAATCTGCGTGTAAAGATTGGAAAAAACGGTACCTTGTGCATGGCAGAATTCACAAATTTCAATTGCGCACACTCACCATTTTCAGGCATGTACATAAGCTTGCAAATCCCTTATTCTTAACGGAACATGCATGCTTTTGTGCTTTCTATGACCGCACTTACCACAAATCAGGCGTAGCATATGGCTACAGATAGGGAGGTCACAATGCAAAAAGTAAACAAACATATATTCTTTTTACTTAGAGCATTAGCAAGATGTTTTTGTTCCTACCCAAAATAAGTGGTAGAAATCAAATCAAACACATTTTCCAGTAAATATATTTTATGGCTCTACCACAAAATGTGCGCCTACAACAAAGTAGTTCAAGATCATAGGAACTCATTCAAAGGACCCTGAACCTGATTTAAAGGCCAGCGCTACATGTGTGGGCCTATAACCAGTCCCATGCAGAAATTGTCATACTGCTCGTGGAATTGGTGGAAATTGATCACTCTGCATGACTCTTGTAATTTGGAGTTCTGGCCTTGTTCCACCAATCGCCGCGTCACTGAATTTTGCACCCGGGTGAGCAATGCATTGAAAGCGGGAACAACTCAAGGCTCAAGCAAGTGAGCTGGTGAGTGCGAGCGAGATATGGCATTGTCTAATATGGGTGGTTACAAGCAGTCACGGTCAGTAGTTTGATTCTTGTGTTGATTTTCTACTTGAGAAGCAGCATCTTGGTTCTATGCAAATAATACGAGTATGTCAGTAACTGGGGGTAGGAAGTAGTAAGGGATTAAGATAATAGCCTTGAAGAGTATGACAGGTAGAAAAAATATATATAATAAAGTACACAATGATGCTAAAATACTGTTATTTGTTTATAGATACGGAGTCAAATGTCCTTAATGTCCTGATGAAGGTGTCAAGATTGATTAGCACCGAAACGCCACGTCGACCTTTTTTACACTTTGATTGTTTTTATATACTGTGTTACCGCTCTAGGTGGTATTTTAATCATTTTGTATTATGTTTTAGAATGTAACCCATTTGGGAGGCTTAAAATACATTTTGCACATCATTTTTATAACTTTGGTGGTAGTGCCATTTACTTTTGTGTACTTTAGTGACTTCCCTTTATTCAGTTTTGTTGTTTGCTTTGTAAAATCCCGTCTAGGCTACAAATAGCATAGTTTAAACTAAATAAACTCCTCCCCAGTTCATTCCAGCGATCCTAGTCTGCTACAATTACAACAGGGACTCCCACAATTACGAGACTGAACATCCCCCTCCCTGATATATATGACAGGGGATCCTCCTTCTCTTTGAGGTTCTTTGTTATTTATGCCTTTGCCCTAGGTGACAATATGGTCTGTAGCCATTTTGTAGTCTGTGTGCTTTGCTTTTGCCGCAGGCCTGCGTGTGTTCTTTTTATCTAAGCCTTTGCCCTTAGTAGTATTGTGGCCGTGTGGATATTCTGTAGTCAGTGAACTTTGGTTTTACCATAGGCCTGGTAGTGTTCTTTGTTGTCTATGCCTTTGCCCTTGGTGGTCATTTGCCTGGTTGGCCATCTTGTGCAGCCAGTGTACGTTGCTTCTTTCATAAGCCTGCATGTGTTCTTTGTTGTCCATGCCTCCCCCCTTGGTAGCCATGTGCCAAGTCAAACCATTTTGTGTAGCCAATGTGTTACTTTTTTCCATTTTTGAAAGCCATTGTTAGAGACATTGATAGAAGAGTTCTATACTTTTTGTGTTTTCTTCATTTATTCTTTTTTCCCCTGTTGTGAGTTTATTATTCTTTAAGATGATAGTAGAATGCACCTACCTTGTTTGTAATGCATTGTTTCCATTTTCCCACTCCCCCTTGCCTCCCATATGATTTCTCATAGTCCCTAGGAAGACAGCAGCAATAATATTTTTCAGTTAATTGATTTTTCCCTGCACGTTCTGCCCGCCATAGGTGTCTCATAGGTGCATATCAGAATTCCTCTTTGTAAGGGTTATTCAAATTTGACCCTGCATCCCTGCCTGCCATTGGTATCTCAGAGGCAAACAGCAGCAATAATTGTTTTAAGGATTATTCCATTTTCCCTGCACCCCTTGCCTGTCACAGGCACCTCATCTGCCTTGGAGACACATAATTTAAACTTTTCAATCCGTGTGCTATTGAACTAATATGTTATGGTTTGGAATGTATAATCTATTTGTGATGTGACCTAACTCAATTATATTGTCAGTAGTTTCAAACTGCAAATGCCACATTTCACTGAATTGTTTTCTTGTTTGTTTGCTTTGAGGTGCACAAGAAGCATCACACACAGTACTTCCAGACAGACGGCCTGCAGTGACACAGATATCTCCTGAGAGTCCTCTGTTTCCACTTGTACTGCTAAGTGTCAACAGTCAGAACTAAGAAAAAATTTGAAGATGCCGCAAGCATCATATGCAGACACCTTCATCACATACAGTGATCCTCCGAAGGTGCACATTGAGTCTGCCACCTCTTGGTTCTTACCAGAAGTCACTTGTGTCAGTGGTACCACAAAAGAAAAAAATCCAGGCTACTATTACAAGCATGGTTAGGCAGGAGGGACCCTATGAACACAACCACCCAACAGCAAGTTTGTGCAATGGAAAGTTGGCTGAAATGTTAGTGCAGGACCACCTCCCTGTTTCTTTTTTTGGAAGGACTGGGGGTTTTGAGAATTTGGCCCAGCAGGCGGCCCAAAATGGAACATTCCCAGCTGGACCTATTTTATCAGGTTTTCTGTTCCAGCACTACATCATGATGTGCTGCAATTGGTTATCTAAGTTATGCAGCAGAGTGTTGTTCACACTATCATCTTGATGACAGACATGTGGACCAGTTGTCAAAAAAATTATTACATGTGTATCACTTCATACTGGATCTCTTATGTGGGGGCCAAGCAGCAGCTAGCTGCATGCGTCAGATCTGAAAAAAGTTTTAAAGGCATTTGGTGTCATGAAAGAATAGCGATGTTCACCATAGAGAAATCCCATACAGCTGCAAACATCTTGAAAGAGTTCAACACAAAGGTGTTTGAATGGATTCGAACAGAGGTCTCAGAATTAGATTTGTTTCCACAGATAATGGCATTAATATAGTTAAGTCCATGGTAGATGGTCGGTACTTCAGGGTCCTGTGTTTGTGCATTGCATCAACGTGATTGTACAGGACTTTCTTAAAAAAGAAGACAGTCCGAAACAGTCTGGCCACTTTCAGAATAATCTGCATTCATTTTAGTCATTCTTGTAAAGCCCAAAAACAGTTGAGGATCAGTTAGTGTGCCAATAGAGTACTGGTTAAAGCCCTCATACAAGAGGTTCCAACACGTTGGAACTCAACCTACTACAAGTTCCAATGTCTGTTCAAGCAGTACAGACTAATCATGGACTGTGCCCTACAAAGGTGAGGAGATGCAACTGGGAAAAACATGACAATGGAGGTGGACAAATGGGGCTAGTCAAGTGTCTGACACAAGTCAGCAAGGAGTACAGTACGATGAGCCAAGCAATCCTGTTGTTGCAGCTGCTACAGTACCAACTGAAAAGGTGACACAAAGTTCATCACTGTGTACTTGGAGGTCTGTAGGGGTCTGAGTAATACTAATTAAATGCTTGAATCTTGTTTATGTATGATGCTAAAATTGGGAAAATGTATAAAATATGTTTAAAAAAAAAAAAGTTCACCGCTGCGAATGAAGTACCATATGAGTTGGTTCAGAATTTTTTCATTTGCTTGGCTGCTAATCAAAGGCTACAAAGCGAGATCTTGTACTCCAAAGTGTACATGTGTACCATAATACTTGAATTGCAGTACAAAAAATTACTGAATGCTTTCATTCCTTTTTCAGAAGGGAATGTTTTACTTTACAAGACTTGGATGAAAGATGAGGCAACTGAGGTTGTGCAAGTGACAGCACCAATGACCACTGAAAGCATGGCCTAAGACTTTTTGATGACCGAAAAGAAGTCTGCTTGGCTAAAAACCCATTGGTCTATTGGTATGGGAAGATGTGACAATGAAAACAAAATAAACCACAATTTTTTAGGGAGAGGGTCAGAGGCAATTTTTACAGACCGGCAATTTTTACAGACCAGCATGGATACCTAGCCCTACTATTATCAATGTACCACACAAATAGTATCCACGGGTCTAAATCATTATCATGTAATCTACATAGATCTGTGAAATGACCTAGCTAAGATCAGAAAGGAGCAAAATTAGTATTCAAAGAAATACAAAAAGGTTTTGGGAATCCCATCACTCACCAAACTTGGTGACCTGCTTCATCATATGGGTCTCCTTATTTTAACCACTATAATGGTTCTCAGAGCTACCCCTATATCAGAAGAGTAGGGAGCTCGAGGATATTTTGAACTTAATTAGAACCGGTGGTCTTGCCAGATGGAAGAGATAGTGATAGATGGGACACAACATGACTCAAAGTGGCCTACTTCTGTGCACTGGGAGAGGTGTATTGATTTGGGAAATGCATTGTAATTGTATTGTAAGGGAAATTTATAAAGCGCGCTGACACCATGGGTTTCCTGGCGCTGGCAGACAACTGGGGGACTGGGAGGGTTTAGCCAGATTGAGGGAAGAGCCAAGTTTTTAGGGATTTACGGAAGAGGGTAAGGGAATTGGAGGTTTTAAGAGAGAGGGGGAAGGAATTCCAGAGTTTGGGGGCCAGAATTGCAAATCTCCGGCCTCCGGATCTGCAGAGTTTGACAGGGGGAGTGAGTAAGAGGTGCAGATGAGAGGATCTCAGGTTCCGAGAGGGGCTGTAGGTCCTGATGAGAGATTTTAAAAAAACAGGACAGGAACCAGATAAGGATTTAAAGGTGAGGCAGCCGATCTTAAAGGCTGCCCTCGAGATGACGGGGAGCCAGTGCAGTTTTAGAAGGAGGGGTTTGGCGGATTACCATTTCGGAATCCCAAAGGCCAATCTCGCCGCTTGGTTCTGAACGAATTGTAGTCTGCAGAGAGATGTTTTGGGCAGACCATGATAGATAGCATTCGAAAAATCTAAGCGGAAGAGGACAAGGGCCATGATTACTTGCAGGAGAGCTTCAGGAGTGAGGAGATAAGCCACCTTCCTGATCCTGCGCAGCTGGAACATGCAGGAGGAGACAACTGTCCCCACCTGGGGCCCGAGGGAGAGACCGGAGTCAATAGTGATCCCTAGGCTTTTTACCGAGGCCACAGGGGTGGGGGAAGGCCAAGTTCTGCCGGCCAAAAATGCAGACCCCAGTGGGTAGAGCTCTTGCCAGGGAGAAGAAGCTCCGTCTTTCTGGGATTCAGCTTAAGCTGATTTTGGCACATCCACGATAGGATGTGGGACATAGCTGCCTGAAAGTTGGGAATAGCAGAGGGGGAATCAAGAGGGAAGATGAGTTGCAGGTCATCCGCGTAATTGAAATCGGTGACGTCCCGCTGCCTCAAGGAAAAGAGAAGGGGTCGAAGATAAAGATTGAAAAGAAGGGGGGACAGAGAGGAGCCCTGAGGGACCCCGCAGGGCAAGTGCTCCCGAGGAGCTCTAAAAGTGCCCAGGCTAAGGGTCTGAGACCTCCCGGTCAGGAAGGATTTGACCCATGCCAACACCAGGCCCTGGATGCCAGCTTGCTCGACACGGTGGAGAAGGATGTTGTGGTCCACCGTGTCAAAGGCAGCCGACAGATCTAATAAAACCAGGGCCTGGGGGGTACCCTTGTCAGCACCGTCTCTCAGGGCATCCAGCACAGCCAAGATGACAGTCTCCGTAGAGTGGCCGGGTCTGAAGCCGGTCTGGTTAGTCTCAAGAAAGGTGGAGTTCTCAATAAACTGTGAGAGGCAGGTGGTGACATGGGCTTCCAAAATTTTGGAGAAAAAAGGCAGGAGAGAGATGGGGCGGTAATTCGCCGGGACGGCGGGATCAGCCCCAGGTTTCTTCAGTAGAGGCACCAACACGGCCTCCTTGAAGGAGCGGGGTACCGTACCGGACGACAGAGAAGAATTCAGCAGGGGAAGGATACAATCAAGTAAAGAGTGGCAGATATTTCGTAATATGGTGGGGGGACAACAGTCGTCTGGGGATCCAGATTTAACGCGGGTGGCCAGTGTGGCCAAAGCGGTAGGGTCTAAGGGAGGGAAAAGTGTAAAAGAAAGAGCATTATGGGGGGGAGAAGCGGGGCCGGCGCCAGGGGGGATAGTCGGAATGGTATCTTTGATCGAGGCAATTTTTTGGACAAAGAAAGTGCTCAGCGCGTTACATGATTTTTGTGTGGGGGCCTGAGTCGGAAGTGTCCTAGGATCGGAGGTAAATTCGTTGAGGATTTTAAAAATCTCCTTAGACTTGCAGGGGGCAGATAAAATTTTGTCTGAGGCATAAGCTTTTTTGGCGGCGGAAATGGCTGTTTTATACTCGTTCCGCGCAGCCACATATGCACTTCTGCTAGGTAAGCAGTAGTCTCTCCTCCACCTGCGCTCGAGTCGGCGGAGTTCTAACTGCAAAGTCTTAAGGTGAGGGGTAAACCATTTATGGGAATGATAGTGTCGGGATCGGGGAAACTTGGTTAAAGGTGCGAAAGTATCGCTGGCTATAGTGAGCCAGTCAGAAACTTGCCCCTGGAGCTCGTCAGTGCTTGAGTCTGTGGGGAACAAGGGACGGGTGAGAGAGAGATGAGATAAGAGTTTGGAGGAGTCGGCGGCTCTCCACTTGCGTGCGGTACCGCCCTCCTGCAGTGGGGTCCTGATCTGGCCAACGGCCGAAAAGGTGGTGTCAATTAAGAAGTGATCGGACCACACACAAGGTGTTATGAATGGGCAGGAGGACTTGACCCCGTGAACCCAGATGTGGTCAAGGATATGGCCACTGCTATGCGTGGCAGACCTGACTAGTTGTGTAAAATCCAAGCTCGAGAGGGCCTCGAACAGTTCGGTGGCATGGGGGCCGGCATCCTCATTCTGGAACCAGTAATTGAAATCCCCGACAATGATAGTACGGGGGGAAGAGGTGGCAAGATTGGTTAACTGTTTAATAAAGGAGGAGGGGAAGGAAGGCATGGGGTGGGGGGGACGGTAAAGTACCATAAGGGTGACAGCGCCTACCTCGGTCCCAAGACGGAGGACCAGGTTATCCACATCGGGGAGGGTCATATTGGCAGAGGCAATGATCTTAAGATTCTTCCGTATTACCGCTGCCACCCCTCCACCGGAGCGGCCTCCAGGTCGGTTGGTATTCAGCAGAAAGTAGTCAGGAGGTAGTGCAGCAAGGATGTCAGGGAGGGAGTCGTCAGTGAGCCAGGTCTCAGATAGTAAAAGGACATCTGGCTTCTCTGTCATAAGAAGATGGAAAATATCGGCTTGATGCCTGACCATGGAGCGAGTGTTGAGGTATAATACCCGGAGCTGCGACTCGGCAGGGACAGGAAGGGTGGAAGATGACGACGGCCCCAGCAAAGGGGAAGAGTGACCTGGGATCCCCAATAAGGAGATCCTGGTCCAGGTCTCGGGAGGTAGAGGGCAAGCAATGGTTTGTAGACTCATTAGAGTGGAGCGGGAATAAGAGATGGCAGAGGCAGTGTCCCTGGCCCCTGGGCCCGTCCGGCCGCGGACGGGCGCAGACGGGCTTAACTCTGGCGCAACTCCGGCACGCCTCCGTCGCGCCCGCTGCGCTCGTCCGCTGCGCTGACGCATGGGGGACGTTTAAATAGGCTGATGACGAGGGTGGGCGGAGCCAGCAGGGCGGGTTGGGAAGGGTTTTTTAAAAAGAGATAGGCGTCCAGCGCTCGTAGTCAGCGGGACTGAGAAGGAGCAGGGCTGCTTGCAGTCAGCAGAGGAAGCAGGTAAGTTTTAAAATAAATGTCAAGTGCCCCCCACGAGCAAGCCCTCTGCCACAGGGCTGCTCGAGTACACTCGGCAAAAAAGGGGCGGAGCCTAAATAGGCTGATGACGAGGGTGGGCGGAGCCAGCAGGGCGGGTTGGGAAGGGTTTTTTAAAAAGAGATAGGCGTCCAGCGCTCGTAGTCAGCGGGACTGAGAAGGAGCAGGGCTGCTTGCAGTCAGCAGAGGAAGCAGGTAAGTTTTAAAATATATGTCAAGTGCCCCCCACGAGCAAGCCCTCTGCCACAGGGCTGCTCGAGTACACTCGGCAAAAAAGGGGCGGAGCCTAAATAGGCTGATGACTAGGGTGGGCGGAGCCAGCAGGGCGGGTTGGGAAGGGTTTTTTAAAAGAGATAGGCGTCCAGCGCTCGTAGTCAGCGGGACTGAGAAGGAGCAGGGCTGCTTGCAGTCAGCAGAGGAAGCAGGTAAGTTTTAAAATAAATGTCAAGTGCCCCCCACGAGCAAGCCCTCTGCCACAGGGCTGCTCGAGTACACTCGGCAAAAAAAGGGGCGGAGCCTAAATAGGCTGATGGCGAGGGTGGGCGGAGCCAGCAGGGCGGGTTGGGATGGGTTTTTTTTAAAAAAAGATAGGCGTCCAGCGCTCGTAGTCAGCGGGACTGAGAAGGAGCAGGGCTGCTTGCAGTCAGCAGAGGAAGCAGGTAAGTTTTAAAATAAATGTCAAGTGCCCCCCACGAGCAAGCCCTCTGCCAAAGGGCTGCTCGAGTACACCCAGAGTAGTATGCTGGCTCAAAGTTAAACTTCTCTATTTAAGTGGTTATTGTCTGTGGGGACTGTCACTGGAAACATGTCACATGATGGACGCACACAGCAAAATATTATGTCATTCCTTGATATCCTTCCACAAACAATATGATGATGATGTGCTGCTCATCGACTTGATGAATGTTGTATTTTGTCTTTGTCTCACCTTTCTCCAACTCCCCATTCCCATCCATTCATAAAACTCCTAACCGTCTAACCTCAGGTTGTATGATCTATTAAGGTGTGACTTAATCATTTACACTATAAATGGATCACACACTTGGCGAGGAGGTTGTAGCGAAAGCAACGCCAACTCACTGTTACAGGATCTTAAAACTAAACAATAGCTCACTACAGCTCTGCTACCCAGCCAGGTATGAAAGGGACATCATTATCTTTGCAAAGTCTTTGTTAGAACAATGTCTGCCCCAGGATAGGTAGTATTAATGCTCACTATGGCCTGATTCACAAAGGTAAATTCACACAGTTTACTCTTGTAGTGTAACTGTACTACCAGTAACTTTACAGGTAACAACTTGAAGAGTAGTAACTAACTAGTAGTAACAGCAATTCCTTTTAAAGTAATAGGAGTTATTTACTACATGCAACATTACCACTTGTAAAGTTACTGATGGAAAAGTTGCTGGTCTGGAGCTTGCACTGTAAGACTAAAGAAAGACCAAAAAGTGTACCTTAATTTACCTTTCGGAATCAGGCCTTGTGTTGCTTACAAAATCTATGCAACATGGAGTAACCTTCTCCTGAGTACTGACTTCTGACTCAATGTTTTTGTAAGTATATTTAATAAAAAAATAGTTACTAGTTCCCCAGATTGCTTAGAAGTTACTACTGCCAGTTGTGATTTGTAAAATGACTTTTTGTCATGGTGGTCACAGTTTTGGGTTACCAACTAACTCTGTGTTTTCTTTCACTCTAGTTGCTTATGATGGGTAATCCTTCTGAGTGATCCTACAGTTCAGGCTCACCTCACAAGCATCGTTCAGAATAGGTAGAAGTGGGACCTTGCTTTGTGATATCGTCCCTGTTAACAATAGCCCATTTCTACCACTAGTATTATGAAGGACCTTTGGTAAACCCTGCAGTTAGGTTTGAGAAGACTGTGAGAGGTAGCAGACATTGCTTAATCTATTCAGTTAAGAACATAGGGGTCGATTAGGATCGCGGACGGACTAGAGTCCGTCCGCGACCCCAGAAGAGGAGGGAACGTCCGCATGGGCTGCGGCGTTCCCTCCGTGCAGATTAGGATGTGACCGCCAGGGTGGCGGTCACATCCTCTATCTTTAACATCGCGGCGGGTGCAGCTTCAAGCTGCACCCGCCGCAATGTTAAAAATGCATGCATCGCATTTGCGTGCACAAAGCGGCAGGCTCCGCGCGGTGCCTGCTGCTTTGTGCACGCAAATGCAAGGGGGTACCATAGGTACCCCCCATGTGCACCTCCCACCCCCCCTTCACCAAGGGGGCCCGCAACGGGCCCCCGAAGTGAATGTCCATATGTTTTTCCACGGCGGAAAAGCCGCTGTGGAAAAGCATATGATTTCCTCCATCCTAATATGGCTGGCGGTGTCTGATAGACACCGCCAGCCATGTTAGAGCTTTTCCGCCGCGGTCGGAAGGCGACAAAGGCGGAAAAGATGCGGACGGATTTCAAGACCCACCGCCATCCTAATATGGCGGTGGGTCTTTTGAGGCTCCGCAGCGGTTTTCCTGCATCCTCCGGGCCGGCGGTGGCTTACGCCAGCCCGGAGGATGCAGGAAAACCGCTATCATAATCGGCCCCTTAGTACTGCAGTTGTTCTTGGAAAGAAGAGATAGATATGATTGGAATGTTTGTGCATGTTGTTGACAGACCCCATTAGCGGTCATCAGTTACAGAAGATAGGACAAGGGATGTAAGTAACTAGTGTACATATCATTGATAGGTGGCCGGGTGCTGCAGAACCTCATCAAGCAATAAAGTGTAAAAAAAGTATTCAGTTTTATGTACCCACTCGGATACCAGGGTATACAGGACTTCAGGAAGAGGTAAATATTACCTAATGAAGAATAAATAGATGGCAAGGTACTTCAGGTAGGAACTTCAGGTATATAAAGTCTAGGAGGAAAAGCTAATGTGTGACAATTTCAGAGGACAGCTTATCATATGGCTCTCATATAGAGACACCGTGGTATAACAAACAGTGTCGTCTAGCCAAAGGCAAATTAATCAATGCTGTAAAATCTAAGGATCAGATGAGGGTAAGAGAGTGTAGAAATGAATATAAAAATCTCCTCTCTAGGGCAAAAAAAGAATGGGATGATTCGATCTGGGAAGATCTTTTAATTGCCGCTAAGAAGCATGATCAATGCACTTTTTGGAGCCTGATATCAAAAAATAACAAATCAGGTAGCTCCAATAGAGACTTTTTCCTTGATGAAAAAATCTGGTATGACCATTTTCTAAAACTATATGACTTGCCAGGGGTGCCCCCAGTTGAAAATCGCACTGGATCCGTTCCTCCCTGCACTGATTTACCAAAATTCAGTATCGAAGAATCACTGTGTGCAATAAAGGCAGTTAAGGCTGGTAAGGCACCAGGCCCTGACAAATTACCAGGGGATTTGTTCTCTCACAACATTGAAGTATGGTGCCCCTACATAAATTTTTTATGTAATTCCATTTTGTTAGGAACTCCGATTCCCGAATCATGGAAGGGGGCGGAAATAGTCACTATCTATAAAAAAGGGGATCGCTATAATCCAGGTAATTACAGACCCATAAGTTTAATAGACATTTTACAAAAAAAAATTGCCAGACATATTTTAAATCGGCTTTTAGATTGGGTTGAGGAATTTAAAATCCTTTCAAAATTTCAAGCAGGATTTAGAAATAGGACGAGCACTGTGGATCAGGTACACAGGTTTATGTGTATTTGTTGGAAATACATTCAAATAAAGAAGTGTAGTTTATATGTAGCATTTATGGATCTACGCTCAGCGTTCAATCTCGTCCCCCGCTCACTCCTATGGGATACTTTAAGAAATATGGGGGTCCCGGAAGCACTGCTGTCTAACCTTATAAAGCTTCACACTGATAATTTTGCAAAAGTAAGATGGGGGAGAAATGGTGAACTTACTCAAGCTATACCAATTAAGAGGGGGGTACGGCAAGGTTGCGTGCTGGCCCCGACCCTTTTCTCACTATTTGTAAACGACATCCCCAACTATCTGGCGCAATGCAATCATGATTCACCAAAACTATGCAATGAGGCAATTACAGCGCTGCTATTTGCAGATGATACAATTCTAATATCCCAAACACCCAAAGGCTTACAAAATTTAATAAATCAATTTAACAGTTACTGCGAATTAAAGGGGCTAGAAATTAACTCATCAAAAACTAAGTACATGGCCATTAATCCCCCGAAAACCTTTAAGAAAAATTTGGCTCTAAACAACATTAAACTAGAATACGTGGAGTTTTTTGACTACCTGGGTATTAGGCTTGACAGTAAACTGGCTTGGACAAAACAACTAGAAAAAAGTAGGTTGACACTCAAGCATAACTCCCTCCCTATTTTAAAAATCCATGGAGGGAGCACTTCAAAAGCCATAAGCCCGGCGATTGAAGTGTTTAGAGCTAAAGCTCAAACTGCTGCAATTTATGGCGCCGAGATTTGGGGACCTTATTCAAACAGAACATTTGAAATTGATGAGAATATGTTCTGTAGACGCCTGTTGAGATTGCCAGCAAGAACACCCTTAATTCCCGTTTTTCTAGATATTAACTTAAAACGTACAGACTATTTGTGTTGGCTGAGGCCTCTGCTTTATTGGGTAAGATTATGGTCTACCCCGGAACTTGCAGATTATAGAGCCGGATTAATGGAGATTATGGAATTGGACACTTTTAATTCGATCAAGTGGCTGAGACATATATCCTCATGGCTTACAAAAATAGGTTTATCACACTTCTGGAAAAATCCAATCACTTTGCAAACAAACTGTAAAGACCAGGTAAAAACTGCTTATTGGTATTATATAAATACTAATGTATATGAGCGTACTACTGGTTCACTAACACTCAAATTTTTGCAGTTCTAAGATACCCCTACATTTGAACAATTCATGGATGAGGTTGAACCACCTTTGGCTAAAACCATTTACCTCCAATACAGATATGGGGTTCTACAAATAAATGCAAACACTTGCCGGTGGGGAAACTCTAAATCCAGTGGGGAAGATCCATATTGTAAACTGTGTGAGCTGAAACAAATTGAAGATGAGGCACACGTTCTATTCTTTTGCCCAGTATATGCATCACAACGTAGGAAATGGATCAAACCTCTTTGTAGAAATTTGGGTATACGTTCATACAAAGAGGCTGAAAGATTGCTTAGATGTTCGACTGTTCGGTTGATAACCTTTGGGGTTAGTCGGTACCTCCATAGTGTCTGTTTTATTAGGAAAAAATATGGATTAAAAATATGAATTTTAGCACTTTTTAACTACTGGCATTTTTTAATTATTTAAATGATGTAAATAGTTGTTTCTTCTTTTTATCATTAGGTCTTGCAAATTAATTAAAAACTGGAAAAAACCCTTTTTATGTATGGTGTAAAAGTAATGTATTCCCATGATAATTGTAAATAACTTGTGACCTTCCAAGAAATAATATATGTATGTACTGAATTCTTCACAAGTGATATTTTTGTTTTAAAAATTACCATGTTTATAAATGTATTTTATGTGTTGGGTTTATGGCAAAAATGTCGAATAAAAGCTTTACAACAACAAATATGGCTCTCATCACTAAACAACAATGCTACACTAACTAACAATCTAAAGACAGATAGTGACAAAGAAAATCCCCAATTATATTTTGGGGAGGTGCAAAAGTGAAACCCTCCCTCTCCCCCCACTATAGGCCACTCAATCCCCAAGCAGAAACCCTAAATGCCTCTTTTTAAGTTCTATTTCCCAAACTTTCAGTCCCACCTTTCCACCCACAACAGGCCCTCCCACCCAAAAACATTTTCAACATAAAAGGGCTTTGAGGGCACCCAGTTCAGTCTTTATCTCTGCCATTTCCTGGGCCTAGTTCCGCTTCCTACACCAGCTCACTTAAGATGTGGTTGGATGATGAAGAGGAGTGGGGACTGGTGGTGTTCCAGGAAGTAGTGGACCCCAGCTGCCGGGGGCGCTGATACTGGCGTGGCCCAGTTTAAGGCAGGTGGCCCATGGAACTGGAGACACATGCCTTTTCTTCCTCCTCCTATAAGGCTACGAACCGGAGTTATACAGCAGCCACGGCCACCAACATTTGGTGCCACAGCTGTGCCACTATCTCCTACCGGGATGGTTGCTGGCCAGCTCCCACAGTAGGAGTGGCTATATCAAGTAAATAATGAAATAAACATGAATTGTGACGTTAAGCGCAAATGCTTGTTTATACTGTCTGTAGTAGTACAGTAGCAACGGGACAAGTTTTCCCGCACATGCAATAGCACAGACTTCAAGGAATTAAGCCAGAACACCAACATAATCATAAAGTTATTGTAGTTTAAAAGATGCCATAGTGAAACTGAACAGCAACTTTATGTGTATTGATAAATGAATAAGCTGCCACTGAAATCTGTTTTTATCATATATTTGAGTCTTCCATTGGTTTGGAGGAGTATGGTTACATACACTGTAGTTTTTTTTACATATTACATTGATTTGAACATGTGATTAGGGGTTTGGGGCTTGATTTAGTATTGTGTATTTAGAGAGATGAGGTATATTGCATCATTGGAAGTGTAGTTGTAATAATGACTATTAAGATTAGAGTAGAGGGTAAAAAGCAAGATGCCAGCCCGTAGTTTAGCTTTGGCTTAGAAAGGGGAAGATGCTGGTGTTCACCTGACAGCAGTTAATGAGGGTGGAGAATGTATGAAAAGATTGTTTCCAAAAGGAAGTTAGCAAGTATTCTTACGAAACAAACGTGCCTCAGCACGCAGGGAAATGAAATATGAAGTTTTAAACAGTTCTGAACCTCGCAAAATTGAATCTTTGCGAATGTCGTTTTAATTATGTAATCAACTGCATGTCATGGTAAGTGTTAATAACCTTAAAGGTTATTTTTGTGACTAAGTATAGGTGGCATCAGGTTATTAATGAAAGGTGCTGAATTCATCAGGAGCTAAACGTATTTCTGTTAAAGATTTGGGCATGGGAGTAATAGTGGTATTGGTGGGTACGTGAGGGTAATGAGGAAGGGATTGGTGCATACATATTGATGCAAATGTGTTGGGTACAAGCTTGATTAACGGGGAGTGTGGATTATTGAAAATGTGACCTTTAAGGAGGATAGTTGGATTTCAGTGGTTTAAAATAAGAAAGTCATTACTTATGTTGATTAAGATTGGTCAAATGTATGTGTTTGTATTTTTTAGATGCTCCTGACGAAGGCAATCGTTTTTCCTGAAATGCATTGGGTTGAGTAATAAAATCATGATATGTGGAAACTACGTGTGTTCCCGTGCCTTTTGTGAATATCAACGCTCAGCATTTGATATGGATAAAATGATTTGAACAAAAATCAAGTTTGGAGGATGAATAAATAAATGGTGAAAATTACGGATAAAAGTTTGAAATATTGTGTGGAGTTCAACTCATTGAATTTATACAGTGCTCTGGCTGTGCATCTTGGTGGTTCATTGTTTGGTTCCCCCGTGTCTTAGTGCCATTGATGAGTAAGGCAAATATATGCTGCACAATTAATAGTTGACTGTATATGCAACATTAACAGAGCTATGCTGGTGGGTCTACTACTCAGCAGCATGATTTTGGGCCAGCTGTAATGGCATGTTACATTATTAACTTATTATAATTGCCTCCAATTACCATTCTCTTCTCTGACTCCCTCTGCAATTCTACCCTGACTCCAAACTTAGGGGCTGATAGAGTCTGGGAGACGAGATACTCCATCACACATGTGGCAGACAACAGATATCCTGTTCACCATAATACATTAGATAGTGCATAGAATGTAAAAGATGCACTGTAATACAGTGAATAGGAAATATATTTTATTTGGCATGTTTGTCACAGAGTATCCCATCCACCAAATTCTGCATCAGGTTCTTAGTCCCATATTACATGTGGCACATGGCAAGATAGATTTAGCTTTTTGGGTAGGATGGGGAAGAAACAAATAATGGTGAAGTACTAGTAGGTGACTGATTCGACACTGAGAAATACACAGTTTTCTTACAAAAGCCCAATCAGTCACCTACTAGTACTTTACTTCATCATATATATATTGTAGATTTTGTCATGCCACAGCAGATGCACATTTCATCGCCTGCTCTGCATTGCTGAATTCAACTGTGCTGCAGTTTTAAGTGGCATAGCCATGGACTGGGACTGGAAGTGATGAACAGGATATCTGCCTTACTTAGAAAATGCAGTATTGCCAGGTAAACAATAGAAAATAGAAAAGTATTGCCAACAAGAAAGCAAGATGACTTACCATTTGTCCCTGCCACCACTAGGACTGCTTCCCTTTCGTTGTCTGGCTGAGCCTCCTCCAGCATTCCTGGCGTGCTGGCATTAGTTGCGGTAGTGGAGGCCTGGTGCCTACAGAAAAACATATTGCCCTATTTTAGAAATTAGACTTGCCACCTAAGTAAATATTTATTTTGCGCAAGGTATTACAGCAATACCTCTCTACTGTTAGGTTAGCTATCTGTCAGTATCTTCTGTCAAAAGTATCCCTTTGAGAGGTTTGTTGGTTGACAACATTTTGAAAACGAGGTAGTCACTTAGTAAATAAAACCCTTTTTACTGAATTGAGTATAAGACTACGAAAGGTTAAGTATGAAATGCAATGAAGCGGTGGAAGGGAATGAAGGATATACAGTATTGTTTGGTGATGGCATCTCATTTCTGCCATGCTGCACTGGTATGTAAACTGCTAGTATACGAATAAGCCATAACACTGGAGGTCTATGTCAATGACCACTCTATCTCTGTCCCACTACTTTTTGACTGTTTGATCTAGAAAGCCTTCTCAACTAAGATGTTTGGGGAATACTTGGGCCTGCAATCCTCTCCATGCTACTAAAAATCTATCACCTTAACAGTACTACAAAAGACATGTAAAGGAGGGGTGGGTTATGGTTTACAAAAAAAGGAGCAGAAGGATGTTGCAGACTGGAGAAAAGAAGCTGCAGAAACAGGAAGTATAGAAAACACAGGTATAACAATTATTAGAAGGGGAAGTTGTAAAAAAAGTAAATAGTATGCACATGGCTATAATTTTACTAGTGGGAATGGAAAGCAAGAAATAAATATAATAAACACAACTTACTGGGGTCAGGAGAACAATCTGCCGCAGCCACAGTGCTTTGTGGTGGTCGCACCCACCCGCCTGCGGTGCTGGTGATGGTGGCAGCTGGTTGCCCAGGTGTCCTCTTGCTCTTGGGTTCCTATGAAAGAAATAAGGAAGATATAAAGACCCACATGCATCAATATCGGCTTTTGCGAGTTCTAAATTGCGAAAAATAACGATTCGCAATTTAGAAATCGTAAAAGCCTATGCATGAATATTTTCGAATTTTTTTTGCAATTCGGTAAAAATCGCTATTTTTACCGAAATGCATTAAAAATGCGATTTTTCAATTGCGAATTCACAATTCCCATTCATTCCTATGGGCCAAAATGCCCATAGGAATGAATGGGAATTGCGAATTCGCAATGTGCAATTGCAATTCATCAATGCATTTCAAGGGTGGAGAGGGGGGTCCAAATGACTCCACCCTGCACCCATGAAATGTACTTTTCAGTATAAGTTACATACACACATGTCCTAAGGACATGTGTGTCTGTAACTTAACAGTTTAAAAAATGCATTTTTGTGTATTTTTAAACAATTTCGCAAATTACCACGAAGTTGAACTTCATGGTAATTTGCACTTCCAATTTGTAAAATCGCAAATTTTTCTAAAATGATGCATAGCATTTAAGAAATCGCACAATTGCGATTTCTTATCTGCTATCGCACTTTAAGAAATCGTAAAAAAGATACGACTTCTAAAATAACTTGATGCATCCCAAACAGCACTTTTGGAATCGCAAACGGACGATTTTAAGGAATCGCACCGTTTGCGACTCCAAAAATGCTTGATGCATGTGGGCCAGAGAACAGTGATTGGTGGTACTGTCTACAAAATTCATTTTAGAGGCACAGCATTGCACTTTTTAAATCCTACTTTTCTAACCAGAAATTTCATTTTGAACTATTCATGCATTCCAATGAATGATCTGCTCTTGATGGGTCATGTGGGTCTCACGCTGCGTATTGCACATCAGGGAGATTGGGACTGTAATGAGCTACATAAAGCCACAGAGAAGAATGCTAACACCCTTGATATACTACTATCGTAAGCATGAGTGATATATGTTGACATCTCTTAACTCAGCCCAACTGAACACCTGGCTAGCTCACACTGCAACAGAGTCCTGGCAGTAGCATTCAATTGACCTTCACTCCTATGGTCCTACACCCTCCCTGTTAGGCTGACACCATGTACCAATACTCTTATCAAGGGTTTGTGTAGCCCTTGCCTCTAAGGAATGTTTTTGTGCAGGGAAGTGTCCATTCCAGCACAAAAACAATCCAGGGTGCTGTGTAAAATAATACCCTTGTATCATGTCGCAAGGGTGCCTGCATTGTTGCTAGGCAGCACTTGGTGCACCTGTGCAGGGAGACAACAGGAATGCAATATATCTTGAGAAAATAATATGCTTCATTCCTGTTCTCTTCCTTTGATGCAGCACAGCAAGTTGTCTTGCTACCCAGTATTGCATGAAATGTTGATAACTCTGGGCCCTTCCAAGGGTCCTGGACTGGGTTGGCACCACTTGGCAGAGCAGGACCTATATTACAAGATGGAGGTGAAGTCTCTCAGTGACTTCAGAAACAGGAAGCAAGCCAAAAGACCCTTGGAGAAACATTGATTCTGAGATGTAGAGATGCAGGTCCAGTCCTGCTCACTCCTAGGCAAGAGGCAGCAGGCAGCAGGCCAACACAGCAAAGCAGTTTAGCAAAGTGTCAGTCCTTTGGCAGAACAGCAGTCCTTCTTCCTGGTAGAATGACCTCAGTTTGAGAAGTGTTCTGATTTGGTAGTGTCAGAGGCACCCTACCTATTCCAAGTTGGGTGTTTGAAGTGGGGAAACTGCAAAGAGATGCTTTCAGGTGCACAAGATTATGGGTATTTCTCACTGGCTCCAGGCTCAGTGCAGCGGTCTAAGTGTCAGCTCCTCCCTCCCATCACCAGGAAGATTGCCACTCACTCACACCTACCCTTCCTTTGTGTGTGGCTGTCTAGAGGGAATGCAGGAAGCCAGCTGTCACCCACCACAGACGTGCATTCCAAAGACAGGCAGAAAGCTCCAAATGGTTTAAGTAAGAAAATGTCTGGTAGGGCACTCGTGGTAGCTGCCCCACTCGCTCTACTGATATTGTGGAGCTCCCATCGTTTTATGGTCTCTCGGTACAGGCCAGGGCCCCCTTCTTAGGTCCCCTCTGGGAACAATCCATGCCCTTGGGCTATAAATAGGACACCTTGGGCCTCTGCCTACCCCACCTCTCCTCCTACTCTTTGACAGGACATGGGACCCTTCTCCCTCCTACCATGCTGGGACCTGTCAGGGTCACTGAGTATCGCCCTCTGTTGAAGGGAACCTGAACCACCCTCCTTAGTATCAAAACCAAATCAAATGCTTTCTCAGACACTCTAGTATTTACCCAGAGGTCTACCTCCTTTGCAAGTTCCCTGAAGTCAGAGAACGTATAATCATCCAGGTGTTGGCATAGTTGTGGGAAACAAAGACTGAACATGTGCTCTCTAGCTATCAAATTGTACTGCCCCTTATATGTGTTTACCTCACTATCCTTCACCCAACTGTCCAATGCTTTGCAGAAGTACCCCATAAAAGCATCATTGGACTAATGAGACAGTTTCTGGCTGTCCCTGAATTTTCAACCTGTGCTCTTCTGGGGTGAATTCATACTTCCTGACACGGGTCTCCTTCAGGGTGTCCGTATCATCACACAGTATATGCCTTAATATGCCAGCTCCCCAATCCTCCCCAGGTATCCAGTGCACTTCTAGAGTAACCTCATATGCCCCAAACCACCTGTCCATGACACTCCCTCCTTGTATTTAGGCACCAACTCCATGGGTATGTGGATCCTTTCTACACCACTGGAAACTTTAATATTCCAGCCACCATTTCTGCTAGACTATACTCGCTGCTTATTCAAGTCCACTTTCATGATCCAGCAACATTTTTCTTTCTTCAATGGCTCTCTCAGTTTCAGCTGCTTCCTTGGCAAATTACCTGGCTAAGGCTCTCTCAGTCTCAGCCCTCCTCTCCACTGCCAGGACTTTGTCAACCTCAGCTCTTCTCTCCTGTGCAGTATGCTGGTCTAGTTGTATCCCCAGATCCCTCTCAGCCTGTCTGTCCTTAAACTACTCAGGAGACAGGGTTTGTGAGGAGAGACTGCTTCTTGCATTAACTCCAGCAGGGGATTCCCTCTCTGTGGGATCCCCTCTCAAGTCTGGAGCTGTTCCCAGTCATTTCTCTTCTACCCTTCTTCCTTCACAGGAAAACTACCCTCTTGGGCCTCTGGTGGAGAGTCCAGGCATAACCAGGGCTCTCCATTCTCTAGTCCTAGAGGTGCAAGGGAGTCGTTCTCCTCAAACTCCTCCCCAGAGTCATCTGTTGGTGCTCCAGCACAGCATTTGAACTCAAATTCATGTAGGACAAGCCAAATCAGGAGAATTAAACAGAAATAACCAATTGAGAGAAACAAGAGAATTTAAACCTCCTAATGGTCTTAAGTGTGGATAGTTGTGGACACCAATCACTATGTGGCACTGTACAAGCACAAGTCCTGTCCTTACCACTGATCACAAATGTTAGAAATTGGGTTTCTGGTTGGTAGAGGTTTGCACCCTGTTCAAGCAGGAACAGCAATTATAGTCAGGGTAAGTCAGATATGCAAAATAAATTAACTTTTGATTACCCTCTGGTAGTTTGGCACAGAGCAGGCAGGCTTAACTTAAGAGGTGATGTGTAAAGTATTTGTGCAACACCCTTTATTTAGTAACAGATTGAAAACACCACAAAAAGACTATATACCAGACAAAAATGACAAAAATACAATCAGTAGAAGTTGAGATACGAATTTTCAAAGATTACATTTAAAAATAGAGCTTAGAAGCAAACAGCACCGAAAGAGGTAATTGGTTACAGTGGACTGGGTAAAAAGTCAAGAGTTCAGGTCACCCGCAATGGAGAGTAGGCTGCCTACAGGACCGTCATTGGGCCCACTGAGCAAAAGTACCATAATGCTAGTTGCAAGTATGAGATGTGTCAATGATCCCTTTGCAGTTAGTGTGTTGCATCGGTTTTCTACATGCAACTGCAGTGATGCGTAGTTTTTGTGAACAAAGCAGCAGTTCATAAGAGTGGCGGTTCCAAATGTGAAGTGCTGGATTTCTCCATGCGGAGGGGGTGATGCATCGATCTTCTCCACGAAGTGACGACAATGCGTTGGTTCAGAAAAGGTGGTTCTGTAGGCAAATTGACAGATCCAAGTGCGATGCACTGATGCAACAACAGTGATGCATCAATTCTGATCTTGCAGCAGGAGATGTCAGTTCTGATCGGCACAATGCCGTTGAAAATCAGGTTCTGGAAGTTGCTGCACTTTATACTCACTACCAAGGTCCAGATGCTGCTTTGAAGATGGAAGTGAAGTCTTTGGTATTCCGTAGACTTCAGAAATATGAGGCAAGCCAATGTGTCCTTGGAGAAACTTAGGTTCTGAGATGTTGAGATGTTAGTCCACTCCTTCTCACTCCCAGGAAAGAAGCAGCAGCCAGCAGGCCAACACTGCAAAGCAGTTCGGCAAAGTGGCAGTCACCCCAGCAGCTCAGTAGTCCTTCCTGGTAGAATGTCTGCAGTTCCAGAAGAGTTCTGATTAGTTGGTGTCAGAGGCCCAGTTCTTATACCCAACTGAGCCTTTGAAGTGGGGTGACTTCAAAGAGAATGTTTGAAGTGCACAAGACCATGCATTCCGTGCCCTGGCTCCGGTCTCGGTACAGGAGGTCATACAGCCTATTTTATGGGGACAGGACATAACCCTTTCAGGTGTAACTGTCAACTCCCCTTTGCCATCTTGCTCAGGCTGACCCATCAACATACAGATGGCCACTCAGTCACACCCACCCGTCCTTTTGGTGTAGTTGTCTAGAAGGAATTCAAGAAGGCAGCTGTCACCCACCCTAGATGTGTATTCCAGAGACAGGCACAGGGCACCAAATGGTTTAAGTAAGAAAATGCCACATTTCTAAAAGTTGCATTTTCTGAATTGCAATTTGAAAACCAACTTCACCAGAAGTTGTGTTTTTAAACTGTGATTCCTGGGACACCAAATCTGGGGCTCCCACCTCTTCTCAATTGGAAGTTACACTTATAAAATGTAATAAGGCACCCCCAATGTTATCTTATGAGAGAGATAGACCTTACAGTAGTGAAAAATGAATGTCAGAGTATTTCACTACCAGGACACGTAATCTTTAAAAAGTACATGTTCTGCTTTTTAAATGCACTGCACTCTGCCCATGGGCTGTCTTGGGGTTACCTTAGGGGTGATGTATATGTAATAAAAAAGGAAGGGTTGGGTCTTGCAAGTAGGTTACCTTGCCAGATCGACATGGCAGTTGAAACTGCACACACGGGTTCTGCAATGACAGGCCTGAGACATGTTTACACGGCTACTTAAGTGGGTGCCACAATCAGTGGTGCAAGCCCACTGGTAGCATTTAATTTACATAGGCTGGCACATGTAGTGTACTTTGCTAGAGGCTTATAAGTAAATTAAATAAGACAATTGTGCATAAGCCAATGTTACCCCATGTAAGGAGCGAGTACAAGCACTTACTAGTTAGCAATGTGCGCCAGAAGCCGTGTTTGCAGTGTGGTGTAAAAAGGGGCATGGCCTAGTAACACCTCTCTGCAACGCAGGTCTGTGGCGCTTACTGGAGCTACCTGGTGGGCTAGTTTGCCCCCGGGGACCATCAGGATTTAAGCGGACTTAATAGGGTCATTATAGTTAGAAATTAGCATTTAAAAAACCTTAGAAATTCACTGAAAAAAACATAGGATTAAGGCACATTATAATCCAAAATTCTCGTTTAAAAACCACTGAAATTCACTGAAAAAAACCATAGGTTATAGTTAGAAATTAGCATTTAAAAAACCTATGTAATTCACTGAAAAAAACATAGGGTCCATGGACATTTTAGTTAGAAATTAGCATTTAAAAAACCTTAGAAATTCACTGAAAAAAACACAGGTTTCAGGGACATTATAGTTAGTTGGACATTTCACTTGTACAAAACCAGAGAAATTCGGCCGTTATACTTAGTAGAACTAACTATAACTCACGCCCCCGCACTGCAGATGACGTCACATATTACATCACTCATGACATGGTCAGTGACATCTCTGATGACATCACTGATGCCATCTCAAATGACATCACTGATGAAATCATCTATGTGATAATCTGATGCACCTCCTCACAGACTAATAAAACCTTTTACACACCCATTCTAAAATACAGACTACCAATATTGAAAGCATAGACAGACCAATAGCAGTTAGTACATACCGACTCAGTCATTCATAGGTCTACACACACATCCACTCATTGACAAGTACAGTAACTCATACATGCAGTCACTCATCAATACAGCACTATCATATGCACTCATACACCTATACAGACACTCACATACCGCCACTCATCCAGAGACTTACTCACACACCTACTCAATCATGCACAGAATCAACCACACCCATTTACTCACCTAGACAGCTATACACAGACCAACTCACTTATTTATACAAATACTAACACATACTTACTCTCTTATACAATCACTGATACAAGCACACACTCATCCATACAGCCAGTCTTACAATCACTCACTCTCACTCTCATGTATAGTCATGTATATACTCCAACACTCACATATACTGCCATTCACATATGTAGTTACTCACATATATATATCACTGAGACATCCATTCACTCACCAACACACCCATACACGCACTCACCCACCCATACAGCCCTTCACAGATGCACTCTTGATCCCAAATACCCAATGAATCACCCACTCACACATCTATGCACAGAGTCACACACCTCCTACCCACCCACACAGCCACTCATAAAGACACTCAGGCACCCATGCAGATACTCATTTAACCAATCAATAACCCAAATAGACAGTCATGTAGCTACTCACCAACCCATGCAGCCGCTTATACATCAACTGACAGACTAATACGACTTTTACACAGTTTGCTCACTAACCCATGCATTCAGTAAGATACGCTTAGTCAGTCAGTTATACAATCAGTCACGCAACTATCAGTCACGCAACTACTAAATCATCCATTCAGACACTTATACACCCACTCATTCTTCAATAAACCTTGGCATATGTATATAAAACATATTCAAACTTTAAAGAAGCACACATTCACTGGATGATGTCATCAGTGATGTCATTTGAGATGTCATCAGTGATGTCACTGACCAAGTCATGAGTGATGTAATATGTGACGTCAACAGCAGTGCAATGCGGGGCGCGAGTTATAGTTAGCTCTAATAACTATAAAGGCCAAATTTCTCTGGTTTTGTACGAGTGAAATGTCCAACTAACTGTAACATCCCTCAAACCTGCGTTTTTGTCAGTGGATTATATATGAATATATATATATGACCTACTGACGGTCGCCAGTAGGTAGTTATAGTTAGGGCCTATTTTCCATAGGAAATCCGCAACATTCTATTTGGAATAACTTTGGCGCCGGTTGACGAATCTTTGTGAAATTTTCAAAACTGGTGGGGCGCTCCGGTCTGCTCCTATCCTGAAAATCCCAGGGTGATTCGTCAAGTGGGGGCCAAGAAAAAAGGGGGTCCCAAAACGTGTTTTCCCCATGCAATTTTCCATAGGAACAGTTCATCGCGGGTACAGCCCGAACTGCTGAACGGAATTACACCAAATTTGGCAAAGAGGTAGTCCTTAGTTCAGACTTGTGCATTTTGCTTAAATGGTGTAATTCCATTGAGTAGTTCCTGAGAAAATGACATTTAAAAGTACATATGTATACCTATGGCCACGCAGAATGTGCGCATCCTAAGCGCACCCTGCCGTGCACGAGCTACATTCTAATTAGCTGTCAACACTCCAAATCAGGAAGTGTTGGAAGCCATCGTGTGCCTCAGTATAACCGAGTCACAAGAAACCTATAAAACAAACACGCAAAACGTGAAAAGGGGGCTGGGTAGAAACACCCTAGGCCTGTTCAGGGGGTCCCACAAGGATCCCCAAGGCCCAAAAAAGTATTTTTTTTTCTTAAAATCGTGAAAATCCACGCAGGATGCGTGGATCCTGCCAATCAATGCTGATGTCATTTGAGATGTCATCAGTGATATCACTGACCATGTCATGAATGATGTAATATGTGACATCATCAGCAGTGGATTGCGGGCGTGCGAGTTATACTTAGTACAAATAACTACAACAGAGGAATTTCAATGGTTTTGTACAAGTGAAATGTCCAGCTAACTATGACATTTCAGTGAATATATATATATAGGTCAGGTTCCCAGCTCTTGCACTACCATATATGTTCAAATTACTAGAAGTACATACATACCTGTGCAAGTTTCTAGTGCCTTGACCTTTTTTTTCCTGTGTGGTGTAGATATATATATATATATATATATATTAATATATATATATATATATATATATACACATATATATATATCTATACAAAATCCTTTCAGGCATAGAGTGACGCATAAATTATGCAAAAAAGAAGGAGAGAACTCTGGGTAGTTCTCAAGTTTAGGTGGAAAGCAGCCCCTGTTAGAGCACTCTCAACACCAGCGACACTAGATCTGCTCACCTCAAATGTCTGGTTTTCTATCAAAGTTTTTAACCCGTTCAGCGCAGCGCGAATTTTCGCGCTGTGCTGAACGTTCTGAAAAACGGGTGTGGTCATGACGGAACGGTTCCGTCATGAGCACAGCTCAACCGACGCTCATGACGGAACCGCTCCGTCATGAGCACCGAAGGGGTTAAGCATAGGATTAGCACTGTGCTATCCACGCCGAGATAGAAAATGACAAAGTCTTTTGAAATTTATACAGCAAAGTCTTTAAGCATAGGACTAGTACAGTGCAGTCCCTGCCGAGCTGTAAAATTACAAAAGCCATTTATCACTCCAGGCACAATATTACAGCTTTGAATTAGTAAAATACCAACTCAAGCCAACCTGAAACGAGTAAAAGCAACCCCTGACATAGTGTTTTGCTCTAATTAGAGCTCTTCAGAGAGGTATAGCTTTGTGCAGACGCAAGGGAGCACCCAGTAGTAAGTCAAAACAAAACCCTTTCAGGCATGAGGTGAGCAGATCTAGAGTGTCGCTGGTGTTGAGAGTGCTCTAACAGGGGCTGCTTTCCACCTAAACTTGAGAACTACCCAGAGTTCTCTCCTTCTTTTTGCATATATATATCTATATATACATATTCACAAGAAAGTTGCATATGCAATGAGGCGCCACATCGTTTCAAAGCTGCCAATAAATGGGTGACTAACATGCTGTGTGTGGCTCTTTCTTGTAGATTTATATCGGTCAGATAGGACCGCGAGGCTGCTCTACTGTTAAATACGGATCCAGCGATCAGGAGGTCATAGCGCTAAGAGAACAGTGTGTCCTTTGGCAGTCCCAAGAAGGAAAGGGCTCAGTTTTGGACTGGTAAGCTACCCTCTGTGGTTTTATGTACATTATTTATGAGAAAAAGCAGCACCCACTGAGGGAATAATATTGTTGAACTACGTCAACCAGAATGCTTTGTTGCACACGCCCATAGTGGTGGGGTATTTAAGGAAGCGCAGGTACGCTGGCAATTAGCTGCTAATCTCTGTGGCCCGAGACAGTAAGCAAGGGTAATGTGATACCTGAAACGCATTTTGCCAGAAGGAACATCTTTGAAGGGCCATGCTAGAAAAAAAGCTGATGGGACATTGCTGAATTCTTTCAAAGCTCTCAATAAATGGGTAACTAACACACTGTGTGTGGCACCTCATTGCGTGAGCAACCTTCTTGTGGATTTATAGCTGTCAGCTTGGACCGCGAGGCTGCGTCACTGTTTAATAGGGCTCCAGCGCTCAGGATGTCATAGCGCTAAGAGAACAGTGTGTCCGTTGGCAGTCCCAAGAAGGAAAGGGATCAGTTTTGGACTGGTAAGCTGCCCACCGTGGTTTTTATGTACATCATTTATGAGAAAAAGCGGCACCCACTGAGGTGTAAGACTGTGCGATGCAGTCCAGTGTTTGGGGGCGGAGTTCAGACAGGAACAGGAACAGGAGGGGTCAGGGACAGGGGAAAGGTAGTTAGAGTAGGAACGAGGAATGAGTAAGAAGTAAGGAATAAAGCTCTTACCTGATAACGTAGTGTCTGTGTCGTTTGTAGCGGTAAGACACTACAGCTGGCGACGATGGTGGGATCGGGCGCACTGTGCACTCGGCGCTGATCCCATGACGCTGCATGACCCTGTCCCCGGTGGTGCGAATGAGAAGTTTGCCCTCGCGACCACCGCGATCAAAGGGAGCGCCGCGGCGAAGATTGAGCCACTAGAAGTATTGCCAGTCCCGAAGCTCTGCGGCTGTGAAGGCTGCGTGAATCGTGGTATGCAGTAATGGAGCGTTTAAAGTAAGCAGTAAGCGCGATCGCGCGCAAAAGAACCAGAAGCTCACCCCCGAAGCGTGAGTCTTAAGACGGGAAGACGTGACGTCGGGAGCCCACCCCGGTCATCCCCGTGCCATTCGCTGCTTTTGTAGGAACAGTGGCAGCCGCTGCGTCCAGGAAAGAGCCCCTGCAGCCGGTGAGTGTTGCGAGTGGGGCCGAGTGACTGCAACATTGAAGAAAGAGCCAAATCTCATGAAAGACGAGATCTCACAGCGGCGGCCATCCTAAAGTCAGGCGGCTATAGACATTCTCTATGTGAAGACTGTGAGCGGCCATTTTAAGGTCAGGCCAGCTGAGCTGAGCAACAAGCATTGGCAAATGCAAAAGTTACAGTAACACAACAAGCACTGGCAAGTGCAAGAGTTACAGTAAACAAACATTGACAAGTGCAAATCGACAGCAACATAACAAGCATTGGCAAATGCAAGAGACAGACAAAGGCAACAGCAAACACAACAAGCATTGACAAATGCAAGAGCTGAACCAAAACAAGCACAAGCAAACACAAGAAATAAGCAAAGATAGCATTAAAGACAAACAAGCACAAGCGGAAGTAACAAAGGATGCAATGTATCAAATGTATTTTGACAACAAGCACGAGCCAAAGCAATGGTGACACGCAACAAATACCGACACATGCGAAATCAAAGATAGGCACAAGCAAAGACAAGTGACGAGTCAAGGTAATATTCAGGACGCACAAGCCCAGACTAGTGCGCAGAGTGAGATCAACAAGCACGAGTAAATGCAATCATCTGAAGTCAACAAGCACGAGCAAAGACAATGTGTGAGAACAAACAAACACCAGCAAAGACAATTAGAAAGGCAACAAGCAAGAGCCAAGACAAGACCGAACTAAATAAGCACAAGTAAATGCGAGTTTCACATGTAATCAAACACAAGCAAATGCCAATTACAAATGCAACAAGCACCAAAACTCCTGCAGCTATCATGCGGCATTAAAGAAAGCAGGAACTTCCTGAGACACGAGCCGTACATGCTGCAGCTGAGTGGCGGCCATATTGAACTCACTGAAACCTACTGAGCCAGTCACGCTAAGGGGGACACCAAGCCAGGTTGGTTGTGGATGGGAAAGGTGAAGTTGGCTGACACATTACAGTGGTCACCGGTGAATGAATCGTTCAAAAACAAAAAACAAAAAAAATCAAAGGAAAACAACTATACACAAGACCTCGAGTGTAGAGCGTCATCGAATAATACGGGAAGCATAGTGAGCAGTCCTGTGACAGCAGCATACCAAAGCTTTCCTCTCTCATGGCGGTGGGAAAGGCAACACAACGGTCCAGTCCCTGCATTGAAGTAGCACCCCCAGTGACGCAGACCGACAGTCAGAGTTTGGGTCCCCAATGGAACCGGCGGCTGGAGTCACTGGATGATTTTCTTGAAACAACCGGTGAGCGAAGAGATGGAAAACGTCTATTACTACTACTTCAGCTGGTGGGTCATGAAGGCCGACGCTTAATCAGAACATTTTCACCAAAGGACACCGAGACATATGGAAAACTCAAAGAGACGCTACGCGCTCATTTCAACGCAAAGGAAGGTGTAGATCATGAACGCATCGTCGTCAATGCAGCACGGCAGGAACTAGGAGAATCATTACCAAACTTCATCACAAGGCTGCAAAGTCCGGTACAAGTGGATCATGAACGCATCGTCTTCAACACAGCACGGCAGGAACCAGGAGAATCGCTACCAAACTTCATCACAAGGTTGCAAAGGATGGTACAATTTTTTTTTTTTTTTTTTTTTAAGACCAATGGTCCCAAACTTTATTTAAATTCACAGATAAGTCAATAAATGTACATATAGTGTCAAAACAACGGAGAAATGTCACAGCAAAGGATGGTACAATGCTGCCATTTCAACACATTCACAAATGAGGAAGCAACTCGACTCCGGATAATCGAGGGCTGTTCAAGACCTAACACAAAGCGCAAGATCATTCGAGGGCAGTTCTCGCTAAATGAAATTATCAGGATGGCCGAAGTTGGAGAGCGGGTCAAAGCAAGAGAAATATCAAAAGAATTGCACTCGAATGCAAGAAACAAAGATAAAAGGAAGGAGATAGCTCTCATGTCTGTGATTAAAGCCCAAGAGTCTAACAAAACCAGAAAGAGGGAGGGCAAAGGCAAGCCAGAGACAAGACATCATGAGTGACAAAGTGACATGAAACACTCTGATTCAACCATACACAAGACAAGGGAAGATGGCAAACAAAAGACTGAGACGATCCAGGATTATGACAGCCTCACTGATATAACCTCAAGGACTTGTTCAAATTCAACGAGTCATTTAACAAGCGCCACAAACTACTATTCTGAGGAAGCATCAAGTGGGACAGACCATACAACTGGAACAGATGACAGCCTGCTCAACAAGTGTGAACGAAAGACAACCTACAGAAGATTGGACCAGTCATGTCGACCGTGGACACCGATACACGAACACACCCGAGCAACCCACTGTCCATTAAACTTCGTGGACGAGTCAGAAGTATCAGGCCATGGGACACATCACTCCCATCGCACAGACATCAGTGCACCCAACAAGCGAGGAGAAGAAACAAACCGCATAAGAAGGGGTGACTCACTCAGACGCCAGAGAGGGATAGGCAAACACACTCCGGACACCCGTGACAATGAGGGAACTGAGAGGAGACAAGTAACAGACGAGTGGGACCGCAACAAAAGCCCTCTGGGATCGAACAAAAGAAATAAACGCTTGGCTGTCAGACAATCGTTCCACTGCAGTAGCGCGGAAGACATGTCGAGAGACATAACCAGAGAAATGTCCCAAGGTTAGCTCTGACTCTAAGAGCCGTCCGTCACGGCCTATCAGTTCAAGAAATGCATCAGTCAAAACACACTTGAAAGAATGGTCCCAAAGGAAATCAGCAAGAGACTCCCCTGATTCAGAAGGCATGTCGGTACGATCACTCGGGTCAACAGAATCAAGTTCACAACAACACCCATGGTATCAATCACCTGAACGCCCATTGGACTCAGAGAATGTTTTACCTGTCCAAAGCAACATATCTCACACCGATGGCTCAGAACATTCGATCACCTCATCAAGCAACTTGTCCTGTCAGTTGCAGCCATATCCAGATCTGAGTAGGGTACCGTCACCCCTGACGGGGTTTGCGAGGTTGACTCCAAGGGTTCTCAGGAGAAAAACAAACATATGGGACGCTACACACTGGTTTGGGACAGGACTGTCTCATCACTCCGTCAAGAAGGCAAAGTATGTTGACAAAAATGGACCCTCATCAAGCAGACAAGAGGGGACGAGAGCGGAACCTGCACATACCAGGGTGGCCAAAGAATTCAATAATCCCGAACGCAAGTGGGATTGGGTAAGACGGATGGAGCCAGCAAATGAGTCCCAGAACCGAACCAGGACAATCAGTTCATATAACGTCCTGCTGTCTGATACACCGGAATGTGAACATGAGGACATTGTTGCTCCTGACCGAAAAGACAAAAGAAGCGAAACTGCAAGCGGAGGCTCGAAAAACAAGTGCCACGAAGGGAGACAGACTGTTACTACCGAGCTGAGCAATTAGCAGTCACACTGCAAGAAGGAAATGGGACCACTACGGAATCGGAGTATAAGAAGTTCACATGCAACGTCTCTCACTTTCAAAGGCTTGCTCCCGCGGGCAAGGACGTTCGTGTTAAGACAACCGAAAGATCGACCAAAGATAGGCCCATCACTGATTCTACACTATTGATGCTTGAAGAACGAACTGAATCTGAGCTGATACCTGGAGACGTATCTCTGCGGCCTGAACAGACTGTCCGCCAACTTGTGCGGCTAATTGAAGAATTACGAACACAGTGGAAAACAAATTCATTTTGTTAAGAAAGGGGGAGATGTAAGACTGTGCGATGCAGTCTAGTGTTGGGGGGTGGAGTTCAAACAGGAACAGGAACAGGAACAGGAGGGGTCAGGGACAGTGGAAAGGTTAGTTAGAGTAGGGATGAGGAATGAGTAGGAAGTAAGGAATAAAGCTCTTACCTGATAACCTAGTGTCTGTGTCGTTTGTAGCGGTAAGACACTACATGAGGGAACATTATTGTTGAACTACGTCAACCAGAATGCTTTGTTGCACAAATCCATCGGGGCAAGGGATTTAAGGAAGCGCAGGTGCGCTGACATTTAGCTGCTAATCTCTGTGGCCCGAGACAGTGAGCAAGGGTAATGTCATACCTGAAACGCGTTTGGCCAGAAAGAATATCTTTGAAGGGCGATGCTGGAAAACAAGCTGATGGGACCTTGCTGAATCCTTTCAAAGCTGCCAATCAATGGGTAACTAACACGCTGTGTGTGGCGCCTCATTGCGTGAGCAACTTTCTTGGGGATTTATAGCGGCGGCTCGGACCGCGAGGCTGTCCCACTGTTAAATACGAATCCAGCGCTCAGGATGTCATAGCGCTAAGAGAACAGTGTGTCTTTTGGCAGTCCCAAGAAGGAAAGGGCTCAGTTTTGGACTGATAAGCTGCCCACTGTGGTTTTTATGTACATTATTTATGAGAAAAAGCGGCACCCACGGAGGGAATATTATTGTTTAACTACGTCAACCAGAATGTTTTGTTGCACGCACTCATAGGGGCGGGGGATTTAAGGAAGTGCAGGTGCACTGACATTTAGCTGCTAATCTCTGTGGCCCGAGCCAGTGAGCAAGGGTAATGTGATACCTGAAATGCGTTTGGCCAGAAGGAACATCTTTGAAGGGCCATGCTGGAAAACAGGCTGATTAAACATTGCTGAATTCTTTCCAAGCTGCCACTAAATATGTAACTAACACTCTGTGTGTGGCACCTCATTGCATGAGCAACTTTCTTGTGGATTTATAGTGGTCGGCTCGGACCGCCAGGCTGCCCTGCTTTTTAATACGGATCCAGCGCTCAGGATGTCATAGCGCTAAGAGAACAGTGTGTCCGTTGGCAATCCCAAGAAGGAAAGGGCTCCGTTTTGGACTGGTAAGCTGCCCACTGTGGTTTTTATGTACATTATTTATGAGAAAAAGCGCCACCCACTGAGGGAATATTATTGTTGAACTACATCAACCAGAATGCTTTGTTGCACACGCCCATAGTGGTGGGGTATTTAAGGAAGCGCAGGTGCGCTGGCATTTAGCTGCTAATCTCTGTGGCCCGAGACGGTGAGCAAGGGTAATGTGATACCTGAAACGCATTTGGCCAGAAGGAACATCTTTGAAGGGCCATGCTAGAACACAAGGTGATGGGACATTGCTGAATCCTTTCAAAGCTTCCAATAAATGGGTAACTAACACACTGTGTGTGGCACCTCATTGCGTGAGCAACTTTCTTGTGGATTTATAGCTGTCGGCTTGGAACGCGAGGCTGCCTCACTGTTTAATAGGGATCCAGCACTCAGGATGTCATAGTGCTAAGAGAACAGTGTGTCCATTGGCAGTCCGAAGAAGGAAAGGGCTCAGTTTTGGACTGGTAAGCTGCACACCGTGGTTTTTATGTACATTATTTATGAGAAAAAGCAGCACCCACTGAGGGAGCATTATTGTTGAACTACGTCAACCAGAATGCTTTGTTGCACAAGTCCATCGGGGCAAGGGATTAAGGGAGCGCAGGTGCGCTAACATTTAGCTGCTAATCTCTGTGGCCCGAGACAGTGAGCAAGGGTAATGTTATACCTGAAACACGTTTGGCCAGAGACAATATCTTTGAAGG
Organism: Lissotriton helveticus; assembly: GCF_964261635.1. Lineage (NCBI taxonomy): Eukaryota > Metazoa > Chordata > Amphibia > Caudata > Salamandridae > Lissotriton > Lissotriton helveticus. Next base: position 1,610,948,828 of record NC_136067.1, on the reverse strand, counting down.
GCGATGCTGGAAAACAAGCTGATTGGACCTTGCTGAATCCTTTCAAAGCTGCCAATCAATGGGTAACTAACACGCTGTGTGTGGCGCCTCATTGCGTGAGCAACTTTTCTTGTCGATCTATCTATCTATCTATCTATCTATCTATCTATCTATCTATCTATCTATCTATCTATCTATCTATCTATCTATCTTTATATAACAGCTCTCAAAAGTACTGCTTTAAGAGACCACTCCTGTGGAAATTTGAAATGTAATTTAACATTTTTTTTTTTATTAGTAATCCAAAAGGGTGGTGTGTAGACCGACACACCTCTATGTGTTTCGGCTGCAACAGCCTTGCTCACAACGTTTTGCTAGTCAGAACAGCAGACAATAAATAATGTTTTTGAAAACATAAACATAGAAAACGGCTTCACTCTTCATTTCAACAGTCACATTATAGTGTCGGCCCTCTTGTAACATGTACATACAGGGTAGTTTGATGCAGAAGAAATCCACAATGACATGCTTTTGTTGTCAAACATATATCCATTTCAAAAGAAAATCAACATTAGTACCAATTTTCAAATCTGCAAGTTCGCAAAATTGCAAACAAACAATAAAGCCCCATTTGGCTCTTTGGTGCCCATCCTAAGGATAAACCTGCCCTCTAGTTGCCTGATGGATTTTTCTCTATCTCCTCCTCTAATCGATTTCTCTACCTGATCTAAGACACTATACAAAAGCACTATATATACTATATATACTGTAATTAGTTGTCCAAGGCATCTGGTGTCGGGCGTTCCAAGCCAAGGGATGGTTCTATGCCTCAGTTGAAGGCACAAGGGACAAGCATCCAGAGGTTTAGCCGATCATCATGGTGTTGGGCAAATTACGTGAGTGCCGAGGGTCGTGGATGGCCCAGGATCAATAAAGGGGTTTATAAACACTGGCTGTCCGCTATGAAACTGTACCTCTGACCGGCGCGATCCTGCCCCGCATGGACCCTTCATCTGGACTATTAGGTTCAGACACAAATTCCTTAGAGCGGTTCCCGGTCATTGAATACGGTACCCCACCGGTGGAATTGCAGATACGACCACAGCGTCGATTCCCCCCCCCCTTTTTGATCCTGGGACATCCACGACCCTCTGCACTCACGTAATTTGCCCAACACCATGATGATCGGCTAAACCTCTGGATGCCTGTCCCTTGTGCCTTCAACTTAGGCATAGAACCATCCCTTGGCTTGGAACGCCCAACACCAGACGCATTGGACAACTAAGTAAAGTTGTACAATTGTCCAGGCTTATAATTCAGGCAAACATTGTAAGTCGTGATGATGATCCTTCATTTTTAATGGGATCAAAACACCGTCGACAGTTGATGTAGTTATGCACTAGCTCTCCATCGTGTGACCCAACTGTGTTGTACTACATGAGCACAGCTAGATTGATTCTGTTACTTCATTAGCGTCTCACTAGTTTTCTAACTTTGCCTGAGATCCACTTTTGTAAATATTGTTTGTCATGTTTTATTGTTTTGTGTACTGGATGCAGGATTGCGTCCCACTGTAAAAAAAAAAAAATTGTGCTTTGAAATCTCCTTTCTATTGTGCATTGATTAATAAACAGGGTCCGGCTGGACACCTTATCATTATAGTGCAGATTGTGGCCTATAATCAATTCAAGTTCTTACATAAAATTGTCAAGGACCTCTGTTGCTTTACAATCCACATGCTCTGCCTGCATTGGAAGATTTTCAAGTGGATCCCCAGTAGAACGGTCACCCAGGCGCTCATCAGTAGGAAGCTTGACTATAGCAATGCACTGTACACTGGCATCACCTTAAAACTCCAAAAGAAATTAAAGTGGATCGAGAAAAAAAAGGATCACCTTCAGGCTCTTCACACATGCCTACAAAGCCCTCCACAACACTGGACCTGCATACCTCAACCACTGCCTCTCCTTCTACACACCCACCAGACAACTCTGCTCCACCAAACTGGCCCTGGCCACTATCCCACCGATCCACAGGACCTCTGCTGGAGAAAGATCATTGGCTTATCTCACTGCCAAGACCTGGAACTCTCTACCTCTACATCTTAGGCAATCACCATAACTGCCTCAATTCAGGAAGGACCCCAAGACCTGGCTCCGTGCATGGACTGCAGAAGCCCCCGAGTACCTTGAGACCCTAACGGGAGATTAGCTGCGCTCTATAAGAACCCTGAATGATTGATTGAAGATGGCCCCAAAAAAATGTGTTCCTCTCTAGAAAGTGGCCAGTGAGAAGGAGAAGAAGAAGAATTTTGCTACCACTGGATTGCCGCCCTCCGCCATTTTCAGGAAATGTTGTTTGCCTGCTGCACCGTCCTCCGGCCAGCAAGCAGGGAGCAGCACTCTTGCATCAATTGCACCAACCCACCCTAAGCCCAAGACCATGTCTCTCAGCAAGGCAACCACTGCAATCATGCTGACAAGCAGTGAGTATAAATGGGATTGGTCTCAGCGGCAAAGTACCCAATTGTTGCAGGAAACTGAGCAAAGTGGGCAACAGGAGCCACAGCCAGCAACAGTTCTTCCTGAAGTAGGAGCAGAATAGGAAGTTGAACTTTCTGCTGAGCAAGATGTAGCTATTGAACCATTGTCTTCACAATGTACAGCAAGAAAAAGAAACGGTAGTCCACCATTTTCTCCAAACCACCCTTCTGATGTTCTGGACATGGATTGGACCCTGGCCGAGTAAGACTCACCATGAGAAAAAAGGGAAAAGGAAAGTTCCTGAAAGCCTTAGAATTATGGAAAGTGACAGTGATGAGGATGATCCAGTGATATCAGTATAGAAGGCGGCTGAGAGGACACCAAGATTATCCTTCCAGTTCAACCTGCCCAGAGGGATGTGGCATTGGTTCCACCCCCCCCCCCCCCCTCGAGACCTACATCCACCACTACCTCAATCAAAGTTTGCAGTGCAGAGAGGCAAACTATGCACCCACCTACCTCCAGGTCTTCAAGCATTGGCAATGGCACACTAAAAAAGTTCTCCTCCCCAGTTTGGAACTTCTTTACAATTGGCAAGCAGGAGGTTAACATTGCAATATGCTCGATTTGCCATGAGAGTGTTCATTGAGGTAAGCCTGGTTCACAATATGGTATTGGAGTCCAGACATCTCATATGAAAAAAGCATCACGCAATCCAGTGGGAGGAGCACCTTAAAAAGTTAGCTATTGAGGATGGTGGCGATGAAAGAGAGGTAGCAGCTCGGATCACAGTGATAGAAGGAGGTGATGAGGAAGAACAAGATGACAGCTTTATACAAATCAGCCCTGTCCCCTGCAGTGTGCCAACACGACTGCATACACTGATTACCCCAAGACATCAATTGAATCTACCACCTCCTGGGAAGTTGCCTGTGTCAGTGGCACCACAAATTAAAAAATCCAAGCTACTATTATAGACATATTAAAGCAGCAGGGACCCTACAGACCCAACAATCCAATGGCATGTTTGCACAGTGAGAAGCTGGGTATAATGTTAGCTCTAAACCTCCTCCCTTTTTCTTTTATGGAAGGAGTGTGATTTTTGAGAATTTGCGGCAGTTATCTACCCGAAATGGAAGCTTCCCTGTCGGACCTATTTTTCCAGAATTACTGTTCAAGTGCTCCATTGGTTGGTCAAGCTTTTCAGCAGAGTGCTCTTCACATTATCCACTTGACGACAGACATGTGGAGCAGTTGTCAAGCATCTGATTACATGTGTGTCACTACACGTTGGATTTCTTTAGTAGAGGTTGGGCAACAGCTGTCTATAGGACTCAGCACTGAAGAAAGTTTTAAGGGTGTTCTGCGGCATGCAACAGTAGCGATGTTTGCCATGGAGAAATCCCATACAGATACAAACATCTTGGAAGCCTTTAACACCAAGGTGTTTCAATGGCTTTAACTCAGAGGTCTCAGAATTGGATTTGTTGCCACGGACAATGGCCGTAAGATAATCAAACCCTTGGCAGATGGAAGATATGTCAGGGGCCTGTGTTTGGGGCTTTACAACAACCTGATTGTGCTGAACTTTTCCAAAAAGGAACACATAGTCAGAAACATACTAGCCATGTCAGTCATTCTTTTAAAGGCCATAAGCAGTTGAGGATCAATCAGTATGCTAATAGAGTCCGGATAATGCCTCATACAGGAGGTGCCAATATGTTGTAACTCAACCTACTACATGTTGCAATGTCTGAATCGGCAGTACAGACCGATCACCGACTATGGGCCCGGTTACAATGGCAGTCCAAGGCACCTCCGGGGTGCTGGCATTGCGGAAAACGTCCATTTACTCACTCCTGCGGCAGTTCTCGCATCTGCCATATTATAATGGGCAAAGATAGCCCATTTCCCACTGGTCGCAGAGTTTCGGGCTCCACCAGAATTTTCCTTCCACACCAGTGGTGGAGGGAAACAATAGAGAAAGGCCGCCGTGCGGAATGACGTGATGACTGCCGAACAACTCACAATGCCTCAAACAGCCCATCAGAACGCTGTGGAGAAACCAGCCGTGGAGACAGTGGAAGCACAACTGCGGGGATAGAAACTCGAATCCGAGGCACCTCCACACTTTCTCGTCCACCATGGATCCAGCTCTACAAGCCCTTTTGCTGCTGAACCTGATCCACTACCCGGTTTAAAAGGGGGTGGTGCTGGACGGAGCATCTGAACCAATCAAACACTCACACCCAGTCAACCGATCTGGGTTTAATCCATCACCGTTCTTTAGCCCACTCTGCCACCCCAGTTCAGACATGGCCATATGCAAATCAGTCTGACCCTGTGCCTCATGGGAACAGTCCAGCCCGAACTGCCAAGCCATGCCTTCCCTGGACCGGAAACAAGCTTCTTAGGACCGGTATCTGGCATTTCAGCCGTCTTCAGCCAGGCTTGCTTGAATTCAGTGGCAAAGTGAGCAAGGGACTCACGTCTGAGCATACCCTGCCAACTTATGGCGAACAAAGCGGTACAAAAGGGGGTGGTGATGAACGGAGCATCTGAACCAATCAAACACTCACACCCAGTCAACAGATCTGGGTTTAATCCATAACTGTTCTTTAGCCCACTCTGCAACCCCAGTTCAGACATGGCCATATGCAAATCAGTCTGACCCTGTGCCTCATGGGAACAGTCCAGCCCGAACTGCAAAGCCATGCCTTCCCTGGTCCGGAAACAAGCTTCCAAGGACCAGTTTCTGGCATTTCAGCCGTCTTCAGCCAGGCTTGCTTGAATCCAGTGGCAAAGTGAGCAAGGGACTCACGTCTGAGCATACCCTGCCAACTTATGGCGAACAAAGCTGTACAAAAGGGAGTGGTGATGGACGGAGCATCTGAACCAATCAAACACTCACACCCTGTCAAGAGATCGGGATTAAATCCATCACTGTTTTTTAGCCCACTCTGCCACCCCAGTTCAGACATGGCCATATGCAAATCAGTCTGACCCTGTGCCTCATGGGAACAGTCCAGCCCGAACTGCAAAGCCATGCCTTCCCTGGACCGGAAACAAGCTTCTTAGGACCGGTATCTGGCATTTCAGTCGTCTTCTGCCAGGCTTGCTTGAATCCAGTGGCAAAGTGAGCAAGGGACTCACGTCTGAGCATACCCTGCCAACTTATGGCGAACAAAGCGGTACAAAAGGGGGTGGTGATGAACGGAGCATCTGAACCTATCAAACACTCACACCCAGTCAACAGATCTGGGTTTAATCCATAACTGTTCTTTAGCCCACTCTGCCACCCCAGTTCAGACATGGCCATATGCAAATCAGTCTGACCCTGTGCCTCATGGGAACAGTCCAGCCCGAACTGCCAAGCCATGCCTTCCCTGGACCGGAAACAAGCTTCCTAGGACCGGTTTCTGGCATTTCAGCCGTCTTCAGCCAGGCTTGCTTGAATCCAGTGGCAAAGTGAGCAAGGGACTCACGTCTGAGCATACCCTGCCAACTTATGGCGAACAAAGCGGTACAAAAGAGGGTGGTGATGGACGGAGCATCTGAACCAATCAAACACTAACACCCAGTCAACAGATCTGGGTTTAATCCATCACCGTTCTTTAGCCCACTCTGCCACCCCAGTTCAGACACGGCCATATGCAAATCAGTCTGACCCTGTGCCTCATGGGAACAGTCCAGCCCGAACTGCCAAGCCATGCCTTCCCTGGACCGGAAAAAAGCTTCCTAGGTCCGGTTTCTGGCATTTCAGCCTTCTTCAGCGAGGCTTCAGCCAGGATGCTTGTTTCCGGTCCAGGGAAGACATGGCTTTGGCAGTTCGGGCTGGACTGTTCAAATGAGACGCAGGGTCAGACTGATTTGCATATGGCCATGTCTGAACTGGGGTGGCGGAGTGAGCTAAAGAATGGTGATGGATTAAACCCAGATCATTTGACTGGGGGTGGGTGTTTGATTTGCTCAAACGCTCCGTCCATCATTCCCTTTTGTATCGCTTTGTTCGCCCTAAATTGGCAGGGTATGCTCAGACATGAGTCCCTTGCTCACTTTGCCACTGGATTCAAGCTAGCCTGGCTGATGATGGCTGCAATGCCAGAAACCGGTCCCAGGATGCTTGTTTCTGGTCCAGGGAATGCATGGCTTTGGCAGTTTGGGCTGGGCTGTTCCCATGAGGTGCAGGGTCAGACTGATTTGCATATGGCCATGTCTGAACTGAGGTGTGGCGGAGTGAGCTAAAGAATGGTGATGGATTAAACCCAGATTATTTGACTGGGGATGAGTGTTTGATTTGCTCAAACGCTCCGTCCATCATTCCCTTTTGTATCGCTTTGTTCGCCCTAAGTTGGCAGGGTATGCTCAGACGTGAGTCCCTTGCTCACTTTGCCACTGGATTCAAGCTAGCCTGGCTGATGACGGCTGCAATGCCAGAAACCGGTCCCAGGATGCTTGTTTCCGGTCCAGGGAAGACATGGCTTTGGCAGTTCAGCTGGACTGTTCCCATGAGGCGCAGAGTCAAACTGATTTGCATATGGCCATGTCTGAACTGGGGTGGCGGAGTGAGCTAAAGAATGGTGAAGGATTAAACCCAGATCATTTGACTGGGGGTGAGTGTTTGATTAGCTCAAACGCTCCGTCCATCATTCCCTTTTGTATCGCTTTGTTCGCCCTAAGTTGGCAGGGTATGCTCAGACGTGAGTCCCTTGCTCACTTTGCCACTGGATTCAAGCTAGCCTGGCTGATGACGGCTGCAATCCCAGAAACCGGTCCCAGGATGCTTGTTTCCGGTCCAGGGAAGACATGGCTTTGGCAGTTCAGGCTGGACTGTTCCCATGAGGCGCAGGGTCAGACTGATTTGCATATGGCCATGTCTGAGCTGGGGTCATGGAGTGAGCTAAAGAATGTTGATGGATTAAACCCAGATCTGTTGACTGGGGATGAGTGTTTGATTTGCTCAAACGCTCCGTCCATCATTCCTTTTTGTATCGCCTGATCCACTACCAGCAGATAAGAAGCTGTCACGGTCAACACCACAGGTAAGTAAATAACACATCTCAGCATATAACCACAACACACAACTTTTGTTCTTGAATACGTTTCCTATCTACATCAGACACCCTGGTGGAGACAGGAACATATCCCCCAGTGTCCATACACATGTCCTGCTTGTCAGAAAATGACACCTCTGCATCGGGGTCACCCTTCACCTTAGAAATCACTTCCACTAGCCCAGTCGTGCCGGTCAACACAGCACCGGTGAAGCCACTGAAAAACCTGCCCACGATGTAGTAGGAGTCCAGGCAGGGCCGGCGCTAGTCATGGTCAGTGTGGGCAGCTGCCCAGGGGCTCATACTCAGCCTATCAGCATGGGACCGCACACTGATCGTGTTTCCTGTCGTTTCCTTGCTGATCCAACTACAAGAAAGTGTCTCCTTGCAATTAGGCTCCATGGGAGCGGTATCCTCCATGGGCCTCTCAGGTATGGTGCCTGGAGGCCAAGGGGAGGGGGACACTTCCTCTTGTCCCATTTGCAAGGAGACCATTCAGAGACATTGTGGGACGCCCATTGTCCAGTATTTTAGCAACCCCACATTTTTTACTTTTACCCCACAAGCAATTCTCACACCTATACACTGAAGGTGTACACATGCCGAGAATGAAATTTACAATTTTTGGGTAGGCTGGGACAGAAGGAAAGAATGATGAAGTGAAGTGCTATTAGTAGATGACTAAGTTAACACTAGAAAACACAACTTGTTTTTGTCTTCGAATATATTGCATACATAGTACACAACAGTGAGATTGGAACTGTACATGCTAGATAAAGGCACAGAGAAGAGTGCTAAAACCCTGATATACTACTATCTTAATACTGACAGGACAGAAGAAGTCAACATCACTTCTTAAATCAGCCCAAGAGAAATCCGACCGTCTGTCTAGTTCACACTGGATTAGAATCCAGAAATGACTTCCACTCCACTCCTATAGAGCAATACCATCCCAGTCAATGCAAAGTGAGCAAGGGACCCACGCCTGGGCATACTCTGCCAACTTAGGGCAAACAAAGCAAAACCAAAGGGGATGAACTGGGGTGGTGGAGTGAGCTAAAGAATGATGATGGATTAAACCCAGATCAGTTGACTGGGGGTGTGTGCTTGCAATGTACAACAGTCCGTCCATCATCCCCTTTGGTTTTGCTGTGTTCGCCCTAAGTTGGCAGGGTATGCCCAGACGTGGGTCCCTTGCTCACTTTGCCACTGGATTCAAGCTAGCCTGGCTGATGACAGCTGATTAGCCAGAAACGGGTCCCAGGATAATTGTTTCCGGTCCACGGAAGACATGGCTTGGCAGTTCGGGCAGGACTGTTCCCATGAGGCACAGGGTCAGATTGATTTGCATATGGCCATATCTGAACTGAGGTGGCGGAGTGAGCTAAAGAATGCTGATGGATTAAACCCAGATCAGTTGACTGGGGGTGAGTGCTTGCAATGTTCAACACTCCGTCCATCATCCCCTTTGGTTTTGCTTTGTTTGTCCTAAGTTGGCAGGGTATGCCCAGACATGGGTCCCTTGCTCACTTTGCCACTGGATTCAAGCTAGCCTGGCTGATTTTTGAGCGCGGAAGATGCTCCTGACACTAAAAGTCAGCGCGAGCAGTGCAACGTGCCTAACTGCACCCATTTTCAGAACTCTGTGGAATCTCACAGTGTTTTCACGTAACTCCAGGAAATTCTGAAAGAGGAAAACTCCACAAATTCTGACCACCCCTAGTCCTGAGGCACCTTTTTGCCTGATATCTGCAAGATGAGAAATGTGTGAACTTACTCTCCATTGAGTTAAAACAATACTTTACACTCAACATGGGCACAGTCACCTCTTCTGGCATCCTCTGGGCAGCGGGCAGCGGGCAAAGAGACCCTTAGGGGAATGCCAAGGGATAAGTCAGAACTTCCAAAAAAGAGGGGGCCAAACTATGCTAGCCCTTGAAACTTGTATCATGGACCTCGAGAGACATTATAGTAAGTACCCAAGCTAGGCCATCAATTGCCAACTGACCGCAGCAAATGAAACACTTCGACAGATGATGTTGGAGAAGGCCTGCCAATGTTGTATGGCCTCCATACAAAGAGTCTATTAACAAGGTGATGAATCCGGGAAATTTCTATACTGGCTAATCACCAGGGGTATGACCTCCTGTATAGTCATTGAGATACTCAATACTCACCACTCCCCAATCAGCAGCTCCACACAAATACTTGCAGTCTTCGCCACCTAATTCGAATCCCATTATGCACACCAGGAGCACCCAAGATGTGAGTGCCAGAATTCAATCCTAAAAGACATACCATATGAAGCTCTCTCCGGGATGGGCTGCCCAGCCCTCAATGGTCCAATCATGTAATAAGCGATCAGTGGTGTTGTTTAAAACTTGAACTCCAGCAAGATGCCAGGCCCAATAGCTTTCCCATAGAATACTACTCAGCTTTGCTTACCCCCATATGCTCAACCCCTACCAAGAGGAAGCAGACGAGGGTCCCTTCTCTCTGTACTTAGAAATGGCCACCATCTTGGTCATACCTAAATCAGTCTACCGCAGTAACCAGTGTGCCTCATATAGGCCCATCTCATTTATCAATGCCGAGATCTTGCTATTTGTCACTCTCCTACCCTAGAGGCTCTGCCCAGTCCTGACTACACAGATTCACCAGGACCAATGCTGCTGTATGCTAGAACACAGAAAGCAACACTATATTCACCAGCTAAACCTAGCTATGACCCGTGTAGTAGAATTGTGGGACCCACTTTCCCTTCTCCTCCTTGACTTTGAAAAGGCCTTCCACACAGTGTACTGGTCCTTTTAAGCTATGGTTTTAAAGGTAATGGGACTGGGCCCCAGGCTCTGCAGCTACACCATTTTCCTGTACTTCAAACTGAAGGCACGAACACTGGTTAATGGAGTGCTGTCAAACCCAAGCTTCACATACCTGGGGATTCACATCTCCAGGGATCCTGAGGAGACTTGGATTCTTAACCTCACCTCCTTAACCCAGAAAGTGAAGCCGAGCCTCCAAAGCTGGGAGGCACTAGATTCCAGGGAGAATTATGATACTCCCAAGGTTTCTCTATGTGTTCCAAAATTTCCCGCTCTCCATCCCGCACAGCTGGATCTGCAATTTGGCATCCATGATCTGATCTTGCTCTGATCCTTTCTGTGGTCCAACTGCACTCTTCGCATAGCCCAAGACAAACTGAGGAAGTCGGTGTACGATGTGGGTGTGAGCTTGACGGACTTTCAGCTCTGCCACAAGGCCACATACTTACTGGTTATCAAGGCCTAGCTGATGGGTGGGTGGGACGATCCATGTTATCAAACTAAACTCTCACTCCTAGGACTTGACCAACTGATTGGGATCCTACATTATGTCCCAATCCCAAACGATCTTCCAGAGGTCACTAAGTTGGTCTCCCATACTTGGCAAGAGGCATCCAGAGGGATGGTGAAAACCCTGCCTGAGAAACTCTACCTTGCTCATACTTCCCAACTGCAGGGATGCACCAAATGGAACAAGACCGACAACACTACCCTGGAGAACATCTGTATGAGGGACCCGATTGGTACCTTTCAAGACCTACACGCACACTTCACCCTCTCAGTAACGCAATTTCATAAAAACCTCGAGCTGCAGCACGCCCTGCAACTAAATAAAACCTCAGATCACAGATCTACCTGATCACAGCATCCTCAAAGCCTTCTCAAAGCAAAACTACTAATGGGAAGACTGGAGAAGGAAGGGGTGTCCCAAATTTACGGCACACTGATGATAAATGCCCCCAACAGATTTCTGTCCCAGAGATAGAAATAGGAGAGGTGGGCTGAACAACTTCAGGACACAATCTGTACATTGGTGCATTTGGCTTCACCAGAGATAGCAATATCCTCAAGGCTCAGGCTCATACTTAGATACCTTTATACCACCTATATCACTCCACAGCAGCTTTGGTGGTTCGGCAAGATTCCAAGTCCGGAATGTCCCCAATGTCCCTGCCCGAAGGCAGACTTCTATCATGTTGTTTGGCAGTGTCCTCCATAGATTTCTATTCTGCCTGGATACTGGAGACCTCCATCACTCTCTCCCTTCAACAAGCACTCAAGTTCAAGTTCAAGTTCAAGGATTTATATAGCGCGCTACTCACCCAGAGGGTCTCAAAGCACTTGGGGAGGGGGGGGATCATATTTTGTCGAATAGCCAGGTTTTGAGTTCTTTTCTGAAGGAGATGTGGTTCTGTGTAAGGCGGAGGTGGGTGGGGAGTGAGTTCCAGGTCTTGGCCGCCAAGTAGGAGAAAGATCTACCTCCCATGGTGGATCTTCGGATACGCGGGACTGTGGCGAGGGCTTGATTGCAGGATCTTAGATGGCGGGTGGGTGTGTAGAAGGACAGTCGAGTGTTGAGGCATTCGGGTCCTAGTTTGTAAAGGGCCTTGTGTGCGTGGGTGAGGAGACGGAACGTTATTCTCTTGTTTACGGGGAGCCAGTGGAGGTCTTTCAGGTGTCCAGTAATGTGCTCTTTGCGAGGGATGTCCAAAATGAGTCTCGCTGATGTGTTTTGGATGCGTTGTAGTTTTTTCTGTAATTTGGCTGTGATTCCGGCGTATAGAGTGTTGCCGTAGTCCAGCCGACTCGTGACCAGTGCGTGGGTGACAGTCTTTCTTGTCTCGGGGGGAATCCATCTGAAGATTTTTTTGAGCATACGAAGTACGTTAAAGCAGGAGGATGAGACTGCGTTGACTTGTCTGGACATCGATAGTGAGGAATCTAGGATGAAGCCAAGGTTACGTGCGTGGTCTGTGGGTGTGGGTGCTGTGCCCAAAGCAGTAGGCCACCATGAGTCGTCCCATGAAGAGGGGGAGGATCCTAGGATGAGCACTTCCGTTTTGTCTGAATTGAGTTTTAGGCGGCTATGTTTCATCCATTCGGCTACTTCTTTTATGCCTTCGTGAAGGTTGGTTTTGGCGGTGTTAGGGTCATTAGTGAGGGAAAGGATTAACTGGGTGTCGTCAGCGTAGGAGATGATGTTGAGGTTGTGTTGGTGCGCGATGGATGCGAGTGGGCTCATGTAGACGTTAAAGAGGGTGGGACTGAGCGATGATCCTTGTGGTACGCCGCAGATGACTTCAGTGTCCTCTGAATTGAATGGGGGAAGTCGGACTCTTTGAGTTCTTCCAGCGAGGAACGAGATGATCCAGTCCAAGGCTTTTCCTTGTATGCCAATGTTGTTGAGGCGTTGTATAAGGGTGCTATGACAGACTGTGTCGAAAGCGGCGGAGAGGTCGAGGAGAATGAGGGCCACTGTTTCTCCGTTGTCCAGTAGTGTCCGGATGTCGTCTGTTGCTGCGATGAGGGCGGTTTCGGTGCTGTGTTTGGCTCAAAATCCTGATTGAGAGGGATCGAGGGAGTTGTTGGATTCGAGGAAGGCTGCGAGCTGTCTGTTGACGGCTTTCTCAATGACTTTGGCAGGGAATGGGAGGAGGGATATGGGGCGGTAGTTTTTAAGTTCAGAGGGGTCTGCTGTGGGTTTCTTCAGGAGGGCGCTGACTTCGGCGTGTTTCCAACTTTCTGGGAAGGTTGCAGAGTTGAATGAGCAATTGATGACATCGCGGAGATGGGGGGTGCTGATGGAGTTTGCTTTGTTGAAGATGTGGTGGGGGCAGGGGTCGGTTGGCGATCCAGAGTGGATTGAGTTCATTAGGCTGATGGTGTCTTCAGTGGTGACTGGGTTCCAGGCGCTGAGGTTGTTGGATGGCGGTGAAAGTTCTGAGGGGGTGGGGAGGATTGTTCGTGGGGAATGTTCTTGAAGCTGTTGTGAATGTCGGCAATTTTGTTGTAGAAGAAGGAGGATAGCGAGTCGCAGAGGTTTTGGGAGGGAGTAATGTCGTTTGGGGTTGGTGAATTCTTTGACGATGTTGCAAAGTTCCTTGCTGTTATGGGCGTTGTTGTCGATTCGATCCTTGAATGCTGATTTCTTGGTGGCACGAATCAGTTGGTGGTGTTTACGGGTGGCTGTCTTGAAGGAGGTCATATTGTCGGTGGTTGGGTTTTTTCTCCATGTTTTCTCTAGTGTGCGGCATAGCTTCTTGGATTTCTTAAGGTCATCGTTGAACCAAGGAGCCTTTTTGTTACCTGATTTGGTCTGGACGTTTTTCAGGGGTGCTAATTCATCAGCGCTGTGAGTGATCCATTGCGTGAGTTTGGTGGCAGCTTGGTTTGGGTCCAATGAGAGGGTGGGAGGGTTTTGGTTGAGTGGTGTGAGGAGTTGGTTGGTGGTGATTTTGTTCCAGTTTCTTCACGGAATGGGTTGTGGGTGGTTGTGGGTCGGGGTGGTTTTGTAGCTGAAGTGAACACAACTGTGATCCGTCCAATGGAGAGCTGTGGAGTGATCGAAGGAGATGTGTTTGCAGGAGGTGAAGATAGGGTCGAGCGTGTGTCCAGCTGTATGGGTGGGGGAGTTAACCAGTTGTTTGAGTCCGAGATTAACCAGGTTGTCCAGAAGGGAGGTGGTGTTGCTGTCGTCTTTGTTTTCCAGGTGGAAGTTGAGGTCTCCTAGTAGAATGTAGTTCTCGGAGGCGAGGGCATGTGAGCTGATGAAGTCAGTGATGTCATCGCTGAATTGTTTACGGGTTCCTGGAGGCCTGTAGATTAGGGTGCCTCTGAGTGTGGATCTAGGGTCGGTGTGGATCTGGAAGTGGAGGTGTTCGGCAGTTGTAAGGATATCGTCGGAGCAGGTCGTGATTTTGATGGTTTTCTTATGGGCGATGGCGATGCCTCCTCCTACTTGATTGATGCGGTCTTTTCGGATGATTTTGTAAGCGTCCGGGATGGCTGTGGCGATGTCGGGTGCTGATGAGGCGTTCATCCAAGTTTCTGTGAGGAAGGCGATGTCCGGTGACGCAGTGACGAGTAGGTCCCAGAGTTCAGTGGCGTGTCTGTGGACCGAGCGGGTGTTCAGCAGGATGCACTTCAGGTCGTTAGAGTCGGAGCAGTGTTTGGGGGAAGTGGGTTTGGTGTGGGTTTTGATGCAGGCGTACTTGCAGGAGTGGCAGGCGAATGGACCATGGGTACGTCCTGGGGCAGCCTCGTAGCATTCCTGGGCATTCTTGATGAGGTTGGGGATAACTGGGAGGATCAATCCCTGATTGGAATGGCGATGATGGTGGCAAAGCGGGACATTGTTCGCAAATAGAGATCGGCCACTCCTCCTACTCCTCAAATGGCATAGGGGTATGGCTGGTGTGCGCAGCTGGAAAATTCTATCAACACTGCCAGGGGCTGCCCATGGAAACATCCCCGGATTTGGGGAAATTAATAAACTACTATGGATTGGGCATTTAGATCCCCCTATGATAGTTAAAAGCTACTGAGAAACACTTGGTTGACCGAATTGTTAGTTCAATTGTAAGTTGTACATTTTTAATATGGTGTAAACATGATAAAAACAAATAAAATTGTTCATAAAAAGAAACATGTTTTAGGAGTAGGCAGTGCTCGATAAGACCACTGCTTAATCTTAAAAAAATAAGTTGGATTCAGACCCACTACTTTTCAGATTTTTAAGAATTTACCTATTAGTACATAGGTTGGTTCTTAAACATCTTTATTGCTCACAAAAGTACTGGTTGTAAATTGGGACCAGTATGTAGCGACCAAATATTAGCAAATATAGCCCTAAATTCTGTACTGTAGTGAATAACAGAGTACTTTCAACTTGGATTTCTTATACCATTAATATGTATGGCTCTCGTAGAGAGCTTCAATCTTTTATTTCATTTTCCAAATGTTATAACCCACTGCTATTGCGTAGCAACAGTTGATAACAAAACTCTTTACCCAATGCCATGATATCAGAAAGGCCTTCCTGGAAAGGCTGACACAACTCTCCGGAAGTCTGGCAGCATAGCGCTGCTTCTCTGCTTTGACTGAAAGGAGAAAGCTGAGTTGCAGAAGTGGGAAGAAAGGTAGGGAACGTGATGGGGGATGGTCAAGGATGGTAGGTAGTTTTTTTTTTTTAACCTTGGGAATAGAGGTACATAACAAAGGCCATGTTATGTAAGGCTCGCCCATTTTTTCTCTACCACTGCTTAGTAGTCGAAAGCAGGGGTAGATGACTTTGTAGACCATAATTAACATAACATTATTGATGGATAAAAAGTGAATTACAGAGAGTTTTTCCTCCTCGTGGTTTTGAGTGACATCGTAGACAACTTGAGCTTCGCTCTTGTTATCCATTTGATTTCACTCAGAACCCCTCTGTGAAACACATCCCCATAATTCACATTACCTAAACATAATACTATGTGTTGTTCCGGCTGAGTCTCATGGCAGGTTTTTGGGAAAGATTTAATTATATGGTATGGGTTTAGTGAGAAATCTTTGATGTTTACCCAATGATGGCTTTATAGGAGCATGTGGACTTCTTAATTCATGTGTAGCTGTTTTTGTTTTACTACCTTTTCATTCAATCAAATGCAATGTAGCCTAAAATGATCACGCTTTAGCTCACCTATACTCGCATCAAAATATTGTGTATAGAATATATCAAAAAGTATGTACACATAAACTTTGACACACAACTCTGTAAGAAGAAAAATATATTCTTTAAAACATTCCGGAGAGCAAAATTGGGACAACATTATAAATCTGTCTCTTATATATTTAATATGGATGACTTTGGGTATTTTTTTCATCTCAAAGCAACCGGTGAAAATAAGATAAAAACGCTCTTTGAAATACTCCACTCAGCCAAAACATGTGTGAACAGTTTTCTGTGCTATCGTACCACTGATGATTTAAGGCTGGTTTTAAAGGGATGACTTCCCTCACAGTGTGACTGTTAGTTAAGCCAGGAGGAGACACTTTGGAGCTTTAGAAAAAATTAAGTTAAATTTATGGTGAACACCTGTAATGTTATTCTCCTTTCAAGTTTCTCCCAGCATGATTCATAATTTTCCTGATTCCTAGAAGCGAACAATTTGAAAGCAAAACAATGTGGTCACTGGTTACCGGCTCTCTTCAATTGGGAAGCGCTGCTGTTTCAGATTAGTGGAAAACTGGTTCTTATCTGTGCTAGGAAAGTATACAAAAATGATCAAAGTTACTTGCACCATCACATGGCCTTCAAATGATTATGTTGGATGATTTAATGTGGTACATTTTCTTACAATTATTGCTAATTTACGCAAGAGGATGTTTATGTGCTTTCACTTCCTATTTTATGACTGGATGATGTATTGCTCATTGAACTGAACGCTGCGTGAAACCTCCTCACATTTGAAGAAAGAAAAGAAAGGGGCACTATTTTCATTCAAGACACATCACTCCTTAGAAAGTGTATGTTTCAAGAACTTGTTGATACCGGCACAGTCGAAATATATGGCAGTTATGCAACTTGGTCTACGAAATGTGATGTGGTGAGACACGTGTAAAACCACGAGATAAAAATGTGATAATTTCTTTTGAAGCGTAGTAAATCCATGCATCAGCTCGCAGAGTCACCTACAGTCTCTCCATTCAGTTTAATTTCAGTCTGCTCTTTTTGAACGTGATTCACAGACAATTTAAAAAAAAAAAAAAAGAGGGACGTAGAATCGCATTGATTCCCACACTTGCATTTCTGCAATGGAAAGTCGGCCACCACAACAGTTTTCCCATAATCGTAAATTTTGGGTTAGGGGTTAAAGGTGCATTTTGACAGGGAATGAATTGGATGTGAACTTGTTAAGAAATACACCCAAATGTATGGAGGTTTTGCAAACGAAATGCAGTCGCAAAACATTCGTATTTTACCACCAATGGAAAGTTGGTGGTAGACCAGTTCCAAAAGGGAAGGGATCCCCAACGGACCCCTTCCCCTTTACGAATGTGGTCGCAAAATTGTTTAAGAGTAGTGGTTCCACTTTCCTTTTTCTTTTCAAAATCCATCCCGTTTTCCTTTACGGAAAATGGCCTGCATTTAAAAAAAAAACTTTATTAAAAGAACAGTCACAGACATGGTGGTCTGCTGATCCCAGCAGGCCACCATCCCTGTGAGTGCCTGCCATTTCCAATAGGTCGCAAATTTCGACCTCCCTTATGAATATTAATGAGGCAGGTACCTTGCAACCAATTTGGAAATCAAAAACAGTGTCTCAGACACTGTTGTACATTCCATTTTGCAAGTCCAAAAAAATCGTAATTTGTGACTTACAAAATGGAATGGTCGTACATCTGGCCCTTTGTGGTCAGTAACAACTAATCGCAATAAAGATCTCCACAACATTTACATACATGGTTTGGCTTTATCAAAACATGCTGTGTAAGGTCTCATACGCTTTGGAATACTACCCCCTCACCAGTTCTGGCGACGGGGGTAGCATTCCACCCTTCTAGAGGGAGAAGACACGTTGTTCCTAGTAATCCCGGTTAAAGTTAACCAGAGCCTTAGCATCACAAAATGGATGCTGCTGCCACAGACACAAGTCTGACCTCCTGCTGCTCAGAGTCCTTCCAGCGAGGGAGGCTTGGGCAATAGGTTTCCTGTCTTGGGAGGTGCTAGCACCACCCCAGACAGGCCATAGTGTATTGGGGCAGGGAGGGCTGAATGAAATGAGACACTGCCTGGGGCACACAAGGTGTCCCATGCATAGTCCGGTTAAAACCGGTGCTGGGGCACTCCAGCCCCAGCTCTGGTGCGAAACTGGACAAAGGGAAAGGGGTGTAACCACCCCCTTCCCTGGTCCCACCCATAGGAGGGACCTAGCAGGTAATCCAGCCCCTAAATCTGGTATATAGGTAGGAGTTGAGTCCCAAGACTTTAGATTTATCCTGACTGAAACTTGAAAGGAAACTCTGGACCTTCAACGTTCTACCTGACGATAGAAGACAGAAGAATCTCCCTTGTGGTCAAGGAGTGACCACCCTGTGTAAGCAGGCACCATCAAGTGATCAATGGTTTGCTTTGTCGTTGCTCCCGCCAGAGCCCGAGCACATAGCCTGACAAAACCCAGATTTCCAGACTTTCTTCAGCCCGATCCACAGCCATAGCAAAGTTGAGACCCGTGGGGGCGACGAGAGACGTGGGACCTGCCATCTTGGAAAGCCAGCAAATTACTTTCCGTGCAACTTCTGAGGCATCCTTGAAGTTGTGCATTGGGGATTGAGAAGCCCCAGCCCCGAGCATCATCTGCACTGAAGATCAGCCCTCCACACTCCACGAGTTTTGCGTGGGGCCCTTCTGAATTTTCCTGCTAGACGCGTCTGTCCGGTCATTTGCCCGTTTGCTAGTGGCCTCTGTGATGACGAACTTTTGAATTTACACTACTGGTATGGTTGCTCCAGACTGGCCTCTTCTTCCCTGAAAAGGAGAAGCCCATCAGACCTTGCTGGTCTGATCCAGAAGCCATCTTTGATTCATGTGTGGGTTGCCTTTGCCAAGGCTTGTTGACTCCAATTTGAAAGCCGACACCGCCGACAGCGAGAGCCTTTATGGGACAGTTCGTATCTAGCTCCTGGTTGTCATCCACACCTTCTGGTCCACGTGGCTGCAGAGACAAGCTTCACAACATCACCTGATTGCTTCGCAACATCGTCTCGTTCCTTCCTGGTTCCTTCCTGGTCACTGGCTAGTGACCCAGACTCTGTCCCCTCTGCTTTCAGGTACTCTTCATCCTCGTTCCGCCCTTGGATCCAACCGGACACTGCCCTCCTGGTCGCCTGCAACGTCTTTCTTCAAGGCTCCATAGGATTCAGCGACGAAATCCCACACACTTTGACACCTATGCACCCGCTTCCTGTGGGTGAGGTAACGCGAGTACGCCAGTGCTCCTGTGGGTATTAACTATCCTAGTGTCCTAGTTTTCAGAGGCTTTCTCCTAGTCCATCCGGAAGTGACCTAAAAGAACTAGTTTCCAATTCTTTCGTTCCCATTCTAACTCAATGGTAACTCGCGTGTGTGTAAAGACACTGCACACGCATCCCGTGGGCATCCTGCTCCCTATCCTTTGGTAGTACAGCGTAGTCCCAGCGATTCTCCAGGCCCTAGGCCTATCCTTTGTTCATGACGTGGTTCTTATACCACTATTTTAGTATATGGTTTGAAGTGCCCCTAGGGCATTACTGTATTTTGTGCAACTTATTGTATGATAACTAAGTATCTTGTTATGTGCTTGTACCTCTGACCTCATAAAGAGTTCAGAGGATTAATTTAGTTATAAATACATATATATTTTATATATCTAAAATATAACATGTGTGGTGTCCTTTCATTTGGTATTAAAGGGATTGCATACGGTAAAACAGCTGGCTTCACATGCCCTCTTGAGTTTAGCCTAAGACTGCTTTGTCCATGCTACCACTAGGATAGCTGGTCTATAAGTTTGACTTTACAACCATCACCATAAGGGTTGTTTGGACTGGTGCAAGGTGCTCGTTAGATTATTGAACATCATATACCAGGCCAACTTCTCACATTGGTGTGCAGCGGTTGGGATTTGAGCTTGCTGTTGTTTTACGAATTGTAATCTTTGAGATATCATTGGAAAGATCACATTAGGTACCATAGGTACATATAACAAGACATATAATACTTAAGTTCTACTGAATTTAGTTGTTGTAGACCAAAGTGCCTAGCACACCCGGACTACAACTCCTAGAGAGGTTTAGTAGGAAACACTTAGTGTAGGTAGGTGCACTCACCACACCTCACTAGATCATGTCAACGACAGGTGAACCTAGTGTATCTCTACCCGTGAGAGGTGACCCTCCAAGGGCACCCTCCAAATTTGACACGCTCAGCTTCAGAGAACTGAGACACTTGTGTACCACAAGAAAGTTGAAACAGGGTTCTAACCCTACCCTTTAGCACCCGATAGAACTCTTAGAAGAATCTGAGGTTCTTAAGGCCTCTAGCACAGGTCCTACAGGGAATGCAGAAGGCATACCCCCACAGAAGATGACCCCCCTGTCCTAGAAGATGATGAGAAAGAGGAGGTTGAAGAATATTCTAAGGAAGAGGTAGACAGCCAGGTCCCAGTCAGAAGACTTAGCCAGGCTAACCTAAGACTACATGGGGCTGGAGAAGGGCTAGCCCTTCCCAGACCCAACAGTAGACTTAACCAGAGGTATAGGGGGGAAAGATCCCACTCAGGGGAATCTCTCCACTCCAATGCTTCAAGGGGTTCTCAGAGGGGAATGACTTCCCCTCAAAGGAGAGAACACCAGGCTAGGATGAGGGAAGTCCAAATCAGGATAGAGAGGGAAGAACGTTCCCTAGCCCAAGCAAAACTTGCTCTGGCAAGGGTGCAAAAGTTAAGTGGACTAGAGTCCACTGGTGGCAGCCATATCCCTAAGGATAAAGACAGGTCCTATGACAATAGACACCTGAGTAAGATTGTGCCCCCTACAAAGTTGGGGATGATATCCACAAATGGATAACTGCTTTGGAGAGGGCCTGCAAAGTACAGCAGGTACCCCAAAGTCAGTGGGCAGCAATCTTGTGGCTCTCCTTTTCAGAAAAAGGAAGAGACAAGCTCTTCACAGTTAGTGATGATGATGCTAACAATTACA
Organism: Lissotriton helveticus; assembly: GCF_964261635.1. Taxonomy (NCBI): domain Eukaryota; kingdom Metazoa; phylum Chordata; class Amphibia; order Caudata; family Salamandridae; genus Lissotriton; species Lissotriton helveticus. The sequence continues at coordinate 1,610,927,765 of NC_136067.1, read as the reverse complement.
CTGTCCTGAAGAGTGCTCTGATTGATGGGGTTGGCCTAACCACTGAACAGTACAGGTTGATGTTCAGAGATACCCAGAAGAAACAGACTCAGGACTGAACTGATTTTGTTGATTGTGCCACTAAGGCTCTGGAAGGCTGGTTGCTGGGAAGTAAAGTTAAGGACTATACAGGATTGTATAATTTGATCATGAGAGAGCAAATACTTAACAATTGTCAGAACCAGTTGGTGCACCAACACCTGATTGACTTAGATCTGACCTCTCCCCAAGAATTGTGAAAGAAGGCAGAGAAATGGGTCATAACCAGGGTTAAGCAGAAAATCCAGGTCCAAGGTGGTGATCAGAAAAAGGCAGACAAAAAAGGTGGGGATCAGAAACCAAAAGACCAGAAGTCTTCATCAGGCCCCAAACTACTAATGAGGGGGGTCCCAAAATTCCAAGAAGAAGAAGAAAGAAGGTCCAAAGAAACCTTGGTGTAATTATTGTAAATCTGCCTCTCACTGGTTCAGTGAGTGCACCAAGAAAGGTACAGCCCCTACCACTGTAGCCCCTAAGGCATCTGCACCCCCTAGTACAGTTAACAGTGGTAGTTCCCAACCCAAGGCTATAGTGGGGTTAACCATGGGTACTGAGTTGGATTCTGGCTTAGTCAGGATACCAACCCAGGCCGTTCTTGTCTGTAATATGGACATGGCTATGTCCTCTACTGTGAGTCCCAGTACTCTGGGCAAGTACAGGCAAACACCATTGATTTATGACAAAGTGGCTCAGGCCTACAGGGACACAGTTGCTAGTGTCACCATGGTGACACCTAACTTTGTGGACCCAGGACAGATTGTACTGGGTGATAATTACCTGGTGACCAATGCAAGCAATGTCACTACTACACATAGTGTGGCAGTTGTTAACTTCTCATGGGGAGGGGTAACTGGCCTCAAAAGAGTTGTGGTAAGTGCAGATCTCCCAGTTGAATGTTTGTTGGGCAATGATCTTGAATCCTCAGTATGGTCAGAAGTGGAGTATAGGACTCATGCAGAGATGTTAGGCATATCAGCTCATGTCCTTGCTGTGACCAGGTCACAGGCCAAAAAGTGCCAAACTGAACAGGTCTTGGATCCTGTAACTATGGACCAAGTACCACCCAAGAGAAAGAGCAGTAGGGTTAAGGCAGTGCCTTCCCCCAGCCCTCAAGTGAAGATCAACCTTCTCAGGAAGCTGATTGTGAGACCCCTGAAGGAACTGTCCTAGAGGAACTTGAACCTGACCAGGTGAGTTTCTTGGGACAAGGGGACCTTCAAGGACAGACTTGAGGCAGGCACAGTTAGACTGCCCCTCTCTTGAACCCCTTAGACAGCAAGCTGCTTCTGAGACTGCTGGGAATGCTACAGGTACTCACAGAGTTTACTGGGATGAATGACTCCTTTATTTTGAGGCTAGAGACCCCAAGCCTGGTGCTTCCAGGAGGTTGGTCATACCTCAGGCCTTTAGGGGTTTCCTTCTTACCTTAGCCCATGATATTCCCTTAGCAGGACACCTAGGCCAGAACAAGACTTGGGACAGGCTTGTCCCTCACTTTCACTGGCCCCATATGTCAGAAGATGCCAAGGAGTTTTGTCGCTCCTGTGTGACCTGCCAAGCCAGGGGCAAATCAGGTGGCACAACAAAGGCCCCCCTTATACCACTACCTGTGGTGAAGGGTACCCTTTGAAAGAGTAGGGATTGACATTGTTGGACCAATGGATCCCCAAACAGCCTCTGGGCACAGATTTATACTGGTGGTAGTGGATCATGGCACCAGGTATTCAGACGCTATTCCCCTAAGGACCACAACAGCACCTGTTGTGGCAAGAGCACTCCTGGGAGTTTTCTCAAGAGTGGGCTTTCCAAAGGAGGTTGTCTCTGACAGAGGTGCAAACTTCATGTCTGGGTACTTGACTGCAATGTGGAAGGAGTGTGGTGTAAATTACAAATTCACTACACCCTACCATCCACAGTGCAATGGGCTTGTTGAAAGATTTAACAAGACCCTAAAGGGTATGATCAAGGGTTTACCTCAAAAACTTAGGCGAAGGTGGGACATCCTTCTACCCTGCCTTCTGTTTGCTTACAGAGAGGTCCCACAAAAAAGGGGGTAGGCTACAGCCCTTTTGAACTTTTGTTTGGGCATCCTGTAAGGGGACCCCTATGTCTGGTGGAGGAAGGATGGGAGTTACCTCTCAAAAAGCCTAAACAAGACATAGTGGACTATGTACTTGGTCTCCGCTCCAGGATGGCTGAGTATATGAAGAAGGCTTCTAAAAACCTTGAGGCTAGCCAGGAACTTCAAAAAGCTTGGCATGACCAAAAGGCTGTGCTGACTGAGTACCAGCCAGGACAGAAGGTGTGGGTGTTGGAGCCAGTGGCCCCAGAAGCACTCCAGGACAAATGGTCTGGACCCCACACAATTGTTGAGAAAAAGGGAGCGGTCCCCTACCTGGTGGACCTTGGAACTCCCAGGAGCCCCCACAGGGTGCTCCATGTTAACAGACTCAAAGCATATGTTGACAGGGCAGACATGGGCTTGCTCATGGCTACAGATGAGGGACAGGAGGAAGAGAGTGACCCTCTCCCAGACCTGTTGACTCAGAACCCTGATGATGGTTCAGTTGATGGTGTGGCCTTAGCTGGCAGCCTCACTGGCCAGCAGCAACAGGACTGCAGACAAGTTATACAATCCTTCAGACATATGTTTTCCTTGACACCTAGTCCGACTAACTGGTGCACCCATGAGGTGGACACTGGTGACAGTATGCCTGTGAAGAGTAAGATCTACAGGCAACCTGACCATGCCAGGGACTGTATAAAGACTGAGGTACAGAAAATGTTGGAGCTGGGAGTAATTGAGCCCTCAGAGAGCCCCTGTGCCAGCCCAGTAGTCCTTGTACCAAAACCTCACACCCAAGATGGTAAGAGAGAGATGAGGTTCTGTGTGGACTATAGAGGTCTCAATGCTGTCACTAGGACAGATGCTCACCCAATTCCAAGAGCAGATGAGCTCATTGATAGATTGGCTTCTGCCAAGTTTCTGAGCACATATGATTTGACAGCAGGCTATTGGCAAATCAGGTTAGCTGAGGATGCCAAGGCCGACACTGCTTTCTCAACCCCAGGAGGTCATTACCAATTTGTGGTGATGCCCTTTGGTTTGAAGAATGCTCCTGCCACTTTCCAAAGGTTGGTGAACCAAGTCCTCACTGGGTTGGATGACTTTTGTGCAGCTTATCTTGATGATATTGCTGTCTTCAGCTCCACCTGGGAGGATCACCTGATCAACCTGAAGAAGCTTTTAGAGGCCCTGCAGAAGGAAGGCCTAACTATCAGGGCCACAAAGTGCAAGATAGGGCAGAGTAAGGTTGTGTACCTGGACCACCTTGTTGGTGGGGGTCAGGTTCAGCAACTGGAGAGTAAGATCCAGACCAACAAGGACTGGGCTCCTCAACCACCCAGACACAGGTCAGAGCTTTTTTGGGCCTGTCTGGTTATTACAGAAAGTTTGTTAAGAATGATGGGTCCATTGTGGCACCACTTAACGACTTGACTTCAAAGAAGATGCCAAAAAAGGTTCAGTGAACAGTAAGCTGTCAAAAGGCATTTGACGACCTGAAGAAGGCCATGTGCTCTGCACCTATCCTGAAGAGTCCTGACTACTCCAAAGAGTTCATTGTCCAAACAGATGCTTCTGAGTTGGGGGTGGGAGCTGTGCTTTTACAACTGAATGTAGATGGTCAAGACCAGCCATTTGATTTTATTAGCAGAAGGCTGACCCCTAGAGAGAAACGTTGGTCAGCCATTGAGAGGGAGGCCTTTGCTGTGGTTTGGGCCCTGAAGAAGCTGAGGCCATATTTGTTTGGCACTCACTTCAAAATTCAGACCAACCATAAGCCCCTCTTGTGGCTAAATCAGATGAAGGGTGAGAATCCCAAACTGCTCAGGTGGTCCATTTCCCTACAGGGGATGGACTTTACAGTGGAGCACAGACCAGGGACTGACCATGGCAATGCAGATGGTCTCTCCAGGTACTTCCACTTAGAACATGAAGACACAACTGGTCAAGGTTAGTCTAATGTCCCTGCGTTTGGGGGGGGTTATTTAGGAGAGTAGGGTCTGCTTTCCTATGGTCACCCCACTTTTTGCTTCTTGCTTCACTGGTTTTCGACTTTAATGTTGCTGTGGACCTGCTCATCAGACCCACAGCCGAGCTGTTCTCTCTCTAAATTCATACCATGTACTTTAGGTACATCACCAATTGGGAAATGGGTCACTCTTGTAAGTCCTTGTACAGTGCACCATAGGTACCCAGGGCATAGGTGCACCCAAGGCCTACCAGGGGCTGCAGCATACCTTATGCCACCCCTGGCTGGCCATCCAAACTGACACAACTGGCTGATCACTCAGCTGGGGCAAGGTCGTGTAATCACCCCTTGCTTAGGTATAGTATTCCTATACCTACCATTATATATAGACACATATGCACCTATAAGTCACTCCTAAGGCAGGCCTTAACAATCCTGAAGGCAGAGGGCTTGGTTTTATGTGAGATGAGGCTCTAGAAAGAGCCGAGCTTGTCTGCGGCTTTCGGAACCATGTCCTTATAGCTGTTCTATGATATAGCCATACCATATACTCTTAAGTGCATTATAATCCTCGCGGTTGAATACTAACTTTGGTTTGGCTTTATCAAAACATGTCGTGTAAGGACAGTGGCGTAACGAAACTTGAGGGGGCCCCCCTGCAAAGCACATGGAGGGGGCCCCCCCGCGGCGCGGTGCGGCCCACTATGCCTCCCCGGCGGCGTGCCCACCATGTACCACTTTGCGCTACCACCCAGAAATGTAGCATATTTTGCTTTGAAACCTCCAACATTTAAATGAAATGCCTCCTTACTGTCAACACCACCCCTGCTGCTTGGCATCCTATTCCTCAGCGCCCTTTGCCCAAGCCTTCCATTTTGCCCAAATATGCCAACCTTACGGAGTCGGCTGTCCTATTTTTACACCTTGTTGCTGTGTTATGTGACTGCACCCCTTCCTCTCTTACGGGGTTCCTATGAGTAATAGAAGGCTGGTCCCTCACGGTCTGCGATTAGTGCTCAGTAGCCTGATGTCATTTACATTGCAGTTCCAGGCCCTAGAAATGCACGCCAAAGTAGCTGAAGATTCAACCAGTGCGTGGCTCGCATCTCTCCCAGGATACACACTCCTGGCACCTGCAGCTGACCTGTGATAATTCTTTATTTCCCTTATTTTAACATATCACTTGTAGTCAGCTTTTTCAGTAAATAGGCATGCATTAATTGGCCAGATATCCATATTGCGGGAAGGGCAATGACCAGAGTGCTTTTGACTCATGAACATGGCTTTCTGCCAGGCCAGCGCATTAACATTTTTCGTGTGAACCAGCTAGGTTTAAGTGTAGGTCATTGTCTTTCTGTAGTTTTGGCTCCCGGTTATATGCATATTTGGACTTGTTGTCTAAAGGGACCATTGTTTAGAAAATATTTATGAATGAATGAGGTGGTTGTATATCACATCACGATGTATCTACCTCCTCACTGCTTTAAATGAAAAGGCAGTGCCAGGCTCTGTGGACAAAAGTTGCTTACCACGGTACGACATGTGGCTAGGAGGTCGTCTTTTTTGGTGAAAGCTTGGAGCACTATGATGTAAGTTTTTGGGGTCATTTACTTTTAAGAGTCTGACAGCAGTGCAGGGATTTCCATATATTAAAGGGATGTTTGAATTTAGCTTAGTCATGGCATTATATACTCCTCAGAGACTTATAATATATATCCTCATAATGTATGACACGTACTTTGTCCCATTTCTGCTAATTATAATAATAATAATAACATTTTAAGCCTCTGAGGAGTGACACAAGGCATCTTCACGCAGGCACCTCCTGCATCACAAAATGTCAGCACATACAATATCACACCCTTGGACCCCCAAAATTCCCCAAGTCAAACTCTCCCTCCCCCTTTGATGCCTTCATGTGAGCCACTGAGCCATCTCCTGAGATTGGTGGCCCACCCTTCACCCCCTGCAGTATACATCTCTGCAGGATTTCCATCCACACCTCACACCCTCGTCTTGGTACCCCTGTCTTCCTATTGTTTCCTGTCTCCTCCCCTGCAAGCTCCTCGTGCTTAGTTTAAATCACTGTCTCTAAGCGTCCTATCCCTCCCTTGGCTGCCTTGCCTCCTGCCTCTACATCCTTTCCTTTCCCTCCTGTCTCCACAGCTCTATTGTTTCCTGTCATTACTCTCTTTCTTTGACATTTGGGGCCATATGTATCAAGCTAATTAGCATTCGCAAAGGCCGAATTTCGGCCTTTGCGAATGCTAATTTGCTAAATGGTATGTATGTAACATTTTTGCTGCAAAATAAGGAATCGCAAAATTTGCTATTCCTTATTTTGCGATTGCACATACGGAATCGCAAATTTTGCGATTCCTTAACTGCAATGTATCAAAGAAAAAATACTTCAAAAATGCCCATAAGGATTCGCAAATTACCACCAACTTCTAGTTGGTGGTAAGTTGTGAATTCTGTTAAAAAAGCAATTTTCAAAAAAACCAAAGGTGCCATTTGACGCTTTACATGCCCTTAGGGCATGTATGTGCGCCATATGCCCCCACATGTCATGTTCAGGGGTGCAGCAGGGTGTTCTTGCGACACCCCTGCACCCTTGAAAATATTCCTAATTTGCGATTAGCAAATTGCTAATCGCAAATTTCCCCTTCATTCCTATGGGCCTCCTGGCCCATAGAAATGAATGGGTAATTTGCGATTAGCAATTTGCTAATCGCAAATTAGGAATGTTAAGGAATCGCTATAAAGAAGCGATTTTTTACATACATACCGTTTTGCGAATTCTAAATAGCGATTCCTTAAAAATCACTATTTAGAATTCGCAAAAAGGAACTATGATACATATGGCCCTTAGTGTTGACTAACATGTTAGAATGACAACCGGTATGCTCGCAACCTGCCTGACTCTCTGTCTCTCGTCACCATAATGGACTCGCAGCTGACATTGTTCCGCCTACATCTATGCACATTGTTGATCTTGTATTCTCAATACTGTACCAGTTTTTGCACTTAATTTGTAATGGCTCTATCCCTTTAGGCTACCTGCCTCCAAGCTCTCATTACCCAGCCTGCTGCATAGATGCAGACACCCACTGCCACTAAAAATCTCTACGCTGATTATACAGCGCTCTGAAAAGGGCTTGGGTGGACTTTGCGCTATATAAATCCTTAAATATATACGCAAACAAAGAAATACATATATATACATACATAAATACTTCAGAAGTCGACGTAGAAATCCATCATGCTCTGGGTTTCTGACAAGGTAGTAATTAAAACTCTGGCTCGCGTGTTTATTGTGGTGAATCTCCGACTAAAAGGGGTATTTACATGTATGTTCATGGTCTTTTAGAAAACGGAGTGAGCGTGTCGTCGTTCAATCTCGCAACAACCAATAATCAGCTATTACCGGATATTTTGGAAAGCATGGCTTACTTATGCTTTTGGGAGCATCCTTGGTGTTTTAATCCATGGTAACATTCGTACAATATGTAGAATTCGAATTTTAAAGACATGTTTTCGTGACAATATCTACCTCTCAGATAACGCACATTACACCTCCTAGTTCCCCTGTGATGTTAAAATGCCACTCATCGCGTGCGCATAATGTTTGCAGGCGCAGTTGCCATGGCAACACCAACAACATGCTCAAAGTCCTCCAGAAGTCGCGTTCCAGGTCTCAAGCTCCAAGTGGTATTATTTATCTGGGAGGGGGCCGTAGACCAGGGTTCCTCTCTAAGGAAGGGTCCAGTCAGAGGGGACCCCCACAAAACCACTGCATTGGGGGCAGTTCGGGGGGCACGGGCGGCGTTTATAAACAGGAGCTAGAGTCCATCCATTCAATGCACTATCAGCCTGATTCATCAAGAAAGGAAACAGCGACTCTCAACTAGCGATTCACAGCGAATCGCAAATGGAAAGGCACAGATCGGAATTCATCATAGTTAGCGAGTAATCAAAGCGATTCGCACACGGGCGCTAAAATCGATAGCGAGAAAATAAAATCGCCGAAAAAGTCGCTAATACCCAGATATTCCGTCTCTATTTAGCGCCACGCAAATCCCCATTAGCGACATCTCGCCAGTAGCGCGATCGCACCAACGGGAAGTCGCATTACGAGCGCCGTGATGACGTCACAACCAGGAAGCAGGCAGTTCCCACCCCCATTCTGAACTGCGAGGCTGACCGCGAGGCCGCAGCGAAAAAAAGAGCTCCTACCGGGACACCTCCAAAGTAGCGCAAGTCACCCATTAGCGACAGTAGCAATGACAGAGGAGACTGCACCAGGGCCCAGTGACACCGGGCGCAAGAGAAAGCTCAAGTTTACCGAGCAGGAGTTGGAGCACCTCATCGAGGGAGTGGTTGAAAACCACACAAAACTCTTTGGAAAGGACTCCCGGAGGGTGCCAGAGATGGAGAGACGTCGCATCTGGCTAGGAATCTCAGCCAAAGTGAACGCTGTGGGCGTGACACACAGGTCACTGGACGAGCTAAAGAAGAGGTGGTACGACCTCCGAGGTCGTGCCAAGGAAAGGGTGGCAGAGAGGCTGGGCGAGACATCTGGTACTGGGGGCGGAGACCCTACTGTCCCTCCCAATACCCCCATGGAGGACCGCGTGGAGGACACCCTCGAGACAGAGGCGTGCATAGGTGTCACCAACCTTGACTCATCCCGACCCAGCCAAGACAGCCAAGGTAAGTGGCATGCGACTGCGACCCTGTCCCCTACCAATGGCCATGGCCCTATAGCCTCCCATATACATTCCAAGTCATACAAACAATGCACATGAGATCATGGCCACAAGCAATGTCGGACAGGTAGTCAGCCCATAATGTAAAAGAACCCCAATGCAGCCACACGTATCCCAAAATAAGCTATCGCTAAGCTGTACGTGTGACAGATACATGCCATTAATGTAAGTCCAATTCCCCTCACAGGTGGCGCCGACTACAGCAGCGACAGCGACATGCTGCAGATCGATGAGTCAGAAGAGGATGCGGAGGAGGTGCCAACACCAACACCACCTGCATCATCAAGCGTAGCCCCACACACCGCAGCCAGGCCAACACCAACAGCGCCAGCACCATCATTGGCAGCACCTAACCCTGCAGCCAGGGCAAGACATACAGCGCCAGCACCATCCGGCGCTGCACCTAACCCTGCAGCCAGGGCGAGACAAACAGCGCCAGCACCATCAGGCGCAGCACCCAACCCTGCAGGCAGGGCCAGACCAACAGCGCCAGCACCATCAGGCGCAGCACCCAACCCTGCAGGCAGGGCAACACCAACAGCACCAGCACCATCCGGCCCAGCACCTAACCCTGCAGGCAGGGCAAGACCAACAGCTTCAGCACCATCAGGTGCTGCACCTTTGCCAAGCACAACTCCACCACCCGCGGCACCATCTACTCCTGGTGCATCAACTGCGGTGACTGTGCACACACCCACTGTGGACAGCCAGCAGAGCAGGCACGTCAGGGCTCGCCACCATGACACATCACACAGCGGCAGGAGGGGGATGGCTGTGCGCATGCCAGGCATGAGCACTGAGCGCCGGATGCTACGCATTCACCAACAGCAGGCACGACGGCAAGGGGCCATCCAGCTGCAACTACATAAAATTGCCCGCAATGTGGCCAATGTGGGTGATAGGATAGAGCGCATGGCGGCAGCCATGGAGGCCAACACTGCTGCAGTCATATCGCAGCGCAACTCCGCCCGCCGACGCCACCGGCAGCTCCTAACGCGCCTGACAGCCCACACCCGCTCAAACTACATAATGGGGAATGCCACCTCCCAGCTCTCACGACGGTGCCTGGCGCAGCAGCAGCAGCTGATACAATGTGTCGAGGATGTTGGACGGGTGCTGGAGCAGGTCACCACTGCCGTACTGGCACTCCATCCTACTGGTGAAGGCAATGTGGGGAGGGACGACACCAGTGAGTGCGCCTCCAGTGTCAGCAGCCTGTCTGCCTCAATGGTTGGCGTGTTACGCCGCAGCACCAGGCCCACTGCAGGGACACGTGCCGTCCCAGAGGAAGAGCCAGAGCGTCGTTTGGGGGCTGAGCGCCGGAGGCGCAATTGATTTACTTGAACGTTTCCTAGATAATGCTGATGATACAAGCATGTCCAGTGGCTAGTTAGGAGCAGTATGGCGCAATACTGCTGCAATATTATGAATGTAGACATTATGTTATTATTGTGGATTTAACAATAATATTTATTCATGCAACATACATGGGCCTCCTGTCATTTTTTACATTGCCATGCAGGAGTGAATGTTGGGTGAGTGGATTGTGGCCTTCAGAAACTGTTCATAGTGATGTGGTTGCGCCGTCTGTGTCCTTCAGCAGGGTTCTCCCCGCGTGCATGCCGCACATGTGCTGGTGGACGGTCGTCCCCTTCAGACTCACTGCCAGAGATCTCTACTGGTATCCGGCGCTTGGTTGCAATGTTGTGTAACATTGCGCAGACAGCCACAATGCGGCAGCACACATCAGGACTGTAGTACATGGCCCCACCTGTCTTGTGCAGTATGCGGAACCGGCTCTTGAGTAGGCCGAATGTCCGTTCTATACAATTCCTTGTCCGTATGTGAGAAACATTGTACCGCCGTTGCTGTGGTGTAGCCGGGTTGAGGTATGGGGTGAGGAGGTATTCCCGGAGGGCGTAGCCACTGTCACCTGCATGTGAGGAGCAGAGGGTGAGTGCCTGTGCTGCGCAGCTACATCATTGCAATGTGTAATTGTTGACAATGTGTACTTACCAAGTAGGTGTCCTTCCCCAAATTCTCCCCTGGCCAGTCGTGTGTGGAGGCCGCTGTGCCGGAATATAAAAGAGTCATGGGTACTCCCTGGGTACTGGGCCACAATGTCAGTTATGATAGTCTTGGCATTGCAGACCATCTGTATGTTAAGGGAGTGGTATGACTTCCGATTCCGGTACATGTACTCCGTCGCAGCTGGGGGGCAGATGGCAATGTGGGTGCAGTCTATGCATCCTATCACAGATGGGAAATGGGCCACATTGTAGAAGTTTAACTTTGTCAAGTCCAGTTCCTGTTGGCTGGTGGGGAATCTGATGTGTCGGTGTAGCTGGGTGAGCATTGCGTCAACAAAACTCCGGAGGCAGCGTGACATGGTGGGCTGGGATATCCCCCCTGCTGCCGCTACTATCCCCTGGAAGCTCCCAGAGGCCAGGAGGTGCAGGCTACACAATACCTGTACATGTGTAGGCACAGCATTGGTCCGCCTTGTTGGGTGCTGCATCAGGGGGTCAAGGTCGTGTATGAGTTGAATTATCATGGCCCCATTCAGCCGGTACTTCGCATAGATCTGCTCCCTGGTTTGTCCCAGCAGGGTGGAATATCCTCTCCTGTATTCTGCGTCTCCTCCGTGCTGCTCGCTGTAGCCTTCGCCGCCTGACCACCATGTACATTCCTGGCATTGTGAGACACCAACTGCTGCTGCTGTATCTCCTTATGTGTGTTTGGTCAGCCCTGTCCCTGTTCCTGATTGGCCAACTGTTTTTCAAAATTTTCGCTAATCACTTTTATGGTTACCACCTGCTTTGGGTTGTCCTTAATTTGCGCGGCGCTAATGGAGATTTTGAGGTTTTTCGCTATTAGAGAATTTTCATGAATTCCGATTGCGCTAGTATTGCGAATTCGCTAAATTTATTCTCTAATTCCGTGCTTTGGCGCAAACCTACAGGGAATCTGAGAATTTATTAGCGAATTCGCAATCTTTGTTTAGCGCTTTGGTTATTTTCTTCATGAATGCCGATTTGGGTAATTGCGGGCGCAATGGCATTTTCGCAGCTATTGCGCCCGCAATTTAGCTTTATGAATCAGGCTGTATGCCCCCTGCCTAACTAAAGACCCACACTGGGGACCAACCACAGGCCGTGCCCTGCTCGCGCGCTCACTCAGCATTCGCCAACATGGCGCCGCTCGTGTTACCTCACATGTTCGCGGACATTCCGACAGGCTTGGTTCGGAAACTGCTGGTGCGTGTGAGCAAAATGCTATATTAGGGCACGTATTCCTCAGATACACAGGTCTGCATGTAAAGCAACATTGGTATGAGTTTAAAGCAGTGCTCTTCCAGTTTTCCTCCTGCCCCCATGTGACAATATGTTTTCACAATTCTTCTAGAAAATGGTCTAACTATATTTTGAAACTTTATACTTATGTTCCGCTCTTCCCTTTAAAAATGCAGCCAAATACATGATTGGCACCAGGCTATGGGCAGCCCGGTCTTACTAAAGTGTACAACTATCCACAATGTGATTCTTTATCCGAAATGAGGGGGGTGGAGAGTTAAGGATTATTTGGGCCTCCTCCTCGACCCCTACTTGGCTATGAGTGACAAAACATGTTAGTGAGGGCACATTACAAGGTGGCCTAATGCAGCACTGTTTTTTTTTTTACCATTTATCCCAACGGGATAAGGTATCCACCTTGGAATCAATTCTCCTAGGCCTGCCCCCCTCTTGAGAACCTCGTATTTAAAGGAACAGACGTACAGTGTGCGTGCAATGAAGGAAATGTTTCTGGGACAGAACGGGATGGGTGTAGTGATTTCACTCTCTCAAGAAAGAACGTCCGGGTACACAGTGCTGCGGGCTGAGCGCTGAGGCAAGTAGTGTGCGATGTTCTAAGGAAATGTACTGGGTCTTTGTCACACATCTCTGCAGTGAGGTAATAAAGGGAATGGCCCCCGTCCCCCCCCACCTCATATCCCCTTCTCTCCACCTGCCTTCTCCCTCCATGTCACTCGGTAATGATTTTTGGAATGAGTTACACCTGCACAAACACTGCCAACACCTGTCCCCACCTACATGCCTCTCCCCCTCTCTCAATCAGGCCCCTGACAGCGCCTACACACAGCTAGCCTCTCCCTCCTGTAGAGGCGCCGCGCTGGCCTCCCAAGGAGAGGGCAGCCTTGCCCATGGCTGTCACCCTGCTGGTATCCGCTGACCGAACCGTTCCGAAACTGGCGTCTCCCTCTTCCCCATGCTTGCAGAAGGCATCACAGCCCTCTGGAATTCCTTGATGGAAACACCTCAGTCGGTACACTTGTTCTCCTGAGCTAGGCCTGGCACCCTTCCCATTCTTTCCCCGCCCTGTCACCTACTGCTGCCAAGTCCCGCGCGACTTCCCAATTCTGCCATCGGATTGCACACTGAAGGCCGACAGACGGACAGACAGATAAACAATGTTTTATACTAGTGTGGCATTCTATACCGCGTTTAGCTACAGCGAATCACGGAGACATTTATTTGTGTCTAATTAACATTGACCAATGTAACCGGGCACTTATTTCATTGACCTGCCAGAAACTGCCATCAATTTCTCTCTTGTGTGTGCGGTGGGTTAGAGGCCGGCGGGATGTTGTTGTTTGAAATTAAAAACCAGCACTTCGGTTAAAACGTAGGATAAGGATGTTCCACTCTAATAGTTCAATGCAGGCTATACACAGAAGTGCAAACGTCTAATATGCCTCATCATAACTGACGAAGTATGAATCTCATTTTCTTGTACATGCAATTGTAATTTGTAATTGATGGCAAAGTTGGACTGTGGAGGCAGGCACTTACTTCGGAGTGTTCGGATTCGGAATCGGAGTCGACACAGACAGTCACAGTGAAAACCTGAGCGTGGGCGGGCCTGGCTGCTTTGTCTGTTGCTTGAATCGAACTTCGAAGTTCGTTGTTCTTCTCTGTTGTCTTCTTGCCTACGGCTATGCGCAGTGCGCGCCGCCGCACCCCTGATGCCACACGCACCTTACTGAGTGCTTACTGCTTATTGGCCCGCCGGCGATTGCGCATGAGTGTTGTGCGTGCGTGCCCTAGGGCTGCCTGGCATTGCTCGCCATTCAGCAGCAGCCAGCCCTGGCCCTGCTGCCCACGCCCCCCCAAGCGGCACGTGCTTACGCGGCGGCGGGAGGAACGGAAAGTGAAAGAATAAGTCAGTCAGGCAGGAGGACTACTCAACTCGGAGTTAAAGTGAAAGTGTGTGTGCGCTGCGCATCCACCCTCCCGCCGCAATTTCATAGATTGGAATCAGGCGGGCTCACTCAGTGTAATAATAACATAAAAGTGCTTCACAGTCCGAGTCCGACACTCACAGGCCACGGCCGCCCCTCCCCCCCCCATTTCGGACTTGCTCTCGGGGCCCCGGCCCCCCGCACCATCGAAGACTCGGGCCCCGCACACACCATTTAGAAGACTCCCAAGGGCCCCGGCCGGGCTGCACCATTTCGAAGAATCCTCTCCCAGGGGGCCGCACCCGGGGCCCCGCACCATTTCAAATACTCGCAGGGGCCCCTGCCGGCCGGGGCCAGCGCTGCGCACCATTTAAGAGTCACAGCAGGATTGTATTACTGATGTGAGGAGGGGCCCGGCCGGGGGCCCCTGGAGCGCGAGGCCCCCCCGCAACGCGGGGCCTGCGGGGGCTTGTGTTACGCCCTCATACGCTTTGGAATACTACCCCCTCACCAGTTCTGGCGACGGGGGTAGCATTCCACCCTTCTAGAGGGAGAAGACATGTTGTTCCTACTAATCCCGGTTAAAGTTAACCAGAGCTTCAGCATCACAAAATGGATTCTGCTGCCACAGACACAAGTCTGACCTCCTGCTGCTGGTAGTTCTTCCAGCGAGGGAGGCTTGTACAATAGGTTTCCTGTCTTGGGAGGTGCTAGCACCACCCCAGACAGGCCATAGTGTATTGGGTCAGGCAGGGCTGAATGAAATGAGACAGTGCCTGGGGCACACAAGGTGTCCCATGCATAGTCCGGTTCAAACCGGTGCTGGGGCACTCCAGCCCCAGCTCTGGCGCGAAACTGGACAAAGGGAAAGGGGTTTAACTACCCCCTTCCCTGGTCCCACCCATAGGAGGGACCTAGCAGTTAATCCAGACCCTAAATCTGGTATATAGGTAGGAGCTGAGTCCCAAAACTTTAGATTTATCCTGACTGAAACATGAAAGGAAACTCTGGACCTTCGACGTTCTACCTGAAGACAGAAGACTGAATAATCTCCCTTGTGGTCAAGGAGTGACCACCCTGTGTAAGTAGGCACCATCAAGCGATCAACAGTTTGCTTTGTCGACTCTCCCGCCGGAGCCCGAGCACAGAGCCTGACAAGACCCAGACTTTTCGACTTCCTTTAGCCGGCTCCACAGCCACATCAAAGCTGAGACCCATGGAGGCGACGAGAGACATGGGACTGGCCATCTTGGAAAGCCAGCAAATTGCTTTCCGTTCAACTTCTGAGGCTACCTCGAAGTTGTGCATTGGGGATTGAGAAGCCCCAGCCCCGAGCAACATCTGCACTGAAGATCAGCCCTCCACACTCCACGAGTTCTGTGTGGGGCCCTTCTGCATTTACCTGCTTGACGCGTCTGTCCGGTCACTTGCCCATTGGCTAGTGGCCTCTGTGACGATGAACCTTTGAATTTGCACCACTGGTCTGGTTGCTCCAGACTGGGCCCTGCTTCCCTGAAAAGGAGAAGCCCATCAGACCTTGCTAGTCTGATCCAGAAGCCATCTTTGATTCCTGCGTGGGTTGCCTTTGCCAAGGCTTCTTGACTCTAATCCAGGAGCCGACACTGCCGACAGCGAGAGCCTTTGTGAGACAGTCGGTATCCAGCTCCTGGTTGTCGTCGACACCTCGTGGTCCACGTGGCTGCAGAGACAAGCTTCACAACATCACCTGATTGCTTGGCGACATCGCCTGGTTCCTTCTTGGTTCCTTCCTGGTCACTGGCTAGTGACCCAGACTCGGTCCCCTCTGCTTTCAGGTTCTCTTCATCCTCGATCCGCCCTTGGATCCAACCGGACACTTCCCTCCTGGTCGCCTGCAGCATCTTTCTTCAAGGCTCCATAGGATTCAGCGACGAAACCCGACACACTTTGACACCTATGCACCCGCTTCCTGTGGGTGAGGTAACTCGAATACTCCAGTGCTCCTGTGGGTATTAACTATCCTAGTGTCCTAGTTTTCAGTGGCTTTCTCCTATTCCATCCGGAAGTGACCTAAAAGAACCAGTTTCCAATTCTTTCATTCCCATTCTCACTCTATGGTAACTCTCGTGTGTGTAAAGACACTGCACACGCATCCCGTGGGCCTCCTGCTCCCTATCCTTTGGTAGTACAGCGTAGTCCCAGCGATTCTCCAGGCCCTAGGCCTATCCTTTGTTCGTGACGTGGTTCTTATACCCCTATTTTAGTATATGGTTTGAAGTGCCCCAAGGGCATTACTGTATTTTGTGCAACTTATTGTATGATAATTAAGTATCTTGCTATGTGCTTGTGCCTCTGGCCTCATAAAGAGTTCAGAGGATTAATTTAGTAATAAATACATATATATTTTATATATATAACCTGTGTGGTGTCCTTTCATTTGGTATTAAAGGGATTGCATATGGTAAAACAGCTGGCTTCACATGCCCTCTTGAGTTTAGCCTAAGATTGCTTTGTCCATGCTACCACTAGGATAGCTGGTCTATAAGGTTGACTTTACAACCATCACCATAAGGGTTGTTTGGACTTGTGCAAGGTGCTCACTAGAATAGTGAACATCATATACCAGGGCAACTTCTCACAGCTTTTACTTTCTTTTTGTAATTAATACTTAAATAAAAGGTATTGTAATTTATAATGGCAATACCTTAAACTTTTGTAAATAACTTTTGTGAAGATTATGTTCAGTGTATTTTATTGTGACGAAAATCCAAGAACAGAAGTGAAATAGTAACGTCTTTTTGTTACATTTGTAATAAAGCTTGAAACATTGAGAGAACATATTTGAACCAGTTGTTGTTAAATGGTTGCACAGATTGATGCTGTGGTGGCGCTGAGTGATGTTGTGATGGCGAACGAGTGATGCTGTGGCGTTCAGTGATGCTGTGGTAGTGCATAGTGATGTTGTGGTGCCCCTGAGTGATGCTGTGGTGGTGCTGGTGCTGTATGCTATGCTATGTTTTGTTGTGCTATCCTATGTTTTGTTTTGTTATGCTATGCTATGTTTTGCTATACTATGCTTTGATGTGTTATGCTATGCTATGCTGTGTTTTGTTATGCTATGCTATGTTTTGTTATGATATGCTATGTTTTGTTGCGTTTTATTATGCTATGCTTTGTTTTGCTATGCTATGTTTTGTTATGAGATGCTATGCTCTGTTTTGTTGTGTTTGGTATGCTATGCTATGTTTTACTATGCTATTATATGTTTTTGTTTGCTATGCTATGTTTTGTTGTGTTTTGTTAAGCTATGCTATGTTTTGTTGTGTTTTGCTATGTTTTGTTATGCTATGCCTTGTTTTGCTATCCGATGCTTTGTTTTGTTGTGCTATGCTATGTTTAGTTTTGCTATCCTCTGCTTTGTTCTGTTATGCTATGCTATGTTTTGTTGTGTTTTGTTATGCTATGCTATATTTTGTTGTGTTTTGCTATGCTATGCTTTGTTATGTTATGCTATGCTATGTTTTGTTGTGTTTTATTATGCTATGCTTTGTTTTGCTATTCTTTGTTTTGCTATGCTATGTTTTGTTATGCTTTGTTTTGTTATGCTATGCTATGGTTTGTTATGCTATGTTTTGTTATGCTATGCTAAGCTTTCTTTTGTTATGCTATGCTATGTTGTGTTTTGTTATACTATGCTATGTTTTTTGTGCTTTGTTAAGCTATGCTATGCTATGTTATGTTTTGCTATGCTATGTTTTGTTATGTATGCGATGTTTTGTTGTGTTTTGTAATGCTATGCTTTGTTTTGTTATGTTATGCTATATTTTGTTATGTTATGCTATTTTTTGTTCTGCTATGTGTTGTGTTTTGTTATGCTATGTTTTGTTATGTTATGCTATGTTTTGTTATGCTATGCCTTGTTTTGCTATCCGATGCTTTGTTTTGTTGTGCTATGCTATGTTTAGTTTTGCTATCCTCTGCTTTGTTCTGTTATGCTATGCTATGTTTTGTTGTGTTTTGTTATGCTATGCTATATTTTGTTGTGTTTTGCTATGCTATGCTTTGTTATGTTATGCTATGCTATGTTTTGTTGTGTTTTATTATGCTATGCTTTGTTTTGCTATTCTTTGTTTTGCTATGCTATGTTTTGTTATGCTATGCTATGGTTTGTTATGCTATGTTTTGTTTTGCTATCCGATGCTTTGTTTTGTTGTGCTATGCTATGTTTAGTTTTGCTATCCTCTGCTTTGTTCTGTTATGCTATGCTATGTTTTGTTGTGTTTTGTTATGCTATGCTATATTTTGTTGTGTTTTGCTATGCTATGCTTTGTTATGTTATGCTATGCTATGTTTTGTTGTGTTTTATTATGCTATGCTTTGTTTTGCTATTCTTTGTTTTGCTATGCTATGTTTTGTTATGCTTTGTTTTGTTATGCTATGCTATGGTTTGTTATGCTATGTTTTGTTATGCTATGCTAAGCTTTCTTTTGTTATGCTATGCTATGTTGTGTTTTGTTATACTATGCTATGTTTTTTGTGCTTTGTTAAGCTACGCTATGCTATGTTATGTTTTGCTATGCTATGTTTTGTTATGTATGCGATGTTTTGTTGTGTTTTGTAATGCTATGCTTTGTTTTGTTATGTTATGCTATATTTTGTTATGTTATGCTATTTTTTGTTCTGCTATGTGTTGTGTTTTGTTATGCTATGTTTTGTTATGTTATGCTATGTTTTGTTATGCTATGCCTTGTTTTGCTATCCGATGCTTTGTTTTGTTGTGCTATGCTATGTTTAGTTTTGCTATCCTCTGCTTTGTTCTGTTATGCTATGCTATGTTTTGTTGTGTTTTGTTATGCTATGCTATATTTTGTTGTGTTTTGCTATGCTATGCTTTGTTATGTTATGCTATGCTATGTTTTGTTGTGTTTTATTATGCTATGCTTTGTTTTGCTATTCTTTGTTTTGCTATGCTATGTTTTGTTATGCTTTGTTTTGTTATGCTATGCTATGGTTTGTTATGCTATGTTTTGTTATGCTATGCTAAGCTTTGTTTTGTTATGCTATGCTATGTTGGGTTTTGTTATACTATGCTATGTTTTTTGTGCTTTGTTAAGCTATGCTATGCTATGTTATGTTTTGCTATGCTTTGTTATGCTATGTTTTGTTATGTATGCGATGTTTTGTTGTGTTTTGTAATGCTATGCTTTGTTTTGTTATGTTATGCTATATTTTGTTATGTTATGCTATTTTTTGTTCTGCTATGTTTTGTTGTGTTTTGTTATGCTATGCTATGTTTTGGTATACTATGCTATGTTTTGTTTTGCTATGCTTTGTTATGTTATGCTATGCGTCGTTTTGTTATGCTATGTTTTGTTAGGCTATGCTATGTTTTGTTGTGTTTTGTTATGCTATGCTATGCTTTGTTGTGTTTTGCAATGCTATGTTTTGTTTTGGTATGCTGTGTTTTGTTTTGCTATCCTATGCTTTGTTTTGTTATGGTATGCTATGTTTTGCTATCCTATGCTTATTTTGTTATGCTATGCTATGCTGTGTTTTGTTATGCTATGCAATGTTTTGTTATGCTATGCTGGTGAGGGTGTGTGAGTGTGAGTGAGGGTGTGTGAGGGTGTGTGAGGGTGTGTGAGGGTGAGGGTGTGTGAGAGTGAGGGGGGTGAGGGGGTGTGAGGGTGAGGGTGTGTGAGGGTGATAGTGGGTGTGAGGGTGAGGGTGTGAGGGTGAGTGAGGGGGTGTGAAGGGGTGTGAGGGTGTGAGGTGGTGTTAGTGTGTGAGGGTGAGGGGGTGTGAGGGTGTGTAAGGGTGAGGGTGTGTGAGGGTGTGAGGGTGTGTGAGGGTGAGAGGGTGAGGGGGTGAGGGGTGTGAGGGGGTGTGAGGGTGAGTGAGGATGTGTGAGGGTGAGAGGGTTGTGAGGGTTAGGGTGTAAGGGTGAGTGAGGGTGAGTGGGTGTAAGGGGGTGTGAGGGTAAGGGGGTGTGAGGGTGAGGATGTGTGAGGGTAAGGGTGTGAGGTTGAGTGAGGGTGTGTGAGGGTAAGAGGTTGTGAGGGTGTGTGAGGGTGAGGGGGTGTGAGGAGGTGTGAGGGTGAGGGGGTTGAGAGTGTGTAAGGGTGAGGAGGGTGAGGGTGGGTGAGGGGGTGTGAGGGGGAGGGTGTGAGGGTGAGTGAGGGTGAGAGGGTTGTGAGGGTGTGGGGGTGTGAGGGTGAGGGTGTGAGGGTGAGTGAGGGTGCGTGAGGGTGTGTGAGGGTGAGGGTAAGGGTGTGAGGGTATGTGAGGGTGAGGGAGTGTGAGGGTAATGGTGTGAGGGTATGTGAGGGTGAGGGTGTGTGAGGGTGTGTGAGGGTGAGGGTGTGTGAGGGTGAGGGGGTGTGAGGGTGAGGGGGTGTGAGGGTGAGGGGGTGTGAGGGTGAGGGGGAGTGAGGGTGATGGGGAGTGAGGGGGAGGGTGTGTGAGGGTGAGGAAGTGTGAGGGTGTGTGAGGGTGTGGGGTTGTGAGGATGAGGGTGTGTGAGGGTGAGGGTGCGTGAGGGTGTGAGGGTGAGGGTGTGTGAGGGTGTGAGGGTGAGGGGGTGTGAGGGTGAGGGTGACGGGGGTGAGGGTGTATGAGGGTGTGAGGGTGAGGGGATGTGAGGGTGAGGGGGTGTGAGGGTGAGGGTGTATGAGTGTGAGAGGGGGTATGAGGGGGTGTGTGAGGGTGAGGGTGTGAGGGTGAGGGGGTGTGAGGGTGAGAGGGTGTGTGAGGGAGAGAGGGTGTGTGAGAGTGAGGGAGGGTGAGGGTGAGGGGGTATGAGGGTGAGGGGGTGTGTGAGGTTGAGGGAGTGTGGGGGTGTGAGGGGGTGTGAGGGTGTGTGTGATGGTGAGGGTATTAGGGTGTGAGGGTGAGGGTGTTTGAGGGGGTGTGAGGGTGAGGGAGGGTGAGGGTGGGTGAGAGGGTGTGTGAGGGTGAAAGGGTGAGAGTGTGTATGAAGGCGAGAGGGTGGGTGAGGGTGGGTGAGGAGGTGTGTGAGGGTGAGGGTGAGGGTGTGTGTGAGGGTGTGTGAGGGTGAGGGGATGTGAGTGTAAGGGTCGGACGGAGGGTGAGGGGATGTGAGGGTGAGGGGATGTGAGGGTGAGGGGATGTGAGGGTTTTTTTTCTGTACTGTCTGAATATATATGCCCATGTTTTGCGGCATTGTAGACTTGTTCCCTGGGTGCACGTGTTTGGGTGGCCGTTCTTTGTGCCATCGACATAAGTACTCCCTGAGGACCTTACAAGATCAGTGGGTGGTAGCCTTTCAAGCCCTCGTATCTAGTTAAGCGGGCGTTTGTAGAAGAGGGTGCCTCTGTACATGGCTGTGTTTTGGGGGACGTTAAGAGTGTAAGTCATCCTCGATGTTGCTGGAGCGTTTTGCAGTCGTTTGGTGTTGTGATCAATGTGTGCTGTAAAAAATACGGGTGGGCGTCTTTTTTACCCGGCATTGTTTAGTGTTATGTACACTCCTCGAAGTCAGATGCAGACAGGCATTTTTAATACTTGTGGTCCAGTTGTGGTTGATGCGGAGATTCGTTTCTTGTTAAAACCTGATTTGATGGTGATCGCCCAGTTGGAGACCGTGGGTGCCTTTCTGCTGAGCTCTGAGGGCATCGGAAGAGAGCAGCTCCTTCCCACTGTGATTAAGCGTTTACTATTGCGCATGAGCGAAGCATTTCCGACCCATGCATGTTTTAACGCTTGGTGTGTGTGCATTTTTTTCTTCATCCTGACTTAGTCTTTTTGTCACTGAAAACTACTATTTTGAGCGGCTTCAACAAACATATACCCCTTTTTTTGTTGATGTACTCTCAATGGAAGCCCTGGAGCGATGGCGCTTGAGGCCGGGCGGGGAGGACGAGGCTCGGGGACGGGCAGGAGGCTGAAGCTTTTCACAATAAAACATGGCCACTAGATGGCAGAGAGTATCCACCACATTAAAGAAGCATGCAGTCAGGCTGATACAAAGAAGCCTCTCGGAGCAGTGAAAAACAAGCTCTCTGCATTGCGTGGGGGGGGCGGGTGAGGGGAGTGGATTCCTTTGAAGTCTGATGGGGAGGGGGAGCGGATCCTTTGAAGTCTGATGCCGAGGGTCATGGGCGGATCTAGCGGATCTCGCGTACGCGAATTTGCGAATTTACGGATTCGCAATCAGCAAAAATACGCGAACTCTCGCGGATGTGCGGATTTTTACGGTTTTTGTGTTGGCGAGCGTTCGCGAGGATTTGTGGACCATTTCCCAATTGCGAACTTACTTTTCGGCTTGCAACGGCCGCGACTATGTTGTTTCTACGTCTGGTTTATCATCACAGGTTCACAGCACCCTCTGTTTCACCACTGCCACCCTCTGGTACACCCATGCCACCCTCTGGTACATCCTTACTACCACCCATTAGGTTTGTTTATCACTGTAGATTATGGGGGTGAAAAAAATCAAGCACACCTGCCCTGCTTCAACTGCCATGAATTAATTTGGGGTTGATTAATGTGTCAGTGATTTTGAAACTTCCAGTGTGGCTGGCACCTGCATCCTTCCTTATCTGTAATTTGCTTTCAGTTGCAGTGAAAGCAAGCACACCTGCCCTTCTTCAACTGCCATGAATTAATTTGGGGGTGATTAATGTGTCAGTAATTTTGAAACTTCCAGTCTGGCTGGCACCTGCTTCCTTCCTTATCTGTAATTTGTTTTCTGTTGCAGTGCAATTTTTTTCCACAGGACCTTTATGGTCTACTTGTAGCTATTCTATGAGCCTGCTGTTTGGGTCATAGCAGGGTCATAGAATAGTTGCAAATAGGCAACTGAACTCTGGAGGGGCCCCTCAGGAAGCACTAGAGTGAATGGTTACTAATGTTAAGTTTGAACTTTTGCACCTGGTGATTGCTTTCAGTTTAGCAAAAATCGTTTTTCTGCAATTTCGCGCGATTTGCGGGGCGCGAATCCGTGCGAGATCGATTTCGGAAGCCGGGAATGCGTGCGAATAAATTAATTTTTTTTGCAGTGTGTATGTTCGCGTGATTTTTTGCGTGTTCGCAAGGCGCTTGTAGTGATACGTTTGCGAAGTTACCCTAGCGTTCGTACACGGGAGCGGCCATCTTGTTTGCGTGACGTAATTCCGTTTCCGGCCGCTATGTGTAATCTCGCAAAGTGTTCTGCTCGCTAGTACAATTTAGCGCGTGATCGCGAGGAAAATCTCGCGCGAACTTACCCACGCGGTCTTGAATGGGCGCGGCCATCTTGTTTCTCATTCATTGCTATGGTTCTGGGCATGCTTTCTGTATCCTCTCTGAATCTCTGCCATCCTTTGCTCGTTTGAAGTTTATTTGATCTATTTTACTTATTATCTATCCCTCTATTTTTCTAGCTCTATATTTTTGTGTTTTCTGCTACTTTTTGTTAATTTTAAACTACTTTTTTAAACTCTTTTCTTTTCTTCTTCCCTATTCTATTTCTTCTTTATTATTTAACTTAATTTCTGCCCAGACCATGTAAAGGGAGCCGGGAAGCACCCTGAGAAGGGGAAGGGTCCCGCACCCCGTGCCCGGCTCCCGTGCGGGCGTTTGAGGGGGGAGACAGTGACAGCCCGGGAGATTTTTAGTGTGGAGGAGGTGGCCGCACTAATATTCCACGTCCAGCGCCGCCTCCCCAAGACCATCCTGGGAGGCGGCAATTTCGCAACCGGCTATGGCATCCGGGAGCGCCGGAAGCGGTGGGAGAAGGTGTGCCGGGCCATGTTTAAACTCTCTGGGGTCCGGCGCACCTATAACCAAGCCACCCACCGCTGGACGGACGTCATGGACCGGGAACGCGACTTGCTGGACGCGCTCGGCGTAGAGGTCCCCGGGCTTGGTGAGTAGTAGTAGCTATTTCTAGCTATTTCATCACTACTGTGTTTTATCCGGCTCTGTTATTTGCAAATCTTTGTTCTTTACCAAGAGCAATAATGCTGCCGATTACATTGTAGGTAAATTATATTTTAAAATCTTCTATGCATTTCAGGTGCACTGCTCTCCTTCTCAGTAGCCTTGCTACTATGCTTATTTGTTTTGTATTTTGTGTTCATTTCATTCGCCTGAGAAATTATGGATGAGTGTAGTGTAAAGAACTGCGTAATGCTAGACACTAAGGGTCATATTTTCAATTACCGGCGCATCCCTGCAAAGTAGCAGGGATGCGGCAGTAATTTTGCGCCATGCCACCACCACCACCCATGGGCCCAAAACATCACAGAAGCCTTACGCATCTGTGCCGTAAAGGCGGCGCATTGCTGGAGTTGCGTGCCAACGATGGCGCAGCTCCAGCAATGCTCTGGGGTGCCCTATCTCCCCAATGCTGCATCAAGCCGTACGTCGGCTTCAAGCAGGCGCAGGGTTTCAATCACGCATCATTGTCCTAAAAGTGACTGATTGACATCTTGTAGATTTCCCTCAGCCACTTTTAGGATTCGTTCCTGCGCAGGAACGCCCTCCCTTGCGCCGGAACGCCCCCTGATGGCGCAGGGCTTTACAACGTGATGCATCTCCCATATGCGTCATTTTTTTTTTATATACGCCGCACCATGGCGCCTCCTTTGTTCTGCCGCTGCGTCACAAAAGTCACGCAACAATGGAGGAAAAAGAGCCGCAAGGGACTTCTAAATCAGCCCCAACAGACTGAAGTCCAGTACTTCCTGTAGACACATGGCTATAAGAAGAAATGGTGGTGGTGGTCGGTGGATTGATAGTTTGAGTATTCACTGATCTGCAAGCACGATGGACTTTGTCTGTCACGTGTTGCGCACTGCTGCCTGCAGTGCCAGGCCTAGGCAAACCTCTTTAGTAGTCTGTTTATTGAGTTACATAGGAACTTTCTAAGTCAACGTTCCGCAAATCAGGCAATACGAATAACGTAGTATACCACATGAGATAGATCCCGTGGAATAGTTGTCTATCTATTTCCTATTTTTCCAAAATATGTTGTTATTGTTCTTTTGAAATGTTTGATTTGGTTGAAAAATCTCATCCATGTTTTCTGGTTTTTCTTTCTTTCATGTTGTACATCAGCTCCCCCCAAGGGCAAGAGGACACAGGAGGAGGGTGCTGAGGATGCAGGCCAGGATCGGGCAGGCGAGGGCTCCTTTGCTTGCCCCAGTAAGTTTACATTTTAATAAACAGTACCTATTTTTTCCTAGCGTTCCTCATTCGATTTTTTCTAAATCGTCTTTGATCTTCTTGTAGACTGGATATAAATTCTTATCCTGCCTCGAATATGACTCCCTGTGGTATTACTAGACTATTCTTATTAGTCTGTCTGTGTAGCTAACTAAGATTGGACATTTGGCAATTCCATTGGACTCCCATTATATTCAGCAATACCTCTATGCACTGTCTCCTTACTGACTAGATAGTGTGGCAGAGTCATTCAGCTCCCGAAGTCACCGATTATAGATCCCCAATGATCTCTAGATTATCGTACGCAGGACAAGAGAGTAGTACGGAGTCACAGCACAGTCAAGAAGTGTCAGAGGCACTCATGCTTGCAAAAATTCCAAAACCTTTAGCTCATCCACTCTAGTCTGGAGGAACAAAAACCACAGAGTCTATTTAAGTTTAAAAGCTTTATTAAAAGTAAACACATTTATTAAAATCTACTTTGTCATAAAACTATTTAACTGAAAACGGAAAAGTGGTTAGTGCTGACGATTAATTGGACACATTTCTTGTGGTCGAGCCGAGCTCTCACCTGGTTTGAACTTGATCCTGGTCGTGTTCTTAGGACTCAGGAGTCAAGCTTCTGTCTGTTAGGAGAAAAAGTGGTGCGTGTTAAAAATCAAAAGCAAGCATTCATCAGTTGTGCATAAAAGTGCAGCAAGACAACAGCCTTCCCTGGAAAATGGGACATTTTTACTATGGAGTAGACAGTCACAAATTATTACATTGTATTCTGTTTTTTTAACATTTCTCCTAGACCAAATATTATATAGTAGTGAGTGGTGTATTCTAACATTCTTAAATGTACTTTGTAGGTGTAACATCTGGTGACGGGGCCAGCGCGGAGGTGGCTGTGTTGGACCAGGACTCGGAGGCCTCTGGGGAGGAGGCGGTACAAGAGCCGGCGGACGTTCCTGTGGGGGATCAAACGGTGGTGGCGGAAACAGGTAAGCTATATATTCCTTACTTATTGAGATTGAAGACTGCATAGTGTGCTTTCTGCACGGGTGTATTACAATTACAAATCAACCAGGTAGTAGCCTCCTCGAAATGTACTTCGACTTAGCTGTGAAGTTTTTGGTGAGAAGAATCCCAATAAGTTCTTAGACGAACGTGATTGATGGGATGAACGAAAAGCGAAAGAAGGGTGTAAGTAAGTGGGACGCGAACTTGTATGATGGCTGGCAAAGAAGAACGATATGTGTTTGCTTGGCCCCCGAGGTGGCTGGGAAGGAAAGAATATGGTATGGTGCATGGCTGGGTCAATGATGAAGCAAGGATGGGTGGAAGGACAGCAGCCTGGGTGGGTGAAACAGAAACTGTATGTGTGCGTATACTTTGACTGAATGGATGCCTGGAGCATGGTATTCTCTGACTCTTAGATAGCACATGTGTATCTAGAGAGAGTAGATGGTCGCCAGGTGAAGTAAGTGTTACCTTGAAGAGCATGTACCACCGCACCCGCACGTCCGTTCCAGTGCAGGGAAGGCAAGGAAAAGAAATTGTAAATGTGTCCAATACTACCATGAATAGTAGCAGTACTTTGTATTGCGTTTGCATTCACAGCATATATCTGGTTATTACGGTGGACACTCCATACCTCTCTTAATAACTTTAGTTTACTTGTAGTACGTCATTCATGTGTGGGTGTATCACTGTTCACTCAATATTAAGCAAAGCACCTAAAGTCATCTCATCTGTCATTAAATACGTCCCATGTGAAGTGATAGATAATCAAATTAGTTAGCTTCTTCATTTTCCTTTTCTAGTACTCATTTGCACTGTAGGGTGAAAGGTAAATTAATTAAGCAGTAGCCCTTGTAACAGAGTATTCTCAGTGCCACCCGTAATAGAAAAGTAATAGCTTCACCACCTGCATGTACTGGACCGGTACAGTAACGCAAGTCTGTCTCACTCATCATGGTGTGCAACTTTTTTTCTCGGGTGCAAGTTCACTGTGCTGTCCATGTCATTCTGCCGGCTTGCATAAGATAACGTACCCATTTCCCTAAACAAGAGAGAAGAAGAAGAATAAGACTGGTGTACTGTCATAGTCGACTGTAATGGAAGTCCATAGTGGTCGTAGAATTAGTTCATTAAACTACCACTACTGTTAGAGCAAGGATGCAGAAGTGGGAGGTTACATAGATACTGTCCTCAATAGTTATGTACTGTGCTTTCAATTTGCTACTTGTACTCTGTGACCCAACTTTCGGCTCAATCACTTTGTGTTATTAATAAGGAGCATTGGTTACAGACTATGTCTTTCTTTCTTCATATAGTTGCTCCTTCCAAATCAACAACAAGGAGGGAGCAGGCTAGATTGGCCCGGCAACGGAGGCTGGAGGCCACAGTCGCCGAATATCGGCGGCTGGTGGCCCTGGAGGAGGAGGAGGAAACGCAGTTGAGCGGGGGTGCAACAACGACATCCTCGACTGTGACCACTGCATCCTCCTCCGTGACTAAGCCAGCGGGACCGAGCCGGGCTAAGAAAGACGACCGCCACCGCCAAGCAACCGAAATACCAGCTGCCCCCCACAGGAGCTGCAAGGACCGCCAACGCCGCCTACGAGTCCGCATGTCCAACCTGGAGCAGGAGGTCCTGAGGTATAAGAACTTGGTTAAGGGCCTCCGCTCCGAGCTTGCCACCCTCCGCAAGGAGTATGATGCCCATGCCGCATCATGCACCAGCACCAGCACCCTCCAGTAGTGGAGTGTCCCTTGCCCTTTTTTTATAGACTTTTGGGGGGTGGGATTTGGGAGTTGGGATCGTTTTGGGACGTTTCAGAGACAATCGTTGGGGTTAGGGTGGGTGAGGGAGATTATTTTGTTAGGGCTAAATAAATATATTTTTCAACTTTATCTGACCATACCTGTTTTTTACTGCTTTTCAGTCTGGTGGGTGGGGGGCGGGGGTGTAACAGTAACTTTGTTTTCCTGAACAGTCGTAGGACTTTAGTAGTACAACCGTCAATCTCTTGTCTACTCCGAAATAATACTCCATTATACTACTGTGGTATATAAATAAATAATACCGGATCTAGGTTTGACTAGGCATAGCAATAACAGATAGCTCAATAAATAAGAGTCAAGATTCGAGGTAGTAGGAGTTTGCAGGTTTATTACAGCATAAAGGACAGGAACAGGACAACCTGCATAGGAATAGGATGGCAGAGCCCGGCAGCTGCCGGGGCTGGATCTGGGATGAGCGCGCTAACATTTAATAATAATACACGATCATATATACTAAAACAGTTGCATTACAATACATACGATAGGCGGAGCAGTGGGTGTGGTCAATAGCAGTCGCGAAAGATAAGGGTGAAAGATGGGTGTAACAGAGGCGTATACATAGACATGTGATGCAAACGTAACAGAATATGTCATAAATGGGGCGGAAACATGGAGGGGGCTACCTAAGGAGCCGGGACCTCTAACCTGGTGGTGCGCGCAAACTGGCAATGACGTGTTACTAGGAGAAGCTGGGGGCTATGAACTTTGTGCTGGAGCAGAGACTGAAGTCTGGAGAGTCAGGGCGACATGTACCTAAACAGTATCTAGTATCTGATGTTTTGAGAACATGTTGATATGAACTAAGAGTCAGGAGGGGAGAGGCTAACGGACTCTAAGACTGGAGCATGCATTATTCTACATGTAGTGCGTGACGAAGAATATTAAATGACCATTAAATGCAGTATTTCTCTTACATGGAGACGTAAAGGCTAGACAATGACGGAAACTATTGATGCAGTTCAGTAGCTTAGGAATGCAGAGAAGGAGGACTGAACTGATAACTGGAATCATAACATACTCTTGGCAGACTCAGAGGCAGAGCCAGGCTGAGCCGGGCACTGCGAGGCAGGAAGTAAGTGAAGGGTCGAGGATACAGGTGGGGGCTGTATCGCTCCTCAGCGAGGCTTCAGGAGACAGGAGACAGGAGCTGAATCTGGTGTCCAGGCCCTTCTGAGGCCTAGAAACGGGAACTTTACAATGGAATAACGTGCACACTGAGAAACGTGGCAACGTAACTTCACATGGGCCTGATATTCGTAGCATTCACGAGAACTGGAAACTGGCATACTAGAGGTGGACACAACTGTAATTGCGTCTTTAATCGAACATAGGGAATACATATGCATATTAATCATGCACAGATAACATATGATGGATGACTCGTAGGGACCCAGAACATGGCAAAATTTACTTTTCCACATTCCCTCCTTGTCACTACGTTTCCATCAGGAAACATCAATATTCATGATACCATCTATCATTTCATACAGTATCATTTGCTCGTCTCGAATTTTCTGGGAACGGGATTTAGAACGGGGCTTGGGACTAGGAATACAAGAGGTAGCACAAATGCCGCAAATCGCAGGGCCACATTGTATACAGAGGCAGCAGCTGAATATGATCGCTACTGCAATACCTAGAAAGGACAAGACTTTCCATCCCCAAGCGGAAACTATGTTCCAGAACCAACCGGACCACGTCCAGGTGCCTGGATCTTGGTGTAACAGATGGGCAATTTTATGGAGTCTGGTTATAGCTGAATAAACAGACGGCGCGTTATTTGGAATGAAAATGCAGCAACTAGATCCGATGACTCTACAGGCCCCGCCCCTATCGGCCAATATGACGTCAAGGACGAGACGATTCTGTAAAACGACAAATCTCATAGCAGATTGCTCTTCGGTTAAGTTACCTAGAGCAGAGGCAGTCTCATTGACTACAGCTTCAAGGGTTCTGGTTAACCTACGGATTAGCTTACTGTTCTGGATAGGTCCTATAAAGAAGAAGAAACCTCTATTGAAATCTGTATACTGTTCTAGAGCAGTTTCAGTATAATCGACAATGGGGGACTCGATCTCCCTTTTATGTCTAATGTGTACTAGATGTGTATTTCTATGATAATCAGATGGGGCTAGGAAAACTGGTGGCAGTAGGAAGGCAATGTAACAGGTTCCCTCCCAATCGAGGGGCAGACGAACATATGCAGTTTGACCACAAATAAAATAAGAATGGCGTGAAGCTTTGAAAATAGATTTCCCACTGTCACTATATTTGACAATAGTAGTACAATCGCTATGTCCTACATGTACGGAACCATTATTTTGGACACATAATTCGCCTTTGACTGGTAGTACTGAAATAGCAGGTAAGTCTGGAGTGGAATCAGACTGAACATTTAGGACCATAAAATTCGAAGAATAATTACCTAAATTGTAAACTTCGTTTTCTAGATCTAACCCTGTTCTGTGGGGAAGACCTTGCTTGTCTGGGAAACATGTACTGTTAAGAAAAGACATATCTGTTGAGGATGACGTTAACGTGGACCATGCTCCACACGAACCATTATGTGAAAATGGATAAGGAAAGAGTGGCAGAACTCCCTTCGGTGTCTGGAAAGGGGGGAGTGGACCACACACCCAACAATTAGTGGCATTGCTGGTCTGGTGTGAATAATGTAACATGCGGATGAAAGAATTATTACGCATAGCGAGGCGGTAAGAGAGTTCATGAGGAGGTAGATCACTAAACGTGTGCTCTACTGTAGCATTGGCAGACTTATTTACATGAGAAACTGGAAAATACAGGTAAAATGCATAACTGGTGCAGGAAATCATAACACTGAGAAATAAAACGAAACATAGAAAAACGATACATCGAATTGAGTTTTGACTAACTCTCTCACTATGGGGGTCTATTTTATACATGTCAGAAACAGTCTAACCGTTTCACCTAGGGGAGGACTTAGACAATCAAACTGGCTGACTTATTTTACTAGACCTTAACTTGAGTTTATATTCCTGTTGCGGAGTTTTCTCTAACAGGGAAGGGTTCGTAGCAATGTCTTTTGCGGGACAGTCCTTTGAATCCTGGGAAATGTTCTTTGAGACTGGCTTCAATCCATAAAACTTCTTTATATGCGAAAGATGCACCCAGCCTTTGCGTCCCTCCAACTTCACGGCTGTACGTGTGGCGAGGAGGACCTGTCGGGGCTCCTTCCAGCGAGGCTCCAGCGGACTTGAGCGGTCGAAATTACGCACTAGGACCATGGATCCTGGAACGATTTCATGCGGTGCCACCTCGGTATTGTCTGGAAATGCGGCGGCAACCTGTGAACGACAAGAGTTGAGGGCAGACATCAAGGAAGCTAGGTAATCTGTCAGCATATTACTTGAAACATCGGTAATACTTCGGGGTCTAGGTGTACCCCACATGTTAGGGGGGCGGCCGAATACGACCTCATACGGGGACAGACCTGATCTGGAATGTGCGACCATGCGCATGTAGAACAGAGCAACTGGCAGAGCTACTAGCCAGTCTACACCTTTCTCTTGACAAACTTTTGCGATACGGATTTTCAAAGTCTGGTTATGTCTCTCTACGAGACCGGCTGCTTCAGGATGGCGTACACAATGGAACTTCCACTGGTACCCTAACAAAAGGGACACATGTTTCATGAGTTCAGATGAGAATGGCTGGCCGTTGTCAGAATATACGACTCTAGGGAGTCCATAACGGGGGAAGAATTCACGAACCAACTGCTTGGCAGTGGTCGCGGCTGTGTAATCTGGGACTGGATATGCTTCTGTCCACCTGGACAAAGCGCATACAACTACAAGGACATACTTGAAACCTCGACATCGCTCCATCTGAATGTAATCCATCTGGAGGACTTCAAAAGGGTGGTCAGGGGGCTGGAATCCACCTTGTTCCACCGGGACACTTTTACCTGGATTAAACTGGCAACATATCATACAGGTGCGGACTTTCTGCTTGGCTGCAGCTCGTAAATGCTTGTTGAACCAAATGTTCTGGATACTATCTAACATAGCTTTTTCTCCTAAATGTGCTGGACTATGTGCGGTATTAATAATGACTTGAACCATGGAGTCGGGGAGAAACCATGTGGCTCTACCCTTTGTTACCCATCCCTGACCTGTCTGGACCCCTCCTTGTTCAGACCATTTCTTGATTTCATCGGGAGTAGCATGTAACTGGATATCTATGACATCTTGAGTAGGGTCTTTAACTGTCATACATGTAGTCGGATCTGGAGTGTGTGTCGGTGTCTTATTTACTGGAATGTCTGGTGTCTGAGCTGTAAGCTTGGCTGTGCGATCTGCTAGATCATTACCCTGGGAAATAATGTCAGTAACTTTCGTATGTGCTTTGCACTTCATGATAGCGATAGATGTCGGTAAATGTATGGCATCTAACAGAGCCTGAATAAGGAGACCATGCTGAATCTTGGTTCCATGAGAAGTCATGAAACCTCTCTCTTGCCAGAGCACTCCGAAGTCGTGTACAACTCCAAATGCGTAACGTGAATCGGTGTAAATATTAACTTTCAAGTTCTTAGCGTGTATGCAGGCTTGTGTCAGAGCAACTAGCTCCGCTGCTTGAGCAGACAGGGTGTCAATGCGGTGTGTTTCAATAACTTCAGTGTCAGTAGTCACTGCATACGCGGCGACTAGTTCTCCTGTACTTGTTCTCATACATGAACCATCCACATAAAGTGTCAGGTCTGGATCTGGAAATGGAAGATCCGTCAAATCTTGCCTTGGCTTTGTCATGATGTTAACTATTTCCACACAGTCGTGTGTGGCAGAATTCGAAGTAACTGATGGTAATAGTGTAGCAGGATTTAAAACATTGCAGCGTCTGATTTCTATGTGTGGCTGGAACAGTGTCAATTCATAACCTGTTAAACGTGCAATTGTCAAATGCTGAGTTTGTGTTCGGTTTAAAAGAACTTCCACGGAGTGTGGAACTTGTACTGTCAGGAAGTGTCCTAATACTATGGAATCACTTTGTCTGATAGCTAGTGCTGTGGCTGCAACTGACTTGAGGCACGCAGGCAGAGCCTGGGCTACAGGATCTAATGTGCTTGAAAAATAAGCACAGGGCTTGTATTGTCCTGCTTGATCTTGTGTGAGAACAGATAATGCTGTACCTTCGCGTTCAGTGACGAAAAGTGTAAAAGGCTTACTGTAGTTCGGTGTTGCTAGAACTGGAGCTTGGCATAGGGCTTTCTTTAACTCATTGAAACTAAGTGTATGTTCAGATGTCCAAGGGAGGACAGTCGATACGGCTGCCTCCTGTGTCGTTAACTGTATCAGTGGCTTGGCTAGAAATGCATACTGAGGAATCCATTGTCTGCAGTAAGAAGTGAGGCCAATAAAAGCACGTACCTCCTTCTGGGTCTTGGGCTGAGGAAGACTCGCTATCAACTGGATACGGTCTGGTGTCAACTGCCTACCCCTCTTGGACAGTAAGTGTCCTAAGTAGACCACTTGCTGGACACAGAATTGAAGCTTCGAAGGGGACACCTTGTGCCCCATCTCGGCTAGGAAATACAAGACTGTAAGGGATGCTCGCTCGCAAGCACATTCAGAACGGGCTGTGATCAGTAGATCATCGACATACTGGAGCAGGGCAGTGTCAGTTGGCATGTGAATGTTGTCTAGTTGTCTCTTGAGTGCTTGACTGTAAATACTAGGACTTTCTGTGAAACCTTGAGGAGCGCGTGTGAACATATAGCTCCTTCCATTTAAACAAAATCCGAAAAGAAACTGGCTGTCTGGATGAATGGGAACACTGAAAAATGCGTTCTTGAGGTCTATGACAGTAAAAAATGAGGCTTCGGAATCAATGGCTGTCAACAGGGAAGAGATATCTGGGACAACTGGATACTGGGGAATAATACATTTATTAAGTTCTCGGAGATCAATCACTAATCGATATACTGGAGGTACATTTGGGTCAGTACGTTTCATGACAGGAATGATCGGAGAATTGCATACATTGGAGTCAGTTTCTACAACTACTCCTTGAGCCATGAGCTCGTCAATAATTTTGGATAAGGCTGCTACAGCCTCAGGTGGCAATCTGTACTGTCTGATTTGTGGCAGGACTACACCTGGCTTGAGAGTCACACGATGGGGTGTGATTTGCATAAAACCAACATCAGTTGGACCTTGCGCCCATAGATGCTGCGGAACATTAGACAATCTTGGATCAAAATCTCGTAATACATAGTGACCCTTGAAGTCACGTAGGAACAATCGTATTCCCTCGGGAGAACAGCATATAACTGCACCTAACTCTTTCAGTGTTTTAATGCCTAATAGATTTTCTGGACATGACTTAGTAAGTAACAGATCAGTAGTGCGGGACAATGGACCTACTTCTAGAGTAACTGGCTTTGATATTTCATTTACAATAGGTTTTCCTGAAAATCCAAGGGAAACATTTCTAGAGCCTGAGAGCGGAGCCCCTGGAACTTCGGCGTGACTGATGGTGGTCCTACTTGCCCCTGTATCAATCAAAAACTTTCTGTCTTTCCCTAATACTTGACTATGAACATAGGGACCTTCTTGATCTACAGGTATCTCGATGAGAGGCAAGCCTACCTCCCTCTCTAGGCTGTTTCATGAATATGGCTGATACTCTGGATACTCAGACTGTGCATACTGGTACATCTGCTGTGTAACATGCTGCGTTGCAGCGATAGGCTGCGGTGCTGTAACTGTCTGTGGTGCATTCTGTGGCTGAGGAGTCTGTGAAACTTGTTCTTGTCTCGGCGGACGTGGTCTTTCTTTAGTCTTACCGGTAGCTATGTTGTGTTTCAGAACTGCACACTCGTTTATAAAATGACCTGGCTGTTTACAATAATTGCAGTTTCCTTTAACGGGAGCTGCAGGATGACTGGCTTGATTCGGACCCCTCTTCTGACTGTCTTGAGGAACGGATTGTGCAACTAGTACTTTCATTTTCGTGTCTTTCATACGTTTCCTTTCGTGTTCTTGTTCTTCTCTGATTCTATTCTGGTGATATTGAAGCATCTGTAACATTTGGGACGGGGTATTAGCTTGCCAGGTACTTTCGACTTTCAAAACTCGGTTTTTAATTTGCGGACTTGAATTCTCGACTAATTTAGTAACAAAAAGATGAGGGTATGACTCACTACTTGTCTTGAGGCCACTGTTTATGGTAAAACATTTCTCAAATCTGGAATAATAATCACTAATATCTTCGTCTTGTTTCTGTTTACAGGCTGAGATTGCATCCCAGTCTTCCTTTCTAGTTGTCAATAATCTGGGTAAAACTTGTATTAACAATTCTGGTAATTCTTTACATTTATCTCCAAGACCGGTACCTGGTACTCGTGTCTTGTCTTCAGCTTCTAGAACTGCCCAATCGATCTTTTTCTCTCCCACCTCCCATTCTTTTTCCTTGAGTTTCTCATATACCCCTGCGGGCAACAAGACTTTTAACATTTTAATGATATCTGGATACGTGTATTCTCCCATACGGAGCATGTCTTTTAATTCTCGGTGGAACCCTGCTGGATCTTTATCATGACAGGGAATTAATTTTTTCATCTCTAAGAGTTCCATCTTTGTGATCGGGGTGTAAACAAACACTTGTTGCATTTCACCACCCTCTGTCTTAACTGGATGCACTTCTCGTAACGGATTCTGTCTGTCTATGTAAAAGGGTTTACTTCCTGGGGGTGAGACATGAACAAAATGCGGGTTCAAAAACATACTATATTTGTGGCGCTGTTCTAGAATGACCCTAATCAAATCGGTACCTAAACCTTTCCATTTGTACTGGAGTAACTCGTTCAGGACATCGTGTAACGGACCTGGATCAGAATGTTGACCCTCATACAATGTAATGAGGTGCTGGATCATATACATACCCGCCAGTCGTTGCTCGGCTGGGGGCAATTTCAGAAACATTTGTGCCACTATTTCGTCTGGAAAAGTGGTAGAATCAGTAATCCATCGGACTGCTGATCGGACTAGTTCTTGTTCATGCATAGTACTTAACTCACTATAACCGATTCGTGATTTCAGAATGTGATCGGTAGCTTGAAATACTTGTTCCAGAGAACCTGGTTCTGGTGCTGGATGATGAAAAATTGACTTGTGTTCTAGGCGCAAATGGCGATCTGGAAATCTAGATTTTCCTACATACGCTATTCTGTCGGGATTCTCGTCCTCTACCTCTTCAGTATCAGAGTTACTTTCTTTCTCGCTTACTTGTGCTGCTTTACGTTGTTCGTGTATCCTTATTATTTCTTTACGAATCTTCTTATACATACTCTCTATACTACTGATGGTTCTGTGCTTACCCTCGGCTATATTATCACTCCACTTTGTCAGGGTTCTCATTTCGGCTTGATCTTTGGTCGGATAATCTTGTTCTCGTATTAGACAATTAATCAGAAACTTTAATAGCATGAGCTGGACTTCAGCTTTTCTTTGGCACATGACATCACTAATACTTTCTGGATCATTCCCGGTACGGATGAAACGATATATTCTGTCTAGATCTTCTTTCATATCTGGTAGGGTGACTAGATACTCGGTCAACTTTCTTACGCGTAATGAATATAAAACCATACTATCCTCGCCTGGGACTGGATCATAGCCACATTCATTAAGGGCTTTTCTTATTTCTGCAACAGACTGATGCCTGGGCGTACGCTGTGATGCTTGTGCATGTAATTCGGCTAACGTTAAACGCTTGTGTGGCGGCGGGGTTTGAGGAGTACCTCCCCCTGCGGCCCCTAAACTAGAGTTGTCTACTGATGCTCTTCGTCCTGGCAGAGTGGGAAATGGAAATGCAGGCTGGACTTGTATAGCGGGCTGGACCGGGGGTACCGTAACAGGTACTCCGGTGTCTGGAGGAGCGGGAAGTGCCTGATTTACAGGGACTGGCGGAGCAGGATTTGCATATTCTGGGACTGTGTCGTCCAAATAGGACGAAATGAAAATATCAGCTGCGGTCGGTTTGTGACGTAGCTTGGTCGGAACTAATGGTGGCGGAAAATTACTGGATGCCTCCGGGGTCGCTTTTGGCAAGCCCTCGGCAAGAAGAGGATACATACCCTTAATAAGTGCATGCCTCTGTCTGTCTGACTGTTCAGTTTTAACTCGTTCACCAATCTCGATTAGTTCCCTTTCCTGGGCTCGTTCCAAGGATTCTCTACTTAATTCTG
Organism: Lissotriton helveticus; assembly: GCF_964261635.1. Taxonomy (NCBI): domain Eukaryota; kingdom Metazoa; phylum Chordata; class Amphibia; order Caudata; family Salamandridae; genus Lissotriton; species Lissotriton helveticus. Next base: position 1,610,890,436 of record NC_136067.1, on the reverse strand, counting down.
ACTTTCTGATTTCTTTTTTGGTTCTTCTATGAGATTCTTTGCGCCATAACTCGATGGCATCTTTCTGTGACTGTCTGGCTTTCTTTTTCCATAATGCTTCTTCTACTCTCATGATGCACTCGGCATCCCATGTACCCGATACGGGCCATCTATACTTTTCTTCTAACTGTTTGGTATACTCTACCCATAAATCTAGATATAGTATGGCACTTATGCCATGCTTCTGATACATAAAATGACCTGGACTGTCCCTAGGAGGGACAGGAACTGCTGCTTCTAGCAGACTTTTTCTGGTTTTTAACTGACTCAGTTTTGAAAAGAGTGGCATGACTGAACTATAATCTGGACACAATACAATACACAATGAACACGAGAATCACTTCGCACTCATACCACGACATTAAAATACATGAATAACATTCAGAATAACAGTTCGAACAGAATACTACCTGGAATACGGAAAACAGAATACATGAATTTTCTCGAGAACAGAACTGACTGGAACAGAAACTAGATGCACTGCTGAAACAGTACGAAACTTACCGGTCTCATACAGAGACACGTCAGGACCCGCATCCACCGAAGTGGACACTTCGTTTGTGGGTCTGTGTACCACCAACCCACGGACCAGAGTCAATTAGATTGACCCTGTCTAGATACTACCCCAGCAACGGTACTCACCGGGCAGCAAGAACGGAAGGCCTCGGACTGGACTGGACTGCTTCGGCGCCGGACGGACGAACTTCGGACTTCTGTTACGGGTGGGCCTCCGGATACCTCGGACCTTGGACTCTCGGCTTGGGCTCTGGTCGGGACTCGCCGCGTTCCTCCACCGCCTCGTCTGGATGCTGGACCGCCTCCTCCGTCTCCTCCGTGGGCCTGAGGGATACTTGAAGCAGAAATATCTGCAGGTGCACGGTATGGTTCCGTCACGGCTGCAGAGGGTCAGGGGGCCGGCGTGGCTTCACCGGCGCGTGGGGAAAGGGCAAGTCCCTATTCAGGCGCCATTATGTGGTATATAAATAAATAATACCGGATCTAGGTTTGACTAGGCATAGCAATAACAGATAGCTCAATAAATAAGAGTCAAGATTCGAGGTAGTAGGAGTTTGCAGGTTTATTACAACATAAAGGACAGGAACAGGACAACCTGCATAGGAATAGGATGGCAGAGCCCGGCAGCTGCCGGGGCTGGATCTGGGATGAGCGCGCTAACATTTAATAATAATACACGATCATATATACTAAAACAGTTGCATTACAATACATACGATAGGCGGAGCAGTGGGTGTGGTCAATAGCAGTCGCGAAAGATAAGGGTGAAAGATGGGTGTAACAGAGGCGTATACATAGACATGTGATGCAAACGTAACAGAATATGTCATAAATGGGGCGGAAACATGGAGGGGGCTACCTAAGGAGCCGGGACCTCTAACCTGGTGGTGCGCGCAAACTGGCAATGACGTGTTACTAGGAGAAGCTGGGGGCTATGAACTTTGTGCTAGGAGCAGAGACTGAAGTCTGGAGAGTCAGGGCGACATGTACCTAAACAGTATCTAGTATCTGATGTTTTGAGAACATGTTGATATGAACTAAGAGTCAGGAGGGGAGAGGCTAACGGACTCTAAGACTGGAGCATGCATTATTCTACATGTAGTGCGTGACAAAGAATATTAAATGACCATTAAATGCAGTATTTCTCTTACATGGAGACGTAAAGGCTAGACAATGACGGAAACTATTGATGCAGTTCAGTAGCTTAGGAATGCAGAGAAGGAGGACTGAACTGATAACTGGAATCATAACATACTCTTGGCAGACTCAAAGGCAGAGCCAGGCTGAGCCGGGCACTGCGAGGCAGGAAGTAAGTGAAGGGTCGAGGATACAGGTGGGGGCTGTATCGCTCCTCAGCGAGGCTTCAGGAGACAGGAGACAGGAGCTGAATCTGGTGTCCAGGCCCTTCTGAGGCCTAGAAACGGGAACTTTACAATGGAATAACGTGCACACTGAGAAACGTGGCAACGTAACTTCACATGGGCCTGATATTCGTAGCATTCACGAGAACTGGAAACTGGCATACTAGAGGTGGACACAACTGTAATTGCGTCTTTAATCGAACATAGGGAATACATATGCATATTAATCATGCACAGATAACATATGATGGATGACTCGTAGGGACACAGAACATGGCAAAATTTACTTTTCCACACTACCTCCCACCAAACGCTTATCTTACCTGTAATTTGTGTTAGAAATTAGGGCTAGGCCCAGGGCTGGCTCCAGGTGAAATGGGGATTAACGTTGTCAATCCTGGGCGGGTGACATTTCCTCATTGCGGTGGTACTAGTGGTGTGACACAGTGGCAGTTGCATGCCTATGGAAAAAAAGAAAACGAAACCTTGTTTGTCCTCCTTACTGTAGCATTACAACGGTTACGGTACGATCGAGAAAATAGCAGGTGACAGTACACTAGAACAGTGCCATAATGTAGCCTAACAAATGGTAAAGTATTTGCTTGCAAGTATAACTAGTACTTGCGTTGAATTTATTTGACATTGGCTACTACTACTAGAAGATATAGTACTGAAGCTGAGTAAGTCTAGAAGATATCCTCGTATTCCTTCACCAGCCTGTTGCTGCTATGACCTTATCCTCCCCAGCAAGTGTGTGGAATTATTGATGTCATTTTAGTCAGACATCAAGCAAAACAACACAGCCCGGGGGAAGAGGGTTAGGGTTTGTAAAATGGATGGGAATGGGGGTTTCTTTTTGGGTAGGTTTTGTTGAGAGAAGAAAAAAAAGCAGAGCATGGACAAACAATAATTGAAGATACAGACAATCTTTGGTTACAAACTAAAGGTAAGCACATGCAGTCACACTCATAGAATAAAAGACAACAATGGATACTGTATCTGTATTGCGTATGTTGTTGGGGTTGTCCTGTTGAATTTGGTAAGTAATAAGCATGCAGCAAACAATTCCTCTTATTGGCGGCACTCCTCCATTCCAGCTGACGCTTCGTCCATCAATGTGGTGACCACTGACAGAAGACACCCTGTCCACTGCCTGCCTGGCGGATGTTGACTGAAACCCGGCCTGTAATTATTGAACGGAAAACAGGAAGTGCTATTACAATACCACTGATAAATAAATAAAAGGTATGTACGCTGTGTGGTGCAAAAAGTCACACTTTGATTTCCCTAATAGACAGTACAATATTTTTGAAATTGCGTGCTCTGTCTGAGTCACCTTTTTAAGGATCAATAAGTATGGCCAAAATATTATAGCGGATCTTTCCCCTCAAGGTAGGTGTACTACTGTGTTTTAGAACAAAATTTGACCTTGAAAAAAAGGCTGTTCCTTATGGATTTTGTCCAAAACACTTCTATCCGGTATTAGACCTTCCCAGGAATGCCCCAGGCAAGACCCGCCAACCCACCCGCAAAAAACCACCCGACAACACCCCCAAACAGCGAAAAAGCTAAATCTCATACTTACAATATCTCTCGGCCTTCTGTCCAAATGCGGCGCTGTTCAGCTAGGTCATCATCATCAATCATCATAACTCCTGTTTTCCACCACGGATTTCCTGAAAAGCAAATGCAATCAAGATTAGACTGTCGCAGCAGTGCTTCGACAGAGACCCCGGCCGCAACCCACCCACGAACAGCAGGAAGCCCCCCAAAACGCTACATTGAGCAAGATGTCAGAAGAAATAGCAAAAAAAAGGCTGTTCCTTATGGATTTTGTCCAAAACACTTCTATCCGGTATTAGACCTTCCCAGGAATGCCCCAGGCAAGACCCGCCGGCGCCAACCCACCCGCAAAAAACCACCCGACAACACCCCCAAACAGCGAAAAAGCTAAATCTCATACTTACAATATCTCTCGGCCTTCTGTCCAAATGCGGCGCTGTTCAGCTAGGTCATCATCATCAATCATCATAACTCCTGTTTTCCACCACGGATTTCCTGAAAAGCAAATGCAATCAAGATTAGACTGTCGCAGCAGTGCTTCGACAGAGACCCCGGCCGCAACCCACCCACGAACAGCAGGAAGCCCCCCAAAACGCTACATTGAGCAAGATGTCAGAAGAAATAGCAAAAAAAAGGCTGTTCCTTATGGATTTTGTCCAAAACACTTCTATCCGGTATTAGACCTTCCCAGGAATGCCCCAGGCAAGACCCGCCGGCGCCAACCCACCCGCAAAAAACCACCCGACAACACCCCCAAACAGCGAAAAAGCTAAATCTCATACTTACAATATCTCTCGGCCTTCGGTCCAAATGCGGCGCTGTTCAGCTAGGTCATCAATGTCATCATCAATCATCATAACTCCTGTTTTCCACCACGGATTTCCTGAAAAGCAAATGCAATCAAGATTAGACTGTCGCAGCAGTGCTTCGACAGAGACCCCGGCCGCAACCCACCCACGAACAGCAGGAAGCCCCCCAAAACGCTACATTGAGCAAGATGTCAGAAGAAATATCAAAAAAAAGGCTGTTCCTTATGGATTTTGTCCAAAACACTTCTATCCGGTATTAGACCTTCCCAGGAATGCCCCAGGCAAGACCCGCTGGCGCCAACCCACCCGCAAAAAACCACCCGACAACACCCCCAAACAGCGAAAAAGCTAAATCTCATACTTACAATATCTCTCGGCCTTCGGTCCAAATGCGGCGCTGTTCAGCTAGGTCATCATCATCAATCATCATAACTCCTGTTTTCCACCACGGATTTCCTGAAAAGCAAATGCAATCAAGATTAGACTGTCGCAGCAGTGCTTCGACAGACACCAAAAATTACCCACAAACCCCCGGAACCCCGCCAAAGAGCACCTCAAAGGCAAGCAAGTCAGCAAAAACGGCAAGAAATTTCCACCTCATATTTGGTCCAAAACACTTTTGTCCATTATTAGAGCTTCACAGCAATGGGCCCAAATCCGTCAACTCACCCGCAAAGAAGTACAACACCCCCACAAGTGCTGAGTCTTTCTTCATTGGGCGTAATCCAGCACTCTGCTTGGAGGGAAATCGCAGTCTGGAGGAGGAGGATAGAGGAGCCTGTTCTTCGGAACTTGTGAACCTGAGGAATGTAGACTGCGGCACCTTCAAAGCAATAAGCAAACAAGTGAAGACAGTTCTGATGATGGTCTTGTTTTTGGTATTAGGTGATTAAAGTTTGAATTTAATTAACTGTGCAAAACAAAGAAAGAGAGACACAAAGCACACAGGAATAAAAGTGAATAAGGACGAAAAAGAAAGTTCTTGATTGATTGTCTCATTTTCAGGGCTCGGTGTCAGGGAATAAGAACAAGATTTCGTCATCATACTCTGCGAATTCAGGCTGGATGAGGTCAGTGCCACCGAACAGAGAAAAAATCCCCTCATCTACGTTGCCGTCCTCCTCGTCTTCATGCGGCGTGCTTTCTCGTACTTTGTAATCTGGTGGTATGAGGTGCTGATTCATCTTGATCATTGTCAGCCGATCCACATTTTTGGGCGAGAGGCGGCTCCGTTTGGGAGTTACAATGCCACCAGCAGCACTGAAAACACGTTCAGAAGACACACTTGCGAGTGGGCAAGACAAATAGTTTATAGCCAGGTTGTAGAGCTGTGGCCACAATTGTTTTTTGCCATGCCAATACTGAAATGGCTCCTCATTAATAAAGACCACTGTTGAGTCATTCATATAGTCCTGCACCATCGACTCAAGGTCATCAACGGTTCCTCCACTTTGCTTACTTTTTGCTGTGGCTGTGACATTTTTTCGAGAACCATACCCAAGCAAACTTAGCCAATCCTCTACAACAGCCACTGTTTTTGTTGTGTGTGGTGCAGATGATCCAGTTGCCGGTGTCTTTAACGGCTGAGAGGTCACTTGTGCCCCAGCCACAGGTGCAGAAGTGGATTCTTGTGACTGGGGATGGCCTGCTGATGCTGATGCTGATGTACTGGCTTCTCCTTCAATAACCTGCCGTTCTTTTTCAAACCTCTTGGCTGACAAGGCTAACCAATGTTTGTACTTTTGAACATCTGCATCATCAAAAGGAAAGAATGCTTCGCCTGCCAGCGCCTTTTTGTTTGCGAATAGTAGCACAAATGTAATGCTGATCTGACTTGATCTTTTGAAGACGTTCATCACCACGTAGGCGCTCTAATAATTTCTCTGACAAAATGAAATGGTTTTTTTTTTCTTCATCTTCTTTTTCAAACTCAGAAGACACCGCCATCAGTTGGTGCTCCAGCATGCACAACAATGGGATAGCTTTTCCCAAATTACAGTCCTCCTGGCTGACTGCACGCGTGAAGAACTCAAAAGGAAGAAGCATGTCTGTCAGGCTTTTAACTATGTCCCATTGCGCCGCACTCATCCGCAGGTCCTCCTTCTGAGATGTACCCTCTGTGAAGAAATAGTGATCGAGTACCGTATACTGCTCATACAGACGCTCAAGCATGTAGAAGGTTGAGTTCCAACGTGTTGCCACCTCCTGGATGAGTGCTTTCACTGGCATTCTACGTTGAAGTAGCAGTCTCCGCAGATGCTTCCGGGCCTTAAAAGAATGGCTGAAATGGTTGCACATTTTGCGGCAGGTGGCCATTACCGCGAACGCTGCACTGTCTCTATCACTCAAGAATTTTTGAACTACCAGGTTGATACAGTGCGCCAAACATGGCACTCTGAAATAGCCACCCTCCGACATGGCCTTAACTACATTGGAGCCATTATCCGTGGAAACATAACCAATCTTGCGTTTTAGGGGGGATAGCATTGTCAAGACCTTTTTGTTAAACTCTTGCAAAAGGTTTTCTGCTGTGTGACTTTTCTCCAAGCCAAACATGGCTAGTGTTGCATGTTTCCGAGCAGCTTTGAAAACTTGGTCCGGGTCAACACCTGCGTTTAGCTTTGCTTTAACACCTGAAAAAGAGACCCAGTGTGCAGTGATGCACATGTAATCATGGCCTGGGCCACTGGTCCACATGTCTGTTGTCAGATGTATTGTGTGAACAGCACTCTTCTGCAAAGCTGCCCCAATCGCCTGCAGCACATCTTCATGTAGTGCTGGAACCGCAACTCTGGCAAAATAGAACCGGCTCGGAACTTTCCATTTAGGGCAGAGCGTTGCCACTAATTCAAGAAAACCTACCGCTTCTACAAAAGAAAAAGGTAGAAGGTCCACAGCTAGCATTTTAGCCAGCTTAGTGTTATACAGACGCGTCAGTGGGTGGTTGCGTTCATATGGCACGTCTGAAGTAAGCATTGTTCTAATGTTGGCCTGGACCAAGCATTTACGGGCTGATAATGACTTCGTTGACCCAATTTTGCTCGCTGGTGAACTTTTGTGCGTTGGTGTCTCACTCGCTCCAACACTCTTAGTGTGCCTCACATTGGGTGTGCTGCTGACAGGGGTACTGGGTGTAAGGGACGTGTTTGACACGTCTTCTTCCTGCTCGTCATCATCAGATGAAACATCAACGTTTCCTTGATTTTGGCCTTTCTTGATCGCATCTAGGTGCGCAAACCATTTGACAGCGTGCTTTCTCTCAAGATGACCACTCTGGCCGCCGGTACCATAGTTGGTACCTGACTTACCACGACTAACTGCAAGCTTACAAAGGGTACAAATGGCAAACTTTGGATTTTTGGGACAAACAGTAAAGAAGTCCCAAACTGGGGACTTGAAGTGTCTGTGGGACCTGGAGGAGGCGGCGATACTGGTGGTGGTGGTCATGAAGCTAATGCCAGATGAAGTGGAGGATCTGGATTGCCCAACATTTGTACGTTTTGCACTTTCACCGCCACTAATTAAGGTCGAGGTTGACGGAGGTCTCTTCTTGCCAGAAAGAAATATGGAAGCGGGACGAGTTGGTGTACTACTTAACTCCAATGATTGTGGTGTTTCCACTGCCTCCTCATCGACAACATCATCATCATCATCATCACGCGCAGCAGCTCTTCGGGCTAGGGTCAAAATGTCTGTTTGCTGCATGCCCGCTGGGGCTGCAGTGACCTTTATGATGACTGGGTCGTCGTTGGCAGAGTCTTCATCAGCAGCAGTATCCGCCACTTCTTGTTGAGCCTCATCACACTCCATAACTCTGAGACTTTGGACGAGCTTCCTTTTACGCTTAACTACCTTTGTTGGATCATGGTGTGCCTCACTCTCAGACGGCTGTGGTGCTGGTTCCCAAGTTTGATCCGTATCATCAGAAGGAGGTGTGCTTGAAGAGGATGTAGACACCACCCTTGATCTCTTCCTTGCTAGGGGTGTGGAAGACAATGAAGGATCATCAGGAGGAGTGACTTCCTCAAATGATACCTCGCCTTGATTGTCGATTTCCTGATGTGCCCCTACTTCGGGAGGAACAACTATTGTGGGCACTTGTGACCCTCCATGCACCTCTGCTTGCGCATCTCCTTGCGCTGCCTCTCCTTCCACATGTACTTGGGCTTGTACTTGCACATGTGATTGTTGTTGCGGCTGTGGTTGTTCAACACTCGTCAGATGAGCTACAACAACCTGTGTTGATTGAGGGACATTGCTGCTGCTTTCTTGCGATGAGCCAACATCACTGGTCGATGGTGATTGAAGAACTATACTGGCTGCCTCTGCAGCACTCAAGGGCTTGGACTTAAGTTGGCGTGGTGGTGGTGGTGGCACTGAGCCCAATGGAGCGGGGGTGCTGCTGCCAGCTTGGTCCCCAGCAGATCCCGCTGCTGCTGCTGCAGGCATACTTTTTTTTTTACTCCCAAAAAAAGGGGCGGGCGGCACACCAGTCTCCTTGGTAACTTGCTTCTTCTGCTCCTTACTGGCACCTTTCTTGCTAGAGGAGCTACGGGTTACTTTTTTGGGGGCCATCTTCTTCAGAGCAGGTCAGAACAGCAGGCAGCAGTTGCACGAGTTGCAGAGTTGTCTGTGTCCAGACATGACGTCTCCTGACGTTATGCTGCACACACACACCGCTGCAGGACTTCTTCCTGGCACTGGTGGTTCTCTTGAGTCTTGTGCACCTAAAAGCAATGGACAGGAACATCAGTTCAGTTATAAACCCCAAAAAATCGAAAAACACAGAAAAATCAGCACAATCCCATGCCATCCATGATGTTTACATTCAAGACACCACACAGAAAGACTAGGCCCATGCAACACTCAGTACCCCTGGGCATAATGGATGAAAAGTAGGCAAAATAAGTGCAGGCCTCAGACACTGCCTCTCTTCAAAATGGCCCCTTGCACCCCAAGCACATGTTGCCTGTACCAGCCAGCACTCAAGATGGCCACCACCACGACCAACATGGCCAATCCACATCAACAGTACACCCCAAAAAAACAGAAAAACACCCAAAAATCACCACAATCCAATGCCATCCAGGATGTTTACATTAAAGAGAGTGAGACCCCACAGGCACACTCAGTCCATGCACCACTACCCCTGGGCAAAAGGCCACACCAGCAGCCCCAAAAAACGACAAAAAACACAAAAAACAGCACAATCCCAGCCCATCCATTGCCTCAATGGTGTTTAAATTCAAGAGGACACCCCACAGAAAGACTAGGCCCATGCAACACTCACCACCCCTGGGCAAAGGGCCCCACCAGCAGCCCCACAAAAAGCCAAAAACCACAAAATTCAGCCCAATCCCAGCCCATCCATGGCCTCAATGGTGTTTAAATTCAAGAAGACACCCCACAGAAAGACTAGGCCCATGCAACACTCACTACTCCTGGGCATAATGGATGAAAAGTAGGCAAAATAAGTGCAGGCCTCAGACACTGCCTCTCTTCAAAATGGCCCCTTGCACCCCAAGCACATGTTGCCTGTACCAGCCAGCACTCAAGATGGCCACCACCACCACCCACATGGCCAGTCCACATCAACAGTACACCCCAAAAAAACAGAAAAACACCCAAAAATCACCACAATCCAATGCCATCCAGGATGTTTACATTAAAGAGAGTGAGACCACACCACAGGCACACCCAGTCCATGCACCACTACCCCTGGGCAAAAGGCCACACCAGCAGCCCCAAAAAACAACAAAAAACACAAAAATCTGAACAATCCGAGCCCATCCATGGCCTCAATGATGTTTAAATTCAAGAAGACACCCCACAGAAAGACTAGGCCCATGCAACACTCACCACCCCTGGGCAAAGGGCCCCACCAGCAGCCCCAAAAAACGACAAAAAACACAAAATTCAGCACAATCCCAGCCCATCCATGGCCTCAATGGTGTTTAAATTCAAGAAGACACCCCACAGAAAGACTAGGCCCAAGCAACACTCACTACCCCTGGGCATAATGGATGAAAAGTAGGCAAAATAAGTGCAGGCCTCAGACACTGCCTCTCTTCAAAATGGCCCCTTGCACCCCAAGCACATGTTGCCTGTACCAGCCAGCACTCAAGATGGCCACCACCCACATGGCCAGTCCACATCAACAGTACACCCCAAAAAAACAGAAAAACACCCAAAAATCACCACAATCCAATGCCATCCAGGATGTTTACATTAAAGAGAGTGAGACCACACCACAGGCACACTCAGTCCATGCTCCACTACCCGTGGGCAAAAGGCCACACCAACAGCTCCACAAAAACAACAAAAAACACAAAAATCAGCACAATCCCAGCCCATCCATGGCCTCAATGATGTTTACATTCAAGAAGACACCCCACAGAAAGACTAGGCCCATGCAACACTCACCACCCCTGGGCAAAGGGCCCCACCAGCAGCCCCAAAAAAACGACAAAAACCACAAAAATCAGCATAATCCCAGCCCATCCATGGCCTCAATGGTGTTTAAATTCAACAAAACAGTTGTATCATGCACCCATAACCAACCCTGGTCCTACTGGATACTGTGGCTACCCACAATATATTTTATTTAATGTTCTGAAAAAGTTCCAAAATTGTAGTTGCAACAACTGTAATGCCCCAAACAAACTTACTTGTGAAAGTTGATTTCTAATCCAAAAGTGATCCAAAGAAAGTAAAAAAGGCCTCAAATCCAAATATCCAGCAGCACCCACAAAAAGTAATCATTCCAGGTCAAGGTCCAAATGAAAGTGACCAGCACATGAAGAAAGCACTGGGAGGAGCCTGCTGGACAGGAACAGGAAGTTGGAGACTGTGGGGCACTTCCTTCCTCCCCCCCCCAAAATGGACTCCTTGCAAAAAAAAAGGCCATGCAAATGTCAACCTGAGGAGTGATTCTGATAAAAATCATCATTTTCTGAAGGTTTATCCTGTTTGCTGGTGAATTTCTTGTGCAGAATTGCAAAATCTCTATTTCGCGAGTGCGAGATTGTTCCTGTCCGCCGCAACTACGTGTTCGCAATTGCGAACTCTCGCGAGGCGTGCTGTGCAAGATGGCAAGCCGCGATTACGTATTCGCGGGCGCCAAACTCCCGCGGGATCCCGCAGCAAGATCCAAAATGGCGCAGCACTCGCAAAATATGATCGAGAAAAACAACTCGGCAAACGCTAAATGACGGAAAGTGAACGCCGTGCACCACGCCGCGCGCCGCAATATTGTATCACCAAGCAAAAAATCCGCCGCGAGCGAATTCATGGATTTTCGACAAATTCGCGAGAGTTCGCGGATTGCGAATTTGTCGAAAATCCGAAAAATCCGTGATCGGAGCGGATTTTACGCCCATGCTTACTCACAAGCTGATAACAAATGGTGTGTGATGTGATGTGCACACGCCTGGCTCACATGAACTGTACGCGATCCGGAGTGGGTAGACTTTTTAGGTCTGCTTACTATAAATCTCGCCTATCATCCCTTCGGGATCAAATAGGCGAGACCTAAAAAGGTCTTTTCCCTACGGAAACTAAGACATTTTGGGGCAGATGAAAGGAACATTTTTACTGGTCTGTCAGTTGGTGTCTACGTGGCTGTATGGGTTGGTGAGTGGGAATGTGAGTGGCTTTATGGGTGATTGATTAGTTGTCTGAGTACCTGTATGGGTGTATGAGTGGCTGTGTGAGAGGGTGTGTGACTGCCTGTATGGATGAGTGAGTGGGTGAGTCAGTGACTGTATGGGTTACTGAGTTTGTAAGTAAGGGGCTGTATAGGTGTCTGAGTGATTGTTTGGCTGTATAGGTGAGTGAATGGATGTGCCAGTTTTATATGGGTGAGTTATTGCATATGTGAAAGGCAATATAGGCGAGTGTTGGAGTATATGAGTGACTGTATGTGTGAGTGAGGGAGTGTGATAGTGGCTGTATGGGTGAGTGTGTGCTTGTGTCAGTGACTTTATAGGTGAGTGAGTATGTGTTAGTATCTGCATGAATCGGTGAGTGGGTGTATGTATAACTGTATTGGGGAGTTAGTGGCTGTGTGATTGACTCTATAGGTGAGTGAGTAGGTGTGTGAATGAAGGAATGAAGCATTTTGTTAGCACACAGCTACTCAAAAGAGTGTCCCAGCGCTTTTAGGTATGCTGCAGTTAAGTAGAGACAGAGTCAATGCCCATACCCCATTTGAGTCTAAATAGGAATGTTTTCAGCTATTTTTGGAATCTCACTTCTTCAGGGAACTGTCTAAAATAATATGGTAGGTCATTCCACATATTCGCTGCTTTGCCAGAGAAGGAAGAACCACCCCTCTGTTGCTTCTGAAAGCAGCAGGTCACAATGAGACCCGCTGAGCTAGATCACAACAGCCTCCCAGGGCAGTATGCCTTGATATGGTCATTAAGATGCCTGGGTCCCATGTTGTGGATGGTTTGGTGTGTTAAGGTCAGTGCTTCATACTTGATCCACTGGGGGACTGGCAACCAATGTAGTTTACCCCTAAAACTTGACACGGAAGTATATTTCAGAATTTTGTATATTAAGTAGACTGCCATGTTCTGCATGGCCTGTAATCGCTGGATAAGATATTCCAGGAGGCAAAGGTACAGAACATTAGGGTAGCCCAGTCAGAATAAAATCAATGCTCTAACCACTGTGATTTGGGCCTTGTGAGGAAGCAAATGAAGAAACTTCCTTAACATAGGAAGAATCCAAAAACAAGACTTCACCGCCGCTGACACCTGCACTCCCAATTAGAGATGAGGGTCGAACAACCCCCCCCAGGTTTCTGACACTCATTGTTGGAGGGGGCAGTGGGGAGGGAGGGGATTTCATCCAAATAATAATTTCTCTGTTTGGAAAATTTATCAGCACGGCGGTCTTGCCGTGAAGAGGCTACACCATCTCAACTGAAGGAGAGGCTGAGGATTGGAACTAATCCAGACCTGAATCAGCGCAGCAAGCCAAATGCAAAAAATGTTCTCGCCCTAACGTTTTGGACCCTACTAACGGATTAATAATATTGTTGTTCATCAATGTGCATTAAACTCACTGCGAGTATATTCATGGCCGCTTAAGGGACTACATGTCCCAGAATGCTATCACAAACCTGAGCGAGGCCACCCTGGGGGACCGTGAAACAATTATAGCATGCCGGAAGGGGAGCCCTCTTTGTCATTGAAATCAAGTAGCCCAAGAAGAAGAGGCAAAGGACCTCAAAATGCTTCGGCTAAAGAAATACTTACCTGTACATTGGGATGAGTGGCGCAGGTACACCACATGGTAGGCGAACTGGTAGTGCCCTCATAAAGCTCCCAGGCATTTGTTGGAACAGATATATATATATATATATATATATAAATATATATATATATATATATATATATATATATATATATATATATATATATATATATATACGTGTGTGTGTGTATGTGTGTGTGCCTAGAAGAAGCAGAGAACTCTGGCTAGGTCCCAAGTTTAAGTGGAGAACAGCTCCTGTATAGAGCACTCTCAATATCAGCAATACAGTATAGTCAGACATAACTGGCATTTTGTTCAAAACGACCCTGTTATAGAAGATCGGATGCCATCAAATGCATCAATAACTTTTCGTAAAGCAATGAGCCTGGGCAATATTTTATCCAAAAATAGCCAGGAATGCTTTAAGAAGAAAAATTGGATGCCTACGAGCAAGGGCTTTTTCAAATGCTTGTCGTGTAAAGCATGTCAGTATGGTGTAAACACGAAAAAATACACCACTGTTATCCCTAGGTCAACTAGAGAGATCAAGCAACATCTTACATGCAAGACTGAGTACTGTATCTATATTCTGGAATGTGAATGCCACCTTAGATATGTGGGCAGTACGAAGCTGCCAGTACATAAAAGAATCTTGCAGCATCTGCGAGCAATAACTAATAAGGACCAAACCTATCCGTTTGCAAGGCAATTTGAGGCATGTCACAATAGTAAACCTCAATGCTAAAATACTATGCAATCGAATCCATCCCTGTGACAAACAGAGGAGGGGATAGGGAAGCTTGCATGAGAACAACAGAGACTAACTACATTCTAGAATTTGACTATATGTGGCCAGGAGGATTAAATACCACGGAGGACCTCCATACATATCTGTAAACAATAACTTTATGTATGGGGTCCTGTTTGCATGATCATTTAATGAGATATGAAATTATATTTTTATATACCGTCTATTTTTGGATCATGTGGAATTTCGTAATATTTATACTGTTATTGTCTAATGTTATATTTATACATCTTTATTCCATTACTATTAAGCAATTTTAAAATATGGAACATTAGGTTTTTATCATTTCAGTATAATTATCAAATGCCATGATTGATTTTAGCTGTAAATTTTCGGCATTAGGGTAGGTTTTTATCTATATGTCTTTTATCCAGTTAAATTTAACATGTCACCGATATCCTTTTATATGAGGTCCTATTTATAAATGGTTTTATTTTGCACACACGATCAAATATGTGAGTGTAGAATAATTATATGTGTATATATATTTATTTACATGTCTATTCATATGATCAACTGTATTAAGTCTATAAAAACCCTGTCCCATGATAACTGATTACCCCCATGAAATGATGTACAAACCAGTATATTTATGAATGCTCATAGTATATGAAATGGTCTTGTATTCAATTATTGTAGCATGAGTCACTTTAAAATTATAGTACTGTAGCACTAAGTCACTTTATTATTTGAAGGGGACCCTTCTAAAAATTGTGGCAAATAGATAATTATTATTTACTAGAAAAGGAGTGTATCTAAAGTGCGAAAGGGCTTCTTTCAAACTGCAAGTTTTCAAGTTGAAAAAATTCCGTGCAGTACAGAGTGATTCTCTATTATCTACAATTACTACTTATTTCTGCCTTAGAATTATGTCTAGTTTCGTTATGCCAAGATGAAATGTTGACACATTATCTTTTTCTTTGTTAACAAAAAATAGAAAATTTCTTTTAAACATTTTTCTTTTCACGTTTGGGTGGGCACGTGTTGATATTTAGGTTAAAAGTTTTCATGTTGAGAAGGCATAGGTTGGATTAAACATGCTATGGAATCAAATGCATTTAAGCAGTGAGAGTATAATACAGTAATGTTGATGTTATTAATGACTTTTTTATACATGTTTCTTAACAATTGAAACTGTATTGTGATGAGGAAAACTTTACTTTGTATTTATACAGACTACTTCTTCTAAATAATCATAGCACTTTATACGCATTTTAAGTGGATAGTAAAACCTCTATGTCTATGAAAACATGTGACGCACTTGCACTTTAAAAATGGGCTGAGCACAATGCATTGTCATGTGATCAAGGCCGCAGGGATGGCCGAAACGCATCGTGGCAAGCTGTTTGGGAACTAAAATAAATAATTTAAATGCTGCAACAAGTTGGTCCATGCCTCGTATTTCCATTTGATGGGTGGAGTGCTGCTGCTGCGAGGTATTGCAGATATATATATATATATATATATATATATATATATATATATATATATTACCTACTGGCGGTCGCCAGTAGGTATATATAGTTAGGATTTTTTCTCTATGGGTTTTTTGAAAATTCTATGTCTAATAACTTTGGCGTTTGTGGACGGAATTGGCTGAAATTTTCAGGAAAATGGCACATTTTGTTTCTGAGCAGCCCTTGAAAATTTGGGGGGGGTTCGTCAAGGGGGGGCCGAGAAAAAAGGGGGGTCCCAAAACGTGTTTTTAACATTGAGTTTTCCATAGGGCGGTTGGCCTCACTTTTAGCCCGAACGGCTGAATGGATTTGCACGAAACTTGGCAAAATTGTAGGGACTGGTAGCCCGATGTGCCTTTTGTAGGTCTCAATATATGTGCTCCAGTGGATTTTGAGAAATTAACGTTTAAAAAAAGATATATATCTGTAACAGCGGACCGGGCAGCGTCCTAGGACGCGTACTTTTCGCGCAACGGAGCTTTGTGAAGCGAAGCTGATTGGTTCTCCGGCGTCTGTCAACATTCCAAACAGTCCGTAGCGGCCGCCATCTTGTCTCTCGGTAGGATCGAGAGACAAGAGGAGGCCAAAGCGAAGGGGCAAATGACCATAAGGGGGAATAGTAGATCCTCGCTGACCCCCTAGGTTTGATGTGGAGGTTTTAAAAGGGCCCCGCGGGGCAAAAAAAAATAATAATAATAATAATCGAACACCTGAATGGATTTGCACGAAACTTGGCAAAATATTAGGGACTGGTAGCCCAATGTGCCTTTGCTAGGTCTCAATATATGTGCTCCAGTGGATTTTGAGAAATTAACGTTCAAAAAAAGATATATATCTGTAACAGCGCTCCGCTTCGCGTACTTTTCGCGTTACGGAGCTTTGCGAAGCTGATTGGTTCTCCGGCGTCTGTCAACATTCCAAACAGTCCGTAGCGGCCGCCATCTTGTCTCTCGGTAGGATTGAGAGACAAGAGGAGGCCAAAGCGAAGGGGGAAATGACCATAAGGGGGCATAGTAGATCCTTCCTGACCTCTTAGGTTTGATGTACCATTTTGCCAAGTTTGGTGTAATTCCGTTCAGCCATTCAGGCTGTAGACGTATGTAAATGTCCTATGGAAAATTGCATGGGGAAAACACATTTGAAAGTGTTGAAATTTAGAACCAATTAAAATGTTACTTTGGTTTTGTATTTGTGTGTGATGAAAGTTAATTGGTTATGTATATATGTCAAATGAGAGGAAACCACAGCCATTTTGTGATACTACTGTCTGAGGTACATTTGTGAGGAATTTTTGGTGGTGAATTTCTGGTGTTTGATTTACACAGTACTAACACTTCTGCTACTTTTAAAAAGGTGAGTTGTTAATTTGTAAGGGGAACTATGTTGTACACTTGAAGATAATTTGAAAAATGTTTTCTGTTATTTATTTGCAGTCCTTCTGTTATACTAAATACTTGATGAAGTTAGTTTTATATTATGTATTACTAAAAACGATAAATGAAAGTGATTATTTTTTTCTGCAATTTACAGCAAGCAATTTCAAAATAAAATGGCTCACAATGAAGAGACCGTGGCAATTTCTTTTGAATTGTCCACTACATTGATTGAAATTGAGAGCACCAATAATGAAATATTGTCACAAGGAGGACATGACTTGTATGATTCCATTAGATTGATTGAAATGGACAGCACCAAGAATGAAATATTGTCACAAGGAGATGACTTGAATGATTCCACTACATTGATTGAAATTGAGAGCACCAATAATGAAATATTGTCACAAGGAGGAGATGGCTTGTATGATTCCATTAGATTGATTGAAATGGACAGGACCAATAATGAAATATTGTCACAAGGAGGAGATGACTTGAATGATTCCACTACATTGATTGAAATTGAGAGCACCAATAATGAAATATTGTCACGAGGAGATGACTTGAATGATTCCACTACATTGATTGAAATGGACAGCACCAATAATGAAATATTGTCAGAAGGAGGAGATGACTTGAATGATTTTTTTGATCAATCTCTTGATGGCGAATTTATCGAGTGTTTGGAGACCATAGAGTTACAAGAATCATCATTGCAGACTTTTAATGAGGAGATTCCAGATGAGATGATTGAAGAGGAAATTACTGATGAGGACATGTTACTAGTTGTTTCAAATTTAGAAAATTTTGAAGAATAAATTTATATTTAGAAATCAAAAATTGTTTGAGACATTATTTATTTTTATTTTTAATTTATGAGGTTGTAGCGAAGTGATTGTAGTATAAAATGAGACTTATAGTATAGAGTGCAACATTTTTATGTTACATGGTAAGTTTACTCATATTTACTTCCCTTCTGCCACTATATTATCTCCAATGTGTATTTGACATGTCTTCTTCATCTCCGGCCTCCTTTCTCTCACTGTGTGTCTCCGATGCATCTTATCGCTGGTATTTTGTGTAATTACAGAAGAGAGTAAAATAAAATAGTTCGGAACGTGAAAAGGGGGCAAAGTAGAGTACTCCTCACCCCCTAGGCCTTTTTAGGCGGTCCCAAAAGGATCAGTTTCTGCTTTCCTGAGAGATTATGGTATGAGTTCCATATACCACAATAACTTGCATTACAACATGCAAGATATCTATCTCCTATTACCAACTTTTGGAGATATTCGCGCTAAGCGCGAATATCTCCAAAAAGTAACACCTGCCCTGAGCAGTTCTTAGCCATGTTATCCAATGGGAGGTGGATAACATGGCTAAGAGTATTAGCTCGGTAATGCATGAATATCGCTGAGTTTTTAGCGATATTCATGCATTGCGGCCGTTTATTATCGCATTTGCGATAAACCTTGATAATAGTAAGGTTTATCTTCGATAATTTCTGACGATGCTTAGTGGTAAAAAATTGGTTGGTAAGCATCGTTAGCGATAAATATCGCTTAACTTTGGTAATATGCCCCAACGTCTGTTAACGTTCGATTCGAAGGAAATGAGGAAGTGTTGAAAAACATTGTCTGCGCCATCTTGCCTTTTTTGAAATGCCACACTTTTGTCGTGCACGGCAGCCATTTTAGATGTCTTGACCAGACCCACTCTCTGCACGCTGTCGATTCGTAGCATGGCTCCTCACCCTCGCAAGCATCTTCCCCAGGCACTGGTCACCCCCGCTCTCTGTCTTATGCATGGGCAATAAACCTCCCCCCATCTGCGCTGCTCTTCCCTGAGAATCACACTGTGCCCGCCCGACACCTCCCTTTCGCCCTATTCACTACCGCACCCTGTGACACTCCTCTTCCTCTGTGTCCGATTGTCCAGGCTATCAGCTAGCCCTGCAGATGTAGTTTATGGCCCCAGCTGTAAAGAATCACCCCTCTTCAAAGGAGTTATAGTAGATCAAGGCCCACACCCGATGAGATCCGTCACACCACACGTGTTCCTACTATCTGAAAACTATCCTGTATTGTGATTGGGGAGGGGACCGAGCCTGAAGCGGAAGATTCCAGGAATGACTCTTTGTACATCAAAGTTTTTACAATTATGTGTCACATAAAAAATATATAGCACTCCAACAAAGTAGTAGGAATATAAAACTTTAATAACATATAAATATATACAACAAAACAAAAACAGTAAAAACATTTAAACAACGAAGAGACCGTGGCAATTTATTTTGAATTATCCAATAGATTTATTGAAATTGACAGCACCAATAATGAAATATTCTTGTCAGTAGCGGTCTGTTGTGCGAATAGTTCCAAGGCAGCAGAACGCGCTGAAATCTGGATGTCACGAAGGTGATGTCTAGCAAGTTGCCGCCCAGCAAATAACGGCGTGGGGCGCCGCGGGGGTGAGTGAGTCCAGTAGGCACCACAGCTATTCTTACCGGCATTGCAGAATTACTGCTGGGGACAATGCCTGTGCTGGAGCAGGGTCACAGCAGAAACAAAAAGGATTCTGTTGAAGATGTTGTTGGTTTTCAATTTGAAAACAGTTCTGGTGTCAACTGCTATGCTAATGTAGTGGTTAATGTTTTGTTTTCTCTAGAAAATGTAAAAGAGGGGGAGGCAGTCCAAAGTTCCGTTAAAAGGGCAAAGGAAAGGATCGGTGGTTTGAACTATCAGTCAAAAAGGGGAGGGGGTGCAACAATTTTTCCTACCGGGTCACACTGTGCTTTCACCGGAAGTGAGGTCTGCAGGATTCTAGTAATTCAAAGTGAGGCTGGCGCCGACGTCCCGCGGATACAGTTTCGTCACTCCACGGGTGATCATGGCAGTCATTCCCCATCGGGGGTGGGAGACTCCCGCGGCTCCTCTAGAATCTTCAAGGTCGTGGAGGACTACGGTGGTGGAGTCAACCAGTGACCGGGCCATTTCTTTATGCTGGGCCCGCTCTTGCCAGGTCGACCGCCATTTTGAGAGTTCGGTAGCTACTGGCGATCGCGGGGTCAAATGAACGGACGGGCTCCACCCTGCCGGGCGAGACGTTGCAGCATGGCCACAGTGGAAGAACTCTTTTCCGGGCGCCTGGACCGCTGAGGGTGCAGCTGGGAAGCCTACACTGGGGAGGCGGGAGAGGCCTGTTCGCACCGTCTCTCCCTCCCAGTGCACCCCACGGCGTCTCGCTTGAGATTTGTTATGGCCGGACCAGGCGATGAGGACGAGGGGGGGGTCGGAGGCATGTGCAAGACATCCCCCCCCAGTGTTGTCGCAGCCATTATAAAAGAAAGAAGTGTCCCGTCCGTCTTCGGGCCGGGCTTCCGGTGGATGTCGGCCGGACGCCCCTGGCTCTGGCCCCATGAACGGGTTTCTTGGTTTATCGGCTGCAGCCGGATTCCGTCGGCCTCGGCCCCCCGACCGTTGGTGGCCGGACCGGAAGAGCATGTGGCGGGACTACCTGCAACTCTCAAGGGCCACCGCGGCCGGACTGGGAGAGAGAGGGGAGGGTCGAGGAGACATTCCCCCCCCCCTGCAACTGTTCAGCGTTGTAAAGGCAATCCCCTGGCCGGGTCCCGTTGGTCTCGGCCTCTCCTCCGGCTACACCCTACGTTAGGATCTCCTGGCCGAGGCGTGGCAGCAGGACCTGCCTTATATGGGCTGCTCCCGGCTGGGCGTAGCCGGAACCCTGCCCCACCTTGGAAGTTTCCAGAGTGGGGGCGGATGTTCTACTGACTTGCATTTTCCCTAGTCTATCGATTTTTTTGGCGTGGCAGGCGGTGGGACAGCGAGGGGTGATTTGGTTTCTCTTACTGTTTTTCTGGTCTCTCACCACTGGCATATTTTAACGTTTTCTTGTTTCTAGGACATTAATAGGTTTTATCATTACGTTATGTTATCGTTTCTTTGTTCGTTGTTTAATAAAAGTTCATGTTCATCAGTGGCCTACTGATTTTCGTTTTCCTATTCTTTTCTTTCCAGGTTGTTTCATGCTAAAGTTTCTGTTAACAGGATACAGTGATCACTTCGTTATTATTGCATATGTCCTTTTCACTAGGGGTGCTCTCTGGTCGGGCCAGATGACGTATGTCTAGTAAATGGTCCGGGTGAAACAGGTGCATCAATCAGTGGGGATAGGCATGATAGATTACAACGGGGGAGAAAGGTCCGCATTACGTACCCTTTCACTACTTGCAAAGATTTTCCTACGTTTATTTGCAAACAGGGAATACCTCCAAAAAGAACTAATTCCCAAACAGTCAATGTTCGGACAATCAATCAATCAATGAGGAATGAAATAGGTACGACGTGTTAAAGGCTTGCGTTACCTACCCTTCACTATCTGCAAAGGGAGAGAGAATATTCCTATTCTTCCTCGTTTGCAGGTAGAGAAGATCCTTAAGAGAATTAACATCGAACAATTCAATGCTCGATTGAAACAATCAACAAGGGGTACTGTGAACACAAATGAACGCCGCTTATGTACATACGCATTGCTATTTTCAACAGGTTGTTCCTAATGTTTCTATTTTAGCGAGGTCAAAAAGAGATCCCATTAGTGGCCTACTGATTTTGCTCGATTCCTTTTGTTTTTTTACACGATTTTTCGCTATCTGCAAAGACTAAACAGAGTATTGCGACTCTGTGCTTGTTTGTAAATAGAGAATGAACCAAAGAGAACAATCAATCAAATGGAGAGAGAAGCAGGCACGACGGATTACAAAGGGGGAAAGGGCTGCGTTAACTACCCTTCACTATCTGCAAAGAGAGAGTACTCCTAATAGAAATGAGGGGTGGGGGGCAGCAATCAAAGCAGATCAGTGTGCATAAACACGAAAAAAAAAATTCTTACCACGTACTTGACATTCGACAGCTTATGATATTTGCTATTAAAAAACCATTGAAATTCACTGAAAAAACCATAGGTTATAGACCATATATAGTTAGGAATTAGCATTTACAAAACCTTGAAAATTCACTGAAAAAACCATAGGTTATAGACCATATATAGTTAGGAATTAGCATTTAAAAAACCTTATTTTACTCACACAAAACCATTGAAATTCCATATATAGTTAGTTGCACTAACTATATATTGCGCACCCGCAATCCACTGCTGATGATGTCACATATTACATCATTCATGACATGGTCAGTGACATCACTGATGACATCACTGATGACATCTCAAATGACATCACTGATGACATCTCATTTGACATCAATGACCACATCACTGATGATATCATTCATGTGACAATACAATGCATCTCCTCACATTTTAATATAACCTCTGTTTCACCCAGTGTTAAAAACAGAGTATAATTTTTGAAACCATTGACACACCAATACTAGTTACTACATACGTACTCACTGATTCCTACGTCTACACACACATTCACTCATTCACCCATACAATCATTCATACATACAATCACTCATGTTTACAACACAATCATATGCACTCATACACCTATACAGACACTCACACTCTGCCACTCATCCATGGAGTTACTCACACACCTAGTCAGTCCTGTAAAGAATCAATCACACTTCCATTTTCTACTCTATACAGTTAAACATAGAGCACCTTACGTTTTCAACCATATACTAACACATACTTACTCTCTTATACAATCATTGATACAAGTACACATTGATCTGTACAGAGTCACACACCTCCCATCCAGCCACACACACACTCAGTCTCCCATGCAAATACTTGGGCAATCAATCAATAACCCATATAGTTACTCATATAGCTACTGATCAACACATGCAGCAGTTTACAGAACAACAGACATAATGATGCACAAATTAAGACAGTTTAGTCACTAACCCATGCACTCAGTGAGACACATTTAATCACTCACTCATACATTCAGTCATGCACCTACTAAATCCTTCGTCCAGACACTTATACATCCACTCATTCTTCAATATGTAAGACATATTTTAACTTTACAGAAACATAGTCACTGGATGTTGTCATCAGTGATGTCATCAGTGATGTCATTTGAGATGTCATCAGTGATGTCATCAGTGATGTCATCAGTGATGTCACTGACCATGTCATGAATGATGTAATATGTGACATCATCAGCAGTGGATTGCGGGTGCGCAATATATAGTTAGTGCAACTAACTATATATGGAATTTCAATGGTTTTGTGTGAGTAAAATAAGGTTTTTTAAATGCTAATTCCTAACTATATATGGTCTATAACCTATGGTTTTTTCAGTGAATATATATATATATATATATATGTGTGTGTATGTGTGTGTGCCTAGAAGAAGCAGAGAACTCTGGGTAGGTCCCAAGTTTAAGTGGAGAACAGCTCCTGTATAGAGCACCCTTAATGTCAGCAATACGCTAAATTTGCTCACCTGAAATGTCTGCTTTTCTATCAAAATCTTTAAGCTTAGGATCAGCACAGCGCCATCAATGCCGAGATAGAATGGGACAAAGTTGTTTGCCATTTCTACAGCTAAGTATTTATGCATAGAATTAGCACAGTGCTATCCATACTGAGCTGTAAAATTCCAAAAGTCTTTTACCATTTCAGGCACAGTATTACAACTTTGAATTGGTAAAATACCAACAAAGCCAACCAGAAATTAATATAAGCAACCACTGACACGTGTTTCACTATCAATATAGCTCTTCAGAGAAGATTAGCCTTTTCCAGATAAAAAGGAGCACCCAGTATAAGTCAAAACAAACCCTTTCAGCTGTAGAGAGCAGCTCCTGTATAGAGCACTCTCAACACCAGCGACACTCTACATTTGCCCACCTGAAATGTCTGCATTTCTGTCAAAATCTTTATGCTTACGATTAGCACAGTGCCATCCATGCCGAGATAGAAAGGGACAAAGTATTTTGCCATTTCTACAGCAAAGTTTTATAGTTAGTTATAATTACGACTAGTTTCCATAGTAAAAACGTTTTTTGCACTAGCCTATATCTTTGGTGCCAGTTGACGAATCTTCACAAAAGGTTAAAAAAAAAATGTGCAGCTGGGTCTTTTTGTGCATGGAAAGTTTCAGGGTTATCTGCCAAGTGGGGGGTAAGAAAAGGGAGGTACAAAAAGTGTGTTTCCTATGTTAATTCCCATAGGGATGTTGAACGTGACTACAGCCCGAACTAATGGACAGGCTGGTATCATATTTGGCAGAAAGCTAGCTCATGGTCCAGATAGTGAGCTTTTTGTTATTTGTTATTTAGTGTAAATCCATTCAGTAGTTTTTGAGATAGTAAATGAAAACCAAATTAATATATCTAGGAACTCAAACTCTTCCCGATATTTAGCAGCTCCATGCATTTGGGAGGCTCAATGTCTGCCCTGTCCACATCAAACCACACTAGGTACCCTGGGTGAGGCCAGGGCACTCAAGTAGATGTGACTGAGCTCCAGAAGATCGTCCTCTGGCCGAAATCAGCCTAGTGATGGCACCACGTAGCCCCCTCACACTACTATTTTTTTAATAGTCCTCTGGGAGATGGTGGCCCCCTGGGCACAAGGCATGCATGCAGTCCAACTGCCTCCATTGATAAAATGAAGCTCCGGAGAGTTGTTGTCCCTGTGGCTCAAAAGAGCCCAATGGAGGCAGTGTCTGCACGCCCCCCTCCAATTTTTTAACAAAGCCTCAGTGAGGTTGTGGTTGCTGGGGCTCCATAGAGCCCTGGGAGGGGGCCCTGTGTCCCCTCCTCCTTTTTTAT
Source organism: Lissotriton helveticus (assembly GCF_964261635.1). NCBI lineage: Eukaryota > Metazoa > Chordata > Amphibia > Caudata > Salamandridae > Lissotriton > Lissotriton helveticus. The sequence goes on along the minus strand of NC_136067.1, from coordinate 1,610,865,474 downwards.
TATGATGTATGTCCCCAGGACCTGCCCCACCCGGGTGCTATACCCAAAAAGCATGGAAGACTGTGATTGTTTTTTTTTATAATGTATATTGTGAACTAACAAATCTGTCATGATTTTGCAGCAAAATAAAAACAAAATGCTTTTTTGCCCTGGCAGGATCCCACTGAGACCCCAGCACCAAGGCTAGGGGTCAGGGTATTCCTAACCTTCTTCCTTTTCTTTTCTTTCCCTAGGCTATGTATCTTATGGGGTTGGTTGCTTAATGGGGGTTTGGCCGCAGGGCTTGTGGCTAACCCCAGTGCATGGCCAAATACCTTGTGTGGCTTGGGGTTGGGTATTTATCGGCTGCAGGCCAGGCCCTTTGGCTGCCTCCAGCCACGAATGGCCAGAGGCTGTGATTAACTTGGGGTTGGGTGCTTATAAGGGGTAGATCTCAGGGCCTGGCCCCAGGCCAAAGCTCATACATGGTTTGGGGTTGGGTGCTCATATGGGGTAGGCCGGCCAACCTCCACCATACACAGCGGAAGGCCATGGGTGGCTTGGGTGCTTACAAGAGGTTGTTCACAGGGCCTTGTCACAGCCCAGGCCCTGCAGCTAAAGCCCGTCGTGTATTGCCTAAAGGCTGTCTGTAGCGGTGGTTAGATAACATAAAGTAATTAAAATTACTTAACAAAAAAATACAGAGAGATTCACTCAAAACACCAAAGGTTACAGGGACTTTACAGTTAGGAAATAGTTTTTTTTAAAACATTAGAAAGTAACTGAAAAAAACAAAGGTTACAGGGACGTTATAGTTAGGGTCAGATTTCACTCATATAAAACTCAGTGAAATTCAGCAGTTATACTTACCTGAGCTAAATTACATTACTCATGATATGGTCGGTGACCTTTCTGATGACATCACTCAGTGAGTGAAAGTGTTTTGTATACGTTTAAATGGAGTAAAATGTCAAACTACTTACTAATCATGACTATTGAAGTGAATTAATATTGTATGTTATGAAATGTTTGTTATTTTTACTTTCACCATCAGTCAATGTTTATACCCTTATAGCATGCTCCCAAGCACTCTATCAGTTGCTAATGGCTCTGAACCCAATTAATAGACTAGAGCCACATGCGTGGCCTAAAACAAGGGAGAGAGCCTTTAACAACCGGTATAGGCAGAGGCAGAGGCAGAGGCAGAATGGCTATAAGTCTATTAGAACAACCCCCCCCCCCCGCTGAGGGTAGAATGTTCTAAAAAAGGAGGACAAACATTTTAATTTTGGAGCCGAAGGCTTATACCAGCTCTTTGTAGTGCATACTCCATTCCAAATGCCAAGGTGTACCCTGTCCTCAATAAAACAGATTCACAGTCATCCTTAAAGTTAAGTGCACTGTGAATTGTTAAGAGCACGGTTACTTTTGACTTAGCAGTTGGGAAGTTAACTTCCACAGCCAGGGTCTTCCTTGGCTCTGATAGCACCATGGCCTAAATCATTTATGACATTAAAACACTAAACAGCTAAAGCCTCACATACTTTGCGACACATTGTATGTTAATCATTTGGTTACCATGATTGTTGTTTCCCTGGTTGAACCCACAACTTTCACTTGCCCAAGAGAGAGCCTGCATACTCCCACCAATGTCTGACTGAATTGTTTTTTATAACAACTTATCTGGCTGGTAAAATACTGTGTCTCTCCATTCTAAATGTGTATATGTTATGCTATCATTACTGTTTGTAGAGTACATTACACACAAAGTCTGGCATACTTGAGCTAAAAAATGTTATCCCTAGAATAATGATTGAGACATGTTTAAAATGTCAGAACATATATGTTTATTTGTTTTCAGGCATTTCCTATTACTAATGAAGGCTGGGTGGTCACTCAGAGCGCTAAGTTTTTCATATTTCTTAGTTCCAAACATTTAAATATAGTAATCAAACTCAATTTGAGGCACACTTGGTAGATACAAAATATAGTTTACCAGTAGCTGATTTGTTCAACAAATTGACAGATCATATTGTTATGAAAATGTTTTCTTATGGTGGATGTGACATTTAATTTAATATACTAGAGCCAGAGTTTAGAGAAACTCACACTATTATTCATTAACTAAGTGAATACAAATTTAAGTGTGTTTCAGGTATGCAGCTTACCTGATTATCTGTTGGCCCATATAACAGGTTGTTGTTGGTCAGAGGTTTGTAATGTGGATGTTCTAGTTGTCAATAGAACTAGAACATCCGCATTGCGAACACTAGAAATACACAATCTGCCATGTAATCTATGTCAACCTTGATGGACTTTACAAAAAGATTATTAAGAAAAAAAGATTCTGAACCACCACACATTGATTTTCAATAAATAATTTTATATTGAAAGTGTCTTTCTTTGGCTGAGTTTTCAGGAATTATAATATTTACAATCTATCTTTTTATATGCAGCACATCAGTTGCTTTCTAGAAAGTTTTGTGGTGATCTGTCAGGTGGGGGGAGAAAATGGGGGGCAAAACACATTTTCCCAATGCAATTTCCCATAGGGATTTTAGACACGATTACAGCTCAAACCGCCAGGCGGAATCACACCAAATTTGGCAGAAGCTAGATCCTGGTCCAGAAAGAGTGCTTTTTGTTATTTGTTGTAAATCCCTTCAGTAGTTTGGGAGTTATTAAAGAAAAAGATTTATAGATATCAAGTGATGCAGACTATAACTATGACTTGTGCCCTAAGGTAACTATAACTCACGCCCTCACCATGCACTGCTAGTTACCCCAGATATTACATCATCCATGACATCTTCTATGACATTATTAATAATATTAGTGCATAACATAGGGGAAAACATGGCGGCCGCTGGTTAGGGCGGCGTGCGCATCGGTGATCGACTCTCTCCCACCACATCATACCGCACCGTATCTGGGAGTTTACTGGAACCGAAGACTGCGCGAAACCACTCGGCATGGGGATCAAGGAGTGATTTATGTGCCATGGTGATTTTTGGACGAACGGGCTGTGTACGATAAATAAAAAAAAAAAGACGGCGCTCTGTGCTCAGCACTGATGTGTCAGGTTGCAGGTTTGGAACCTCCCCCCGCCTCTCTTCTGGGGTGGGGACAGGCAGCTGTGGAGCTACGGCACGGCCGTAGGGCGGCGGCTCGCGGGCTTTTAAGAGCAGGAGGTGAGAGAGGAGAACGACGGGTGTTACACCCGATTTTTGCAAATGCCCGCTCAAGACAAACCGGACTAACGGAGTCTGAGGCTACAGGAGGAAAGCCCAAACAGAGAGAAAAAGCAACCGAGATTGCCTGTGGATCCCACGCAGCGTCCAGTAACAACGCACTGTGCAGTAAGGAGGGGGGCAGGGCTGGTGACCCAAAGGATTTGGAGAGTTGTGAAGGAGTAGAGTGTCTGAAGCCCCCAAAAGTTGCTAACAGCACACTAGGGAAAAGAGGAGCTAAGGGCAGAAGGCGGGGGAAGGCTTCCCGGAATATCACCCCTGTGGGGAGGCAAGGGGAGGGCTGTAAGATACCCCCCACTGTATCCCAGACGGTGGCGCGGACGGAGGAAGTAAGGCAGAGGTAGAGGGGGAGGCCGGGGCTGAGGCGGAGGCTGAGGTTGCGGTTGCAGCTGGTAACATCAGTGATTGATCAGGGGTGAAGCAAGGGACTCTTTTCAGTGGGGGAAAACTGCACCCTAAAGCCAATTCCGGATCACAGTCAAAGGGGAAAAGTAAATCTAACCGGTCTCTGGGCAGTGTTACGCGTATTACACCATCGCTGCGATCCTACTTCAAAGCGCTGCCCCAAGTTCTGGATATCACACAAGGCACAGACGGCACTCCTCTGGGAATCATGAATGAGGATACAATGGCTCCGGTGGTCACAGCGACCGACTCCATTAGCCCAGCTGTCACAACACTGACCCCAGAGCCAAAATTAGCAGTAGAGCTCGGGGAGCCTAACCCCAGTGAGGAGGTCATTGAGGGGGCCACGGGAGACCAGAGGGTCGGTGAGGTGGGCGGAGAAAAGGGGGGTGGTGGCCCACTGGAGGTACTGTTGTATACCATGAGAGACGAGATAAGGAACGGTTTTGCGGAATCCAAGACAAACCAGAACGAGATCAGGGCAGTCTGTGATACTCTTGAGAGAAAGGTGGATGGGCTTTTTGAAAGAACAGAGAGTCTGGAAGGCACGGTTGGGGAACTAAAAGCGAGTCTGGAGTCAGCAGAGACTAAGATCCAATCCCTAAGGAGAGAGGGGGATATGATGAAGGAAAGGGTTGAATCCCTGGAGAACTATTTCAGAAGGAATAACCTCCGACTCTTGAAGGTTCCGGAGGAGAAGGAGGATGGAGACATCAAGGCTTATGTGGTGGCATTACTAAAGAACGCTCTCAACCTGGAGGAAACGGTCGAAACTTTGGAGAGAGATATCCAGAGAATCCACAGAGATCCCTTCCGCCTCAACCCCGTGAGAGTGAAACCTAGCAAGATCTTGCTGAATTTCCTAATATATACACTTAAGGAGAAAATCCTCAACCTGGCACTGAAGGCTAAGTCGCTAAAGGCCCCCGACGTCTCGTTCGAGGTTAGGTCCGATCTCTCCAAAACTACCTTAGATAGACAGTGGGAGCTCGGTCAAAAAATGGAGAAGTTTAGGGCTGCTGGGGCAACGGTACAGATGAGGTTTCCCGCTTTTCTGAAGGTGATGTACAATAATAAAATGTATAACATCCTTTCCCCTCTGGAAGCCCATGAACTAATAGCATCTATCACGGCACAATCACAGGGGGGTTCTAAGGTTCCAAAGTGACCAGGGTATCATGCTGCCTTTCTTTTTGTTCTTGAGGTTACCTGGGACCCAATGAGGTAGATCTCCCCATATATTGAGTATAGATATTTTCCCTTCCAGGGAGGCATCTGAAGGTTATCATATATACTCTTGAAAACAGAGTAAATAACGGGAAAGATAAAATCAAATAAGGATAACCCAAGTGGTTTAAATAAGGGGAAATAAGGGGAAACATTGATAAATAGAGTTAAACACAGGTGTAATTCAAAGGCGAGGGGAGAAAGAAATGGAATGAAGGGGAGGGAGAAGGAATAGGGAAAAGGAAAAAAAACCATATAATAAACAAATTAAAAAAAATAAGGGTTTCCTTCTGAAAAAAAAAGAAATAGTACAAGGAAAAGAAAAAAAAAACACAATAAGAAATATAAAAAGGGGTGAGACACAAAATATATTTCCCTCTTGCCTCCCTCATGCCCTCTCCTCTTTTTGGGAGACAGTAACTCTTAATATGCTTGTATTTTAACCGGTTTTTGTACACAGTTGTGGTGGATGGGGGGGTTAGTCCAACGACGCACACCTGGCTACCCATCTGGCCAGTGTAAATGAGGTAGGGTTTTCTAGGGGAGGAGGGATGGGGGGAGGGGCACGGAGGGGCACGGAGGGGAGGGGGGGAAAAGTTAAAATGTCCTTATAAACCTGTCCTCATCAACTTTACTTTTAGCAATGACCTATCTAAACGTCACCTGAGCAATCTCCGTCAGGTCAAGGGTTTTCTCTTTTTATATTCAAGAGGTCTTAACTTCAGCGGGGGAGGATGGTTGGGAGTAGGAAAGGGGTATGACCGTGGTTAAATTTTTATCCTGGAACGTCAATGGCCTGCGTGTGAGGGGAAGGAGGCATAGAATCTTACAGTACCTGAGAGATTCCCCGTGCAGGTCATTGTCATACAGGAGACACATTTGCTTAAGCATGAGGTGAATGAAATGTTGAAAAAGCAGAGCTGGGTGGACAAATTCATCTGTACGAACCACAATGCCAATATTCGAGGGATCCTCATCATTTTTAAGAGGCTAGCTAAGGCACAGATCATGGATTACGACGAGGACCTCAGTGGGAGATGGCTTTTGACTAGAATAGTCTTAGATGGCCATCCATATACTTTAGTGGGCTACTTTGGCCCGAACTACGACGACCCATCCTATTTAAACAAGATTCAGAGTTCCTTGATCACCTCTCATGACCCGATAATTTGGGCTGGAGATTTTAATATAATTCTGAACCCCAGGCTTGACAAATCCTCAAACTCAAGAGCTCTGACGCCTTCTAAATCAAGGCTAATCCTTTTATCAATAATGTCAACCTTGGGTTTAGCGGATGTATGGAGGGAGAGGGCGGGCAGCACACTGGGGGTCTCTTTTCAGAATTTCAAGTTCAAACATAAGTCGAGGATTGACTATGCTCTCTTCAGCTATAGTCTCAGAGAGACATTGAAGGAGTTGGTTTACCGCCCCTTGCACTTATTTGATCACTCAGCTATCCTCTTTACTCTGACACATTCCCAACAGATCAGACATACCTCTTGGTCTTTTGACCGGACGATCTTGCTTGAGGAGGTAGAGAAGAGCTTTTTGCTAGCTGAGTCTACTTCATTCCTGGAAGTCAACCTAAACTCGGCTAGCATAGCAACGGTGTGGAATGCTCTTAACGCTTATTTAAGAGGGTGCATAACCAATAGAGCCTCCCATAGAGCGAAGGTATACAGGGAGGAAATCAAAAATCTAGAGCAGGAACTGCGTACTATAGATCAGAGATGTGGCCCTGCTGGAGAATCCACAGAAGATCAAGAGAATCGGGACAAACTGAAAAAAAATCTGGAAAGTGTACTACAGGGAAGAGTCGCAAAGAGGTGGGAGGCGAGTAAACTGTCAACTTTTGAATATGGAGAGGCGGCAGGTAAGGTTCTAGCCTGGAAGATTAAAACAGACCAAGCTAAGAAACACATCAGGGAAATAAGACGGGAAGGAGAATCAATAGCCCGGACCTCCAACTCGGAAATTGGAAGCGCCTTCCAGGAGTTCTTCCAGACCATCTATAGGGAGGAGATCACGGACGACCCCACTGCTAGGGACTCCTGGTTAGGAAAGGTTCAACTGCCTATGCTAACAAGTGATCAGAGCGACCGCCTTGACAAGGAAATTTCGGAAGCCAAAGTCAGTAAGGCTATTGGGCTACTGAAGAGAGGTAAAGCGGCAGGCCCAGACGGCTTACCAGGGGAGTTGTACCGGGTAATAGGTCCTGCCATAGTTCCAACGCTGACCTCCCTCTTCAACGGCATCTTCTTAAATGGCTCAATACCACCTGAGTCATGGAGTGAGGCGACCATAGTGCTAATCCCTAAACCTGGCAAGGACCCGACGGACTGTGGGTCCTACCGGCCGATCTCGCTCCAAAATAATGACTATAAGATCTTTGCAGCCATTCTGTCGGCACGACTGGGGAGCGAGATCGGCTCAATAATCCATCAAGACCAGAACGGATTCATAAGGGGGAGTCAGCTGGCAGACCTAACTCATGACCTGGTCGGGGCTATAGACATCGCCTCCACTTTTTCTCTCCCATTGGCCACTTTTACCCTGGACGCTACTAAAGCGTTCGATAGGGTCAATTGGCCCTATCTGGCCGCAGTAATGAGAAAGTTTCAGCTGGGGGCTAACTTCTGTCGAACCATCGATCTTTTGTATAGGGACCCCAAGGCCAAACTATTGGTCAATGGTACTTTCACAGAGCCCTTTAAAATAATGAGGGGAACCAGGCAGGGCTGCCCGCTTTCCCCCCTCCAATTCAATTTATATATTGAACCTTTTGCGCAAACTTTGAGAGAGGAGCACAACATCCCCTCTTTCGAGTTTGGAGGATGGGTTAAGCGGGTAGGACTGTACGCAGACGACATCCTTATCTATACCTCAGACCCTGTGCAAGCTTTTCCCACAATTGTTAAAAGTGCGGAAGAATTCGGGCGGATCTCTGGCTATGAGATCAATGCTGGGAAAACCGATATAATGATGTGGAACATTTGTAACACACAACTGGCAACAACTCCTTCAATGCGCTACCTGGGAATAAAGACCACTCAGGAAATCGGTAACACTGCACAGATCAACTTGGATCAGGTCCTCCGGGAATGCCGGGCGCTCTTAAAATCTTGGACTTTTCTCCCATTGACCATACTTGGGGGAAAACGCTTAATAAAAATGTCCATTCTCCCTAAGTTCACGTTTATTTTTAACACCATTCCACTAGCCTTTGACTCCAAACAACTCCAAAAATGCCAACAGGAAATTAATTCATTTGTCTGGAATTAGAAGGCAACCAGGCTGGCCTGGAAGAAATTGAGAAGGAGGAGGGAAAAGGGAGGGCTTGCACTAACCGATTTACAATACTACGCATGGGCGTTTCAGTTATCGTATTCTAGGATGCTGCTGAAATCCCCATCTAACTCATCCATCGGGAAAATGTTCAAGGCTATGCTGAACGGGGCAGACCTGCCACTTGATGGTTTTTATTCAAATTTGGGGAGCAGAAGTTCTTCAAAAAGGTGAGGTTAAAGATCCTACATTCATTAGCAAAAGCCTGGGTGCTGATTAAAGCAAGAATAGGGTTCGCCTACTTTTCAAACATTCCAATTTGGGATTCCCCGGGGCTTCCTCCCTGTTTTGAGGATATTCTTGCAGTCCCCTTGAAAGAGGCAGGGATCCTAAGATGGGGCAAATTGCTAGCAGGAGGGGCAATGGTAGAATGGGATGAGTTATATGAGAGAGTAGGTCCAGCTTTATCTAGGTTTAAATATATACAGCTTGTCAGCTGGTCCAGAGAGTTGCTTAGAAAAAAGGCCCATTTGGGGAGGAGTAGTAATTTGGAACATCAGCTAGTAGAAAGGCAATCGGGGGGCAAAGAAGTAGCCTTTTGGTATTGGACCATATTGGAGGAAGTAGATGGGGAGTTTACCCTCCCCGACGAGCAGTGGGCAGGCGACATTGGCCTTCAGTGTGAGGATTTGTGGATAAGATCTTTCACCCTCCTGTACAAAACCGTTAAGCCCGCCTGGTTAAGGCGGAATCACCTGTTTACGGTACATTGTGCATACCTATCCCCGCTAAGGTTATCCAAATTTCAACCTGGAAAATGCTGTAACAAAGGCAACCTTCCCGGTGCCTCTGATGTCCATATATTTTTGGAATGTCCCCCAATCAACCTATTCTGGGTCGAGGTAAAGGTCACTCTGGACTCGATTCTTAAAACATCATTATCTCTTACACTACCATTGATAATTTTTGGCTTGGATGACAATGTTATTGGACCGGCTAAAACTTTCCTGTTCTCTGAAATCCTTCTTGCGAGACGGCATATTTGTAAATTTTGGGTCGACTCTAAGGCACCATCACACGCTGGCTGGCTAACGTCCCTATATGATACATCAAAGGTGGACTTGGCCAGACCCTGCAGTAAACGTAACCTCACCTTTTGGAACCTGTTGGTTCAGTGGAGGTAGATCTGTAGAACTTCAGTCCTCATTCCCGGGGTTTTTTTTTTCCCCCGGGTCCGATGATTATGCCTATATACTCCAGGGTCCAAGGTGGAGGTTTCCGTTCGAAAACATTTGGTCCCACAGGCCGAAATATGCCCTGATGGAGTTGGACCAGGGGATCGGCAGGCCGCCAACATCTTTCCCTTCTCGGTTATCCCAGAAAGCGTCTCCCGCCAGCTCAATTCCATGTCTGGGGGCGGCCGAGGAATATTATCTTACCTTTGGCCTTGTGACTTGTGACATGTACGGTGGTTGGCGTTCCTTTCTTGGTAACGAGGGTCAGGCAAATGAGGACAAAAAAAAAAATAATAATATTAGTGCAACATTTTCTGTCAAATTATTAATGAGAAAACTTTAAATTGCGGGGGGGACAAGTTATAGTTACCTTAGGGCACAAGTTATAGTTTATTGAGATAACTCTAAATATAGCTGCTGAATTTCTATGGTTTTGTTTGTGTAAAATCTGAACTTTACTAAATCATCCCTGTAACTTTTGTTTTTTTTAGTTAAATATGTTGTAGAAACAACTATAGTCTAATGATTAATAGTCTTGAAATGTTATATGTGTTTGCATTTTTGACATGTGACAAATGCAAAATGTCCATCAAAAGAGTGAGAACATAGAAGATTGTACTTATTGTTTGCAGATATGTCCATCAACCACATTGGGAAAGAAAGAGAAAGATACATCAACGCAATGAACATCTGTGCCAACCACATCTGGATATAGAAATCATGAAGGAAAGGCATTTCTTAAAGACATATAGACTGTGCTGTACCACCTTTGAGGCTTTAGCGTGACTATTTCATTCCAAGGTTTTGCTGGACATCAGAATTCAAACTGCCACTCACCTATAACGACTACTGACTTCTTACAGGGAACAATTAGCGACTCTAGTGGGATGTCGCAGCCAACTTTGTCAGCAGTCCTCTACCCGATCCTGAATGTTGTGATCAGACGTATGTATACATTTGTCCAATTCCCAATTGATAATGCTACACTGAACACTATCAAGGCCAGTTTCTATTAGGCCTGGGCAGTAAATTCCGCTCCGCTCGTGGAATTTGCAGAATTTGGGTAATTTTGCGTTCCACGGAGAACGCGGAATTGACAAGAATTACATAAACCGCGTTTTTGCGAAATTTTTTGCTTGTTCGTGCTTTCAAAATGCGTGTTTGCGAGATATTTCTCCCTGAGCACGCAAAAACATTTGCAAACAGGAAAAAAGCATTGCAAACATGCGAAACAAGCGATTCCGTGTGTTCGCTGAACTTTTACGTGCTCATGGAGATTTTTTACCTTTTCGCTGAGCTTTGCGTAGCGCGACTATGCAAATTCTGCCTACCCCTAGTTTCTATGGATTGTGAGGCATAGCACATGTCACTGGTGCCACAGATTGAACCCACATTGCATTGATGCCACCTCATGATAGAATGCATGTGTACCACAATAGTAAGCATTTTTACTTAATTAATGTGCAGGTGGTTTGCATAGAAGATCTCTACATTACCAGGGCATGTGAAATATTTCAAGGTTACCCCCATGACTTACTAGTTCTACACACTAGCTTCATACTACAGTGGATGACAGACCTTTTACCAAATGACCTGGCTTTTTGGTAAGTAGCAAACAAAGCCTATGTTGATGTTGGAGTGTTCTTGGAAAGTTTCAAACACAATTTAATTTATGTTTACTTTTATGAATATAGTTTTCAGGGAACTAACAGCCTGATTCATGAAAAACGGGATTTGCGAGTCTCAAATAGCGATAAAATGCGAACCGCTATTGAGAACTCGCAAATCAGAATTCATGAAGATTAGCGGGAAAAAAAAGCGACTCGCACGCGGGCGCAAAATCCGTTAGCGACTAACGATAATCGCAGAATAATCGCTATTTCCGGCTACCTGCGTCGGGAATGCGAATCGCAATCTCGCGCGATCGGGAAAACAGGAAGTCGCTTTTCGAGCTCAGTGATGACATCACAACCAGGAAGCAGGCAGTTCCCACCCCCATTCACCACAGTGAGGCAGACCTCGAGGGAGCAAGTTGGAAAGCAGCAGCTATTCTGGTGATTGCGAAAGTGCTACTACTCTGCTGCCATGTCAGAGGAACCTGTTCCTGGCCCCAGCAACAGCACAGGGCGGAAGAGGAAGCTAAAGTTTTCTGAGCAGGAGCTCGAAAATTTGATAGAAGGGGTGGTGGCCAACCACGACAAACTCTTTGGGAAAGACTCCAGGAAGGTCCCGGAGCAAGACAAAAGGAGGATCTGGCTGGGAATAGCCTCCAGTGTGAACTCCGTGGGTGTGGCCGATAGGTCACCTGAGGAGCTCAAGAAACGATGGTATGACCTCCGAGGTCGTGCCAAGGAGAGGGTGGCGGAGCGCCTTAGAGAGTCATCGGGCACTGGAGGTGGCGGACCTACAGTCCCTCCTAACACACCCTTGGAGGACCAGGTGGAGAACACCCTTGAGAGGGAGGCGTGCGTTGGCGTCACACTTCTGGACTCCTCCCGCCCCACCCAAGACACCCAAGGTAAGTGGCATGCGACTGCGACCCTGTCCCCTATGACCGTCCCTGACCAAATAGGCTCACATAATGTCCCTTAGTCATGCCATTGTTGCGCATCAGGAAATGCCCTGAAGCATTGTGGGAGATGTAGTTTGTCCACAATGTAGTAGTACCACAATGCAGCCAGACAGGTTCCAAAGTACGCAAATCCACAGCCATCCAGGGAATGTCACCCAGCATGCATGTAACATCAGCACGTCTGACAGTCACATGCAACTAATGAGTATCCACTTACCCTCACAGGTGGCGCAGAAAGCAGCGACAGTGAAAGGCTGCAAATAGATGAGGAGGCCCAGGAGGAGGATTTTCCACCGCAAACCCAGGCACCAGCCCCTGCCGCTGCAACAACACCAGCAGCCAGGCCCCCCACCGTTGTGCCCCCTGCATCTGGCGGACCACCCACAGCCAAAGCCAGGCCCCCCACCGTTGTGCCCCCTGCATCTGGCGGACCACCCACAGCCAAAGCCAGGACCCCCACCGTTGTGCCCCCTGCATCTGGCGGACCACCCACAGCCAAAGCCAGGACCCCCACCGTTGTGCCCCCTGCATCTGGCGGACCACCCACAGCCAAAGCCAGGCACGCCACTAATGTGCCTCCAGTCCCTGCCGCACCAGCAACGCCTGCTGTGACACCACCTGCAGCTGGTGCTACAACATCTGGGCCTGCGACAGCGCCAACACAGCGGCCAGCCACAGTGACAGGCCAGCAGAGCAGGCGTGGGAGGTCTCGCCATCACACCACTGCTGCAATCAGCAGGAGGGGCAATGGACAGAGACATGCCTGTTTGAGCGTCGAAAGACGCATGTTGAGGATTCATCAGCGCCAGTCACAGCAGCAAGGTGCCATTCAGCTCCAGCTCCACAAGATTGGGCGCAATGTGGCCGGAGTGGGAGACCGCATGGACCGCATGACGGCGGCCATGGGCCGCATGACTGCAGCCATGGAGGCCAACACCGCTGCGATGATTAAGCAGCGCAGTGCAGCAAGCCGGCGCCACCACCAGCTCATGAGCCGGCTGGCCTCCTACAGCAGGTCCAATTATGTGGCTGCAAATGCCACTTCACAGTTGTCGCGGCGGTCACTAACACAGCAGCACCAACTTGTACAGTGCTGTGAGGACATCACCAGGGTCCTGGAGCACCTCACCACGGCGGTTACGGCACTACACCCTCCTGCTCTACCTGCCACTGTAGGGGGTGATGATGGCAGTGAGGGGGCATCCAGCATCAGCAGCCAATCTGCCACACTAGTCCCGCCACTTAGGCGCAGCACCAGGGCAATGCCAGGTACAGGTGCCCCGGAAGAGGAAGAGCCTCAGAGGCGCTTGGGCATAACGCGCAGGAGGCGCAATTGACTCTATCAGACAATCACTGGCACAGGCTGACTATAAGCCTGCCCTGTCCTTTGACACTGCAGTATGAAGGAATACTGTTAGTAGTAAATAGTTGTACTGGTTACATTTTTTGTGAATGAAACAAATATATTTATTTTGCAGCACACATTAGCGTTGTGTAATCATTACATTTTGCATGCAATTGTGATTTGTGGGGTGAGGGAAGAGGGTGGGCTAGAAATTGTTCTCTGTGATGTGGTTGCGACGTCTGTGGCCTTCAGCTGGGTTCTCCCCGCGTGCATGGTGCGCATGTGCTGGTGGCCGGTCGTCCCCTTCTGATTCACTGCCTGAGATGTCAACAGGTATCCGGCGCTTGGTTGCAATGTTATGAAGCATTGCACAGACAGCCACAATGCGGCAGCACACAGCAGGACTGTAATACATGGCCCCACCTGTCTTGTGCAGTATACGGAACCTGCTCTTGAGCAGGCCAAATGTCCTTTCTATACAGTTCCTTGTCCGGATGTGCGCAACATTGTAGCGCCGTTGCTGCGGTGTGGCAGGGTTGAGGTAAGGGGTCAGGAGGTATTCCCGTAGGGCGTAGCCACTGTCACCTGAATGAGAGGAGCAGATGTTGATTGCCTGTGCAGCGCAGTTACTTCATAGCAATGTGACATTGTCGACAAAGTGTACTTACCAAGTAGGTGTCCTTCCCCAAACTCTCCCCTGAGCAGTCGTGTGTGGAGTCCGCTGTGCCTGAAGATAAAGGAGTCATGGGTACTCCCTGGGTACTGGGCGACAATGTCAGTGATGATGGTCTTGGCATTGCAGACCATCTGTATGTTGAGGGAGTGGTAGGACTTTCTGTTGCGGAACATATACTCCGTGGCAGCTGGTGGGCAGATGGCGACGTGGGTACAGTCTATGCAGCCGAGGACATGGGGAAAATGGGCTACATTGTAAAATTGTAGTTTTGTCAAGTCCAATTTCTGTTGGCTCGTGGGAAATGTGATGTGACGGTGGAGCTGGGTGAGCATGGCGTCAACGAAAGTGTGGAGGCAGGGTGACATGGTGGGCTGGGATATCCCCCCAGCAGCCGCTACTATGCCCTGGAAACTCCCGGAGGCCAGGAGGTGCAGGGTACACAATACCTGCACATGTGTAGGCACCGAATTGTTTCGCCTTGTTGGGTGCTGCATGAGGGGGTCAAGTTCATGTATCAGCCAGATGATAATTTCCCCATTCAGCCTGTATTTAGCAAATATCTGTTCTCTGGTTTGGCCCAGCAAGGTGACCCGCTGGCGGTAAATCCTTTCCTGCCTCATGCATCTCCTCCATGCTGCTCGCTGTAGCCTTCGCCGCCTCACCACCATGTACATTCCTGGCATTGTCTAACGCCTAATGCTGCTGCTGAATGTCCTTATGTGTGATTGGTCAGGCCTGAACCTGTTGGTGATTGGCCAACGGTTTTTCAAATTTTACTTATTCATGGCTTTTATGGTTACCACCTGCTTTGAGTTGTCCTTAATTTGCGCCGCGCAAACTGCGATTTTGGGGTTTTTCGCAATTGTAGATTTTTCATGAATGCCGATTGAGAATATATTGCGTTTCGCTATTAATTTCGCAGATTCCGTGGTTGGTCGCTTTTTCCGTATTGCTAATGCTCGACTACCGGGAATCTGCGACTTTTATAGCGTAATCGCTATTATGTGTTAGCGTATTCGCTATTATGTGTTAGCGATTTCGCTATTTTGTTCTTGAATGCCAATTACGTAAATTGCACCCTCAATTGCATTTTCGCAGCGATTGCGGGCGCTATTTCGCTTCATGAATCAGGCTGTAAGCCCATTCAAGTCGACAAGGTGTTTAACACCTTTAAGAAGCCCAAGAACACCAGCGAAAGTGTGCTTCAATGTGCGAAAAAGAATCCTGTGGTGCAGGCTTGTGGGCTCCTAAAGGCCCGGTTCAGGTGCCTAGACCAGATTGGAGGGGCTCTACCCTACTAAGCAGGTAAGGTCTGCAAGGTTGTTGTGTAATGCTGTATGTTTGTATTGCTTATGCACATATTATTTTTTTGAATGCATGCTTATAATCTGCCTATAACAGTCAGTGATTTTTTATTTTTCATTATATTCAAAGTGTGTTAATTTTTTAAATGTGTTTTGAATGTACACTAGTATTTTGACCATATCTTACATATAATTAGGGGCATGCGGCATGACATTTTATGCTTTTCATCAGTTGATATTTCTTTATTAGAAATTGTCTGAAATTTGCAAATGATAATATAATGTTAATCACATACATATTCATTTTTCTAAGTCGCCCTTTCTGGCTCATGTCATCCTGTCATCTGCTGGGGCATTAGCAAGTCGTATGTGGCTAGTTTTGAGAGTTGCACAGATAATGCTTATAGAGAGGTTTACAGTGCAAGTTTCCTGAGCATTGGTAGAATGTTTTGGAATACTAAAGCAGTTCACTTCCTGTCAGTCATGGAGTGATGTAAATGTAATACGTTTCATCTACCTGATGCATGTTGTGTGTGTGTCAAAGGCTATAACTTTGACTTTATCTTGTGAACTGTACCTTATATGTTGAAGTTTGGCATAGTTTATGACTGCACCTCATCATCATATCTGTGTAAAACATGAAGATAGTTAGATTATAGCTGAAGACTACTAATGTTGTTGCTAGCGTATTTGGAGGAGCACATGCTAACAAAATGTATCACTGACTTTGAAACTTCACAATAAGTGGAATTATTGTCTGCTTTTTTTTGTATAATTCACATTTTCTTTGTCAATATGCCTCATGCAAATTTTTTATTTTGAGTCTGTACTTCTTAATGTTGTGACTTCTCTGCAAGGTTTGCATGTAGACAAGTGTTTCTACATATTATTGACTTGTCCTTCTCCCTTGGTGGCCTTTTGTATGTATAACACTTGTATATTAAAATGCTAATTTAACAACCCCCTGAAGAGGTAAATATAAATGTAAATGTAAATGTACTTTTTCCTAACACATCAAAGTAGGAAGGTGGAAACTGACTATATGGTTACCCCCACTTTTTTCCTGGTGTTTTGCTGGTTTTCGACTTAGTTGTCCTGGGACCCTCCTGTTCCGGGTCCCAGGCTATCTGCTTTCTCTATAAAATGGACTCCATGTACTTTAGGTACATACCAGATTGGTTACTGGGTCACCATTGTGAGCCCCTGTATAGTGTACCATAGGTACCCAGGGCATAGGTGCACATTAGGCCTACCGGGGGCTGCATCATTTATTGTGCCACCCCTGGTTTGGATTCCAAACTGACACCACAAGTCTGTTCACAGAGCCTGGGCAAGGTGGTGTAAATCACCCCATACTTAGATATAGTATACCTATATCTACCTTTACATATAGACACATATACACCTATAAGCCACTCCTATGGTAGGCCTCGACAATCCTGGAGGCAGAGTACTTAGTTTTATGTGATAGGGTACTCTGGCATGAGCTGGGCCCCTCTGTAGCTTTCAGAACCATCTCCTTATAGCTGTTCTATGATATAGTCATACCATATACTCTTAAGTGCATTATAATCCTCGCGGGTAATGCTAACTTTGGTTTGGCTGTATCAAAACATGTTGTGTAAGGTGTCAAACACTTTGGAATACTACCCCCCCCTGCCAATTCTGGTGGCAGGGGTAGCATTCCACCCTTCTAGAGGGAAAATACATGTAAGTTACTGCTTTACCCGGTTAAAGTTAAACAGAGCCTCAGCATCACAAAATGGATGCTGCTGCACAGACACGAGTCTGACCTCCTGTTGCTGGACGAAACTCCGGCAGGGGAGGCCTGGACAATAGGTATCCTGTGCATTGGGGCGGGAAGGGCTGCATTCAGTGAATGCATCTAGACACTGCCTGGGGCACACAAGGTGCTCCATGCATAACCCGGTTCAAACCAGTTGCTGGGGCACTCCAGCCCCAGCTCTGGTGCGAAACTGGACAAAGGGAAAGGGGTTTAACCACCCCCTTCTCAGGTCCACCCATAGGAGGGACCTAGTCAGGTAATCCAGCCCCCATCCTTAGCATAAGTATAGGAGCTGTGTCCCAGGGATTTTAGATTATCCTGGACGAAACTTTGAAAGACATATCTTGGACCTTCGACATTCCATTCTGATTGGAAGACGGAAGACATCTCCCTTGTGGTCAAGGAGTGACCACCCTGTGCAAACAGGCACCAAAAGCAACTTTGCCAGTCTGCAGTTTCAAGGTTTCTGTCAAAACCCAAAGACTCTCTGACTCAAGAACTGGACTTCCAGAGTTCCCTGACCCCCACCCACATCCACAGCAAAGCAGAGACCCGTGGCGGACACGAGAGACATGGGACCGGACATCCTGGACATCCTGCATTTTTCTACCTGCACTCCTTTCCTGAAGACTCAGTAAGTTGTGCATTGGGGTACAAGAAGCCCCATCCCCGAGCACCATTTGCACTAAAGCCCAGTCCCCCACATTCTGCGAGTGTCCCGTGGGCCCTGCCTTTGCATTTGAGCTTGATGTGTCTTCCCAGTTCCTTGCCTGTTGGCTAGTGAGCCCCCTGAAGACGCCATATTGAATTTACTTTGCTTTCCTGGTTGCTCTAGGCTTGTTCCAGCTTTCCTGAAAAGGAGAAGCACCACAGACTTTGCTGGTCTGCAACAGAGCCAATGTTGACATCCTGCATGGGTTGCGGTTGCCAAGGCTTGTTGGGTCCAATCTGGATACCGACACTGCAGTCATCTAGATCCATTGTGGGACAGCTTGAATCCAGTGCCTGGTCATCGTCGGTGCCTCCTGGACCTCGTGGCTGAAGAGACAAACTCACCTTCTTCACTCTGAAAGTACCGAGCCTGGTTCCTTCCTGACCACTGGCTAGTGACCCAGACTCTGTCCCCTCTGCTTTCAGGTTCTTCACATCTCCGATCCACCCTTGGATCCACCCGGACACTTTTCCTTTGCTCGCCTGCAGCACTTCTTTGCAGCTCTCCATAGAAAACAACGACGAAACCCAACACGAAAAGACACCTATGCACCCGGCTTCCCTGGGTGAGTTAACACGATTATTCCAGTGCTCCCGTGGGTCTTGACTCTCGAAGTGTCCTAGTTTAAAAGGGTTCCATCCTAGTCCATCCGGAAGTGTCCTTAAATAGTATATTTACAACTTCTTCGTTTCCCATATAAAGTCAATGGTAACCCGCCTCTGTGTTTAGACACTGCACGCGTCTCCCGTGGGCCTCCTACTTCCTAACCTTTGGTTGTGTAGTGTAGCCCCAGCGATTCCACAGGCCCCAGGCCCCAGGCCTGCTTTCTAACTCTCACGTGGTACTTACACTACTTTCTTAGTATAGGGTTTGTGAGCCCCCTAGGGCATAACGTATTCTGTGCAACTTATCGTATATTAACTGTGTGACTTGTATTGTATTTTTACCTCGGACCTCATAAAGAGTGCAGAGGGGTTGTGTTTAGAATAAATACATATATATTTGATATATACCTTGTGTGATGTCCTTTCATTTGGTATTCAAGGGATTATATATGGTAAAACAACTTGCTTAACTCGCCTACTGAAGTCTTAGCCTGAAGACTGCTGGTCCATGCTACCACTAGGATAGCTTTCTATAAGGTTGACTTTACAACCACCATCAATAAGGGTCGATTAGACTGGTGCAAGGTGCCCACTAGAACTAGTGGACATCATATGCTAGGCTAATCTCTCACAATCAACGCTACATTTATTTTGTTTTATGATATGATCCCTACACACATGTTTATTATTTTTTTATTGTTTCTTAATCTATAACATTATTAACAATTTAAGGTTCTCATACGTTAACTTACCTTGTATGTTGGATGGGGATATGAACCAACAGTTGCCCAGAGTAATTTTTCAGACAACAGTCTATGTGTGAATTGGAAATGGGTGGACATAAGATGGATAAGGGGAATAATTCAGATACTCACATTAGCACATCTCTTTTTTGCATTTCTTAGTAGTAGGGTTTAGTGTGTTGTCCTCATCTGGGGCAGATGAATGACCCCTCTTACTGCAGCTGCTTGTGCTTTAGGGTATCAGAGCACCGCCACTCTGTAGATCATGCATCTTTCTTAAAATGTATTATTAATTTTTCTTAAACTATTGCTTTTGAAGTACATCACTACCTGGAAGGCTGGCCCCAAGTTCACGGTGAGACAGCCCGGCCCTGGCAGGCCAGTAATGTGCATTTGCACATGCATCAAATCTCGATGGCCAGGTGAAGTCATGAAGCAGGGTTTACTCCTTTACAGCCCGTTTTACCCATGGGGAGACTTGGATCCATCGTATTGTTTAGTGCTGATGAAACTTAAGCTTTGTCGGGTACTGCAACCTGAAGCCCTGCGTGCTATAAAGCATGCCATGCATGGCAGTCACTTGACTCTTTAGTCTAGAATGCCAACATGACCAACCTCCCATCACAGCAGTTTTACTTTACGGCAATCTTTCTTCACTTTTTTTTATAAAAAAGACTCCCTGCCACTATGATTGTGTTTTTCCTCTCTGCCCAGGATCGGTAATGACGAAAGGAAGGCCTAACTCAGAGGCGTGACTGTGTACTTAGTTGTGCTAGCTGGGAAAATGCTACTTCGATGACAGTGGGTACACTAACAGAGCTGTCCCAGGTAAGAATTGTTTTTGACAGCAGGAAGTAAGGTATTGGAAGAGACCTAGTGACCAAAGAGTCAATGCACTATAATTCATGTTTTTTTGGCTCTTGTTGCTATGTCCCTATTTAATTTCAGAATCGCATACCTTTAAATAATAGTGTCTATACTAGATTTGTAATTCATTCAAATTCAACTGAAAGGGCTGCAAAGCGAAATCGCACTTGCATACAAGTTTTTTCAATCACCACCGTCTCTCCTCAGATCTGAAAGTCTTGTATGACGACATTTTTAAAGGGACTTTCTGTGGCCTGTGTGGTTAAACTTTTTGTACACACACACACACTGTCTCTTCTCTTCAAGCAATCAACCTAATGGCCTTTGTGACTGTATGAAATATTGCATTTGCTGACAGTGGCCTTAGACGAAGGTTTTTGAGCTCACTATATTTTGGTCCACATCTAAGTCCTGATTGCCTACATGTACCCCCTCCTGATATTGTGGAGCCCTGCTGGGTTGAAAGGGATCATTGTGCACTTCAGAGAGTTCCTTTGAGGTCACCCCCTACATCAAAGGCTTTTTTGGGTATAAGTACTGAGGCTCTGTTGAATAAGCACACTATGGGCCTCTTTACAATGTCGGTCGGAAAGGCTTCGAACGTCATTTGGATTTTCCTAACCAGAGTCAGAAGCCATGTTTCCAAATGACTTGAAAACATTTCCGACCGACAGATTACAATGGAAGGTAACCATTTGGTCTGTCCGAATCGGTTCAGACCGGCATTTGGAGACTACGAGTATGGACCGCGTTTCTGACCAATATATTACGATGTCAGATTCGGATATCCATTCAGAATTGGTTTGTCCAACACAAAAAGGCTTTCGGAAACTGACTTCGGGGCACATAGCAGGCCCCCCTTCACCCGGAGCCCTCCGGTTGGGGCCAGTGGGGGTACCCATGGGACCCCTCTTTGCAACCATGCACAGTGTTGCAGGCACCATGGGGTGTCCACCACAGGGTGCATGGTTTTCCTCAACCACCCTTTTCTTCAATGGTAGCTTGTGTTGTCTGTTGGAACACAGGCTCCCTTTGAAGTCAATGGGAGTCCTACTGAATGGTGTTCGGAACCATAACTCCCTGAACCCGAGTCAGACAGGAATGATTCTGGTAAGGAGTCGGTCGGAATGCTTTCCGACCAACCTCGTAATGAGGCCCTTTGTTGTGAAAAGACGGTGTTAGAATTACCTTCAGTCTTTTCAAAATCATGTTACTGTTCCAATATGTATACATTCCCAAATTCTTCAGAATGTGTGCGCTTCATGGCAAAAGGTATGGTGTGAGACGTGGGTCCCTTGCTCACTATGCCACTTGATTCAAGCTAGCCTAGCTGAAGAACGGTGACATACCCTGAAACCGGTCCCAGGATGCTTGTATCCGGTCCAGGGAGGACCTGGCCTGGCAGTTCGGTGTGGACTGTTCCCATGGGGCACCGGGTCAAGGCTGATTTGCATATGGCTGGGTCCAAACTGGGGTGGCGTAGTGGGATTTAACCCAGATCTTTTGACTGTGTGAGAATGTTTGCATTGTCAGCATTCCGTCCTTCATTTGTTTGCTGTAACTCTTTTAGAAAGTGGGCATTTTCCTGTGCTTATAACTCTGTGTGCCTGACAGCCTATCTTCAATCGATGTCTGGGTTGGGTGAAAGCTACACTTTGTCCCTCTAGACACCTACAACACAGCAAGGGCTGGGTGTGATACAGGATACATCTGCATTCACCTGCATACTGATAGTCTTCCTGGACCTGGAGAGGGATAGGTGGTTCATGCTTAAATCTAAATAGCTTGTGTCATACCTTCACAGAAAGGGCTGATTTACCCCCTCTTGATAGTCTGAAGCCAGGCTGGCTTGAAAGGGAGCATTGTGCAAGTCAGCTGCGCCCATCGCTTCTCCTCACCTCGGAAGTAGAAGCCCAACCTGGCTAGAAATCACATCACTACTCCTGGTGTACCGCCTAGTCTGCCCTGAAACATTAAGGACAGACAGTGAAGCCCTGAGGCCATCACCCACAGGATGCATGGGAAAAATACTGCTGACCCCTGTAGGAGCACCATGCCCTTGCGGGCAGCTGGATTTGAGAGCTCCCAAACACAAAGGACAAAGGGAGGTCTCTTGTGATCTCCTTAGGTTTGCACCCCTTCTCTTTCATACAGCATTGTTCTTTCTCAGCGTTATGGGGTGAAAGCTATGTGGGGAATCCCGATTACGATGTGGGAACTGCCACAAGAGACTTAACTGCCTGAGGTGACTCCAGTCTCTTCCGGAGCACAAAGAATTTACAATGAAAAATCTACCAGGCATGCAGGTGCTCCTGTGCCATATGTTTTCCTGATGCAATTGTAGTGATATTACTACTATGTATGAGATTTTCTCTAATAGTGCATTACTTGCAAAGTAATTTATGTGATTCATGTCATTTTGTTCTTGTGTTGTTTCTAGTATAGTGATCGATTTTTACAACCTTAGGTAGAGCCTCTTTTGTGGTGTGTTCATTCTGTTACTGGGTGTGTGTGTTCCACAAATGCTTTACACATTTCCTCTGTGGATAAGCCTGCGTGCTCTGCGTCAAGCTACCAGAAGGTGGGCACAGGTCATCTTTGGGATGTTTCTGACTTACACTGCCTATAGTGGTGTGTTCTGCCTGACTTGGGGCGTGCCCCTTAACCCATCGGAAACCGCAGTTCGAACAGTCTTATCAGCAGCACTGTGTGAGCCAAGATCATGTAAGAGTGATTTAATTTGTTTGCTGTCTGTTCATGGAACTTCTTTGCAACAGTTTCAAGTTTATTTTATTTATGTTACAGATCTCCGCAGAGATCCATGTAAAACATTAGCCGGAATGCATATGCTCAAAAGACATAAAAACACATATTCAATAAGTTCCTTGAAGAACATTAAAAACCAAGAAAATATAAAGCCCAAATACTATGTGTACAATAGAGTAAATGCAGATTTTAAAAACTCCTTAAAAAGATAAACATTCAGTAACAATATATTTTATTAGAAGGTACTTAAAGTGATTGTAGTTGAGGTTCCATAGTTTTCGACTCCGCTTCATATCTAGCTGCCATTTTGTGCTTAGCCGCCATTTTGTGTTGCCTCACTCAGGCAGCACGGCGATCACGGTGTTTCTGCTTGTATTTTCAGCTGCTACGTGTCTCTCCTGTTAAAGAGTAACCCTTGTCCTTGATTGCTAAACCGATGTCAGGGCCTGGCCGATTTTGTTAAGTCCATGTCTAGACTGATTAATCCTTGTCTTTCTCCACTGTTTGGGTCCCACCATTCTTCCTGACTTTATCTTATTTGACTGGCCTTCGCTATTCTCTTCGTGTACTCTCTTGTTACATAAACTATCCTTTGAAGCATTCAAACATGTTCTACCACCTGCAAATTGAATTACGGGCACTAGTGTTGAATAACTTGAGGGGAGGAGAGCACACGGGGTCTGAAAGAAGGGTGTGTTTTGGACATCCGATAGCTTGTTTTCGAACTATTCCTATTCGTCAGTTTTGTATGTTTGGGAGTGGGCATTGTAAATGTGTGTACTATATTAGACTGTGCGCCACGGAATTAAGTGGCAGTCTCCTAAGAACTTACCTCTGTTGTACTTCTTGGACAACTGTGCTTAGCTGCAGCTAATAAATCTGATTTTCTACGCCCAACATTGTGTCTCGTGTCTCTGTTAGACAAGGCAGGTGAACCCGGAGATATTAGGCGTGCCCTGGGCCGCTTGGCTCATAAGGCTCGGTTCTCCGATTGGCGGCCCAACGTGTGGGCGACTTCAGTGGTAGTGGTTCAGCCCGAGGGTCATGAGGAGCTTTGCAAGAAAATTCTGGAGGATTCGGGAACCACGTGAGCGACCCCTGTATGTCGAAGTGGACCGAAAGTCTTTTGAAGCGCGGCTACTCCTTTCCGACGGCTGCTGACGACTGCTGCCCTGACTGTGGCCCTGCCTTGGCCCTTTGGTGATGATTGGTATCGCCAGACGTTAGACGGACATCCGTTGGCGTGAGAAAATATTTTGTTAAGTATTCGTGGGTAGGGCCCGTTACGAAATGCCTGGATTTAGTAAGTTTAGGAAATGTTGTTGTTTTGGTTGTTCTAAGGATTCCCGGCTGGAGGATTCTTGTCCGATTCCTCCGGTTGGAACTCCCACTTATGAGCTCTATTCGAAACATGGTCTTGGTCCTATTATTTTCAATGAAACATGGATCCGATATACAAAGAAAGATGGTGTCCTACAGTGGCCACAAAATGGTAGTTTTGAGCCTGATATATTAAATAATTTGGAAGCGATTTTATTTAAGAGAAAAGCCTGGCCGGCAATGTTTGACTCTTTCCGCCTCTGGCGTAAGGAAGCCAAACAGAAAGAAATTAAGCAAATGAAGAAAGATAAGAAGGAGCAAAATATGACAATTTTACAGGCTGCCCAACAGTTTAAAAATGATGAGACTGATCAGATTATTGAAGTTTCAGAAAGACAGCTTTGTATGGCAATAGATAGATGTTATCCTGTGTTGCCTACTTCCTCAAAGAGTAAGGGTCTTGACGAAGATCCTTTCATGTCCCATCTATTGACATTACCTCCACCTTATGTATTATGTGCTAATGCACCCCCATTACAAGCTGCTGCTAATCCAGATATTCCGGTTCCTGCACATTTGCCTCTTCCAGTGATTCCACCTCCGCCTCCTTTGCCACCGACTTCTGTACCCCAATCTTCTGTGCTTCAGTCTCCTTTGTCTTCAGTTTCTTTTGCTACTAGTTCTTCTCCTGTCTTACAGAATACGTTGTCTCCTGTTTTAGTGTCGGATTCCCCTACAGCTCGACAACGATTAGTTGACACTGTTTCTGGTCTCTTGTCACCTTTTCTTGGTCCTCTTTATTTTTCTCCTGCTTCGTCTCGAAGGCAATCTCGTAGCCAGATTCCAGATTAGGAAGAACAGATTAAGTTAGATTCTCTTGCTCGTAATTGGATCATGAGTGGTCCACAGTATAGTGTGTGCGATATTCTAGACACTTTTCTTCAATGGAATGCGCCTACGCAGAGGTATGTCTTTAATGTTATGTGCAATACTCTCATCAAAGGGTGGGGAGATATGGATTTGGATTTACCTCCTCAGGGTTTGTTTGAGATGCAGGATCAATTTGATAAGGGACTTATTGTGGGACCTGATGTAGAGCGTGCTGTTCAAAAGCTTGTTACTTTCCGGTATTGCTTTTTCTCTCAAGCTTCTCTTGAACCTGATCCAGTGGTTCGTCGTAAAATGGCACAATATCATATGCGAGAAGTTCCTCCAATATGGAGAGATGCAGATCCAAATGCCAATCCGCCTATCCTTGCTCATTTTCAGCGTATATGGGTACATGATCCTTGGAAAAGATCGTAAGTGTTGGCACTTAAACAGTCTTTACCGGAACCTCGTAAGAATCCTGCTGGGTATTATAAAGAGTTGTCCCAGACTGTTAATGCGTGTATCATGAATTTGGCAGATATTGATTTACTGATGGGAAATGTAGTCCCACAAGCTTTATGGGCTAAAATTCGTAGGGAAGACCATGATCAAGCTTTAGGTGGTAATTGGGCTGCTATAACAGCTGCAGATGCAGGACAAATAGGTGGTGCCAAACCGGATGATTTGATCACGGAATTGCCCGGTAGATTAATAGCTCTTATGAAAACGATGATGCCTGCTGTACGCGTTAACTGGGATAAGTTAGCGACGTGCAAACAAAAGACGGATGAAAGTGTCTCCGATTTCTTTACTCGTTTCGAAGAAACTTTCATCGACCATAGTGGTCAAGATATGAGTACTGAAGGTGGACAGTGATTATTCGTAGATAAATTTGTCTTTAATCTACTTCCAGAATTATCGCATAAATTGAAACAATCAAAGAGTTCATGGGCCGTTTCATCGACTGCCCAAATATTAGCTACTGCTCAGTATTATGACAATAGGGATGAGGAAGAAAAGGAAAAAGTGGAGAAAAAGACTAAAGAATTGAAAACGAAGATTCTTTTGCAACAGGCTTATCCCCCTCGTTCTGGTCAGCCCCAATCGCCACAGCCTCCACAGTTTCAAAGATTGTTGCAGAAACCTACACCTTTTGTTCCGCAACCTCCGTTGGGTCCTAATCAATGCGCCTATTGTAAAGAGGAAGGTCATTTTAACCCCTTCAGCGCTCATGACAAAGCCAGCTCGTCATGGGCGTTACCTGCGCTACGCGCATGACGAGCTGGCTTTGTCACATGACGCAGGTTTTTCAAATTTTCAGCGCAAGCAGGAAAACCGCTAGCGCGCATGCGGTTAAGATTCATTTTCCGGTTTTACTACAACGTACCGGTGGACAATCCGTGCCACAAGATCGTGGTGGTTTTCAGTCAGCACCTAGGGGTAGAGGGCGAGGTGCGTTGCCTCAAGGACAGCGTTCCTTACCCCCGCAGAACACTATGAATTATTTTGATCAACAAAATTCTCAGTCTGCGCAATATTATAATGACGATTATTGTGTAGAAAGTGAAAGTCCCGATTTTCACACTAGCTAGGACAGCCATAGACAAAGTAAGGGAGTCGTATCAGTTCCAGTGGATCAGAATGGACCTTATGTTGATGTTGTAGCATTGGGTATTACAGAACCATTTCATTTGGATACTGGTGCAATGAGAAGTTCTATTATGCATTCCAAACTCCCTGGGGCACCTTTGTCTGGCTTAACAAATGTTTCTGTAGGATTCTCTGGCGCCCCAGTTAGTAACCCTGTTTCCTGTCCTTTGACTATTTCCATTGGTCCGTATGATTTAGAAGCTCCACTTCTTTTGACGACGGGTTGCGGAGAGAATCTATTGGGTTTGGACTATTAAAACGCTTGCATGCCACATTGTATTGTTCCCCCTCTGGTGTACATCTTACTTTGGGTGATAAATGGACTCCTCCAATGTATGTATCTAAAGACCAACTGCCAATCGAATTGCATTCACTCCCTGCTACGCTTTGGGCTACGGGTCCGAATGATGTTGGTTTGCTTCAAATTTCGCCTTATGTGATTACTGTTAAGCCTGATGTTAAGTTGCCACGCATTCCTCAATACAAGATCTCTAATTATGGTGAGAGAGCTTTGTTGGCTATTGTTTATGACTTGGTTCAGAAGGGTGTGGTGGAAGAGACCAGATGAAATGTTTGCAATAGTCCTGTTCTGCCTGTTCTTAAACGTACTGATCCTTCTCAGCCACCTGTGTATCGTTTTGTGATTGATCTCCAAGAGGTCAACAAAATTGTTGTCCTTCAATTTCCTGTTGTCCCGGATATTACTGCTTTGCTCACTATGATTCCTGCTTCGGCAGCTTGGTTTTCGGTTATTGATCTCAAAAATGCTTTCTTTAGCATTCCTATTGCTGAGGAGAGTAGGGATCTTTTGGCTTCTCTCTCGGAGGCCGAAGTTTCCGATTCAAACGTGCACCTCAAGGCTATTGTGAGAGTCCCTCCATCTATAGTCAGGCTTTGAAATCTCAGCTTGACACCTTTTCTTTGCAACCAGGTGCTACTCTTATCCAATATGTGGATGATTTGTTAGTAGCTGCCGATTCAGAAGATGTCTGTAAAAATGCGACTGTGCTACTTTTGCAACATTTGTCTGATTTACACCACAAGGTGTCACCTTCTAAGTTACAATATTGTCGCCAAGAGGTTACCTATTTAGGTCATCTCTTGTCGAAGGAGGGAAGGCGATTGACTCCTGAACGTATCCATGCAATTGCACGTATGTCTGTACCATCTACACAAAGAGAGGTGCATGCTTACTTAGGCATTACCTCCTATTGTAGACAATGGATCCCGAATTTTTCCCTGTTAGCTAAACCTTTGTTGGCACTTACTTTGAAAGATACACCCCAACCTCTTCCTTGGACTGATGAATGTCAGAAGAGTTTTTCTGACTTACGTACTGCTTTATGTTCTGCTCCTGTGTTGGGTACTCCAGATTATAGTAAGCCTTTCACACTCTATGTTCATGAGAGAGGAGGTTGTGCATTGTCAGTCTTGCCACAAAAATTTGGAGACAAACAACGGCCATGTGTCTATTTTTCGGCTACATTGGATTCAGTAGCCAAGGCATTACCTAGTTGTCTCAGAGCAACAGCAGCAGCGGCGATCTCCATTCGTCAATCTGCTGGACTGGTGTTAGATCATACTCTTAATGTTATGGTGCCACATGCAGTGGATACCCTTTTGAATAGAACAAAGACACAGCACTTAACAAGTGCTCGTTTGTCTGGATATGAGTTGACGCTTTTAGCTAGTCACATACATATCAAGAGATGTAATGTTCTGAATCCAGCAACATTGTTACCTGTTTTAGATGAGAAAAATGTACAAGACCAGCATGATTGTTTTCTTCGTACAGAAGAAGCAACTAAAGGTCGAATTGATTTAAAAGATACACCACTTGCGGATCCGGATGGAATCCTGTGGGTAGATGGGTCTTGTTTTAAGCTTCCTAATGGCGAGACGACAGCAGCTTATGCTGTTACAACTTTGCATACAGTAGTAGAAACTGCACGCATTCCACAGAATTCAGCGCAAGCGGCAGAGTTAATTGCATTAACGAGAGCATGTGTGTTGGCAAAAGTGAAAAGAGTGACTGTTTATACAGATAGCCAATACGCCTTTGGCGTTGCTCATAGTTTCGGCCGTTTTTGGAAGGAAAGAGTATTCTTTACCTCCCACGGCACTAAAATACAGCAGGGTCAGTTGGTAACTGACCTTCTTGAATCACTTGCTTTGCCTGCTCTAGTAGCAATTGTGAAGTGCAGCGCACATAAAAGGATCACTGATGATGTGGGTCGAGGGAATGCATTTGCGGATGAAGTAGCGAGAGAAACAGCGAGAGATGTTGAAAGTCACATGTATGTTGCAGGCCCTGCAAGATGGGTCGCAGGAGGTATGTGTGAAGACACAGTAGAAAGCGTGAAAATGATCCAGAAGGAAGCAACTGAGAAAGAATTGAGTAAGTGGAGAGAGAGTACGGGAATGTTGGACACGATGGGATGTTGGACGGAATTATCAGAGCTTCAGCGGTGGTTGTTACCAGATGCGTATGTACTACCTGTAGTTACTATGGCGCATGGACCAGCCCATATCAATGCAAGCGGTATTTGTAAACTTCTGGCTCCAGTATGGCAGAATGAAGGTATTCCTAAATGTGCAGAAAATGTGGTGAAGCATTGTATTGTCTGTTTGATGCACAATCCAGGAAAGGGAACACCAACTCCGGCAGGTCATTTTGCTCCCCCTACGTATCCTTTTGAGGTATTGCAAATAGATTACATTCACATGGAAAGTTTCAACAACCTCAAGTATGTCCTGGTGGTGGTTTGCGCCTTTTCCAGATTGATAGAGGCCTACTCCCTAAAGGAAAATACTGCTTTGTCTACTGCCAAAGTCCTTTTGAAGGAATTTTTCCCGAGGTTTGGTTTGCCACGCATTGTCTGGAGTGTCAATGGGAGTGAATTCGTAGGCCAAATTATGCAGAAGGTGTGTGTGGGTCTTGGTATTAGACAGAAATTCCATGCGGCAAACCACCCTCAGTCAGCGGGTTTGGTAGAGTGTTATAATGGCACTCTCAAACTCAAGTTAGCAAAGATTCAGGCCATCACAGGCCTTTCCTGGCCTGATGCCTTGCATTTGGCACTTCTCTCAACAAGAACGACAGTCCATTCTCGTTTGGGGCTTAGCCCATATGAGATTGTTTTTGGACGCCCAGCCAATGTTTGGGGAGTCCCTCGACCCAAGAAATACTCGGATGTTCCTTATCCATTGTTGGTTGATTATCTGCATGACCTCACCACTAAATTAAGTGTTATTCGTCAACAGGTCCAAAACGCTTTGCCGGAGGCCTCCTCAGATCCAGGACACTCCATCCAACCTGGGGACTAGGTCTGCCTGAAGAATATTCAGAGGAAAAAGAACCTAGAACCTCGTTGGGGGCCACCGAGACAAGTCTTCTTAACCACTCGTACAGCAGTGAAGGTCGTTGGGAAGAAAAACTGGGTCCACGGCGTGCACTTTAAAAGGGTAAAAGGGTACCATTACCTTTACCTTATGACCAGTGGGTCCGAGAAGGTGTTGGTGATAGTGAATGTGAGAAAGTACCCAGATTTGTACCATTCAGTAGTGCACGCCTGGACTGGACAAGTTCTGAGAAAGAAGACGACGACGTTTTGCAGGAAGCTGTACCATCGTACTTGCGACTGAACACATCGGACCCAGAAACTTTGTTTAGGGACCAAACGATACCTGGCAAGACACGGTACAACCTAAGACCAAGGACAATTGAACTTTGTGTTTTATAATTTTGCTTTTATTAAAAAAAAACATTCCTTTTCCATTATCCATCAAGTTGCAGGGTCACGGTAGGAGTCTTAGGCTGTGACCTGAATAGTGACTAGGTCAACAGGATTTGCAGTGTCATAGGACGGCTAGCAATCACAGCCAAGTGATTAAGGAAGATTATCGTGAGCAACGCCTTTAGAGTAATGGATAACGAAATGGAAGGGGGTGATATTGAAATGATGAAAAGAAACCATTATAAAAAGTTATTGTTTAGTCGTTGTGGCATAGCATTATGCATTTTAGTATGTTTATGTAGTTTCTTAGCATGTGTAGGATGGATTGTACACATTATGCAGCCAGCACCTGCTCCTACTTCTGTCTCTTTGATTTCCTCTACCACTATTTCTCCGCACAAATTCTATGCACTCCCAGACCATGAGCAGATGAGGAGAACGGAATATCTCAACAATTCATTTATCCAGTTGTTAAATCAGCGTCAATTGGTAGTAAATACTACTGCCTGTTGAGTCTGTGGGCTCATGCCCCATAACACAGAAAGAGGGATGCCGTACTTAGTTCTCCCATTTTCATATGAAGGTTCTGCTTGGGCTTATCTGGCTATGTTTCTAATGCATACCAGAATCAACTTCGATACCCTCCTGGTGGGTCCTATAATGGTGGAGTAGATTTTAGTCACAGTCCTTTGATAAAGGGAATAGTAACCATGGCAAAAATTGCTGACATTAGTAAGATTCCCACGGATGAGAAACGAGCATATGATGGTTGGAATGTGACTCAAGGTTAAACAGAGAAGGTCTTCACCGATTTGGACTATACCCCATAAAGGTAATTTGTGTTTGCAAATAAATGGCCAGAATACCAAAATCAAACAGGAAAAGAGTAATTGTTCCCATACATACGTTTATACACCCTTGGTTTCTTCACCGTTAGTACCATCTCAAGGTACATATTTTATCTGCCACGACAGAGCTTATACATGGCTTCCGACATATACTGCTCCTGCAGATCACCACAGAAAGAAATATGGTATAGGGGTTATTGATTCTGAAGACACAGCTGGACAAGAGGGAGGAGATTTTCTGAAAGGGTTTCTTCCCTTTTGGGGTCCAATGGTTAATAGCAGAAACATCAGACGTCTAGTCCGTGTGGTCGATGCTACCATAAACGTGACTTCTGGAGCATTGAATAATTTGACAGCTGAACTTCAGGCGGATCGTCTTATGACTTTGCAAAACCGAATGGTTTTAGATATTGTTCTTGCAGATAGAGGAGGAGTCTGTAAATTAATTGGGTCTAGTTGCTGCGTTTACATTCCTGATAATGCCCCTACAGTATATCCAGCCATTTCTAAACTACATGTCATTTCCGAGTCCATTCATCAGGATACTGGAGAACGGTCTGTGATGGGATGGTTTTGGGGACTACTGTCCACATGGGGATGGAAAGTACTAACTTTCCTTGGAGTGATTATAGCCATCATCTTTTCTTGTTGCCTCTGTTTACAGTGTGGCCCAGCCATCTGTGGACTTTGTGCCAATGTATGCGTTCCGAAGCCAGTGTCACAGAAAACAGAGAATATTAGAATGATGTTACAGCAACAACTCAATGACCTCATGACCATCGACATCGACTCAGACTAACATGAGTCCTTTGTGCTTTGCCTGAGTATGGCAAAAGGAGGGTGTGAGGTTCCGTAGTTTTCGACTCCGCTTCGTATCTAGCCGCCATTTTGTGCTTAGCCGCCATTTTGTGTTGCCTCATTCAGGCAGCACGGCGAACACGGTGTTTCTGCTTGTATTTTCAGCTGCTACGTGTCTCTCCTGTTAAAGAGTAACCCTTGTCCTTGATTGCTAAACTGATGTCAGGGCCTGGCCGGGTTTGTTAAGTCCATGTCTAGACTGATTAAACCTTGTCTTACTCCACTGTTTGGGTCCCACCATTCTTCCTGACTTTATCTTATTTGACTGGCCTTCGCTATTCTCTTCGTGTACTCTCTTGTTACCTAAACTATCCTTTGAAGCATTCAAACATGTTCTACCACCTGCAAATTGAATTACGGGCACTAGTGTTGATTAACTTGAGGGGAGGAGAGCACACGGGGTCTGAAAGAAGGGTGTGTTTTCAACATCCGATAGCTTGTTTTCGAACTATTCCTATTCGTCAGTTTTGTATGTTTGGGAGTGGGCATTGTAAATGTGTGTACTATAATAGACTGTGCGCCACGGAATTAAGTGGCAGTCTCCTAAGAACTTACCTCTGTTGTACTTCTTGGACAACTGTGCTTAGCTGCAGCTAATAAATCTAATTTTCTACGCCCAACATTGTGTCTCGTGTCTCTGTTCGACAAGGCAGGTGAACCCGGAGATATTAGGCGTGCCCTGCGCCGCTTGGCCCATAAGGCCCGGTTCTCCATAGTGCATCTGAAGCAGAAAGTGTAGATAACTGTAGACATATAGGTCTCAGCCATTTTCGATATATTAAAAGTGTAGGCCAAACAAAGAGAACATAGTTCATGTCTTGGAGACCATTTCTACATAGATTACATTCAGCTGGGATTCCATACCATTTGGCCAAAAGCGGATTACGCGTAAGCATACTCTTCCTCAACAGAATCCAAAAGTGTCTCACTCCATCTAGCAAATTCCAAGTAAAATAAGGTTGCGCTTTGTTTACTAAAAAAGGAGTCTATTATATTCTGAAACGCCCAGTTTTTGAGGCACACCTCCCTGTCCAAATGAAAGCTTATGGTCCATGTAGCTTGCTTTAAACTAGATGTTAATTGCTGCATCGTTAGGGCGAGAACCAAGTTGGAATCCAGTTGTAGCATTTCACCAGCATAAGCAAATTTTCTACAAAAATTAACTTATCCTTGATGTCAACCAAAATGTCTTTCTTTATGTAAGACCTTAATGTATCATCATTGCTCCTCAAGCCCTCCCTAGACAGGCAACCCAGCATACCACCCAGCCAGACCCTGAACAAAAGTACTTCTCAAACCCATTTCCAATTGTAAGGCCAACACTGGGGTGACTGAGTTAATGGAAGATACATTTCTAAGTACTCGTCCTTCCATTGTATCTTGAAAGCCCCATTTAGTTACTTCAATCGGCTCCAGTCAGTAGAGCAGAGAGGCATAGATTTTGGCTCAATAGACCTCTAAAAGATCACAGAAGTGTCTTCTCCCGGTTGCCCTATAAAGAGCAGCCAAGCCTTTAGCTTGAGACTGGGCTTTACTCATGTTATGTTCAATATGGACCTTTTCACTAAGGTTCCCACACAGTATCTTCCTCAAAAAGGTATTCGATTTCACAAATTTCTAGCTTTTGTGCACCCAAGAGCCATGTACAATTTCTATGGGCCAGATGTATCAACGCTTTTTGAGATTGAATTTTGAATTTGCAATATGGTAATCGCAAATATTTGCGATTACCTAAATTGCAAATGCAGTTAGGGAATCGCAGTTTGTGATTCCCTAAATGCAATTCGTGTAGCTATTGCATATTGCAGTTCTGCATTAAAGAAATCACAAATTACCACTAACTTCTAGTTGGTGGTAATTTGCAAATTCCTTGAAAAATTCACTTTTTTACATTTTTCTAAGAGCCATGTGGTGCACATGTGCACACATGTGCACACATGAATATTTTAGGGGTGCCTCAAGATGTCCTTTTGGCCCCCTTGCAACCTTGAAATTGCATGTGCAATTTGCGGGTACCTATTGGGTACTCACAAATTGCGCATGCAATTCCCATTCATTCCTATAGGCCTCTTGGTCCAAAGAAATGAATGGGAAGCCATTCCTTATTTGCGACTAGCAATTAATGAAGGGAGGACGCGCAGCTCCTGGAGGATTACAGAGTTCTATCGAAAAGACAGGTCTTGAGATCCTTCAAGAACTTGGGGAGTGACGGAGACTGTCGGAGGTGGAGAGGGAGGGAGTTCCATGCCATGGCAGTGAGGAGGAAGAAGAAGCGTCCTCCTGATCTGAACTTCTTTATTTGTGGTACCGTAGCAAGGGAGAGCTGGGCCAAGTGGAGGGATCTTTGGGGTATGTGGAACGTAAGGCGGCGCATTCATGTAGGTAGGTCTGGGTTTTGAGGGTGTGGGTGGGAAGCTTGAAGGTGATTCTCTTCTCGACAGTGAGCCAGGGTAAAGTCCGTAGGTGTTGGCCGATGTGGCAGTGGCGCGGTAGGTTGAGGACTAGTCTGGCAGCGGTGTTCTGGATTTTTTGGTGTTTGCGGGTGAGGTTCTTGTTGATCCCAGCGTAGAGTGCATTGCCGTAGTCTAGTCTGCTGATGATTAGGGTGTGGGTGACTGTTTTCCTGTGTTTGAGGGAAATCCAGTTGAAGGTCCTTCAGAGTAGGTGGAGGGTGTGGTAGGTGACGGCATTGATCTGGCAGTCCATTTTGAGTTCAGAGTCCAGGATAATTCCGAGTTTGCATTCGTGGTCCATGGAGGGAGGGTTTCATGAGGACAGGGAGCCACCAGGTGTCATTCCAGGCTTTGGAGTGTGGTCCCATGATAAGCACCTCTGTTTTGTCTGTGTTGAGTTGTAGGCAGCTGTTCTTCATCCATCTGGTGACTGCTTCCATACCGTATTGAAAGTTATGTTTGGAAAGGTTGGGTTCATTGGACAGGGAGAGGATGAGCTGGGTGTCTTCTGCATACGATACGATGTTGAGTCTGTGTGATATGATGATGGATGCGAGCAGGGCCGTGTAGACGTTGAACAGGGTCGGGCTGATGGAGGAGCCTTGGGGGAATCTGCAGGAGGTCGGTTTGGGTTCTGAGAGAAAAGGAGGGAATCTGACCCGTTATGTTCTGCCAGAAAAGAAACCACAGATCCAATTGTGGGCCATTTTTCAGATTCCAGCGTCATTGAGCCTGCGGGCTAGGGTGCGATGAGAGACTGTATCACAGGCTGCGGAGAGGTCTAGGAGGATGAGGGCAACAGTCTCTCTTTTGGCGAGGAGGTAGCGGATGTCATCTGTCGCAGCAAGAAGGGCGGTTTTGGTGCTATGGTTCTTCCTGAAGCCTGATTGTGAGGAGTCGAGTATGTTGTTTTCTGCTATGAAGGAAGCGAGTTGGCTGCTGAGTGCTTTTTCCAACACTTTCGCGGGGTAAGGGAGTAAGGAGATTGGTCCGAAGTTCTTAAGGTTGTTTGGTTCCGCCGAGGGATTTTCAATAGAGGGTTGATTTTGGCGTGATTCCAGTTGTCGGGGAAGAAGACAATCTCAAGGGAGCGGTTGATGATTTGTTGAAGCCTGAGGGCGATGATGTCTGTGGCTCTGTGATAGATGTGGTGGCGCAGGGGTCAGTAGGGGCCCCGGAGTGGGTGGTCTTCATAATCTTTATGGTGTCTTTGATGCTGAGGGCGGTCCAACTGTCCAGTGTTGGCTGCATGGGGATCTCTATAACATTCATACTTCAAACTAAGGCTATTGGTTAATAGGCATGCTAGTCCCCTCATTGCGGGACCCCTCCTAAAGGGTTTAGCTTTACAATCCCCAAAAAATCAATCGTCACACTAAAACTCCTCAGCACACCATGTCTTCTGGAGACAAATCACATCTGCCTTTAGCGAACTCGAATAGTACAATTATCCCTGTTATTCTTTATTCCCACCTCATTCCATGAAATAACCTTCTGCCTGCTTGTTGCTAATTATAGGGCCACAGTGAATGGCTGGTCAGGTATGTACTATTTAGAAAACAAGGTAACCAGTTCCATCTATATGGTTCATCATTTGTATCTTGAGCAGAGGAAGTTATGGGTTCCCTGGGAGACATCTGTCTCCCAATTTTCCCTAGGTAAACTCACCACTAGGGGACAAAGGCAATATGAGGACTGCCCATTATCTCCCTCATCACTCTGGTGAGAAACCATACCTATATCGTGCCTCCCCGTCTCCACCACTATTGGGAGGAGATCAATGCCCCTTCATTGCAAACATTCAGAGTTTTGTAATATACAATTTGCAGTGAGTTTAGAATAAAAGGTCATTCTTCGTTTAGAACCAAATCCTGAGTGCAAAAGGGAAAACAATTATTATCACTACTGTGGATTAAATTCAAATTCTTAATGTCACAGAAACATTTAAGCAGAGAAGTCCTATTTACAATTAAATCTGCATCACATCAGGCCTGCTTCTTATATTCGTGTGGGGGGAGCTCCTCGGGTTCTTTTATAACTTATAGCCTTGGTCACTACACCGGGCTTGGGGCACCCAACCCCATCCTTTTTCCATTCAGTCAGCTACTACTTGCAATCTCCCCTGGTTTCTAGTCTTTATCACCAGCCTGCAAATCCCTATACAGGCATGTTTACAATATCCTCCAGCCCAAGGACTTAAGCACAATGCTTCAGTTTCCTTTCCAGCTGCAGAGGAGATGGGAAGGAAATGAGAGGATGGGAAAAGAATCTTCCTTTGCTGCCTTTCGTGCTGTCCCCCTGCTAGGCCCTCCCCTTAATAGGGGACTCCAGCCGAAGAACCACTTCGCCTTCTCACCTCTCGTCCTCCTAGTGGACACATGATATAGCTTAAATTGAGGATGTAGACAGGCCAAACCCCCACCATTCAATGTTGCAGCCCGGGCTGGGATAGCACCCGACCTCGAGTCCTCCTGCACCACAATCCACTGTCCGCTGCTTTCTGTCCACCACCATCAATCTCCTTATAGAGGGTCTGTGAAACAGCGATTTAGTCGCTCATGTGCTCAAGCATGGTATGGACAGGGTGGACACCACAAATGCCACAAGCACCTGTATTCTTGCTGCTGCTCGCTCGCTGCATCACATCACTTCTATCTCCTGTATATCTTTGTAGTAGAGTAGTAGCACAGCTTTGTGAGCTTGTAAGACTGTGTAGTTGTTCTACCTATGGAAATTCAATATGAGATCTGAATAACCCTTGACTTGGTCACCCACGAGGATATTGGAAAGCTTGACAGAGCAATGGGGCTGGTCTCAATGGTAATTGGTCAAGTTCACTTCACGATGAATGGTGGACACTTCTGTTTTGTCCTCTGCCGGACTCACACCGGCTCCCACACCAAAACTTAGGATACGAGGCTCGGGACACTTGACTGATTGCCCTTGAGACCAGCCCAATTGTACTGTCAAGCTTTCCAATATCCTCTTGGAACACCAGAGTTTGCAGTACCTTCGTTCCACAGATGGGATTCCCCCCATGGCTAGCTCACCTTACTCGCTGGAACTCCCTTTAACCCCTTGGCTGCTGGGGTCATTCCCCTGCCGTGCTGGGGGAGGTGGGGGCGCGCATAGCGCCCCGGTGTTCATGACGAGCTGAGCTCGTCATGAGCCATGGTGGTTGTGTCACACCCGTTTCATTAGAACGCTCGCACAGCAGGGAAATTTGCCCAGCGTGCGAGCGTTCTAACGGTAATGACGAGCTCAGCTTGTCATAAGCACACGGGAACCATGGCTCATGGCGAGCTGAGCTGTGATTTTGTTTTTATTATGGCTCCTTGCTTGCCATGCTTGAACGCACTGGTACTCCATGACCCCCCCCCAAATTTCTTTCTGACTTAAGGATCCAATCACATACCTTGTGGATGACTCATCGACCGCAGCACTTCGCAAATGAAATGTAACCCGGTCCGGATGACGACCTAAAATATTTAAAGCTCGAAACACAATTTTATTTTAAAAACTTTATTTTTTGTGCAGGTATAAAAGGACACAGGTGTATCAAAACACAATTGACCATTCAGCGCATTTCATGGTGCTCTGATACCCTCCCTTGTTTGTATTTTATGTGCCCTATATTTTTTTGTCTTTCCATGTTCTTTTTGCACGTGTCACTAGCGCCGACCACTCTTTGCAGGAGTACGTCTGTACACACTTTTTCAGGGTTACACCTACATACATTGGAAATAGTCCTGTGAAGCTATTAATGTATACCAATCCGTAAATACAGACCTTCACAAGTAACCAATGAAAACCCTTGGTTGTCTCCTCTGTTTTTCTGCATTTCTGCAATTTATATGCTTTTTATGAATCTTTCTATGCAAATGTAACCTGTTGAGACATTGTTTATTGATCTACTGAGGTCTCAACTGGGTCTATGGTTCTACTCCGGTAGCTTTCTTGTAAACTCAGTGCTAACAGCACCCACAATATGCCACAGGGCGCTGCTTTTTTCTGCCGCTCAAGGGGATTTTCTACTCAAGCGGCAGCTTTTTTAAAGCGGACGGTTGTGACCTTCCGTGAATGCCCATTTTAAAAAATCTCGACAGTAGGTGTTCAATTACTCAAAAATCGTAGAAGTAGATAAAAACTCGTGCTTAACAACTTATCGTTGGTGATCTGTGCAGGAAAAAACTCTGCCACTTGGTGTTTGGTGGAGTTGTGCCAGATATCCATGTCCCAAGTGGAA
This sequence comes from Lissotriton helveticus, assembly GCF_964261635.1. Taxonomy (NCBI): domain Eukaryota; kingdom Metazoa; phylum Chordata; class Amphibia; order Caudata; family Salamandridae; genus Lissotriton; species Lissotriton helveticus. Next base: position 1,610,826,734 of record NC_136067.1, on the reverse strand, counting down.
TGCTGAGTGGTGCAAAAATCTGTGAACTCTGCCTGTGAAGCGGAATTATTTGCCCACCCCTATATTATTCTTATACCAGTGGGTGGTGTTTTTCGGGAGAAAGTTGCTTACTTGGATGCCATAATAATTTGATGCTGGAGTACAAAGATTCTGTGTGAGGCCCAACATTGAATTACAGAGTGGTTTTCAATACATGTAGTAAACTTTAAAAGAGTGTGTTACCTTATTTTTTGCGCATGACTATGAGGATTGCATTGGGATATCTTGCTTTTCAGAACTTGTTTCTGGCTTGTTAAGTGCACGGGGAGGAATCATCTTGAGTGCTGAATTTGGAGAAACACAGTATGAAACATAGTGGACACCATCAATGTAAATGTGCCTCTCTGGTTTCTCTAGGTACATCGTAACCAGCACAATTGCCACTCATGTATTGTTTAAAGGTATCCTCAGTTGTGAATGATGGCTGAACTGCAGCCTCTTAGGGCGGTCTTCTGGGGAACATTTCCAACTTTCTCTCCTTACATGTATCCAGGCAACACAATGACACACTTCTTTATGGAGTCTTCTTTATTGCACCTGGTGGGGCCTGCTAGGGGTAGTAGCTTAATCGTCCCTTTTGTGCCTTATTGAAGTTGAAAATGTTTTCCTCATAGTGATTTGGCAATGTTGGAAATAAAATGTGTTTTCTTCAAATTTGCATTAGGTTCAGGTGTTTGAAAAAGGGAAAGTATGGCTAGTAGTTTTTAGATATGCTCTACTGTGTATGAAGAGGGGCTTGCAGAGTGCATATAACTCCGCTCCACGTAGCATAGCAGAGTTTTTTCCCCACTCGCGCTCACCAATAGTAAGTTGGTGAGTGCGAGCTGCCATTCGGGTAGAATTTCTACTCGAGTGGCAGGAAGATCAATGCGAATGGCAGTTTGCGCCGCACTCTGCACTTGCTGAACTCCACTGAGTTTTTTGTTACTTCAAGGAGTTCCGCATAGCAGAATTACGTGAATTGCACTCAGGCCTAATGATAGTGTGTCTTTCTCTGACACATTCAGGGTAAGGTCCCCAAAGGAAAAAGAATGGGGATCTTCATATGGAAAAATCAGCTTGTCTTGCTTCTCTACTCTTTCATGTACAATCATTTCCCACACCATGACCTACTGTGGAGAACAATGAGTTTTGACATCAAGGGGAAAAACCGCTGCATCCCCCAAAATGCAAGAGGTTTTGATAATTTTATTACAATAGTCACAAAGAAGATTTTTTTCCATTTTCTATTTTCTTTCCATGATTCCCAGCTCGCTATGAGGCAATGTCCCACTTTGATGGCAACAACTCTAAATAAGGTTGACAGATGTCTACCATACGAAAGCTGACATAATGGTGTCCTTCAACAGTGGATGGGGTGACCGACTATGGAGGAATGATGGACAGCCAATGGATCATCCTCAATCATGATGGATGGTGGTCCATCAGGCCAAACCCTAAAAATGGAGGAGAGATAATTAGCAGCCTGACAGATGAATCTGATCCACCATAATAGTGGAGCGATGGTCCAACTTCCAAACTATAAATCCGGCTCTATATATTTTGTTTTTTGGCATACTCAGGGCTATGCATTGATACAAACCCTTCATTGATATTTCAATCCAGCATGAATATATTTTTCCAACTATTTCGTTCAATATTTTGCTGAATTACTGTCTGACTGCATTTGGAACTACTGAGGCACAGTTGTGGGGAATGGGGTCATTTATGTCCTGGATTCCATCCTTCCTTGGCTCTGCAAAGTAAAAACCCTTTAAAACTTGACTCTTTCTGAAAGCGCTAATGCTGCTCTGGCGAGGGTCTTTGAGCAGCATTTTCCCTTTGGGTTAATAGAATTATTCTTAATAGAAAGAACTCAGTAGCACACACTCCATTTTTTTCTGCGATATGGCTGGCATCATCTTCCCGCATTTAAGCCCATTTTCCTCCCTCGATGAGGAAGTAGGTGTACTGGCAGCAGTCAGGCCAGGCGGCTGAGTCACCCTGGTAGACAGACCCATGCCACATAGCAGTGTACTGAAAGCACACATGTCAGATTGCTCTAATCTGGCAGTGGCCCTCTTCTGGGCAGACAATTTCAACTGCTGGCAGCCCATTGGTCGGGGTTGGTCATCTGATTAGGTGATCCTCCGGTTCAGTCACTCAGTGGAAGAGTAGATACAGTCCTCCTACAGTTGTGGCTTTGGGGTTGGCAGTGAGGTTGCTTTGAGGTGCTGTAGGTCAGCAGTGGCTGGGTTTGATAAGACATGTTTCTGGAATAGAGCCACAGGCAGCCACTCAGCACAATTTGACAAGTGTCTTGAAGTACATCTATATTTCTAGCATCATAGTCCACAAGTCACACGATAGACAAGTGGCAGAGCTAACCTACATATAACTTGAAGCAGTGCAGACCGTTCAGGCACACTGAAGCAAAAGCCACTGCAAGCGCCACAGCAACAACAGCAAATGGAGAGAGACTCTAAGGCACTTTTTGGCAGTGGCCCAAATCCTTTCCTTTGGCAATGTGATGGGCTCCGAGCCAGGAGCACACCAGTCACGGTCTTCACAAGTCTTGTTAGACGAGCCTAAAGTGCCTATGGCACAGCTGTTCTTGTCCTCACGAGTAGTCAGCTCCCCTTGCATGAATGGTTCACGCCTGGAGAGGCAGGGCTTCCCAGGTGTTCCAGGACAGGAAATAGATCAAACTCCAGGTGATATCCCCTCCCCTCTGGGAAGCTGGTTGCATGGCAGGCACAGCCCTGGTGCACATTAGTCCTCTGGCACTCTTTGGAACAGCCTCTTCTTGGCCAAAGAGAACTTGGAACTGAAACAGGAACAAAAAGGGTGTCAACCGATTCGACTTTTAGACAGTGCTGACAGATTGTTGATGTGTATTCTCTGTCTAATATTTCAGAGCCAGTTTGGGTTGGTTGTCCTTCATGTATCTTTCAACGCTATCTTCCAGACTATGGGGCCGATTATGATTGCGGTTTTTCCGCATCCTCCGGGCCGGCGGAAGCCACCGCCGGCCCAGAGGATGCGGAAAAACCGCTGCGGAGCCTCCAAAGACCCACCGCCAAATTAGGATGGCTGGTGGGTCTTGAATTCCGTCCGCAGCTTTTCCGCCGCGGTCGCCTTCCGACCGCAGCGGAAAAGCTCTAACATGGCTGACGGTGTCTATCAGACACCGCCAGCCATATTAGGATGGTGGTGAATACATGCTTTTCCGCGGCGGCTTTTCCGCCGTGGAAAAGCATACGGACTTTCACTTCGGGGGCCCGTTGCAGGCCCCCTGAGTGAAAGGGGGGTGGGGGGTGCACATGGGGGGTACCTATGGTACCCACCTGCATTTGCATGCACAAAGTGGCAGGCACTGCGCAGTGCCTGCTGCTTTGTGCATGCAAATGCGATGCATGCATTTTTAACTTTGCGGCGGTTGCAGCTTGAAGCTGCATCCGCCGCAATGTTAAAGATAGAGGATGTGATGCACAAAGTGGCAGGCACTGCGCAGTGCCTGCTGCTTTGTGCATGCAAATGCGATGCATGCATTTTTAACTTTGCGGCGGTTGCAGCTTGAAGCTGCATCCGCCGCAATGTTAAAGATAGAGGATGTGACCGCCACCCTGGCGGTCACATCCTAATCTGCTCGGAGGGAACGCCGCAGCCCATGCGGACGTTCCCTCCTCCTCAGGGGTCGCGGACGGACTCAAGTCCGTCCGCAATCCTAATCGGCCCCTCAGTCTTTGTATCGAGGGATGCTCCTCACAGCAGGGTTACCTCCATGCACCCACAACAGGGGCACAAAGAGGTGTGAATTGTCTGTACTTGACTATCAGCAGCCACACTTGAATATGATCAGGAAGAGAGACAAAGGGCTGACCCCCTTTCGTAGGACCCTTCACATTCTGAGAACAGGGACTGATATTCACCCTTAACCCATACCATCCTTGATATGACATTTTCATGAAGGCAAATTAGCACTCTAATTTCTAAGAGGAAGCCTATTTCCTCTTCACGACATCAATGTCTAGGTTCCAGTCTCAGAAATGTCAACAATATACTTCTACTAACGTGGGAAGGAATCTCACTTCTATTGTGTGTACATGAACATGCTGGGAGTTTTCAAAATTAAATCTTCACACCTGTGTCACTCTAGTTCACTCTGGCATTCACTGATGTGATGTATGTAACACACAAAACACAAACAACATACCTACATCTATGCACTCAGGGTCTTAGCACAAGGGTATGGGCTGATCTATAGCAGATTAACTTTATATGAGTGGGTCTGCAGGCCCCCACTATGGTGACATAGGTAAAAGGTATGGTCACATGAGGAGTTTCAAAATGTACATGTACTAGTGACAGGGACAGTAGGTCTCTGCCACTATGGAGTGCGTGCTTGTTATGTCCCTCCAGGTCCAGGATGGGTATAGGACAGGGCCTCTTGTTACAGGGCAGTTCTAGACCTCCACAGACATGCCAGATTAGCATTAAGCTCAGGCCAAATTCTAAAAACTGGGATACCAGAATATTGGATTTGGTCATGAAAGTCTGAGAACAGGATTGTTCACCATAAAGGGGGCATTCCTGTCCCAACAATTTATCAAATGAACAAATGTAAATTCCAGAACATTAACAAAGAAAACATTGACTTGAGAATCTGGAGTCCACCAATGCTAAATATGATTTTGTTTTACGGTGACTGTAGTGCACAATAATAACATAATATTGCACTGTTCGTTTAATGACAGATATCAAACTCAATATTATACAGAAACTATATAACAAACCTGTTTTCTAATTCTGATCCACCTAAGTAGTCTTTCGGTCTTGGCCCCTCCATTTTCTGTGGTCCAACCCTTGTCACAGTGCGGAGTACACCGTATTCTGCTATAGAGCGTATAGTAGGGTATCCTGTTAGTTTCTCATGGGCCTATTTCCCCAATACCTTTCATACTCATTCCCACTGGCATGTCAGCTGGTGTGGAGACTCTCCTGGTGTCAGAAACGCTAGGGCTGGACTGACCGAATTGCCTGTGACCCAACTGTTGTTGTTGGAATGATCTCCACGTACTCTGATATTGTATCCAAATGTTATACGTATTGGTCTCTGTTTGCTAGAAAAAGAAAAAGTCAGATCTATCTTGACCTGACAGGTGAGCTAGAATCACAATCTGAACATGATGTTTCTCAAGTATGTATCATTTTGTTGGTAATTCCCTCCAGTCTCCCTCATGTAGGAGTGAATTCCTGTCAAGACGTCACACCCAACATTGCCTCTCTGGGCCTCCTGACCGTGGGGTATCAGAAGTGTGGGTTTTCTATGGGTTCAATGTTCCTAAAGCAATAAACAGGGCGAGGTGACTCCTGGAAATCTGGAAATGAGCTGCAAACAATGTTCTATTTAAAAGTAATTTTCTTTTGATTTCGGATAATACCTCAGGGCTATATGGAAAAATACCACACCCATATACTTTTAACATCTAAAAATCCTATGGCTTCCATCGCTCAGTCCAAACAAAGTAAAAGCCCAATTTGTTCCCCTTTCCCAATCACACAGCAACCACTGTTTGGTCTTCCAATTTCTTTAATGTTTTACCATGTTGCCAACAAATGTTTAATCCATAACTTTCTCCACACACATGCCAGGTGCCATGTTTTCCCATAGCTTCGAATGCTCAAGATATGCCGGTCCAAGAGGCTTTTTTCTCAAGCACGTGGGAAATACATCGTTCATCCTGAATAATCATCTTTGCATTACAAGTACACAAGTACACATAGCAGAGTATTAAGTAGTTTGGTTTCTCATGCGCATACTTTTCCGAATGGGCCTTTATCATACACATAGCATCTTGTTTTGCATGTACACAATTGGCTTCATGAGTTGGACCCATTACGTTTAGTTGTAGTATTAGTTTGAGATCTGTTAGCCACTGAGGCACTTTGTTTAGGGTCTGTCCCCGAAGACAAGCATTTAAAGACAGGTTCTGGAATACTGATTAACCTAATTTGACCATTTGAGTGCCATTAATTGTATAAGGTCAAATAGAGAAAGAAGCACTAATTTTAGGGCTGCGTAGAGACAGTTACATTTGCTTGAGAGAGATCACGTGATGAAAAAAACACGGAGAGGCTCTTAGGGGCAGAGTCTTCTTACGCGGAACAGCAAAAAAAACTGCAAAACATCATCAACTAGAGCAACAAGCATACATTTAATTACAACAGGGTCCAGAATGAAGACCACAACTTCCACTAGAGCAGGAACCAGAGCAGTGACCATAGCAGCTGTCTTGGCAGGGGTCATAGTATTGAACCTGCCCACCTGAGAAGAATAGCAACAGTGAAATCGGCCACCATTACAGCAAGGACATCAACACCAATCACACTTACAGCCAAACTCAAGAGCACAGTTTCCACCACAGCAGCGACAATAGCTACAGCCTCTCTAGGAAACCCTGTACAAGTGGAGGGTTAACCCAATAAAGTCACTGGGACCTGGGTATCTAGCATTAAGAAGAGGGGGTCCCAGTAAAGTAGACGTTTGAGTAAAATTAAATAAAACAATTGAAAAGTAAATGCATCTATAATGTTTAATTCACATTATAGGGAAAAGGTAAACAATTACATAAATTGCAGTTGTATTGGTGCCCCTGGTGGGTAAGGGGGGAACGTGCAAGTGTGAGGGTAGTGTAGGAAGGGATAGTGATATTAAAACCACGTATTATTCAAACATTTGTATCAATTCAATGTCGAACAGACAATAGGAGAACCACAAATCAACAAAAAAGTTCACAATACACATGCCCCAATGTCCATACTGTGCATGAATTATGGGTTGGAGGAGGCTGTGTTTCAGGGTGAGGAAGTCGACGTTTCGACCCAGGAGACGCAGGAATGATTAAAGTCCTTGCAAGTGGGTCTTCATCAGGACGAGAAGGGGGGTGGGGCAGACAACCTAAATTTAAATAAATATATAGAGTAAGTATGTCTTAGTTGAAACTGGCTAAATCACAGTGAGTAACAGGGTATTCACATTGTACATTGCACATACCTGATTAGATCAGTGCTCGTCATTAAATATTATGGAGAATTAATAATGGATATTCAATCCTATGAAAATAAAATAGTGCCGATCAGGATAGTGGTTAGGTTAGACATATATTCACCTGAAGGGCTGAACGAAAGAATCAACGACTTACTTGGGAAATAAAGTCCAATATCCCAATGGGGTATGGCGAAGCGATCCAGTCGCTGGCAGGGGGGGGGGAACCACTCAGCGTATCTGGTTAGAGGGAACAATAGTCAGGCCGATATGGCCAATGTAACAGTGTTGGTAATGGAACTGCTCAAAAGCAGTAATCGGTAAAGCTCACCGACTAGCGTGGAGTGTGTCCGCTGTCCCCAGCGCATCAGGTAAAAGGAGCCGTCCGATTGAATCAGATTCCTAGTGAAAGGGACAGAGGGAGAGTGTCAATCCGGTGTATCATCAGGATTGAAAGTGACGAGAGGTAAGGCGAGCCGATGCGGGGAGCAGGAAGGCTTACCGGTAAAATGGCTCAGCGGCAGTGAAGCGTCTCTCTCGGCTGCCTCGAGGAGAACGCCGGCCTTCCTGTTGTCAGCGTTGACATAGCAACAGGAGGAGGTCACGTGTTAATAGTAATTGAAGAAAGACTAGAGGCGTCACTGGTAGTCATGGTGACGCCTCCGGGAGGAATGATCGGATGATTTAGAAGACTGTAATATGGTCGTATTAGACAGCCGGATGAGTTCTACAATATCAATTGAAAGGGATGAAAATTAAATTTGATTGGGATAAAAAACGGGGCCCCATGTACATATTGAAAGATCAGGTTCGTAATAGGGGGCAGCCCGAGTATTGACAGGCGGAAGTGAGTTCTCAGGCCCACTAGACACCTGAGGCGTATTCAAGAAATAGAGCATGTTTAGTAACCTATAGATGTGAGATATAGATACAGTCAGTGTGGTGGTACTGCGAACCTATCACATGATGGTTAAGGCAGTGCCTGTATAGGTCATATCAAGGAGTACACATCAAAAGAAAATTATATTAAAATTAATACTCGATGTTGGTCACACAGGAATATCGACAAACATGCATGTATTTACTACAATGTATAACACCGGTAAAAGGTACCCGCATATGTTGGAGATCAAAATATTGATAAATACACAAGATAATTACGACTGCGTACCTATCACAAGATGGTAAAGCAGGACTAAATAATTAGCTGGTGTTTCGGTTCAGAAGACAAGGTCAGCGGTATTCAGGGTAGAGTTGCAAGCTGAGAGAAGGAGCTATCATGTTCGTTTAAACCTGAATGGATGGAGTTAAAAAAGAACATCCATTTTAGTTCCCTGATGTTTAATATAGTTGAAACATTGCCACCCCTGGGGCCTAGGGTGGCTTTTTCAATCACAATCCATTTTAGACTTTCAGGTGGATGCGCAGCTGATCTGAAGTGGTCTACTAGGGGGGCCCCCGCCACATCGCATCTTATTCTGCTCATGTGTTGTAAGATACGTTGTTTAATCTTGCAACTCTACCCTGAATACCGCTGACCTTGTCTTCTGAACCGAAACACCAGCTAATTATTTAGTCCTGCTTTACCATCTTGTGATAGGTACGCAGTCGTAATTATCTTGTGTATTTATCAATATTTTGATCTCCAACATATGCGGGTACCTTTTACCGGTGTTATACATTGTAGTAAATACATGCATGTTTGTCGATATTCCTGTGTGACCAACATCGAGTATTAATTTTAATATAATTTTCTTTTGATGTGTACTCCTTGATATGACCTATACAGGCACTGCCTTAACCATCATGTGATAGGTTCGCAGTACCACCACACTGACTGTATCTATATCTCACATCTATAGGTTACTAAACATGCTCTATTTCTTGAATACGCCTCAGGTGTCTAGTGGGCCTGAGAACTCACTTCCGCCTGTCAATACTCGGGCTGCCCCCTATTACGAACCTGATCTTTCAATATGTACATGGGGCCCCGTTTTTTATCCCAATCAAATTTAATTTTCATCCCTTTCAATTGATATTGTAGAACTCATCCAGCTGTCTAATACGACCATATTACAGTCTTCTAAATCATCCGATCATTCCTCCCGGAGGCGTCACCATGACTACCAGTGACGCCTCTAGTCTTTCTTCAATTACTATTAACACGTGACCTCCTCCTGTTGCTATGTCAACGCTGACAACAGGAAGGCCGGCGTTCTCCTCGAGGCAGCCGAGAGAGACGCTTCACTGCCGCTGAGCCATTTTACCGGTAAGCCTTCCTGCTCCCCGCATCGGCTCGCCTTACCTCTCGTCACTTTCAATCCTGATGATACACCGGATTGACACTCTCCCCCTGTCCCTTTCACTAGGAATCTGATTCAATCGGACGGCTCCTTTTACCTGATGCGCTGGGGACAGCGGACACACTCCACGCTAGTCGGTGAGCTTTACCGATTACTGCTTTTGAGCAGTTCCATTACCAACACTGTTACCTTGGCCATATCGACCTGACTATTGTTCCCTCTAACCAGATACGCTGAGTGGTTCCCCCCCCCCCTGCCAGCGACTGGATCGCTTCGCCATACCCCATTGGGATATTGGACTTTATTTCCCAAGTAAGTCGTTGATTCTTTCGTTCAGCCCTTCAGGTGAATATATGTCTAACCTAACCACTATCCTGATCGGCACTATTTTATTTTCATAGGATTGAATATCCATTATTAATTCTCCATAATATTTAATGACGAGCACTGATCTAATCAGGTATGTGCAATGTACAATGTGAATACCCTGTTACTCACTGTGATTTAGCCAGTTTCAACTAAGACATACTTACTCTATATATTTATTTAAATTTAGGTTGTCTGCCCCACCCCCCTTCTCGTCCTGATGAAGACCCACTTGCAAGGACTTTAATCATTCCTGCGTCTCCTGGGTCGAAACGTCGACTTCCTCACCCTGAAACACAGCCTCCTCCAACCCATAATTCATGCACAGTATGGACATTGGGGCATGTGTATTGTGAACTTTTTTGTTGATTTGTGGTTCTCCTATTGTCTGTTCGACATTGAATTGATACAAATGTTTGAATAATACGTGGTTTTAATATCACTATCCCTTCCTACACTACCCTCACACTTGCACGTTCCCCCCTTACCCACCAGGGGCACCAATACAACTGCAATTTATGTAATTGTTTACCTTTTCCCTATAATGTGAATTAAACATTATAGATGCATTTACTTTTCAATTGTTTTATTTAATTTTACTCAAACGTCTACTTTACTGGGACCCCCTCTTCTTATCTCTAGGAAACCATCAAACACAACTGCCTCCAGGGCAGCTGCAACAGAGGCAATGATAGCTTCTACCACAACAGAGAGCAAAGTAACAGCAGCCACAGATGCTCCAGCAAACATCACAACAGCGTTGACCACAGGACTACCACAGAAGCAACAACCGTAGCAACAGTATTTATAAGAACAGCAGCAATGGAAGCAGGGACTTCAGTAGTGACCACAACAGTCATCATGATAGACCCAACAGTAGTGAGAAAGGATGTCCACATAGTTAGGATGACTGAAGATGCTAAGCTGATGGACTGTTGTGACTCTGCAGTATATAAAACAAAGGGTAGAAGAGAAACCACCAAGTTTTAATCTTCTTGAGGAGTTCTTATGTCCTCGGTAAATCCTGATTGGATAGTATCTATTTAGATTAATATAATCCTGCACTAATTATGTTTTATGTTGATAACTGTTCATTCTTGCACATGCTGATTTTTACCAGCATCTACATTTATTGTTGATCTATTAATAATGCTCATGTGGACATATATTTATATATTGTTTGTTAGCTTTCTTATTTTTTCCAATTCATACAAATATAAGTGGGATCACAGCAGCAATAAAAGCTGCTGCAGAGTAGGACTACAGCAGTGAAAACAACTGCCACAGCGGCTTGAGCTACAGCCGCAATCACTGGTGTAATTATAATACTGACCACATCTGTCCCCACTACAGCAACGACAGAAGCCACAACAGAAGTGACCAAAGCTGCTTTAGGGGAAGAGACCAGAACAGTGATCACAGCTGCCCCCATGGTAGGTACATCAATATTAGCAACATCTGGTAGCAAAACAAAGGTAACAGCAGAGACAACAGTTGTAACCACCAAAGATAACACCAGCAACAGTAGCTGCCACCAGTACAGGTGGAACACTAGACACTACTGCCATCAACACAGCAGCTACAAAAAGCTGCATTGTTTGTCAAAGAGTAGCATCAACTATAGCTGTCACCACAACAGCATCAACAACAAAGGAAAAGTGTCCAGTACAGTAAAAATCACAGCATCCACAACATAAACTGTAATAGTAGCCACACGAACTGCACTCATAATCACCACAGCAGCAGCAATATTAGCTGCAACGCTAACAAAGAGCAGCAGTCACAACAGCTTCCATTATGCCTGCAACCACATTAGGCACCATAGTAGGGACAACTGCCTTCACCATAAAAGAAACAAAAACAGTATCACTATCTGTAAAACAGAATTGGCCACATCTGCCATAATGGCAGGGCAACAGCAGGCACAATATAAGTGAACACAACAATAATCTAATTGTAAATATGGTGTGCAGTTACTCGTGAAGGAAATCTAGAGTCAAAGGTTCCAGGGGACAGAATATGCTCCAATAGGTGCACAGGTCCTAACAATCCCAAATTGGTGTCATGCTTCATCATTTGGCTAGCCCCTCATCGGCCAGCACTGAAATGCCCGACAGGCACTCACAAGGGGGCTCTTTGCCGGAGATCTTTTGGTTAGCTGTCTGGTAAAGTGAGGGTGTGTGGGCTAGACAAGTGTAGTGTAGAATGATGAAAAGGTGAATAAAAATAGGTAAAGTGATACTCAGAGTCAGTCAATTAAATGAGTGAGCTCACTAACCTAGTGAAAAGCTTATCTGCTAACTTGGGACACAATGGTCCGAGCTAGCCTGGTGAACAGATTAGTCTTGGGGGTTAACATGTTTCTCCCCTAACTATGTCAAAAAATATCAAATGGCGATTCATCAGGGCATAAAGAACAAACCCAAAATACACTGTGACTGGTTTCAGTGAAGATGATAACTCTTATCGAGGTAGCCAATTACACAGCCATTAAAATGGGAAGAATGTTACCTTAATGCACGTAAAATCATCTTGGAACACAGAGGTAGACAAACATATATGCAAATTTGTAAATCACAAAAAAACAGTTTAGTAGATGAAGGCATGCACAATCACTGTCGTCTGCATGCCAGAGTGACAAAAACATGAAATACAATGTGAAATTGACACCACCAACCATTCATAACAGTGTGCTAGAATTGCGTTTACACTAAAAGGAGAAGTGTGTTAGGAAAAGTAACTCCAACTCACCCATTTGGGGTATTCAATCAAGTCCCATGAGGAAAAGCAAAGGGAATGCCTATTAGTGTCCTAAAGGGAAAATATCAATTTTAAAAACAGCTCATCTTAGCCTCTGTCTTGTGGTTTAATACTCACAAGGACGTGGAGAGGCGTTCTCCACAAGACCTACCCCGGCTCTGCTTCCTGGAAGGGAAGCAAGCGGTTGCGGCTTATTTACATGCGGGTAGAGCGCGCCCATGTTGCTTTTTCAACGAGTCACCGAATAAGTGTAGAACCAGCTGCCATGTTGAAGATTGAAAATAATTTGTTTAATCAGGTTAAAGATGTTTTTAGAAAAGGTTTGTGTCTACGTGGAGAGAACCATGTCAGTGTAATTCTATTTTTTAAAACACTTATTTATATTAGCATAGACGTGCATCCCATGTGTCAAGGGCCCGTAGTATGCAACAATGGTGTTTAATAGTCACCACACCCTACTTGTATCTCATTTGATCAAAAGATGATGACACAGTTAGAAATCACATAGGAAAAGTGTTATAGTGTGTCAAAGTACTCTATTGTTGGTTGAGTGTATATTGATGGACACCCTGAGGATCAAATAAAGGGGAGCCCTGACCGCAATTCTAGGAATTCAGCTCGCTACATGAAGAATGTTAATTTTGTAATTCCTCCCATGAAATGTCATCATAAGTCCCATAATATGCGTGGAAAGGCGAAAATCCAAATCTGTTCTTTCCTAAACAGAGCGTTCTCTTTCAACTATTGGTGGGCTCAAGTATGGTTCATCTTAGGTCATCTACAGATTGACCCATAATAACAAAGTGGGTGCTCATATTTGTGCTGGATTTTTTACACTGTATATTACTGCAGTGTTCTGTCATTCTGATTTTAACAGCTCTGGTAGTCATGCCTATGTACTTCTTTTGGCATGGATAGGTGATCATGTATATACAGTTCTTACAATTGCAGTGTGTCTTCTCTGTACCTATGTGAATGTGTCATTTAGTTTGATCACTTTCGTGACCTCTGTGTATGAGCACACTTTACAGGAACCACAAGGGAAATATCCACCTATTGGAGAAAGATCACCGCAATGACCTCTGTGTAGATCTTATCACTTTTTTAAGTCTGGTGCGGATTAATATGTTCTTTAGGTTGGCAGAACGCTTGTAAGAAAACCTTGGGAGAGGAAGTGAGAGCTTACCTGTCTGTAGGATCGTCCAGTGTTTCCTAATGATTTTTTGGATGATGTTAGACTCTGGTGTAAAGTTCGCAACACAGGTTAGGATGTCTGAACTTTGTTTAACACGTTGGTGGAGTAAAGCACCATGATTGTTATTCCGTGCACATTTTTTGGCAGTCTTGATGCATTATCATGGGTAATGTTGGTCTCTAAGTTATTAGCTAATTCTTTAGCTTGAATGTTGTAATCAAGTATATTACTGCAATTTCGGCCCAGTCTCAAAAACTGCCTGTAGGCTAAATTGTCACATAAGTCCCTAGGGTGGTGGCTTCCATGGAGAAGCAAACTATTGCTGCAGGGGGCTTTATAAAGGTAATGGTGTGTAATCTACCATTAGTGAGATGAATCATAAGGTCAAGGAATGGTAACGTCTCTTCAGAGGCATTAGCTGTGAAACATAAGAAGGGGTTCAGTAGATTAATCCATTCAATACAAGAGATGCAGGTGTTTCTGTCCCCTTTCCAACGGACCAAAATGTTGTCACTATAATGACACCTTCTGAGAATGTTTTGACTGTAGGGATTGGTGGAGAAAAGGATTTCTTTTCTAAATGAGCCCTATAAAGGCAGGCCGTCCTTGGATCAAAGGCACTGACCATTGACATCGCCGGGTTTGATGAACCAGTTTGTCACTATATTGTATGAAACAAAACCCAACCCTTTCTGCAAGGCCTTTCTTTCTGCGTCAGTAAGAACTCTTATCGAGAGATCTAAGTTGTTCTTCCCCACATGGCTACTGTGTTGCATTGGCGGGGGTAGAGGTTACTGTCATTGTACCTTTCTCAGTTGTTGACCCCCTCTTCTTCCAATCCCTTTGACCCAACCTCTGCCTAAAAAAGCAGAGTTGTAAGGGGAAGGAAAGGGCTGGTGTGGGCCTTGGAGGAATATTGTGTATTGCCACACTGGTGGTCCTTGAGACAGAGCCATACCATAACTAAGCATCGTCAGTGGGGGACCTCTTTTTTCCTGTCTGAACTTGTGAAGAATTTCTCTTCCTAAAAGACTGACCATCACCTGATGACATTTCATCAATTGTAGGTTGGAAGTCCTATTTTAAGTAAGGGTAGACCTTCTCTTTGCTGAACTTCTTTATATATTTCTGAAGTTGTGTTATCTTATCATTCATTTATAGAAGAACACAGCAGTAACCAAAGCAGAGATCGCAACATCAAACATATCAATTACCACTGTAGAGCCCATAGCACTAACAGCGGCTATCACGATATAGGGGTTCATAGTTGCAGAAATAGTAGTGACCAAAGCAAGGACAACAGCAGTGACCAGAATTACCATCATGGCAGTGTTAACAATAGCAACATCAGATACCTGAATAGCAGATATTCAAGCAGCAAGCAGAGCTGTGCCCAGCACGAGAACAGCAGCAGCAACAACCACAGCTGTCACCATGTCAGAGACAACACCGAAACAAAAGATACAAGCAAGGTTTTGACAACAACATTTAACACAGTTATAAACAAAGCAGGAAAACAGCAATAAAAACCATAGCTGGAAGAAGTGCAACAACAAAAGCTACAAGCACCACAGAGACCACAGCATCTGCCATAGCTGCTACTACTGCAGAACCTTCAATAGGGTCTACAACAGGGTGAATCATAGCAACAGCGATATTGAGCCACAACAACAGCCACCACTGTAATAGCAACCATATCTGCAACAATAGTTGCAAGAGCAACAGGCATCATACCAGTGATGTCAGTAAGTAATACTTTTATTGCACAGGTAGTTAAACCAAATACAACTCATTCATAATAAAATATAATGATTGTATAGTCAATATGTTATAAAAACTATCATTCTAAAAGCTATTTTTAAAATAAGCCCCGTGGTTGGCTATTCCAAAGTAAAGAATAATGAGCACACTTTGCATTATATGGTGACTATATTGCCATGTAACAGTTGTTCTTTTGCTGTTATCACAGCAAGTTCAACAGCATCACAACAAGAAAAACCAGAACAGTAACCATAGCTGTAATATAGACAGGAAACAATAGAGTAATGCCAAATGTCACCCCAGAAACAACTGCTGTCATGGTAGCAACAATAATGACTGTAACATAAGTGAACACAGCTGGTATGTGAAATGTGTCAACAAATGTTAACATGGCAGAGAACAACAAGAATAATGGATGCTAGCAAGGCAAGGCAAGCAGAGTGACCACAGTTGTAGCTGTTAGAAATTAGGTCTGTAGTTGGAAGAGGTATGCACCCTTTCAAGTAAGGACCATAATCCTAGTCAGGGTTAGTCACAACACACCCTAAATTATCCTATGCTCACCCTCAGTAGCTTGGCACACAGGCTTAACTTAAGAGGCAATGTGTTTAGTATTTGGACAATACTTAAATCAGTAACACAGTGAAAACATCACAAAAAGACTCCACACATTATGATTTTATTTAAAAAACACGACCAAAATGACACACATTTTTTAAGTAGAAGTCGAGATATGAATTTTTAAAGATTAAATTCAAGTATAGCACTTAGAAACAAATAGTGCTCAAAGAGTTAGTTTCTCGCCCTGGGTGGGACAAAGTCAAGTGTTCAAGCTACCTGCAATGGAGCGCAGGCCGAATACAGGATCAATGCAGGGCCTGCTGAGCAAAAGTACCTTAATCCTGGTCGCAAAAGCGAGATGCCTCGTTGATCTCTACACAGGTGAGGTTTGGTGCCGAAGTTCTGCATGCAATTGTGGTGATGCTTCGGATCCATAAGCGAAGATTTGGTTTCAAAGTTCAGCAGTTGCGAATGCAATGCTCCGTATTTCTCCTCGGTGTAAAGTTGATGTGTCGATCTTCTCCACGCAGTGGCAAAGTGTCAAGCGTCAGTTCCAGAGTGCGAAGCAGCGGCTCCGAGTGCGATGCACTGATCCTGTTCCTGCAAAAACGGCGATGCATCGACTCTGCTCTCCCGGCAGAGAATGCACCAGTTCCTCTGAAGCAAGCCCCTAGGTCCACTTCCAAGGATCGAGGACTGGGATAGAAACACTCAGCAAGTCTTTTGTGTCCATGAGACTTAGGCAACAGGATGAAAGCAAGCAAGCCCTTGGAGTGAATCACCGTTCAAGTGATGCAGGGCCAGTACTTCTCACACAGGCAGGGGACAGCAGGCAGCAGGGCAGCACAGCAATGCAAGAGCACAGCAAGGCAGAGTTCAGCAAAGCAGTAGTACAGCAGAATGGCAGTCCTTTCATCAGCACAGCAGTTCTTCTTCCTGGCAGCGTAGTCACAGGTTGAAGTGTACTGAGTTGGTGGTGTCCGGAGTCAAGTACTGATACCCAGTTGTGCCTTTGAAGTAGGGGAGGCTTCAAAGAAAAGCTTTGAAGGGCACAAAGTCCCTGCCCTTCCTGCCCTGCTCCAGACTCATTACAGGGGTTATGTAGCTCTTTGTGTGGGAATAGGCACAGCTCTATTCAGGGGCACATGTTAGCTCCTCCCTTCTGTCAAGCTCAGGAAGACCCATCAGCCAGGCGATGGGCCATCAGGATGTGAGTGACCCATCAGGCCCTTTGTGGGTGGCTGTCTAGAGGGAATGCACAAAGCTCAGCTGTCACTGACCCCAGACATGTATCCAAAGATAGGCAGAGGCACAAAATTGTTTAAGTAACAAAATACCAACTTTCGAAAAGTGGCATTTTTAGACTTACGATTTAAAATCTGACTTCACCATTAGTTGTATTTTTAAATTGTGAGTCCAGAGAGACCAAACTCAAAGTTTCTATCTTATCCCTATCCCTTACGGGTGACTTATATGTATTAGAAAGGAAGGTTTAGGCCTCGCAAGAGGTTTTACTGGCCAGGTCGAAATGGCAGTGTGAAATGGCACACACAGGCTCTGCAGTGGCAGCCCTGAGACATGGCTATGGGGATACATATGTGGGTGGCACAATTAAGGCTGCAGGCCCACTAGTAGCATTTAATGTACAGGCCCTGCACACATGTAGTCCAATTTAATAGGAGCTTGTATATAAATTAAATATTCCAAGTGGGTATGAGTTAATGTCTCCATGGTTTAGGGAGAGAGCACATGCACTTTAGCACTGGCCAGCAAAAACAAGATCAGAAAAATGGAAAAGGTAGGCAAAAAGTTGGGGGGAAGACCACCCTAGGGCCTTCAGGTCTAACAGTAACTGTGCTTGAATTATTCTGAACCACTGATTTCAAGTATGTTTTCCTGCTGACCTCAACAGTATACTGCCAAGATGCAAGGGTCACTAGGAGTCATTTGTTCCAAAAGCGGTCAGAGGCTACTATAGCTTATAGAATAATATCAGGACTTTTTTTAGAACACAGATCTTTGAATGCTAAAGGAAGAGTCAATGAGTCATTGTTTTAGTTGTTGGTACCCATTTTAACTCATGATTGCTGCTATTGGTTATACAAATGCATTTGCACTCTTCATTCAAGAGTCTCATCTGGACTGTAGCATCATTATGGTGTACTCCTATGACATTGCCTTAGTTGTTGGTACCCTTTTCTTTTTAACTCTTGATTGCTGCTATTGGTTAGACAAATGCTCTTGCACTTTACTTTTAACCCCTTGGCTGCTGGGGTCATTCCCCTGCCGTGCTGCGGGAAGGGTGGCGCGCACAGCGCCCCGGTGCTCAGCCACGGTTCTCGTGTGCTCATGACGAGCTGAGCTCATCATGGCCACACCTGTTTCATTAGAACGCTCGCACAGCAGGGGAATTTGACCAGCGTGCAAGCGTTCTAACGGTCATGATGAGCTCAGCTCGTCATGAGCACACGAGAACCGTGGCTCATGACGAGCTGAGCTCCTCATGAGCGTGGGAGGGGTTAAGAGTCTCATCCGGATTGTAACATCATTACAGGTGTACTCCTATGACATTGCCTTAGTTGCTGGTACCCTTTTTTTTTTTTAACTCATGATTGCTGCTATCGGCTAGACAAATACATTCACATTTCTTTTAGATGATCAAAGTTCCTACTGTATTATTCCTATTGTGGTATTTTTATGACTGTTATATTTTGGTTAAATGATTGTACGTTGTATTGCCTTTTCCTTTATTCTTTTTTAATCTTCAATTATCATCTGTACAGTAATGTTTTGTTGATGCACTTTTATGCACCCGAGTGGTGCGAAATAAAGTTTTGTGATGATCATGATGACTTCTAAAGGAATTTGTGAAGAAATGTAAAAATATCAATGCACAGTAAGAATATAGAAACTGCTGGATGGAATAGAGTTTGGTAAGGTCTGATAGCTCGCACTCTTTAAACAAAATATGATCTCAAGTTGCTCCAGATTATAATGTATTCATTGCCTTGAAGGAAGTTCGGTGAAATATATTATTGGAAACCTTTGGAACTATGGAAAACAGGCGTACTGCTCATGAAATTAGTGAACATCATGGCTGCCAATGGCTTTTAATTAATTACAAACATTAAGCTAAGCCAGCATTATGCCAACGTGTGCACCATTGTGCTATGCATGCTGAACATAAATGTATATTTTACCATCACAAGCTAGGGGCCAGGATTATAGCATATGTGGGCACCATGTACTGTGGAGACCTGCTATATTCCAATAATGACTAGGCCTGAGCAGAATTTCAATTAGACTGGAGTAATCTGAGTAATTTAGGTAATTCCATGTTACTCTTTGTTGCAAAACTACCATAATTACGCAATTACTTCTACTGTTGTAATTAAGAGTATAATTTACTGGAAACAATTCTACCATGAGGGCATATACATGAACGTGTGCAGCCACTCACACTTTTCATGTTATGCTGCATTTAGCAGTGTTATTCAGTGCAAAATTAATCCTAGCACCCATTTTGAAGGCAAGTGTGCAGTTTTTACTAAGAAAATAGCACCAAAGGCTGGAGGTAAATTGGGGGAAAATCCTTCCACAAGAGCACATCTAGCGAATGCTTGCTAGCGGCTCTTTATTTATGTTCTGACGCCATTTGCACTATTTCTTAGCTCAAAGTGAATCCTCATGTCCATTTTGGCTGCTAGGGTGCATTTGATTCTTGCACTAAGAAATATATCTAAATGTAGAATTGCTCTTCTCGTGTAATTCTATGTAATTTCTAGGCAGTTCCATGTAATTACGCTATACGGAATTATGCGAGTTACACCCAGCCCTGCACTGCACCAGAATCTCAATATGCAGATAGAAACACAATCGTAACCTGGACGGCTACAATATACCAAGAATTGTTACATTCAACAAGGAGCAGCATGGATATCAACAAGGTGTTATGGATACCACCATTTTGTGTTGGTCCCACTGGTTGCTTTAAAATACCACAGCTATGCAAGAGCTAGAGTTTTATCATGGATGGACAATAGACATAATGCCATGGATGCCGCCAAGTTGTCAAGAAATAAAACTGTTATGCAAGAGCCACCATTTTACCAAGGGAGAGCATCTTACTGTGGATGCCCAGAGACAGATCCGTTTACCAGGGTATACAGTCAGCTATGGTTGTTAGCAAATTGCAAGAAATATCACTGCTCAGCAAAGGACTGCATTTTACCCAGCATGGGCATTAGTTATGAAAGCATGGATACTGACATGTTTCCAAGAATTACTACCACCGTGCAAGAGGCAGTAACCAGGATTTGCCACAAAGAAAACTGTTAAACACACATACTCACACATGCATGCATACAAATTCACATCATGCAAGCACACACGGAGACATTCACTTGTTGACACACAGTATTTGTTATCCTATGTCTACCGTCCACTGCCTTCCAGGTTTCTGCTCTGTCTTTCCTCTTCCACACATGGCCGATCTGCTGCTGCTGCTCAAGGTAAGATTCTATTGGCTCCCCCAGGAAGAGAGAAGGATGAATGGGAAGCCTTCGATGTAATCAGGGGAGGGGAGCATGAGCGTGACTGGTGGGCTGGGAGTGAAGAGAGTATACCTACTAGACTGTTCAAAGGGCCTTAGAATAGAAGGGAAGGGGACAAATTGCAGTGCACTTGATTTTATTGCAGGACATGGCGCAGGAAGAGCAAGGGGAGAGGCACACGTGAGAGCCCCGCTGGTTCTTGGGGGTGCAATTAGTCAATGCAGGCCAAATGCTATTTTCTAATCACAAACTATAGACGGGCAAACAAAATATAGGATAAAAACCAATAGGGACAATTCTGACTGCCTCGCAATCAAAGCTAATAGTTTCCACGTAATTGCCTCGTCATGTTTCGATGAAACACAATTTCCAAGTATTTTGGTTAATTTGCGGTAAATGAATTTAAAATAAAAAGCTATATATATATATGGTAATATCAATTCAGGTAAATTAACAGGAAATCCCTTTTGAAAATGCAAGTTAATAAAAAAACCACAATGAACTCTGCAGAATGTGCTGATAGTTCCTGCAGGGGTTGCTCGCCCATAGTAACGAAGAAGCTCCTGCTGTGCCTTTACTCATTATTTTGAATTAATAGATCCATTTACAGTTCTGCAAAAGATTATGTGACGTTTCAGCAGTTTGACTGTCTTGTGGACCCCTGGCCTTCTCATATCTGTGGACATGGCTTGAAATGTGTCTGTTGATTCCGCTGCACTAATTTGCACCTATTTTCAATTCATACATTTCTTGACTAGTAGAGCAAAGTTTGACCCAAAATCATATTTTTGTTACGTTATAATCATCGCCTGATTGCTAGAGCTATTTCAGAAGGACAGTTCAGTGGAGTTTTTGAAAACACGTGTTATTTCCTAAAAATTAATGATGGTGAGCCTTCTCGGATTTATTGCTGCATTCAGCACATCACAGACATTCTAAAGCTCGTCAGAACGTTTAGAATGACATGCTGCTGCCACATGTCATTGTTATACTGTGTTTCTTCTGATGCACATGTACAAAAGTATATCTTTATGGTCAAAGTCGAAAAAGAATCAGGAATGAACATAAGCTGTTCGGACTGTAATTTTAAAACTGTGCTTCATTCACTTTGAAAGTGATGCAATTAAGGAACATGCATATCCATCCACAAGAGGGGATTTCAGGATTAAACACTCTAGCCTGTTGAACAGTTGGCCGTTAGCAATTTTTTTAATCACACGAGTTCTCTGAAGTTGTCAAGCTAGAATGAAAAAAGCCCTCTAATTGATTCCAGACAATGTGACTTGAATGGGGCTAAAAGTTGCTCATATAGTATTGTGTGGCAGCAGGAGCTTTCCACAGACTTGTAGGGAGAGGCAGCCTCAGCATGGGGGCTGTTTTCTCAAATTAACCCTTCCAGTGCCTATTTTGTCTTCACGTTTTAGGCCAGGGGAATGCACTTTAACGTTACTAACGATATTAAGCGATATAACCCTAGAACGATCACATGCCAATGTGATAATTTACACACTTAGCGCTTTCTTTACTTTAAAGTAGGGGTGGGCGAAATTTGCGAAGTTGCTTTTAGCAAAATTTCGTGAAACTGCAAGAAATCTCTGCGAGCCCGCAAAATTACGCGTGCTCGCGGAGATTTTTCTGTGCCCATTACAATCTATGCAGGGTCACTCTCGGGGACAGACGAGCAATGTGCCAGCCAGAAAGAATCCTGCCTTGCAAATGTATCCAAGAAGATGCCACCGTTTTGTACAATTCCTCTACTCAGCTAGAGTACTTTCTACTGGCTAATCAGTAAGTGCTACATCGAATGGCACCGAGGTCCCTTAATTGAGCTGTCAATCATAGTGGGGAAATGCCGGGAAGACGTTGCATACAGCTAGTGTGTGTGGGGCGGTGCTGCCTTCAATGCGAGTTCCCTTGCCTCTTGTTTATAAAGGGTAGGGACTGGGAGCAAAAGTATCGCCTGAAAAGTGGCATTACTGTGTTTGCATGAGAATAAAACCAACATGGTCACCATGTCTTGCTTTATTTATTTATTTATTTTATTTATTTGCCGCTTTGTGGCCAATGTGCAGTGCTTTATTTATTTATTTATTTTTCACGTCTTCTTAAACTTTTTTTTCCCACCCTTCTCCATCCAGACGCTGCACTTTCAAAGAAAAAAATTAAAGAAACAGACTGCTTTTCCAGCAACAGCGTTGTATTCGATTTTGGATCAATTTGACTGGGGAACAAATGGAGGAAGTTTGCCAGCAAGTCAGTAGGATTGAGATCGAGGAAGAGACGGACGGAAAGAAAGGGAGAGAGGGAGGAGGCAGAGAAGTGGACACTCAGGCTCCAGCAAGTGCTTCCTGGTGAGGTTTAAAAATACCTCATCCCCTCGAATTCCGTTCCGCCACGGATCACGGAAGTTTTGACATTTTTGCGTTCCGCGCGGAACGCTGAAATGACGAAATTTCGCAAGTTCCGCGAGCGGAATAAAATCTGCCGCCCACCCCTACTTTAAAGATCATGCCAGTATCTAGTTATACAAGTACAGAAAAGGTTTGCCTAATGGTATTGTACATGGATTTTTTTAATGATAAAGAATTGAGTATGGAACTGTACAAAATTTCTCCAATGCAATATAGAAAACAGAACTGTTATAGTGTGTTTTAAAATTTTTTATGATTTTTATAATATTTATCATAGATATATGTGTGTCTATCTATCTATCTATCTATCTATCTATCTATCTATCTATCTATCTATCTATCTATCTATCTATCTATCTATCTATCTATATATTCACTGAAAAAACCATAGGTTTCACACAAGTTTTTTTTTCCCTCGTCCGTCACCTCGCCACCTCTGACCGCACTAGCACCAGTCTTTTTCCAACCCAGATCCTCTGTTCTTCACTCAATGATTATTTCATTGATAAGATCGCCAACATAAAAGCCAACATTCCCATGGTGCATCAATTTGATACCCCCTGCCCCCTCCCTTTGCCCTCCTTCTTTTTGGATCATTTTTCTCCCATTTCCATTGATCGTTTCCTCATTCTGCTCGCAAAAGTCAAGTCTGGTTCTCCGGTGGACTTGTAGTGTAGCTCCTATTTTCCCAATAGGCTCTGCGCATTGGAATAGTGCCTACAGCAGTAAAGGCCTAGGCCAGACGTTAACTAGGTCTACTACTGTCGATACTAGACTTAATTTTTGGGTTTGCCAGCTAAGCTCAGAGTTCGCTAGAAACTTTCTCGAATGTTCAAGGAAGGATTAACTCCCCTGATTAGACAAGAAGGGATTTAGTTTCTGACAACCATAGAACATGACAACTTTGCTCTCCCCTAATCAAGAGTCAATCTCGAGAGTCGTGTGAGCACAAGGCAATTATTTTACTCCGTCAGTACGTGCATTCTTAGTCTCATCAGAATGTAGAGAAAAGGAAGAGACGGGCGTGTTCAATAAAAGATGTTATTTATTGATCAGTCTCTTTTCTCGTACAAGAGAAATGGATCGATATTATTGCAATACTTATAGTTAAGTAAAGTGCATACATTAGAAGCAATAGTATAAAATAATACTGTAAAAACATTGATATGGTTTCTGAGCCATATGATGTTTAAAATGATTAAAATATATTTACATACACATATACATTTGACTAAACTTACTCAACTGGTGTTTCTAAATACGCCTACCCCGTGTACCTGACCTAAGTCTAATGCGTGGGCGGGAATAGAAAGTTACAGTTTAGTTTAAGTTTGTTTTTGCCAAGTGAATAACTAAAGAATTCTCTAGGAGGGGTTATTCAGTTCTGTACCTGGAATTTAGGATGAATGAGGAATGGTATCTCTTTCTCTGCTCTCGATATTCCAGGCTGCCTGCGAGGGCTGCCCAGAAGCGCCGGTGCTGGGTCTCTCGGCTTGAGATAGCAGCGCGTCTCTCAGCGCGTCAGGAAGGCGGGGCTGCTGCCTGCGGGGTCTGCTTCTGCTCTCGGCTTCGGCAAGTATGGCTGCTCCGTCTTGTCACCACGCGTGTGTTTGCATAGGGCAAGGTCGGCAATATTTATACCTTAAAGGTGCCGAGATTGACGTAAGGATGGACATAGGTACGTCAATAAAGATGTCATACGACTTGCTCGTTAGCACATTCTTTACTAAAGTTCTCTGTGAAATCAAAACAATGGCCGCACGGATTATCCAGGTTGTCATAGGTTTGATTTGTTATGAGAACGTCGTATGCCTTATCAGGGGCTGGAGGAATGTCGCTTGTCTAATTAGATCTCAAGCGTTATGACCTAATCAGATAACACGTTCCTGTGCCGTAGTGTGACTGCGTCAGATAACGGTATCTGCATCATGGGGGATTTCTTGCCTCATGGGCTGACTGTTAGTTAACTAGCTAGTAAGTTTAACCAGAATAGGGTCAGGAATAGGGGGATCGAATCAGAACCTATAGAAATACACGACACCCACTCCACGCTAACTATGGTCATATCTACTAATCTATGCATAGTATAACATAGTACAACATACTATAGAGTATAGTGTATACCTTACCACCCCAAAATACATAAATGCATTTCGAAATTTTCAAATATACTGAAAAATTGCAGTCATATATATTGTATGCACTTAAGCTATGGATTAGATGCAAAAGTGAACACGCATTGTTATGCATTATTGATTGTTGGTATATGAGAAATACACATGAAATGGCTCTTAATATGGCTATACAGAAAAAAAGTCGAAACCATTTCATCACATAAAATCTATTGCGAACATACCAGCGGGCAGCTAAAGTCTATAAAGTCTATAAAGTATCTAAAATAGAAATCTTAGTTCTCTAGGAATAGTCTCTTACTTTAAGCAGAAAATCAGTGTCCCGGGAAAAAATATATAGAAAAATATTTTAGGGGCTTGCTGAAAAAAGTTGCTGTCCGTGAACTGGATTGTAATTGTTCATGTGACTTTATTTTTAAAGTTGAAGGCCGAATTCAGGGAACGCCGTGTGCGAGTTTACTCAAAAGTCTCTATTTCTGTTCCGGAGAGAACATCATATCATTCAGGCTTTCGAAAAAACTGTCAACAGCTTCATGGGAAAGTTCCTCTAAGTCGGAAATAGGGGTAACCATGCATTCATGCGCATGATTGTCTCCATTGACATTCTGATTTGCATTGCTGACAGAAGGTCGTACCTGTTCGATGCTGCTTTCATCTTGAACTTCACTACTCTTCAATCGCAGTGGTGAAGATTCCAGGAATGCCGTCATCAGAATTGGCAGCCTTTGAGGGCAGCACAGTGCGTGAACCTTGGTAGGAACCAACAGTGTATCTGCATCCACCGGCGCATCCGATTGTAGCGTCAGACAGGTGTCTAACACGCATTCTTCTCCGCATAGCAGACACCTTAGTACAGGTAAAACACACCTTTGCCACATTGGTCGAAATGATAGAAACCAAGTCATGTTTAGGTCTCTAAGCCGGGATAGTCCCAGGATTTTTGATATCCGGTCCCGGTATCCAATGGCTAGGATCGTATCTTCCATTGTCGCGAGAGTTTGATCTGTGACATGGGTTGCCATAACGAAAAATAAGGACTAGGAATAGGATTCCTGCAATTAGTCCTAGGATCAGGGGAAGTCCGCCAAAAATCGAATGGACGAAGTCTGGAAAAATACCCAGTATGGCTTTGAATGGTGTTAATGCCATCGAAAATACTGTCTTAAATACCTTTGAGACCCCTGTGGTATCAGAAATATTTAAGATTTCGCTCAGGATTTCCGCGAAATGTACGGGGGAATTAGTTGATAATAATGTATGTATCTCTGCAGTCGTCCTTGCGACTTGTAGATCATACGTTTCTTTAGATGACGTGAGCCTTGTAGGCGTCTGAAGAAGCACTGTTTTCATTCTGCTTAAAGTGTCTATTCGAATAGAAGTAATTTTCAAACTGGGCCATGCCCTTGCCTCCCTGTCTGGAAAGGAGCTGGGAAACAAAGAACGTCCACAGCACTTGACCTTCGCCGTCGTAGTGACGAGATAAGGAGTCCCGGGCATAAGACTACAGCATCTGCGGTCTACAATAAGAATGTAACTCCCATTATAGAGTCTTTGAAAGAATGGTTCTATTTCAGTTGCAGGTGCGCCTTGCTGGTGACATGAAAGGTTGTATGAATTCCCTTCACAGGCTCCGTGCAAACTAATACCGTTACACAGAAGCGTGCCGCTTAGTGACATAGCACAATTGTTGCCACTAAGAAACACTTTCTGTCCTTTGTTACTGACACATGCATGTGAATAGGGCAGGTTCCATGTTGTTTTAAGGTACCCCTTTCCCAATTTCTCGTACATGCCAGCCTGTATATATTTTTGGCAGTATTGAAACCTGAAGGTTGAGATTGGAATATTTATGATTCCGTGGATTATCCATTCACTGACAGGTCGTTCTGACATTGTCAACGGTAATCTTTCTAGTTTTTCAATGCTCAAGATTGTATAATCAGCACCCTTCTGAGCCATACCGATTTGTCTATCAGTAAGGTTAAAGATTTGGAATAGTGACGTTGTGTTGATTAAACGCCAAGGCACATAGCCTGAACGCAGATTTTGTAACGTCCAGCCAAGCTGTACAATAGAACGCAATTGTGACTGACCATGTTGTAATAACAGTAAGTCTTGCGATAATATATCGATTGCTGAAGACACAATGCTGTCCAATGAAAAAATTCTGGAGGACAGAGTCATTAACCCATTGTCCACTACAGAAAGTGATTTTTCCAAATTAATACGGTCAATTTCCCGTATTCTTTCTGCTGTTTCAATTTGAGTAACCTTCCAGGCCTCATTGTATGCTGCATATACAGAGGCTGCTATGAAACGCTTTTGACGCTGTTTGCGTGGTCCCATTATGAAATCACGCAAGTCAGCACCATCAGTAAGTAAAGTTAGGTGTTGCTTAATTTCAGGCAGTGTGGAAGTTTGTAGCCATTGAAGGCATAATTTGCCCACACTGTAGGTTGTTATTATCCCTGGGTGATGTCTTTGGGGATATCTAGGGTCTGGCCTGGTCATTTTGAAACCCTGTGTTTTATTCAGGAATCTATCTTGACAGTTATTTGTATCTGTGGGCCAGATCAACCATTGTTTCCAATCAGGATGTGTTCTGTTTTGGTTAAGTATATGGTTTATGTCTATTTCTTCATCTGTTTCAGAGTTATTGCTAAACATTGTTGGCTTTGGAATAGACAGGTTATTTAAATCTTTGATTTTGGCTAAGCCAAGACAGGTGGTTTGTTGAACGGTGTCATTTAAAAATATCATTTGTTCTGGGATCATGCAGGCTCTAAACAAAGCTTCTATACCCTGTACTTGCCATTCTTTTGTGCCCCAAACACTTTTCAAATCAACATGTTTGTCCCAATAATCAAATCCAAAAGTATTCATTTTTTCAAAGAAAGAATCTGAATATATCAATTTTGTGTTGGTTATCATGGTTTTCATCCCTGTCTTGTTTGACAATTTGTAATAAAATGTTTCAGCATTAGTTATGTTAAAACCTGAAAAATATGAATATTTGCCATACATGGTTCTAGAGCTCCCTTTTGGAGGTGTAGCACAATGTTCCCATTGATTAAAATTTAAAACATTTCTAGGTTGTGCAGATTTATGCAAGAAATGGTTACCATAATGGTTATAGCAGTACATGCTGTCATAATTTGTAGAACCCTGCAAATAATCATGTTTTGTAAATTTAGCAGACATTACTAAGTCAGACATCATATTGTTTATACTTTCAAAGTCCCAATCATCAGCAAATGAGTTTGGTTTTGCAAAGTCACTCAAGGAGATCTTGATTTGGTGTGGATATTTCAGGATCTCGACCGGACCATAAATTTCATAGTCAGTGTTGTCCCAGGCTACCCCACCAGATATTGGAATTGCTGTGAAGTTGGCTGAAGAAAGTTCTGAAGAAAGTTCTCTTTTCTCGACGTGTGAAGATGTGTGTGGTTTGAGGACCAAGTTGATGTTCTGACTTGCTGTGTCCATTTTAGCATATTTTCCCTCAATGAAGCGTCCCAAGGTAAATACCATGATGAGCCAAAGTATGAGGATAAATGCACCAAAACCCACCCAAAATTCAATCCATGGAGAAACTAGATATGTTTCTTTCAGTTGTTTCAAAAGTTCCTTAGCTTTGTCTTTAAAGGATTTTGATGATGGCTGTGTCTTTTGTTCGCTGAAGCCGTCAGAGGAATCATCGAAGTTGATGAAGTAACCGGATGCAGTTCTGTCAATTGTTCCAATTGGTTCAGGATTTTTGTTTCTCGCATTTTCACTTGGTACTTCTGTATAGATTGGTGTGTCTCTGCTAAATGTCTTTATTTGGGTTTTCAGAGGTCTAAGTTCTATTGCATTGTTGCATAGTCCTTGTTGTTCTTCCGTAGGCGTTTCGAATGTGATGAGCCTCTTTGATAGGACCTCTGTACTGGTAGCAAACCTTGGTGTTCTGCTACTTATTGGGAGTCCACTTGGCCTACTGTTTGTTATCGGCCACATGTTGTGGTTTTACCAGGTCGATGGATACAACTCGGTTCTCCTTTTTTCCAGCAAGTGGCGGTAGTACAACTGATCTTGTCCCGTTGACAGACAATACAGGAACTGCTTTTCTGTAAGAAGGCCCAAATTCCTTCTTTACCGCGATCTTCTCCCTGACTAGATCCCCGACTTTTGGAATCCAGACAGGTCTTGCTGGGACAGGTGGTGATTCTTCAGTGGTCGTTGGCTGTTCTTTCAACTGTATGTTGCTCAGGTCTTTTCTTGTTTTGTTTAAGTCCTGCAAAATAGCCAAACGGTCTTTGACATCAAAGCTTTTTTCTGTTACCACTGAAGTCTGACTATCAAGGTCAGAGATCAACATCCTAGTTCCGAATAATAATTCGTACGGACTGAATCCCTTCAGAGAATTTCTTGGCAAGTTATTAAGACTACGTTGGACACTTATTAGATGTTTGACCCACCCAGCTCCCGAACCTAATATCCTTTCTATTATAGATTGCTTTCTGTCTTGGTTTTTTCTTTACACCATCCCATACCCTCAGGAAGGAAGTGAGAAGATTCCCGCTGGGCTGTGCTCATTTGGCCATTCTTTCCCCCCCCAGGCTGGATTGCCTGAGAAAAGGAAAAATAATTGGTCGAACGTAGCATGCTCTTAGCGTATATGCCATTTAGACTCGCAAATCTTGTATAACAGTCCGGACGTCAGCCGAGTGTTGTGGATCTACATTATAAGTGGGAACTAGCCTGTATATGTTAATCGCAAGCCATTCTTTTTAGTGGTGATGTTATCTGCCTTGATACGACGAGGTATTAAACTGCTTCTCTTCCCACTGCGATCTCTGTTGCAGTTTGGGCAGTTTTTTACAAACATGGTGTAGTGCAGGCTCATGCCTGGCCACCAGTACCGTGATTGTAATTCTTCCAGAGAATCCTTTAATTTAAGGTGTCTGAGACCCTCGCCCATGTGTGCGTCTGCGATTAACAAGTTTCTCCTGTCCATGTTTGGAATCACTCTATCCCCCACTCCAGGGATTCGAGCAAAAGGAATGGAGTTTGCATCTATGATGTATGTGTAATTGAGTGGATTGTTGATCGGTAACGCCGAGCAGTCGCCTTTTGATGACGTTTTTACTGCCAGCAATGTTTCGCCATCAATGTATTTTAATGTACGCTTTTTTCGATCTACGGGAGCCGGTTTACTGGCTGCCGCTGCGGCTGTTTCAGCCAATGAATTCCCTACAACGTGAACGCCATCACGCTGGTGACTCAGTGAGTGTGTCACGTGAGTCTTTGGTAGTTCTTTTTTCAAAAGAGCTACCTGTTCCCAGAGCAGTCTCTGCTTTATTGGTGCATCCGTGTCATCTTTGTAATCGTTCTGAATCCAGGTCTGCAAATCCTTGTTATATGCTTTGACGCAGAAATATGAATCTGACACTATAAGTGTCGGGAATTCGCGATCCGCATTATCTAGCGCCATTTTCAAAGCTAATATTTCAGTTTGTAGTTCTGAATTAGTTTCTACTGAGTGTGATTTTGTTAATAGAGGTCTTAGTTTACCTCCGTGCCACACTTCTTTTGTAATCTCACATGTGGGATTGTATGCATGTTCTCCCCAAACGGAGGGTTGAGCATGTCCGTCTGTATAGATTACACAGGCGTAATGTCGTAGAGGCAGAATGTCGATTGGCAGAGGATACGTTTTTTTCATATTTTAGATTTTTTAATTCTTCTAGTTCTTAAAAGACTGTTAACCAGGCAATACTTGATAATTCATATCCTCCGTACTGGATTTTCAGATGGGCAATTCTGGATTTTTTGAAGTTGAATTTGTAACCCTCTGCAGCGAAACCAAGTATTATGGTGTTCACTCTTTTCAAGTGAGTTTCCAAGTCATCATCTGTTAAGTAAATGTCATCGACATAAGATAATGCTTCATCATCATATAGTTGTAGTAATTCTGTTACTCTCGCTGAGAATACCCCCGGGCTGTTCTTGTACCCCTGGGCTAACCGACAGAATTGTTTTTGAGTGCCATTTACTGAGAATGCAGTTAAATATCTGCTCTCTGGTGCTATGTTTTGACAAAAGAATCCGTTGGAGATGTCCAAGGTTGTTTTGTATTTTTTGCGCACTATGTTATTCATTAGTGCAGCACTGTGTGAGTTTTGCACTGCAAAAGTTTTGCAACATGTGTTAAGGTGTCGGTAATCCAAAACTAGACGGTACGAATTGTCTGGTTTGGAGACCGGAAATAAAGGATTGTTCATTTGTGAGGTGCAAGTTTCAATCACCCCTTGGTATTCTAGCTGATCTAGTATTTCATTTACTTGTTTTTTAGCTTCTTGCTTAATTGGGTACTGCCTTTGTGCAGTAGGTTGTGATTTTAACTGGACTTTGTGAGGAGGAGAATCCTCATCCCATCCTACATGATTTTTATATAAAGCAGGTGCTAAGGCCACTGCCCACTTTCTAGCAAGTGTATATTTTTTATGAATCGGTATTTGATTCGAGAAGGCAGGCATAATTACTTCTTCGCCATGAGGGCACTCCCTGACAAACTCTGGTGGCCAGTCTTTTTCAGCTAGAAGGATGTCATAGCCCTTGGATAGGTTATCCCAAAATAGTCCCCTTATTTTCCTAGTCTTATCTCCCTCTATACGTAATGTTATCTCGTATATTTTGTGGGGCTTGCTAACTCTGGTATCTGCAGTTTCCACTTGAAGGTATTCATTCGTGTCCACTGTCTCCAATTGATTCATAAGGACTTTGCGAGCTATGCTCACCTCTGCTGCGCTGTCTAGCATTGTCTGAGCCCATTCTCCGTTTTTCAGTTGTGTCCTCAGTATTCTCGGCATTGTTAACTACCTTGATACTGGCTACCTTCTTTTTTGGAAATTGTGATTTCTTTTTCAGTTGAGCAGGTTCCTTGTCTTTGGACTTGGCGTGCTCTTCTGATCGTCCTCTTCTTTCCGATTTCTGCGAGGAATTCTGAAAAGATTGAGAGGGACGTGTATCAATGTCTTGATATCTATCAGGTTTTTTAATATTATCCCTATTTCTAAGGTTATATCTATTCCCAGAGGGTTCACTCTGAGGTGACCTTTGTCTCGGGTTCGGAGATTTCTCTCTTCGCCTAGGAGACCTTCCTCTGGACTGGAATTTCTTTTCTTTAGGATTGGATTGTTTATTTCCATCCCAGTTCTTTTTTGGTGAATTATTATTAAAAAATATTTTTTCTGGACTTGTAGTCAGTTGCGGTTTTACTGGTATTCCACCTAGACTATCTCTGCCTAGTTCTTCATAGGATTTTTCTATGATTCTGGCAATTTCAGCTGGTTGGTCTGCTATATCTGTCTCTTTTAACCTCTGGCGGATCGCCACGTTTGCTGCTTCACCCTTTATGTTGGCTAGTAATATAGCCGAGACCTGCTTGAAGTCTTTCAGTAATTTCATACCAAGAGTTAAAGCAGGTTCTGGACCGTATTCATCTTGAATTTGTTTTAGCACATCTGGTATCACCGAAATGGATGGAACACCGTGCGTTTTTGTATAGATGGAAGCAAAGACTGTACCCCAAGTGTCACAGTCCTCAATGTGTGGTGCGATTCCCATTGGGAGACATATAGTCAGAATCCTGTGTTTTTCTAATGGGGTGGTGTCAGGAAACACCCTCTCTATTTGGGTAATTTTCTGTGCCAACCAGAATGGTATTTGTTCCCGTTTAGCTGGAACTTTACCTAGGCAGGATTGGATGTTCTGTGGTGTGATTTTATTTGTGTTCCCCTGGTGAGGGGTCAGCTGTGGAATTTTAATCGCTGGCTGAATTGTTGAAGTCCGCATTACATACTGAACTAATTGTCTATGAATTTTTAGTAGTTGTTTTAGCTGTATTAATAGCTCTGCTGCAGGCATTCTTTCGATGTCTGGATGTGGTGTGTATCCGGCTAGGACCGGCCACGTTGCTCCTGGTCTTCCTAAAGGACCGAGCCTTGTAATGTGATTGTTATGTATTAGGGCGCCATCAAATAAGAGCAAATGCTCTTGGAATTTGAGTGGTACTTCCACCTCCTCGAAAGGAGTGTACGTTTCAGGAGGTTCCTCTACTTTGTAATAGTGGAAGTACTTTGTTACAGCATTTGCTGCTGGAAAATGTATCCATGTATAGTATACCTCTGTCTGCCGATATTCGTGTGCCTCAATTACGAATATGACTGTGCCACCTCTAGGTGTCAGTCCATTTTCTATAAGTTTTAAGGTTATAGATCTCCTTTTAATGACCGGAATAAGTATTATATCCGCGTCTGCTGCTTGCATGGTAGCATCAGCATCTGCTATTTCAGTAGCTAATCTAATTGCCTCTCTTTCTCCATCGCTGTCTCCCATTTTACTGACAGGATGGTATTATTTTTATTTGCAGATCAGGTTTCTTTATGGAAACAGAGATTAGATGCACAATATTTTGGAACTGTTTTATCCTTCAACGTTGACTAGACCAAGAACCGTACATAGGAGTTCCCTCCTGCGAGGTTTTGGAGGATATAATAACCTTTCACCCACTCCAGACGTCTTTGGAGTATTTGGGAAAAGGGGTCTGAGTGAGAAAGCACGACTGAGTTACTCTAAATGTCTTACGTTAGTTTTATCGCCCTTTCCAAACGCGTTGGGCGCCATGTAGTGTAGCTCCTATTTTCCCAATAGGCTCTGCGCATTGGAATAGTGCCTACAGCAGTAAAGGCCTAGGCCAGACGTTAACTAGGTCTACTACTGTCGATACTAGACTTAATTTTTGGGTTTGCCAGCTAAGCTCAGAGTTCGCTAGAAACTTTCTCGAATGTTCAAGGAAGGATTAACTCCCCTGATTAGACAAGAAGGGATTTAGTTTCTGACAACCATAGAACATGACAACTTTGCTCTCCCCTAATCAAGAGTCAATCTCGAGAGTCGTGTGAGCACAAGGCAATTATTTTACTCAGTCAGTACGTGCATTCTTAGTCTCATCAGAATGTAGAGAAAAGGAAGAGACGGGCGTGTTCAATAAAAGATGTTATTTATTGATCAGTCTCTTTTCTCGTACAAGAGAAATGGATCGATATTATTGCAATACTTATAGTTAAGTAAAGTGCATACATTAGAAGCAATAGTATAAAATAATACTGTAAAAACATTGATATGGTTTCTGAGCCATATGATGTTTAAAATGATTAAAATATATTTACATACACATATATATTTGACTAAACTTACTCAACTGGTGTTTCTAAATACGCCTACCCCGTGTACCTGACCTAAGTCTAATGCGTGGGCGGGAATAGAAAGTTACAGTTTAGTTTAAGTTTGTTTTTGCCAAGTGAATAACTAAAGAATTCTCTAGGAGGGGTTATTCAGTTCTGTACCTGGAATTTAGGATGAATGAGGAATGGTATCTCTTTCTCTGCTCTCGATATTCCAGGCTGCCTGCGAGGGCTGCCCAGAAGCGCCGGTGCTGGGTCTCTCGGCTTGAGATAGCAGCGCGTCTCTCAGCGCGTCAGGAAGGCGGGGCTGCTGCCTGCGGGGTCTGCTTCTGCTCTCGGCTTCGGCAAGTATGGCTGCTCCGTCTTGTCACCACGCGTGTGTTTGCATAGGGCAAGGTCGGCAATATTTATACCTTAAAGGTGCCGAGATTGACGTAAGGATGGACATAGGTACGTCAATAAAGATGTCATACGACTTGCTCGTTAGCACATTCTTTACTAAAGTTCTCTGTGAAATCAAAACAATGGCCGCACGGATTATCCAGGTTGTCATAGGTTTGATTTGTTATGAGAACGTCGTATGCCTTATCAGGGGCTGGAGGAATGTCGCTTGTCTAATTAGATCTCAAGCGTTATGACCTAATCAGATAACACGTTCCTGTGCCGTAGTGTGACTGCGTCAGATAACGGTATCTGCATCATGGGGGATTTCTTGCCTCATGGGCTGACTGTTAGTTAACTAGCTAGTAAGTTTAACCAGAATAGGGTCAGGAATAGGGGGATCGAATCAGAACCTATAGAAATACACGACAGACTGTGCTCCGGCACGGATCCTCAAAGCTCTTTTTACCAGGTGTCCCGTCCCTCCTCTTGCCCTACTTAATGCCTCCTTGGCACTGGGTTCTGTTCCCTCTTCTTTCAAAACCGCTATAGTCTTTCCCATTCTTAAAAAACCCGGTCTAGACCCTTCCCTCCCCTCTAATTTCAGGCCTATTTCTCTTCTTCCTTACTTGGGTAAAATCCTCGAAAGCCATGTTGCATCTTGCTTGTCCTCTTATGTCGAGGAGAACCACCTTTTGGCCTCCCATCAGGCGGGCATCCGACCAGGACACTCCACGGAGACAGTGATTATTGCGGTCCTGGACGAACTTAAGGGGAAAGCCGACATCAATCTTCCCCAAGCCCTGGTTCTCCTCGATTTGTCCGCTGCGTTTGACACGGTCGATCATTCCATCCTTCTCGACCGTGTCAGCGCAGCGGGCATTCGGGGCGCAGCCTTCTCTTGGCTTGCGTCCTTTCTCCAAGGTAGGTCCCAAGCGGTTCACCTCTTGGGCTTTTACGCCCCCCCTCGCTCGGTTACCTGCGGGGTTCCCCAAGGCTCCTCCCTCTCCCCTCTCCTTTTTAACCTCTATATTCACCCCCTTATCATTTCTCTCCGTGAGCTGGGGGTCTCTGTGTATAATTACGCGGACGACCTCCAGCTCGTTTTTGATCTCTCCTCCCCCTCGGACTCCCTCCCTAAGTTTTGCTCCACTTTAGTCTTTATTTCTGAATGGATGAGCGCCAACCACTTGAAGCTCAATCCGGACAAAACGGAGCTCGTCCTCACGGGTGGCCCCTCAAATCCTTGGTCCACGGTTCACTGGCCCCCTTCCTTTGGTCCCCCCCCTCTCCGGTTCCCTCCGTTCGAACCTTGGGCATCAAGGTCAGCCATGATCTGACCATGCATGCCCAAGTCAGCTCCGTCGTATCTTCTTGTTTTCTGTCCCTTCGCCTCATTCGGAAGATTTCCCGGTACTTTTCAGCGGACGCCCTTAAATCCATAGTCATGGCCCTCATCACCTCCCGCCTTGATTATGGGAATGGCCTGTACGTGGGCATACCTGCTTATGAAACCCGACGTCTTCAGGCCATCCAAAATCAGGCAGCCCGCCTCATTCTTCGCCTTCCCAAATCTTCCCGCATTACCCCAGCACTCAAGTCCCTCCATTGGCTCCCTGTGCACCTTAGATCTTTTTTCAAATTGGCTTGTCTGGCCTTCCGGGCGCACACCCACTCAGCTCCCCTTTTTATCAGCTCCATGATCACTCCTTACGCCCCTAGCCGCACTCTCCGTTGCTCCTCTCTATCTCTTTTGCACGTTCCCCGCTTCCGTAAATCCAGAACGGGGGGCACCCGTTTCTCGGTCTTGGCCCCCCGGTTCTGGAACAGTCTTCCTCTCTCCATTCGCTCCATCCCTACCTACACCCATTTCCGTAAAGCCCTGAAAACATTTTTGTTTTCTCAGGCATTCCCCTGCTAGCTCCCTCGTATTCCACCGTTGAGTCAGGTCTAGTTCCCAGCGCCAGGAAGCCGCTTGGCCGCAGTGCGCTTTATTAAGTTTCTTTTTCATTTCATTTCATTTCAAGTTATAGTTAGGAATTACCATTTAAAAAACCTTAGCAATTCACTGAAAATAAACATAGATTTCAGGGGTGTTATAGTTAGCAGGACATTTCAGGCGTACAAAACCATTGAAATTCCTCCGTTATAGTTAGTTCTACTAACTATTACTCGGCACCCGCAATCCACTGCTGATGATGTCACATATTACATCATTCATGACATGGTCAGTGACATCACTGATGACATCTCAAATGACAACACTGATGACATCATCCAGTGAATGTGGTTTGGTTCGATATTTAAATATATATTAAATATATAGCAATCTGTATTGAAGACTGACTGGATGTATAAGTGTCTGGATGGAGGATTTAGTAGCACTGTCATTAACTGTCTAAGTGACTAATTGAAAGTATCTCACTAAATATATGTAATAGTGACTAAACAGTGTAAATATATGTTTCACTGTATCTCTTGTTGTGTAAACTACTACATAAGTTGGTTAGTAGCTATGTAAAGTCTATATTAGTATTAATTAATTAAGTGAGTATTTGTATAGGATAGTGAATGTGTGTGTGGTTGGTTGGGAGGTGTGTGACTGTTCAAAGATGTATAAATAGATGATTTAGTAGGTATATGAGTTAAGACTGCACGTGGAAACCCTTGTTTGGGTGAGTGAATCTCTTTATGGGTGTGGTGATGACTAAATATATTTCTCAATGATACATGTCTAATAAAGTAGAAATACAAAAAAGGCAGTGTATGTGACAGTTGTTGTTTATAAATAAGTATACTTAACACTCAGTGATTGTATGAGTGACTGTATCGAAAACTGTATACTTCTAATAGTGATTTTATAACACACTAAGTACGAGTTACTATCTACATGAATAAACGAAGTGGTGTTTGTATAAGTGTGTAGCTTAGTAAATGTAAGTATGATCAATTGTTTGCATAAGTGAGTATGATGTGGAGAAGTGCGGCTCAATGGTTAGAGCAGCAGACCCTGATGCCGAGGTCTAGCCCGGGACCAGGGTTCAATTCCTGCCTTGGCTGGTCTCGGCGGATCTTGGGCTCATAATTCCTCGGACCTGATTTCTCACCTCGGTGCCTACTCTAAGCATGGGTCCCTCGCTGGAACTCTGGGCAATAGCTTGCTTAGTCTCCACAACGGCCCCCTACAGCGTTGGGGATGCCCAGGAGTGGACATTTCACAGGGAAAAACCAGGAAGGGTTCCCTAGCGGTATGAGTACAGTGCCAGGACACTCAGGAGTATCAGTGCGCTTTACAAGTACGTCTACATTTACATTTACATGACTGCCTAAGTGAATAGGATGTGTGCTGGTGTGTAATGTCGATGCAGGTGTATAAGTATATTTAATAATGTTCTCATTAATCTTTGTTAGCATGTATGAGTGAATCTTTACGTAAGTGTTTAGATGTGTGAGTAGATGTAGGAATCACTGAGTGGTCTTTAGAAACTTGTATTGGTGTGTCAACGGTTTCAAATATGGTACTCCATATTTTAGAATGAGTGTTGAAAGGTTATACTAGTGTATGACGAGTTGTATCAGATTGTCACATGGATGATGTCATCAGTGATGTCATTTGAGATGTCATCAGTGATGTCACTGACCATGTCATGAATGATGTAATATGTGACATCATCAGCAGTGGACTGTGGGCACGCAAGTTATAGTTAGTAGAACTAACTATAACGGAGGAATTTCAAATGTTTTGTACACATGAAATGTCCTGCTATAACACCCCTGAAACCTAAGGTTTTTTTCAGTAAATTTCTAAGGTTTTTTAAATGGTAATTCCTAACTATAACTTGTGTGAAACCTATGTTTTTTTCTGCGAATTTCAAAGGTTTTTTAAATGCTAATTCCTAACTATAACATGTCAGAAACCTATGGTTTTTCAATTTCAGTGAAATTCAAAGGTTTTTTAAATGACAATTTTTAAATGTTTTAATTGTTATTTTTATTTTTTGGGATACTGATTTACTAAATTTTTTTAAAACAATTTATTTTTAGATATTTTAATTTTAAAATTACATTATAATTACATTATACATTACATTACAAAATATAATTTCTCTGAATGAATTACTTTAGTTTAAATACTTTACAAATAGGCAATAGACTTTTAAGTACAGTAGTTACAGTTGTTGTAATGCGCAACACAATTTCGGACACAATGCAACATTGAGGTCAATGTGAATTTCTAGTTAAATGCAATTAGTTACTTTTTGGAATACTTTTCTAACCACATGACTGGACCCTAGATTCAGTCCTGGGACATCTCCTGTAAACAGTTGAGTAAAAGCGTTTTGGTTAAAGTAGTGATTTTTAAGGAATATTATTGTATTTTAAAAGTTGACACTTATGAACTTTTTCACATAGAATCACCAATATGATTCTATGGGAGGAAATTCACTTATCAGGTAAGTAGTGTTAACGTTACTTTTTCTTGCTCAGTGGTGGATCCTGGATCCAGCACGGGTGCATCTCCTGTAGACAGTCAAAAGAATGCGTTTAAGTCATTCAGGCAATTTTTAAGGAATATTTTTAAATTGTGAAAATAGACACTTAGAAACTATTCTGGTGAAAACCGCACAATGGATTCCTAGGGAAGGAAATACAAGTTACTGGTAAGTATGGTTAGAATTACTTTTCAGGATCAGTAAGGGCTCAAACAAGCAGCACTGAGTTCACTCCTGATAACAGGTGAGTAAATCAGAATTCGTAGTTCTGCTGATTTTATAGGAATTTTTTTAAGTTCAAAAACTCCACACTTAGAAGAGTTTCCAAGTGAAACCAGTCAATGTTAGCCTACGGAAGGAAATACAAGTTACTGGTAAGTACACTTAGAATTACTTTTCAGGGTCAATACTGGGCTAACAGATGCAGCACTGGGTTCTCTCCTGATAACAGGTGAGTAAATAGGAATTCGTAGTTCGGCTGATTTTAGAGGAATATTTCTATGTTTCAAAAATCACCCCTTAAAACTTGTCCTGCTCAAAACCACACAATGGACTCCTATGGAAGGAAATACAAGTTACTGGTAAGTACGCTTAGAATTACTTTTCAGGGTCAGTGCTGGGCTAAAAGATGACGCATTGGGTTCTCTCCTGATAACAGGTGAGTAAATCGGAATTTGTAGTTCGGCTGCTTTTAGAGGAATATTTGTACAATGGTAAAGGAAGGGGGCGGGGTCTGAGATGACATGTGTGCAAACACGCCCTGTGGCGTGTTTTAAGTTGCAGGATTAAGTCCCCTTGAATCCCCAACTAGCCCACCAGTTACCTCCAGTATGCGCCGGGGAGCTGCGTTGCAGAGAGGTGTTCAGAGGCCACGCCCCTTTTTACAACACTCTGCAACACAGCTCCGTGGTGCTTAGTGGAGGTATATGATGGGCTAGTTGACCCCCAGGGGACCTCTGGATTGAAGAGGAATTAATTCCCCAACTTAAATCGCACCACAGGGCATGTTTGCACACTTATCACCCCAGGCCCCGCCCCCTACCTTCACCACTGTGCAAACGTGCCCTGTGGTGCGTTTTAAGTTGGGGATTAAGTCCCCTTGAATCCTGAGGTCCCCTGGCGGCCAACTTGCCCACCAGGTACCTCCACTAAGCGCCACGGAGCTACGTTGCAGAGAGGTGCAAAAAGGTGCGTGGCTTCAGAACACCTCTCTGCAACGCAGCCCCCTGGCGCATACTGGAGGTTCCTGGTGGGCTAGTTGGCCCCCATGGACCTCCAGTATTCAAGGGGAATTTGTTCGCTCTCTGCAAACACGCCAGGGGGCGCGTTTGCAGAGTGGTGCAAGGAGGGGGCATTGCCACTGGCCCGATCCCGTTTATTTATTTATTTATTTTAAAGAAGGGGGCTGTGTATCCCCCTTCTTTTTCTAATTTATTGGCCCTGGGGACCCCATCCTCAGGTCCTGACCCCAATTTTGAATTACAAAAAAAAATCTGGAAGGGGGCTACGTGGCTCCCCTCCTGACCCCATCCCCCAGGGCATGTCCCTTTTTTAAAAAAATTGTTATGTTGGAGGGGGGCTGCCTCGCCCCCCTCCTGTGGCCAGTTCTGGCCCGGGGACCCCATCCCCTGGGCCGTTTCTTTTTTTTAAATGATTTTTTTTTTGGGTGGGGGGCCGCGTGGCTCCCCTCCCGGGCCAATACTAGCCCCAGGGACCACATCCCCTGGGGCTGGTCCTCTTCATTGGGGGTCGTAGGGGGGGTCCCCAATCCCCCCACGGTCCCAGCCGGCTCCCCGCGTCCTGCAGGAGCCGACATTGCTTTTTCACATGGGGAGCAGCTAATATGCTGCTCCCCCTGTGGAAAATCAATCTGCTTTCCTATTTGGAAGAGAGAGCAGGTTTACTGCTCTCTCTTCTCTCTTCCAAATAGGAAAGCAGTTTGCAATGACAGGGTTGGAGCCGCGAGGCTCCTGCCCTGTCATTGCAAACAGCTGTGTCCCTGGGGTGGGCACCCCGGGACAATGCAGGAGCCGGCCCTGGGGGGTGGGGGTCCCCAAGGCCTATACAAGGCTCAAGGAGGGGCGCTGCGCGCCCCCCTCCCATATTTGTAAGAAGCCCCGTTGGGTGGCGGTCGCCGGAGCTGGGTAGCCTCAGAGCCCCCCCACACCTAATTTTAAGTAGCCCCAGGGGTGGCAGTCCCCGGGGCTGTGGGGGCCTGAGAGCCCCCCACCCAATTTTAATAAGCCCGGGGGGTGGCAGTCCCCAGGGCTGGGGGGGCCTGAGAGCCCCCGTTCATCATTTTCAAAAGCCCCAGGGGCTGGGGGGGCCTGAGAGCCCCCTCCCACCCATTTTAAACAAGCCCCGGGAGGTGGTGGTCCCTGGGGCTGTGGGGGGCCCCGTGAGCCCCCCGCATATATTAAATTAGAGCCCTGGGGTGGTGGTCCACGGACTGGGGGGGGGGGCTCAGAGCCCCCCTGTTAATGTTTTAAAGCCCCGGGGTTGACGGTCCCTGGGGCTGGTGGGGCCTGAGAGCCCCACACCCATTTTAAACAAGCCCTGGGGCTGGCGGTCCCCGGGGCTGCGGACGGGCCCGTGATCCCCCCACATATATTAAGTAAGAGCCTCAGGGGATGGCGTTCCCCGGGGGAATGTGTGGGGGATTTGGACCACCACACTATTTTTTTGATAATGCCCCCGGGATATATCGGTAGGATCCTACGCGCATCCTGCGATTTAAAAAAAAATTATTTGGGGGGCACTGGGGGTCCTTGTGGGACCCCCTGAGCAGGCCTAGGGGGTCAGGGTGTGTCTACCCTGCCCCCTTTTTGCGTTTTGCGGCATTTGTTTTGGGTTTCTTGTGCCTCGGTTCTACCAAGGCACAAGATGGCTGCCAACACTTCCTGATTTGGAGTGTTGACGGCCAATTAAAATACAGCTTGTGCACTGCAGGGTGCGCGTAGGCTGCGCTTAGGGTACGCGGATAGGTACGCGGACCCACTGTGCCCATAGATATATAAACAGTGGTGGTGGTGGGCAATAAGGCTCCTACCTACCACATTCCTTGGAAGCGAGCACGAAATCTCTCCAATTCGAGTGGTTATCTACACATAGAGGATGACAAAAGGAGACAACATGCAGTCACTAGAAGCTTTAATCTAGCAGACTGGAACACATGTGCCCCCCCGCCCCCTCACCTAAGTTGCCTAATGGGCGGCCAGACCAGAACTTCAGTCTGACCCCATTCACATTAACGTATTAAAGGTTAAAAAATGCATAATAAAAACAAGACTGGATTGCAGACATGATCAGAAAATATATATACATACATAGGGGGGAGTAGTGGTAGGTGACACACCATACCCCCTCCAAAGCATAACCTAAAGGAGGACGCAGAGAGGCACTCAACTAACTATGTACTCACTCCATTCGGTTATGGGGCTTACGAACACCTCATTCGTGGTGTCCTGCAGAGGGAAACAAGCGTGAAACATCCGCATCGAGGTTACAGCCGCCATTAAAGACTCAAGGCATGTTAACTCTGGTTAGAATTTCCAGACATGCCTACATGCTCAGCTGTGTAAGGCTCACAGGCACAAAGGAGGTCGGAACATACCCACTCATCACCTTTGTTGTATGAGGTCCCGTGCTATGCCTGCCACCGGTGGGTGGCTTCTGTGAGTCCAGAGCAGCGGGGGCATGCCAGCCACAACCCAGAATTATGAGGTGTAGCGTGAGGGGACAACCCCCGCCGTTGTTAGAGGCAAGTGCAGCACTGGAGCCAGGCCGCCCAGCGGTCACTCAAGAATTTGTCCAAAGTCCAAAATTTAACATTCTGGGGTAGGTGGTGCGTCCCTAACCCTCCCGTCTATGCCCGGTCCTACTCTGCCCATGACATCCTACCGGCAAATCAGCAAACACCCTCCTAGGTCGACGCCCTCACTCACCTGTCCTCATTGGGACGCATGCCAGTACACCGTGTGTGCAGCCGCCAAAAAACATGATGCCATAGCCACCATGTCAGCGGTGTTTATAACGGCAATCATGAACTCCCGCAGCCCGTCACGTCGGTGGACGATGTCACACCTCAATGCACCAAGTGATGCATAGGGGGTGTGGCCCAATTCATGTGTAGTGCAACCAACTTGATAATGTCACAGCCGTATTACAGTTTATTCAGAGCGGTAGTCTAGTGCCAGTAGCACCGGTCGTGCCCAGATTTACCGCGTGTGCCTGCTGCTCAGGGATCCGCAAGCTCAAAGTGGTTCAAGTAATGATTGTTCTCATGTCGGGTCAAAAAAGTTTATTTATGTCTTCACATGGCGGGTCAATTGCAGTGTGGCCTCAGTACCCTGTCGTGTGTAGATTTGCCCGAGATGGTCTAAAAATAATGCACCAGCCGGGGGGCTCACCGGATAGTGCAGGGGTGCAGCCGCAACCATGCTATCCAAAATGCACATAAATGGGTGATTGCACCCAGGAACACCTCAATTGTTGATGAGCACTGCCCTAGTCATGTGGCCAGTATGTGGTCATGCCGTGATAAAGGGCTAGAATCATGTGTATTAGGTACCAAGTGGTGAGAATGTAACAACGTCTCATGCAGATGATTAGACACACCAAATCCAACAAGTTTCTGATTACTATCATGATGCATGTGAGAAGTTGGCCTGGCATATGATGTCCACTATTCTAGTGGGCACCTTGCACCCGTCCAAACGACCCTTATCGATGGTAGTTTTAAGACAACCTAAAAGAAAGCTATCCTAGTGGTAGCTGTGGAGAGCAGCCTTCAGGCTAAATCTTGAAGGAATGTAAAGCAGCTTGTTTTACCAGTCTATAATATCTTGAAGTATCAAATGAAAGAACACCAGGTATTTATCAAAATATATGTATTTATTTCAAACACAATCCCTCTAGTCTCTTTATGAGGCTAGAAGGAAAAGTACAATACAAGAACTTTAAATAGCACAGTATACGTGTTGCCCTGAGGGCCT
Organism: Lissotriton helveticus; assembly: GCF_964261635.1. NCBI lineage: Eukaryota > Metazoa > Chordata > Amphibia > Caudata > Salamandridae > Lissotriton > Lissotriton helveticus. Next base: position 1,610,782,531 of record NC_136067.1, on the reverse strand, counting down.
CACAAACCACATACTAAAATAGTGGTCTAAGAACCATGTGAGGGATAGAAGTGAGGCCTAGGGCCTGTAAAACTGCTGGTGCAACCAGGAACTACCCAAGGTAGGGACGCAGCAGACCCACGGGGGACGCTTACAATGTCTAAACACAACCGCAAATCACCATAGACTTCTGGGAGGAAAGTTTAAGTTACAGTTTTAAAGTTTAAGGTCAATTAGGACTGGACGGCGGTGAAACCCCATTAGACTAGGACACTTTGAGAGTCAAGACTCACGGGAGCACTGGAGTACTCATGTTACCTCACCCAGGGAACGCGGGTGAATAGGTGTCTTTTCGTGTCGGGTTTCGCCGTCGATTCCAAAGGAGAGCTGCGAAGAAGTGCTGCAGGCAACCAGAGGAAAAGTGTCCCGGTGGATCCAAGGGTTGGTCGGCAATCTGTAGAACCTGACAGCAGAGGGGACAGAGTCTGGGTCACTAGCCAGTGACCAGGATGGCGACAAGAAGATGCCAGCCGATGTCGAGTGCTTTCAAGTGAAGTAGGTGAAGCTTGACTCTTCGGCCACAAAGACCAGGAGGTGTTGACAATGACCAGGAGCTGGATTTGAGCTGTCCCACAAAGGATATCGAGTGCTGCATTGTTGGAATCCGGACTGGACTCAACAAGCCTTGGCAACAGCAACCCACGCAAGATGCAGAAATTGGCTTTGGTGCAGACCAGCAAGGTCTGAGGGACTCACCCGTTGGAGAGGAGTTAGAGCACGTCTGGAGCAACCAGGAAAGCTCAAGAAACAAAGGATTGTCCTACGTGGGGACCCACTAGCCAACAGAATAGGGATTGCAAAGGAGCCTCAAGCTGCGGTGAAGAAAGCAGGCCCACAGAACACTCGTTGAGTGTAGGCCTCTCAGCTTCAGTGCAAAAGGTGCTCGGGTCACAAGTATTAAATAGCCCAATGCACAACTTCAGGAAACTTCGGGAAGTAGGTGCACTTGCAAACTTGCAGGATGTCTAGGAGTTCCCGTCCCACATCTCTTGTCTTGGCTACAGGTCTCAGCTTTGCTGGTATCTCTTGTCAGCCTCACCTACACAACCCCCCCCCCAACGCAGGTACATTAAACTAACTTGAACAGTTGGGTCTTCATGTTCTAGGTAGAAATATCTGGAGAGTTTATCTGCATTGGCATAGTTACTCCCAGGTCTATGTTCCACTGCATAGTCCATCCCCTGTAGGGAAATGGACCACCTGGGCAGTTTGGTATTTTCACCCTTCATCTGTTTTAGCCATAAGAGGGGCTTATGGTAGGTCTGAACTTTTAAGTGAGTGCCAAACAAGGATGGCCTCAGCTTCTTTAGAGCCCAAACCACAGCAAAGGCCTCCCTCTCAATCGCTGACCAACGTTTCTCTCTAGGGGTCAGCCTTCTGCTAATAAAAGCTACTGGCGGGTCCTGACCTTCATCATTCAAGTGTGACAGCACATCCCCTACCCCCAACTCAGATGCATCTGTTTGGACAATGAATTATTTGGAGTAGTTAGGACTTTTCAGAATTGGTGCAGTGCACATGTCCTGCTTCAGGTCATCAAATGCCTTTTGACAGCTGACTGTCCACTGAACTTTCTAAGGCATTCTTTTAGAAGTTAAGTTATGCAGGGGTGTCACAATGGATCCATACCCTTTAACAAATCTCCTATAGTACCCAGTCAGGCCCAAGAAAGCTTTGACCTGAGTCTGGGTGATTGGAGCAACCCAGTCCATTATAGTCTGGATTTTGCTCTGCAATGGTTGAACCTTGCCTCCACCCACAAGGTGGCCCAGTTACACACCCTGACTCTGCCCTATCTGGCACTTAGTAGCCTTGATAGTTAGGCCTGCTTTTTGCAGGGCCTCCAAAAAATGTTTTCAGGTGGTTCAGATGATCCTCCCAGGTGAAGCTAAAGCCAGCAATATCATCAAGATAAGCTGCACATTAGTTTTCCAGGCCTGATAGGACTTACCAACCTTTGAAATGTAGCAGGTGCATTTTTCAGACCAAAGGGCATCACCACACATTGATAATGTCCACTAGTGGTTGAAAATGCCGTCTTTGGCTTTGCTAGTCTGATCTGCCAGTAGCCAGCAGTAATATCAAATGTACTCAGAAACTTGACAGAGGCCAAAGTATCTATGAGCTCATCTGCTCTAGGTATTGGATGGGCATCAGTCCTAGTGACTGCATTGAGACCCCTGTAATCTACACAAAATCTCATATTTCTCTTACCACCTTGGGTGTGAGGTTTTGGTACCAAGACTACTAGACTAGTCCAAGGGCTATCTGAGGGTTCAATAACTCCCAGCGCCAACATTTTCTGGACTTCTGTCCTGACACAGTCCCTGACATGATCAGGTTGCCTGTAAATCTTATTTTTAACAGGCAGACTGTCTCCAGTGTCCACCTCATGGGTGCACCAGCTAGTCTGACTTGGAGTCAGTGAAAACAAATGTGTAAACTGCTGTAGAACTTGTCTGCAATCAGTTTGCTGTTTTTCAGTGAGGCTGACTGCCAAGGCTACCCCATCAACTGATCTATCATCAGGGTTCTGAGAGAGCAGGCCTGGGAGAGGGTCACTCTCTTCCTCCTGTTCTTCATCAGTAGGCATGAGCAAGCCCATGTCTGCTCTGTCAACATATGGTTTCATTCTGTTGACATGAAATACCATATGGAGGCTCCTGGGAGTTCCAAGATCTACTAAATAGGTAACCTCTCCCTTCTGGTCAAAAATAGTGTGGGATCCACTCCACTTGTCTTGGAGAGCTGATGGGGCCACAGGCTCCAACACCCACACTTTCTGTCCTGGCTGGTAAACAGTCAGTATAGCCTTTTGGTCATGCCAGGCTTTCGGTAATTCCTGGCTAGCCTCAAGGTTTTTGGATGCCTTCTTCATGTACTCAGCCATCCTGGAGTGGAGACCAAGTACATAGTCCACACTATCCTCTTTAGGGGATTTGGGAGGTAATTCCTATCCCTCCTTCACCAGCCAGACAAAGTGGGCCTCTAACAGGGTGCCCAAACAGAAGTTCAAATGGGCTGTAGCCAACCCCCTTCTGTGGAACCTCCCTGTATGCAAATACAAGGCAGGGTAGCAAGATATTCCATCTCCGCCTGAGCTTTTCTGGGAGACCCTTAATCATACCCTTTAAGTACTTGTTGAACCTTTCAACTAGACCATTGCACTGTGGATGATAGGGTGTGGTGAACTTGTAGTTCACTCCATACTCCTTCCACATTGCAGTCAAGTAGCTAGACATAATATTTGCACCTCTGTCAGATACTACCTCCTTAGGAAAGCCCACTCCTGAGAAAACTCCCAAAAGGGCTCTTGCCACAACTGGTGCTGTAGTGGTCCTAAGGGGGATTGCCTCTGGGTACCTGGTGGCATGATCCACTACCACCAGGATAAACCTGTGCCCAGATGCAGTTTTGGGGATCCATTGGTCCAACAATGTCAATCTCTACACGTTCAAAGTGAACCCCCACCACAGGTAGTGGTATAAGGGGGCCTTTGTAGTGCCACCTGCTTTACAACTGGCTTGGCAGGTTACACAGGAGCAACAAAACTCCTTCGTGTCTTCAGACATGTGGAGCCAGTGAAAGTGAGGGACAATTTGGTCCACCGTCTTGTTCTGGCCCAGGTGTCCTGCTAAGGGAATATCATGGGCTAGTGTCAATAGGAAATCCCTGAATGCCAAATGTATGACCAACCTCCTGGCTGCACCAAGCTTGGGGTCTCTACTCTCTGAATACAGGAGTCCATCATCCCAATAGATTTTATGGGTGCCACTAGCATTCCCAGCAGCCTCAGCAGCAGCTTGCTATCTGAGGGGTTCAAGAGAAGGGCAGGTCAACTGCGCCTGACTCAGCTCTGCCCTGAAAGGACCCCCTGTCCCTAAGAACTCAACCTGATCAGGCTCAAGCTCCTTTGGGACAGTTTCTTCTTCAGGCTCACAATCAGCTTCCTCAGAAGGCTGATCCTCACTCTGAGTCAGGGGGGGAGGTACTGCCTTAACAATACTGCTCCTTTTCATGGTAGGCAACTGGTCCATTCTTCCAGAATCCAGTGCCTGTCCAGTGTTAGACTTTCTGACCCGTGACCTAGTCACTGCAAGACATGTGCTGAGATTCCTAACATTTCTGCATGAGTCCTAAACCCCACTTCAGACCAGGGTGAAGTTACCAGGTCATTTCCAAGTAAGCATTCAACAGGCAGGTCTGCACTTATCGCAACCTTCTTAAGGCCAGTTACCCTTCCCCAGGGGAAATTAACAAATGCCATACCATGGGTGGTACTGACGTTGCTAGCATTGATAACTTAGTAAGTCTCTCCAAGTATGACTTGTCCAGGGTCCACAAAGTCTGGTATCACCATGGTGACACTGGCACCTGTGTCCCTGTAGGCCTCAGCCTTTTTCTCATTTATTAAAGGTGTTTGTACTTGCCCAGATTACTGGGGCTCACAGAGGAGGTCACATCCATCACAGATCAAAACAGCTTGAGTTGTCACTCTGACTAGGCCAGAGTCCATCTCAGATCCCAGGGTTAACCCTACTACACCCTTCTGCTGGGTGCTGGGAACCACCACTTGTAGCTGTACTAGGGGGAACAGTTACCTTAGGGGCAATGGTGGCTGGAGCTGTCTCCTCTTTGGTGCAATCACTAGTTCGGTGACTATTATTCTTACAAACTTTGTACCAGGGTTTCTTTGGGCCTTCTTTCTTTTTAGATTGTGGACCCCCACCATTAGAAGCTTTTTTCTGGGACGTTGTAAAGACTTCTGGCCTTTACCTTTCTCCTCACCCTTTTGGTCTTGCTTCTTTTGGTCACCACCTTGGTTCTGTACCTTTTGCTTCACCCTGGTTCTGACCCATTTGTCTGCCTTCTTTCCCAATTCTTGGGGAGAGGTCAGATCAGAGTCTACCAGGTGCTGATGCAACAGTTGTTTTTGACATTTATTAAGAGTTTGTTCTCTCATGATCAGATTATACAATCCTGTATAGTCACACACTTTACTGCTCAACAACCAGCCCTCCAGAGCCTTAGTAGCACAATCTACAAAGTTAACCCAGTCCTGAGTCTGTGCCTTCTGTGTGTCTCTGCACTGTATCTTGTACTGTTCAGTGGTTAAGTCAAACTCATCTATCAGAGCACTCTTCAGGACTTTGTAGTCATCAGCATCCTCTTCTCTTACAGTGAGGAGCTTATCTCTACCATTGTCTGCAAAGGAGAGCCCCAGGATTGCTGCCCACTGCTCCTGGGGTACCTTCTGTACTTTGCAGGCCATTTCCAGTGCAGTAATCCATTTGTGAATGTCTGATAGGGAGGGACAATCTTGCTTAAGTTTCTATGGTCATAAGACCTATCCCTACCACTGGGTAAAATGCTGCCACCATGGGGCTCTAGCCCCATCTTTTATCCTGCTCTTTCCAGAGCTAGTGTTTCCTTTTCTAAGGCTACTTTTCTAAGACTCTTTGTCTCCTTACTCTTAGTTGGGCTTCGTCCATCCACACCTGATATTCCCTCTTCTCCTTTGAGGTTGCCCTCCTATGTGAAGAGGCAGAGGACCCTATAGATGTGCCAGAGTGATTAGATTCCACTGAAGGTGATCTTGGTCTTCTGGGCACGCCACCAACTCTTCCTGGGGGACAAAGAGAGGGCCATGTAGGCCTTCCTCATCTCCAGGTCGAGTTCATTGTCAACTTGCTGGTCAGTATCAGAGTCTGTATACTGTGGGATTGGACCACTAGGATTTTCCTCACCTGCTGCTCCCAACCCACTGCCTTCCCTTCCAGGCTCTGAAGCCTTTTTCAGGTCATCTAACAGTAGTTCCTCTCTGAGGCGTTGGGTGTTGGCACCCTTGCCAGTCTTCAGGTGTCTAGATGTACACAGAGCCCTTAACTTAGAGAAAGGGAATGTGTCATACTTGGATGCCGGGAAATTACTGACATCTAGTAAGGACACACTAGGTCAATCAATCAATCAATCAGGAGTTTGTTAAAGCGCAACTACTCACCCGTAAGGGTCTCAAGGCGCTAGGGGTGGGGGGGTGCAGGTTCCATTCCATCAAGGAGGGGGTCTGTCGAAGAGCCAGGTTTTGAGGTTTCTTGCGAAGATGGGGAGCGATGTTGTCTGTCTGAGGTGGAGCGGAAGGGCGTTCCGTGCTTTGGCCGCGAGGAAGGAGAAGGAGCGGCCTCCCGATCTGGTCTTTCTGGTGCGGGGGACCACGGCGTAGGAGAGCTGGGCTGATCGTAGGGTCCTTTGGGGTGCATGGAATTTGAGCCGGCTGTTCAGGTATGCTGGTCCGGTGCCGTGGAGGGCCTTGTGTGAGAAGTGTGGCTCAGGGGTTAGAGGCAGCAGACCCGGAAGCTGAGATCGGTCCTGGACCAGGGTTCAATTCCCCGCCTCGGCGGGTCCTGGACTAAAAATTCCACGGACTCGATAATTCTCGCCCCGGTGCCTCCTCGACTCACGGGTTCACACTCTGCGACTCTGGGCAATAGCTTGCTTAATCTCCACAACGGCCCCTCGCGGCGGGATGCCTGACTTTCACCTTGTGGATACCCTGCTATCTCACAGGGGAATACCAGGACGGGTTCCCTAAGCAAGCGCCGGGAAACCCTTTGTGGTAGCTGCGCGCTATATAAGCTCAACTACATTTGTGTGCGTGGGTGAGCATCTTAAAGGTGATTCTCGCCTCGACGGGGAGCCAGTGGAGTGTGCGCAGGTGCTGGGAGATGTGGCAGTGTTTTGGCAGGTTGAGAACCAGTCTTGCGGCGGCGTTCTGGATGTTCTGTAGCTTGCGGAGGATGTTTTTGTTTATTCCAGTAGAGTGCGTTGCCGTAGTCGAGTCTGCTGGCGACCAGGGCATGAGTGACTGTCTTTCGGTGTTCGAGGGGGATCCATTTGAAGGTCTTACGAAGGAGGCGGAGGGTGTGGAAGCAGAAAGATGAGACAGAGTTGATCTGGCGGTCCATTTTGAGCTCAGAGTCCAGGATGATTCCCAGGTTGCGTGCGTGGTCTGTGGGGGTTGGTGGGTTTCCGAGGGCGGTGGGCCACCAGGTGTCGCTCCAGGCGTCGGGGTTTGGGCCCATGATGAGTACTTCTGTTTTGTTGGTGTTTAGTTGTAGGCAGCTGTTTTTCATCCATTTGGCGATGGCTTCCATGCCTTCTCGAAAGTTGCGTCTGGCGGTGTTGGGCTCGTTGGATAGGGAGAGGATGAGCTGACGATGGGGGCAAGTGGAGCCATGTAGACGTTGAAGAGCGTCGGGCTGAGGGAGGAGCCCTGGGGGACTCCACAGGTGGTAGGTGTGGGGTCTGAGAGGAAAGGGGGAGTCTGGCCGTTGCGTCCTGCCGGAGAGGAAGGAGGAGATCCAGTCGAGGGCCTTGTCCTGGATTCCTGCGTCGTAGAGTCTGCGTATTAGGGTGCGGTGGGAGACTGTGTCGAACGCCGCTGATAGGTCTAGGAGGATGAGGGCTACTGTTTCTCCTTTGTCCAGTAGGGTGCGGATGTCATCTGTTGCGGCGAGGAGGGCGGTTTCCGTACTGTGGTTTTTTCTGAAGCCGGATTGGGAGGAGTCGAGGATGTTGTGTTCTTCAATGAATGTGGCGAGTTGGCTGTTGATGGCTTTCTCGATGACTTTCGCTGGGAAAGGGAGCAGGGAGATGGGTCTGTAGTTTTTGAGGTCGGTGGGGTCCGCTGAGGGTTTCTTTAGGAGGGGGTTGATCTCGGCGTGTTTCCAGTCGTCGGGGAACGAGCCGGTCGCCAGGGAGCGGTTGATGGTGTGGCGGAGCATGGGTGCGATGGTGTCGGCGGCTCTGTTGAAGATGTGGTGGGGGCAGGGGTCCGTGGGGGCCCCTGAGTGGATTGAATTCATTGTCTTCAGTGTGTCTTCGGTGGTGAGGGCTGTCCAGTCATCAATCGCTGGTTTGCGGGTGTCGGGGGTGGTTGGTGAGGGTTCAGTGTGTTGGTTGTCTTCGTCGAAGTTGTCGTAGATGCTCTTGATTTTGTGGTGGAAAAAGGTGCTGAGTTTGTCGCAGAGGTCTTGTGAGGGAGGGATGTCGGTAGACTCGCTGGTGGGTTGGGCGAACTCCTTGATGATGCTGAAGAGTTCCTTGCTGTTGTGTGCGTGGGTGGAGATTCTGTCTTCAATCGCTTTTTTCCTCGTTTCTCTGATGAGTTGATGGTGGGCGTTGGTGGCGGCTCTGAAGTTGTTGTGGGCTTCTGTGGATTTGGTGTTTCTCCAGGCCTTTTCAAGGCAGCGGCATGTGCGCCTGGACTCTCGAAGTTCGGTGGTAAACCCATTTGGCTTTCTTGGCACGGGTATTGTTGTTTTTCTTGAGGGGGGATATGGTGTTGGTGCTGTCCGAGATCCATCTATGCAGGGTTCGGGCTGCGGTGTTGGGGTCGTCGTTTTCCGCGATGGTTGGGGTGGAGTTGTTGAGTGAGGAGGTGAGCTGGTCGTCGGTGATTTTGGTCCAGTTTCTTTGTGGAAGCAGGTGCTGGTGTCTGTGGATGGTGGGTATTCTGAAGGTGAAGTGGACGCAACGATGGTCGGTCCATGGGAGTTCGGTGGTGTGGCTGAAGGTGATGGAGTTTCCTGTAGTGAAGAGGGGGTCGAAGGTGTGTCCTGCTGAGTGCGTGGGCTCGGTCACGATCTGGCAGAGTCCAATGTTGTGGAAGTTGTCCAGGAGGCATGTGGTGTTGGGGTCCAGTTGATTGTCCAGGTGGAAGTTGAGGTCTCCCAGCAGGGTGTAGTTGGTGGATGCGATGGCCTGCGGGGAGATAATGTCCGTGATGGAGTTGGCAAAGGGTCCGCGGGGTCCAGGGGGTCGGTAGATGAGGGTTCCTCGGAGGGTGGCGGTGGGGCTGGCCAGTATCTTGAAGTGAAGGTGTTCCATCAGTTCTGTGGACTCGTCAGGGAGTGTGCTCAGGCGGAGGCTGGATTTGTGGACGATGGCGATTCCTCCTCCTGGGTGGGTGGGGCGGTCCTTCCTGGAGATCTTGTATCCTTGGGGGATGGCGATGGCGATGTCCGGTCCCGAGGTGGCGATGGTCCAGGTTTCGGTGAAGAATGCTACGTCCGGGGTGGTGCTGTCGAGGAGGTCCCAGATTTCTGTGGCGTGTTTGTGGAGGGATCGGACATTGAGGAGGATGCATTGCAGGGTCTTCGGTTCGGTTGTGTTCTTGTGGGCGGGTTGTGCTGGATCCGTGTTCTTGGCGGTGCTGCAGGTGTGCCGGCAGCAGTGACAGCTGAAGGGTCCATGGGTGTCGGCTGGTGATGCTAGCTTGCAGTTGTTGTTGCAGCCTGGGTTGAGTGCGTGGAGTGCTTCTGGGTTGTAGCGTTGGCAAGGCGGAGGTCCAGGGTTCCTGGTGCTGGTCGCGGACGGGTCGCGGACGGGCACAGACGTGCTTGCCTTTGACGCGCCTTCGGTGCACCAGCGGCGCGCCCGCAGCAGTGGCCGCCATTAAGTAGCGGTCGGGGAGGGCTGGACAGCTGGGAGGCGGGAGCGGGGAGAGGAGCTGGATTGGGCCGGTCGCGCTGGGGGGGGAGGGGCCACGGGGGCAGCAGCGTCGGGGAAAGATAAAGGGAGGAAAGAAGGGATAAAGAAAAAAGGGAAAATGAGCAGAAATAAGGCACAAAAGAGCAGAGATGCAGAAAAGGGCAGAAAGGTGAAAGATGGAAAGGGTAGAAAAACAAGTGAAAACGAGTGAAGGAGCAGAGGGAGAGAAAGGGAAAATGGGCAGAAATAAGGCACAAAAGAGCAGAGATGCAGAAAGGTGCAGAAAGGTGAAAGATAGAAAGGGTAGAAAAACGAGTGAAGGAGCAGAGTGAGAGAAAGGAGACAGAGGTCCTCTGGACCACCAGGAATGAGGCGCAGGGAAACCTGCGGGTGGAGGAGGGCCTCGATCACTAACACTCAAGAGTGCAGGGGCAGGGGCACCTCACTTAATGGTGAAGCTGCGAGGGTTGGGAGAGCAATTTCACTGACAATGAGTCAGTGGTCCTGTTATTGAAGTCAAAACTAGTGAGGGGTAGTGTATGCACTACCTACTCTAGTTGTTTTCCTACTAAACTCTCTTGAGTTGTAGTGTAGGTGTGCTAGGCCCTCGCCACTCACAACTCTAAGTTCAGTAGAACTTACTGTATTCTAAGCTTGGTTTATATGTACCTACTGGTACCTTTAGTGGTTTTGTCACTTGATATTCTCAAGATTATCTGGTAAAACAATGCAAGCTGGAATCCCACACGTTGCACACCAATGTGAGAAGTTGGCCTGGCATATGATGTCCATTATTCTAGTGGGCACCTTGCACCCGTCCAAACGACCCTTATTGATGGTAGCTTTAAGACATCCTAATAGAAAGCTATCCTAGTGGTAGCTGTGGAGAGAGCCTTCAAGCTAAGTCTTGAAGGAATGTAAAGCAGCTTGTTTTACCAGTCTATAATCTCTTGAATAATCAAATGAAAGTACTCCACACTAGGTATATGTCAATTATATATATATTTATTCTAAACACAACCCCTCTAGACTCTTTATGAGGCTAGAAGTAAAAGTACAATACAAGACCTTTAAATAGCACAAAGTAAATAGCACATCATTCGTTTTGCCCTAGGGGCCTCACAAACCATATACTAAAATAGTGGTATAAGAACCACGTGAAGGATAGAAGTGAGGCCTAGGGCCTGTAGAACTGCTGGGGCAACCAGGAACTACACATGGTAGGGACGCAGGAGATCCACGGAGACAAGTGCAGTGTCTAAACACAAACGCGAATCACCATAGACTTCTATGTGGAAAGTTTAAGTTACAGTTTTAAAGTTTAAGGATACTTAGAAGTGGACTACGGTGAAACCCCTTTAGAATAGGACACTTCGAGAGTCACACAGGGAAGCCGGGTGCATAGGTGTCTTTTCGTGTCGGGTTTCGTCGTCGAATCCAATGGAGAGCTGCGAAAAAGTGCTGCAGGCGACCAGAGGAAAAGTGTCCGGGTGGATCCAAGGGTGGATCGGAGATCTGAAGAACCTGAAAGCAGAAGGGACAGAGTCTGGGTCACTAGTCAATGACCAGGATGGCAACAAGAAGATGCCAGCCGTTGTCGGGTGCTTTAAAGTGAAGTAGGTGAAACTTGACTCTTCAGCCACGAGAACCAGGAGGTGTCGACGAAAACCAGGAGCTGGATTCGAGCTGTCTCATGAAGGATGTCGAGTGCTGCAGCATCGGAATCTGGATTGGACCCACCAAGCCTTGGCAACAGCAACCCACGCAAGGCACAGAAATTGGCTATGGTGCAGACCAGCAACGTCTGAGAGACTCACCCGTTGGAGGGGAGTAGGAGCACATCTGGAGCAACCAGGAAAGCTCAAGAAACAAAGGATTGTCCTTCGTGGGGACCCACTAGCCAACGGACTAGGGATCGCGAAGGAGCCCCAAACTGCTGTGAAGAAAGCAGGCCCACAGAACACTTGTGGAGTGTAGGCTTCTCGGCTTCGGTGCACAAGGTGCTCGGGCACAGGCAACAAATAGCCCAATTCACAACTTTGTGAAGCTTCAGGAAGTAGGTGCACTTGCAAACTTGCAGGATGTCCAGGAGTTCTGGTCCCACGTCTCTCGTCTTGGCTAAATATCTCAGCTTTGCTGGGATCTCTTGTTGGCCTCAGAGATGTCTGGAAGTCCATGTCCTGTGTCGCAGATTCTTTGGGATCCGGTGGGAGCCTCGAAAATGCAGACCGGCAAGATGCTTTTGGTGCCTCTCTGAACAGTGAAGTCACTCCTTGACCTCAAGGGAGATTTCTTCCATCTTCCAGTCAATATGGAATGTTTAGGGGATGGACTAACTATAGGGTCCCACCTATGGGAGGACCTGGGGAGGGGGTGGTTACACCCCTTCCCCTTTGTCCGGTTTCGTACCAGAGCTGGGGCTGAGCACCCCAGCAACCGGTTTGAACTTGGAAATGCATGGAGCACCTTGTGTGCCCCAGGCAGTGTCTGAAAAGCATTCACTGAATGCAACCCACCCTGCCCCAATACACTAAAGCCTGCCTGGGGAGGTGCTAGCACCTCCCTGGGCCGGAAACCTATTGTTCAGGCCTCACCTGCTGGAGTTTCGTCCAGCAGCAGGAGGTCAGATGCGTGTCTGTGGCAGCAGCATCCATTTGTGATGATGAGGTTCTTTTAAACTCTTACCGGGAAAGTAAGTGTGTACATGTCTTCTCTCTCTAGAATGGTGGAATGCTACTCCCGCTGACAGAACTGGCAGGGGGTGGGGGGTAGTATTCCAAAGTTTTTTACAACAAACACAACATGTTTTTATAATGCCAAACCAAAGTTAGCATTAACCGCGAGGATTATAATGCACTTAAAAGTATATGGTTTAGCCATATCACAGAACAGCTATAAGGAAGGGATTCTGAAAGCTGTAGAGGGGCTCAGCTCATGCTAGGTCACCCTCTCACACAAAACCAAGCACTCTGCCTTCGGGATTGTCAAGGCCTGCCATAGGAGTGACTTATAGGTTAATATGTGTCTGTTTAAAAAGCTGGATGTAGGTGTACTATATCCCAGTAAGGGGCGCTTACACCAACTTACCCACGCTGCAAGTGCAGACCTGTGGTGCCATTTTGGAAGGCTTCCCAGGGATGGCATAATACATGCTTCAGCCCCTGGTAGGCCTCTGGAGTACCTATGCCCTTGGTACCGAAGGAACCATATACTAGGGACTCACAAGGGTAACCCAGTAACCAATCTGGTATGTACCTAAAGTACATGCAATCAATTTAGAGAGAGAACAGCTAGGCTGTGATCCTGATTAGCAGGGCCACAGCCAGACTAAAGTCGAAAGACCAGTGAAACACAGCAAAATGTGGGGGTAGCCATAGGAAGCAGACCCTACTCTCCTACATTGCACCTATTTCCCGGTCACAGCGGCCCGCGGCCCACAGCTTTCTGATTAGCATCGTGATGCACCTATCACCTGGTCAGGGCGGCCCATGGGATGTCATCATTAAGACCATACATGCTGGTGGACAGGCGGTGTACCTATCTCTGTTTTATCTTGAATAAGGCCCGCTGTGTGATCCTAGTGTGTGCATCTAGGACCGCCCATTTCAGGTATTCCACAGAATGTTGGAGGTCTTTGCAATGTGTGTACAGTCTGGTAGTTGGTTTCATGCATCTGACATTACTTTTGTGTTCTGTGATGTTCACCTTCACGGCTCTCATTGTCATCCCTATATAATTCTTGTCACACAGACACATCAGCATATAAACGCACTTAGGTGTATTACAGTTGGTATGTCGCTTCAACTTCCATGTGAACATGTCAGTCAATGGATTTTCTTTGACTGTTCTCATTTGACACACACTGCGCAGGAGCCACAGGGGTTGTGTCCTGTATCAGGTGGCAATTCCCATAAGGTCCTTTGAAGCAGTGATTCCTTGGCCCTGGGTCTGGTGTGTATCAGGATGTCCTTAAGGTTTTGCGTGCGCCTAAAAGTAAACTTCCTTTAGCCACTGGTAAGAAAGATGCCATCTAAATAAACTGGAAAGGGGTTTTTAGGAAATTCAGATCTCTCGGGCGCACTGCCTCAGTTTTTACGTTACAGTGTGTGATGTGGATGGTTGGTGTGTAGTGCGTGAAGAGCAGGCGGAAAAACACCCTTAACCGTCTAAAATAGTCAGGAGACTAAACATTTATACACAGCTATGCTCTCGCAACTACAATAAGGTATCACATATACAGTACAATGACTGATGAGTATCAAAGAAACAGAAGCAGATTCTTTAGTGTGTTCCTTGTCACAGCAAGAAGATGGTTTATTTTCTCCAGACTTGAGGAATGTCAAACAGAGCCGACACGTGTTTCGTCGTGTACAGTTGAGTCAACACGACTCTTCAGGGCTGGTGGTACAAGAATAACATATGCATATTCAGTTATGCGTCATATCGTTGTGACATACTGCAAATGGTGACAAAATGTGCAACCAACATGCAGTCGTGACGTGCGTTTGAGTTCGCACATGGTGGTGGTGTATGGTGATGACGCTCAAGAACTAGGGAGTGTGCCACCAAAAGGATGTGGGTGGTTATCCTTGAGTGGCGGTGCATGGTCGTGAGGTACTGTGAAATAACGTTTGGGTGTGTGGTCATTTTTCACACATACACGGTGAACCTGCAGTCCGAAGGTTTGTGAGGTGGTGAAGCATCCAACAGAAAAATTATTAAAGTGAACTAGTGTGTATACATATTGGTGATGGACTCTACTCTTTACCCAAAGTCCACAAGAATCTACCGTTTCCACCAGGTAGACTGATAGTATCGGGGATTGGGGGCCCCACCGAAAGAATCGCAGAATATGTGGATCTTTTCTTGGGACCTCTAGTCAAGAACCTTCCGTCTTTTATACAAGACTCGAAACATATATTGAATATCATGTCAGACATGGAATGGCAACAAGATACCAGATTGGTAACCATGGATGTGGTGTCCCTTTACACCAGCATCAATCCTGAACTAGGCATCTCAGCCATTACCAAACTTCTTTCTAACAGACCGGCTTCACTATCGGCACACACTAACATGCTGCTACACATGATGAAGATTATCTTAGAGAACAACTTCTTCATTTTTGATCGGAAATGGTATAGACAAAAGAAGGGAGTAGCCATGGGCTCTAAATTTTCACCCTCCTTCGCCAATCTCTTTATGGGGGCCTTGGAGGCTGACTTAATCTGGGGCACCAGAGGAACTCCATATATCGACTCCATAGTCTATTGGGGTCGATACATCGACAACTGTTTTCTCTTGTGGTCAGGATCTGAGGAACTTCTTCTCTCTTTTTTCGAATATCTGAACACCAATATGTGGGAAATCAGTTTCACTATGCGACACAGCCTTACCAATATGGAATTCTTAGATCTAGAATTTTATGTGAAGGACAACCAATTACACTCTAGATTGTTCAGAAAACCTACCTCCTGCAACTCTATACTCCATGCTTCCAGCTTTCACCCTGAGCACCAGTTACGGTCCATCCCATATGGAGAATTCTTAAGAGCGAAGCGTAACTGTAGTGAAGCAATCGAATTCGACAACTGCATTGCAAACATGAGAGACAGGTTTCACAAGAGAGGGTACTCTAGCACATCCCTCAAAAAAGCAGAACGAAGGACTAGAGTCATCCCTAGACCAGATTGTTTGAAGACACGTACAGAGGTCGAGTCCTCTAGCCAACAAATCAGACTTATCACAGAATTCAATGCACTTAACTACTCCATCAAAAAGAGTTTCAATAAACATTGGAAACTCTTAAAAGATGATCCTGTACTTAAGGAATTTCTTCCAAGCAGACCGTCCATCACATATAGAAAGGGTTTTACTCTGAGAAACAAATTGAGCCCCACAGTTCCCCCTAACACTACAGCGAGGGACTGGTTGTCCACACGTGGCCTTGGATTCCACAAGTGTGGTGTCTGCTCCATGTGCATCTGGGGGAAACATGGCACTAAAACTTTCAAAGGCCCGGATGGAACTACCTACAAAATCAAATATAACATCACTTGCCTGACTAAATTCGTAGTGTACATAATAGAATGCCAATGTGGCAAGATTTATGTAGGCAGCACGATCAGGGCTCTCAAAGAAAGAATTTCTGAACACATGAGAGCCATTCAGAAAAGAGACCCTAGATATCCGGTAGCCTTACATGTAGCAGAATGTCAACCACCGGAGGATGACATCAAAGTACGTGTTTTTGGGATAGACGTGATTCCCCTCGACATCAGAGGGGGCAACCGTGAATTGAAGCTCAGACGTAGAGAAGCCACATGGATCATGCGTTTACAAAGCGTGGAACGTGGGCTTAACTACGATCCTGAGCTTCAATTCTTCTTGGGCGACTAGATAGCCGCCCTGGGGACCTATCTTGTGCAAACACTAACTGAATTTTTGTCTAAATATCAGCCAGGAACTCACAGTGTTAAACCAAGACACCGCTAGAAATGTTTATAACCTTCTAGGAAGAGAATGAGGTTACTGACTGTATGTACTGTATGATACATAATTTTATGATGTACTGTTCGATGTAATGTTTTGACTCGTACTGCGGTCTGGTATGTGTAAATAACCATATTGCTTGAGAATCTAGATTGTAATTAATTCGAATCAGAAACATGAGAAGTTCACTAATAAGTGGTGATAGTGGGGCACCTTCACTCTTGGGGTCGCTCGACATCCATATGCTTTCCTCACACCACACCTAGCTAATGAACACTGAGCAAATGCAACTGCTGACATTATCCTTTATTTAGTATCATTTCTCGTGGAACAACAATTAAAACAAGTACGCCCACTCATCCAGTATAGACACGCATCGTGTTCTGGGCCATACACTGTGGGTTCTAATGCACCACTTTATCCTTGGTAAAACGAGATTATCTCATTACATATACATCTCCGTAAACATCTTTCCTCTCAAAGATGGCGCCCAGTTCTCGCCACCTAATATTCCGACATCTTCGATGTCTACTATTCCTACAAAGCAACCCCTCCCACTAGGTCACGTGTTCGTACCCGAGAGACGACGACCGGGAACCACAGGAGGAGGGATACCATATCACGGGTAAGCGGTTATAATTCCCCATCAACTAGATACAGACTAAGACTTTTTCCTCCTTCTGAAATTAACTTTTGAAGTCCTCAGAACCGGGCTCTCATAGATCTAACACGTACGCATAAAATCCTTTTACCCTTACAGCGCACCGCCACAAAGGAAGCGCACCCGTTTCCTGCGAGCCTTTCAATAGATGGATCCCCTCCCGGTTACCACCTGATACACACCAGTATTCAGGTATTCCGTCATTTTTAGCCTTTATAGGCTTACCGCAAACACTAGGTATAATGTTATTTGAAACACTGTGTTATACTACACTTCTAGCCGTCTAACTTTTGCAACTTTTCTCTTTTTTTTGCCTTTCTTTTCCAAACAGAGTGCTAACACTCGAAGATTTTCTCCTAATACAATAAGGCAGAATACAAAGAAAAAAGTGCTTTTTTACGTGACTCTTTTGAACATACCCCTCTTAATTAGTCACGAACTGAGAAACAAGTGGTAAGGACACCGTTTTCGCTGTCCTCTATCTATTCTACTAAATAGATGTCCTCGGACATCCCCCGTTGGAATACCTCCCTAATGAGCTTCTTTGTTTCTTCCTTTAGTCTCTCTCCTATCTACCTATATAGAACATGAACACTAAGTCCAGACTTATTTTCAATCCATTCGATTGAGCTGAACCCTAAGGTAATTAGTTCGCCATGTAGAGAGAGACTTCTTTGCGCCTAGATTATATTTGTTTGCTTTTAACTTGTAACGGACACCTCCTTTTTCTACACCATATCACGTTTCCGTTAGAGTCCATCACCAATAAGTATACACACTAGTTCACTTTAATAATTTTTCTGTTGGATGCTTCACCACCTCACAAACCTTCGGACTGCAGGTTCACCGTGTATGTGTGAAAAATGACCACACACCCAAACGTTATTTCACAGTACCTCACGACCATGCACCGCCACTCAAGGATAACCACCCACATCCTTTTGGTGGCACACTCCCTAGTTCTTGAGCGTCATCACCATACACCACCACCATGTGCGAACTCAAACGCACGTCACGACTGCATGTTGGTTGCACATTTTGTCACCATTTGCAGTATGTCACAACGATATGATGCATAACTGAATATGCATATGTTATTCTTGTACCACCAGCCCTGAAGAGTCGTGTTGACTCAACTGTACACGACGAAACACGTGTCGGCTCTGTTTGACATTCCTCAAGTCTGGAGAAAATAAACCATCTTCTTGCTGTGACAAGGAACACACTAAAGAATCTGCTTCTGTTTCTTTGATACTCATCAGTCATTGTACTGTATATGTGATACCTTATTGTAGTTGCGAGAGCATAGCTGTGTATATATGTTTAGTCTCCTGACTATTTTAGACGGTTAAGGGTGTTTTTCCGCCTGCTCTTCACGCACTACACACCAACCATCCACATCACACACTGTAACGTAAAAACTGAGGCAGTGCGCCCGAGAGATCTGAATTTCCTAAAAACCCCTTTCCAGTTTATTTAAATTGTGTCAGATTGGGTGCCTCCACGTTACTATCTGTACTACCAGACCCTTACTGTGTTCACATATCTGTCCATCACACCATGGACAGAGATAAAGCAGCGGCAGATCTTTTTGAGAATCTGGCCAGAGGCATGCCTACACACCAGGCATCAGCCACGGCAGGTCCTGCACGCATAGAGGGTTTAAGAGACAAATTCATTAAACTAGAAAAACTCAAGAAACAAGAGAACTCCCGTTGGTGGGATGGAGCAACCCTAAAACACTATTTGAAACTCAAACTAGTTCCCAGAGGACTACGGTCCAACATCTTCCCGACCTATGATGACCTAGACCGGGATCTCATGATCAAATGGGAAGACTCACTGAACCAGAACTCCATTACACTCATGGATATTCTCATTGAGAGTGCTGACCGAAAAACCGCTTTATTACAGACAGAAATCTCTACTGTAGAACAAGAGATTAAAGATCTGAATAAACCTGAGGCCACCGTGAAGAACTACACCCTACTGGATGAGATTCTTCTCAAACACCAAGCTGAAATCCAGAACAGAAAGGCACGTCAAATCAAAAGGGATGAGGCAGACTACAAAAATGGTAGAATCTACACCTTTGATCGCAAATATGATTCCCTGATTCCTAAGCCTAAGGCGGGCTCACAGGCTGGCAGATCTACTACCACCAATTCCGCCAATTCCAGCACCACTTCACTGAGTTCTACTGGACTCAGCGACATTGAGAACGAGATTCTAGCCAACGCAGAACCTAATAATTCTACCTTTTTTTTAGAAATGCAACGAGTAAGGAGGGGCAACAGGACACAGCCACCAAGGGTCGCTGTAGACCCAAACCCCACAGGGGCAAACGCAGGGACAAGCGAAGAATATCGCAGGAAACTGAGGTCAGGAACACAGAGGAACTAACTACACCAGTTGACACAGTACAAGTCATCAACCTTTCCTCACTTCCATTGACATCAGATATGGTATCCTTACTCAGTAGAGGCCTGAACTTTAATCCCTATGCCACCGGTGACATATGCCAAACCAAAATTGATATTTTTAAGTTCATACGTAATCTTAAACTTAAGAAACATTTTGCTGGATCACAAGATATGCAGAGACAACCCAGACACATTCCCAATGTTTTTGACAATGTACCTTTGACCATTAAAGATGTGCAATCCACACACTTGCTTCTTTCTTTAACAGACAGGGAAGACAGTCCACTTGAAATGGAAAGGCTCCTTGAGGAGCTCGATGTTGAAACTGATTACAGCATGACGAGTGGCTTAAAAAACAAATCCAAATGGACACCCACATTGTCAGGGGGCAATAACATTGACAATTTCCACAGACACGTTATTGAGGATCTCAATAGTACTAACATCAAAAACCTGAACACCAAATTCAAGTATAGAGACAACCTGACCAAAGGGGAACGGTTAGCACTCTCTACTCTAAGCGAAAACCCCAACATTATCATCAGGGAGGCGGACAAAGGGGGTAATGTGGTGGTCATGGATCTGATTGACTACAACAGTGAGATCCTTGGCCAACTGAATGATGACTCTTGTTATGAGCTACTCAACCATAACCCCATGGGTCCACTAACACTACTACTTAATGGACTCCTACTGAACTGGAAACAATCTGGTCTTCTGGATGACAATGAGTACCTGTACCTCAAAGTCTTCAGACCTACGTATCCTTGGCTGTATACTTTACCCAAAGTCCACAAGAATCTACCGTTTCCACCAGGTAGACCGATAGTATCGGGGATTGGGGGCCCCACCGAAAGAATCGCAGAATATGTGGATCTTTTCTTGGGACCTCTAGTCAAGAACCTTCCGTCTTTTATACAAGACTCGAAACATATATTGAATATCATGTCAGACATGGAATGGCAACAAGATACCAGATTGGTAACCATGGATGTGGTGTCCCTTTACACCAGCATCAATCCTGAACTAGGCATCTCAGCCATTACCAAACTTCTTTCTAACAGACCGGCTTCACTATGGGCACACACTAACATGCTGCTACACATGATGAAGATTATCTTAGAGAACAACTTCTTCATTTTTGATCGGAAATGGTATAGACAAAAGAAGGGAGTAGCCATGGGCTCTAAATTTTCACCCTCCTTCGCCAATCTCTTTATGGGGGCCTTGGAGGCTGACTTAATCTGGGGCACCAGAGGAACTCCATATATCGACTCCATAGTCTATTGGGGTCGATACATCGACAACTGTTTTCTCTTGTGGTCAGGATCTGAGGAACTTCTTCTCTCTTTTTTCGAATATCTGAACACCAATATGTGGGAAATCAGTTTCACTATGCGACACAGCCTTACCAATATGGAATTCTTAGATCTAGAATTTTATGTGAAGGACAACCAATTACACTCTAGATTGTTCAGAAAACCTACCTCCTGCAACTCTATACTCCATGCTTCCAGCTTTCACCCTGAGCACCAGTTACGGTCCATCCCATGTGGAGAATTCTTAAGAGCGAAGCGTAACTGTAGTGAAGCAATCGAATTCGACAACTGCATTGCAAACATGAGAGACAGGTTTCACAAGAGAGGGTACTCTAGCACATCCCTAAAAAAAGCAGAACGAAGGACTAGAGTCATCCCTAGACCAGATTGTTTGAAGACACGTACAGAGGTCGAGTCCTCTAGCCAACAAATCAGACTTATCACAGAATTCAATGCACTTAACTACTCCATCAAAAAGAGTTTCAATAAACATTGGAAACTCTTAAAAGATGATCCTGTACTTAAGGAATTTCTTCCAAGCAGACCGTCCATCACATATAGAAAGGGTTTTACTCTGAGAAACAAATTGAGCCCCACAGTTCCCCCTAACACTACAGCGAGGGACTGGTTGTCCACACGTGGCCTTGGATTCCATAAGTGTGGTGTCTGCTCCATGTGCATCTGGGGGAAACATGGCACTAAAACTTTCAAAGGCCCGGATGGAACTACCTACAAAATCAAATATAACATCACTTGCCTGACTAAATTCGTAGTGTACATAATAGAATGCCAATGTGGCAAGATTTATGTAGGCAGCACGATCAGGGCTCTCAAAGAAAGAATTTCTGAACACATGAGAGCCATTCAGAAAAGAGACCCTAGATATCCGGTAGCCTTACATGTAGCAGAATGTCAACCACCGGAGGATGACATCAAAGTACGTGTTTTTGGGATAGACGTGATTCCCCTCGACATCAGAGGGGGCAACCGTGAATTGAAGCTCAGACGTACCACCAGCCCTGAAGAGTCGTGTTGACTCAACTGTACACGACGAAACACGTGTCGGCTCTGTTTGACATTCCTCAAGTCTGGAGAAAATAAACCATCTTCTTGCTGTGACAAGGAACACACTAAAGAATCTGCTTCTGTTTCTTTGATACTCATCAGTCATTGTACTGTATATGTGATACCTTATTGTAGTTGCGAGAGCATAGCTGTGTAAGAAAGATGCCATCATTTGTGCAGGACACAACAGATGTCCTCCGAATTATTGAGGACAGTGAGAACATCAACGAGGTTAATCTCTTGGTAACACTTGACATGGAAGTCTTACACACCAACATTCCACAACAGGCGACCCTAGTGGCTGTTAAGGCCAGTCTGCTTAGGGAAGAATGGGACTCACCAACTTCGGTTTCCTTCATAATGGGATGTGCCACATTAGCACTCACTGAGAATTTATTTGAGTATGAGAACCAACTATTTCATCAATCCCAGGGTACTTCCATGGGAAGTACCTTCGCCCCTAGTGTGGCCTGCCTGTATATGGCTACATTTGAAGAGGATGTCATCATGAACCCCACCAATCCTTACAGGAACAACGTGGTGTTGTGGAAGAGGTTCATAGATGATATCCTTATTTTCTTGAGGCGGGATATGACCACATGTGAGGCATTCTGTCAATGGATCAACACAAAGAATGCTTTCCTCAAGTTTTCCCACACCATATCACACACACGTATCCCCTTCCTTGACCTAAGTATTAGATTGGACAGTGAGGGACTGAGCACAAGCCTATACAGGAAAGACAGTGACAGAAATAGCCTTTTCCTATACGACAGCCACCATCCTATGGCACTCAGGAACAACCTACCATTTGGACAGTTCCTCCAGATTAGGGGAAATTGCAGTACATTAACTGAGTACAAAATGGAGGCCCTACACCTAGAACAGAACCTTAGGGAGAGAGGCTACCCAGAACGTCAGGTCAGGAACTTCTATAAGAGGGCTTTGAACGATCCACGGGAAACACTTCTCCAAGCAACTAATAGGGAACAGAGTGACGTCCTAACATGTGTTACTTCATTCACAGCACACTCCACAAAAATTAAGAGAGTCATAAAAAAGAACTGGGGCATAGTAAACACAGGAGAACTACATCTACCGAAACCCAGGTTTGCTTTTAGGCACACACACACAACCTTAAGGACAACCTGATACACACCTGATTTAGGGCCAAGGAATCACTGCTGCAGAGGACCTTGTGAGACTTACCACCTGTAACAGGACAATGCCCCTGTGGCTCCTGCTCAATGTGTGATCAAACAAGAACAGTCAAAGAAATCCCATTGACTGACACGTTCACGAGGAAGTTGAAGCGACATACCAACTGTAATACACCTAAGTGCATTTACATGCTGATGTGTGACAAGAGATATATAGGGATGACAATGAGGGCCGTGAAGGTACGCATCACAGAACACAAAAGTAATGCCAGATGCATCAAAACAACTACCAGACTATAAACACACTGCAAAGACCTCCAACATTCTACGAACCAGTGAAATGGGTGGTCCTAGATGCACACACTAGGATCACACAGCGGGCCTAATTCAAGATAGAACAGAGATGGGTACACTGCCTGTCCACCAGTGTGCATGGTCTTAATGATGACATCCCATGGGCTGCCCTGACCAGGAGATAGGTGCATCACGATACTAATCAGAAAGCTGTTGGCTTTGGTGTGTCTAATCATCTGCATGAAACGGGGTTACATTGCTCCCACTTTGCACCTAATACACACAACTCTAGCCCTTTATCACGGAATGCGCATACTAGTCACATGACTAGGCCAGTGCTCATCGACAGTTGAGGTGTTCCTGGGTGCAACTATCCATTTGTGTGCATTTTGGATGGCATGGTTGCGGCTGCACCCCTGCACTATCCTGTGAGGCCCTCGACTGGTGCATTATTTTCAGACCATCTCGGGCTAATCTGCACATGACAGGGTATTGAGGCCACACCGCGATAGTCCTGCCATGTGAAGACATAAATAAATTTTTTGGAGCCGACATGAGAATACACATTACTTGAACCACTTTGAGCTTGCGCATCCCTGGGCAGCAGGTACACGCGGTAAATTGGGGCACGGCCGCTGCTACTTTAGACGACTGCTCTGAATACACTGTAATATGTCCATGACATTATCACTGCGGTTGCACTACACATGAATTGGACCACACCCCCTGTGCATCACGTGGTGCATTGAGGCGTGATGTTGTCCACCGATGTGACGGACTGTGGGAGGCCAGGATTGCTGTCATAATCACCGCTGACATGGCGGCTATGGCATCCGGTTTTCTGGCAGCCGCACGCTTGGGAGGTGTATTAGCGTGCATCCCAATGACGACAGGTAAGTGAGGGCGTTGACCTAGGAGGGTGTTTGCGGATTTGCTGGTAGGATGTTACGTCCAGAGTAGGATCGGGCATAGAGGGGAGGGTTAGGGACCCACCACCTACCGCTGAATGTTAAATTTTGGACTTTGGCAAATTTCTTGAGTGACCGCTAGGCAGCCTGGCTCCGGGGCTGCACTTGCGGCTAACGACGGTAGGGGTTGGCCACCTCACGCTACACCTCATAACTCTGGGTTGTGGCTAGTGGGCCCCCACCACTCTGGACTCGCAGAAGCCAACCCCAGGGTGCGGGCATAGCAGGGGGCCTTGTACGACATAGGGGATGAGTGGGTACGTTCCGACCTCCTCTTTGCCTGTGAGCCTTACACAGCCGAGCGTGTAGGTATGCCTGGAAATCCTAACCAGAGTTAACGTGCCTTGAGTCTTTAATGGTGGCTGTAACCTTGGTGTGGATGTTTCACACTTGTTTCTCTCTGCAGGACACCATGAATGAGGTGTCCGTAAGCCCCATAACCGAATGGAGTGAGTTTCTGTACATAACTAGGTTAGTGCCTCCGTGCACGCTTTGACTCATCCTTTAGGTTATGCTTTGGAGGGGAGATAGTGTGTCACCTACCACTACTCCCCCCATGTAAGTATATATATTTTCTAATTATGTCTGCGATCCAGTCGTGTTTTTATTACGCATTTTTTAACCTTTAATACGTTAGTATGAATTGGGGTCAGACTGAAGTTCTGGTATGGTCGCCCATTGGACAACTTAGATGAGGGGGTGGGGGCACATGTGTTCCAGTATGCTAGACTGAAGCATCAAGTGACTGCATGTTGTCTCCTTTTATCATCCTCTATGTGTAGATTACCACTAGAATTGGCGGGACTGCGTGCTCGCTTCCAAGGAATGTGGTAGGTAGGAGCCTTATCGCCCACCACCACGTGTAGGTAGTATTGAATCACAAGGTCCTGATGAAATGCAATGGATCAGTATTGACCACGATGCATGAAACATGTCAACCACACATTAGGATATGAGCTAAGCTCCCCTGGACCATAGAGCCAGAGAGCAGCCACTCAGTTTGTTTATAATAAGGTGGATTACCAGCCGAATAAAGATTTTATGTGGACTAGCCAACCTTTTTTTAACTTCACTCACCTGCACCACATCTGTACTGTTCTTTAGGGCCCTCACACACAGGCACCTAACGGCAGGAACAAAAGATCTCTGCCAAAGTGCCCCTTTATGGGTGCCCGTCAGGTATTGCAGCGCGAACCCGATGAGGAGCAAGTCCATATGATGAAGCATGACACCTAGCTTGCTGGGTGTGTGAGGACTCTAGTTCCAACAAGGAGGTCTACCCTCCTTCTTACCCTTCATCACGTTGTCCGATTAGGGGGAACAGCATATCCTTTTTTGTTGAGCTATGCCATAGTATCTCATATTCTGCCATATATCCTTCATGGGTTTCTAGGTGTTTCGCCATGGCGTAGATGGTATCCTTGTTATGTACGTCTCTGATATGTTCCAATATTCTCTTTTTTCATGGATAAATAGTGCTTTCTATGTATTTCAGGCCGCACTCACATTCAATCATATACACAACACGACTGGTTTCACATGTGATTTTGTGATTGATGGTAAAGATTTTGTCTTTAAAATCAATAAGTTGTTTTTTGTTACTTCCAATTTTGCATGCCTTGCATTAGTCACATTTGTTGAAGCCTTTCCGATAGTCAGTTATCCAAGACTCATTCTTTGATCGTAAAAAGTGTCCTTTTAATAATTTATCCTTTAAAGATGTTACTTTGCGGAAAGAGACTTCCATTTTGTCACCTAAAATGTTCCAGATGTCTAAATATTTTTTTATGACATCCCAGTATCTATACATGATTTTGATAATTGGGTCTTTTTCTTTACTGTAAGTCATGATCATTCTTATCTTTTGATTTTCACTTTCCTGATTCAATTGTCTGTCATTGTTTTTCAGAGTCTCAGGCCTCGGGGTGACTGCTGCATGTGTTCCCCGTGTTTGAAGTCAAGCATTGTGTAACCTCTCTGTTTCCATTTCATTTCAGTTTCAGTTGCTTTTAATTCGAATTCCTTGTCATCCCAGCAATTTCTTCTCAGTTGCAGGATTTCACCATACAGAATGCTTTTCATCAAGGATTCGGGATGAAAGCTGGCTCCATGCAGCAAACTGTTTGTTGCTGTTGGTTTCTGAAAGACGGTGGTTTTAATTTTATTATTTTTTATGTATATATTCAAATCCGGAAATTGTACTGTTGTTCTAGTGTAGCGTTTGATTCCGTTCATCTCGCGACATTTGCGATATTTTGACATTTTCGCGTCCCACGGAGAACGCAGAAATGTTGACATTTCTGCGATCCACATCGTACCTGATATTTCTTTCATGTTTGCGCTTTGAAAATGCGGTCTCGCTCGCACAATCGCCTTATCGTGATCTCTGCATTCGCCGATAAGTTTTCCGATCCGTTCGCGTGCTTCACGAGATGTTGGTAGCAGGTCGCGCTATCCAGCGAGAGTTCGCGATCGACATCCGGTGTGAGTGTGGTAAAGCTCGCGATCTCGAACATGCAACCTTTTCAATCTGGAGAAGAATAATATCTCTAGCGGCATGAAACCTTCGATAAATGATGATTTGGATGAAAAAAAACTCCTCAGGTTAACATTTGGCTGTACTTTTTTGTCCAAAGTATCCTTTTTAAAACAAAAACATTTGGGGTTAGAGGGAGGAAGTGCCACAGAGTCTCCAACTTCCTGTTCCTGTCCAGCAGGCTCCTCCCAGTGCTTTGTCCATCTCCTGTTCATTCTGCCTTTGGATTTGACCTGGAAGGATCACTCTGTGTCTGCTGTATCATTATCATTGGATCTGAGGACTTTTGTATTTGATATTTTACAAGTAAGTTGGTGTTGTGTGTTTGATTGGGGCCATTGTAGTTGCTGCAACTACAATTTTGGTACTTTTCATTCTTTTTTTTTTAATTGTTGTGGGTAGCCAGTAGGCCCAGAGCTAGACATGGGTGGGTGCATGATGAAGCAACTGTTCCTTTGGTGTGTGTTGAATGTATTTCAAACATCATTTAGGGCATGGATGGCATTGGGTTGAGTTGCAAAATGTTTTATTGGGGGGTATTTCTGTTTATGGGTGTGTGTTAAAGAAATGCCTTTGTTGTGTGTGTGTGGTGTGTTGGTATGTACCTTACAGACCTTGTTTTGCCCTGTGGAATTTCGTTTTTGCATTTAATGGCATTTAAAAGGCAAATCAGTGTGATTTAGCATGCATCCTTTGCCTGGCTATTAGAGGCCTTTTGCCAGTACATTGTTTCCCAGGCCTCCTGCTTGTTGCTTGTGATTTGTGAGTGTCCATGTGTCTGGTGGCCATTTCCGGTGGGAGTTATTAGTGTGCTGCTTTTGCCATATAGGCCTGCAGGGTATTCCTTTGTGGCCTAGTCTTCTTGTTGTGGGCCTGGCCATGAGGCTGGTGGCCATTTTCAAGACAGGCAGTGTGCTTTTTAGGTCTCGTCCTATTCCATTCCGCAAGGAATGAATAGGACGAGACTATAGGGGCTAAATTAAGAGGTAAACTAAGCTCTGAAAAATGCGGATTTCCAGAAGTGCATGTGGTCTCGTGAACGCGCTTCTTTCTATCCGCCTGCCTCGCATCACCACATGAAAGCCACACACACTTCAAAGGCTCCGCTCCCCGCCCCCCGCCTGCACTTCGCACTCTCCGACTTCCCCTCCCACCTCCCACGGCCGCTCTTCCCATTGACGCACTCGTTACCATTTGCTCCCGAGCCACATTTCTCCTCCCCCCCTAATCACAGCAATGCCAAGAGCTTGTTTTGTTTGCCAGCCGAGCACTTTCCTTCTCGCTTTTCCTGCTTTCTCCTCACCGTCAAGCCGCCATTACCCCTGGGCCTACGGCTCAGTCTGTTAAGCGACTCTTGCTTGAAAAATTCTGTTCCACTTCTGTGCACGAGAAGGCTGTTCTAGGACAGAAGACAGGGATGGGGTGAATATACAATTCATGCAATAAAAGGTTTCTGGCCACAGAATTGCCTTTGCATCAACTCTACATCCCTTTCTCACTTGCCAATATTTGATTAGGTGGCTGTTGCTTACCTCGAATAGATCATGGTGCAAAAGTGAAGATTGCCCTCCCTCTGCCTCTGGACCCAGGAAAGCACAAACATATTACTTTGTTGCTGCATCATGTTCTTAGTCATCGGCTTCTAAAGCCATCTCACATTTGCAGATTAACCCAGAAAGAATGCCCATCGATCCCATGGGAGAAGGAGTATTTAAGAGACCATGTGCCTTCTAATATATAGTGCTAGGAGGTTCGGGCAGCACTGCTTCACAAACCGGTCTGTTTTGAAAACGAAGTCAATTACATCTTTGGCTAAGTTGCTACGCGCTCTCATTGAGTAATACAATCCACAATATGCTGACTCCACACCAGGCGCGTGACACCCATTGGACTCACCGGGCTTCAGAAGCCCCCCCCCCCGCTCGTGTGTGGCAGCCCGGGATGAGACAGATCCCGGGCAAACACACAACCACACCCGAACGTTTCACAGGTCTTTAAAAGACCATTTGAATGTTAATTAGGCCTTGATGTTGTTTCACCCCTTGCTGGAGGCCCTGCAGCTCCACTCTGCCTACTGATTAAAGGTTCAGCCCCCCCTGAAATTTTTTCTTAACCCCCCCCCCGAAATTTGGCTCTAGTTGCGCCTCTGCGCTACACACATTATGTAAAACTGCTAACAATAGGGTGCTTCAGGGATTTTTTTAGCCTAGTGTGAATCACAGCAGGAATCTGCTGCCTGCTGCAGATCCCAGTTCAGCAGTCACTAGTGATGCCTCCTAGATTTAGCCTTGAACTCCGGGCGGTTTTCAGACGCGGTTTAAAGCCCAGGTGATTCCATTTGTCTCTTGGGACTGGTTGTAATTATCCAATGGTACCTATCAGTTTCATTTACTATTTCTTTTTCATCGATAGAACTTAGTTTTTTTTACAGTCGAGCCCATATAGACCAGTGCCTCGGAACACACTCCTCTCACTTGAATCCAGTAGAAACCATTTACAACTGGCCAGCTGGTAATTGCACAAGGCTTTCGGTGGTGTTTTTTGCGTTAATAACTCCGCATTGCTGTCTGGTGGTTTAAGTGCGAGCAGCATCCCCAGAGTTCAGCATGTTAAGCGAAACCATTACATTTAGTATTAGAGGCAGGATTCTACTGATCACAGTGACTAGTTATCACTGGCTTGAGTGTGCAGTACTATGAGGGCACACGTAGCCGGAGTCCCCTCGGTGTACAGTTCCATATCGACGCACACAGTCGAGGCACTTTCAGAGCACCCGACCACTGGGTGCTCCCCCATAGACTGTACACATTGAGAGCACAGTGCCGTGCAGGCGCGCACTGTCAGTCTAGGCGCTTTATGGTGACAACCTCCAGGGCCTGGCCTGTCCCCAAGGCTGGGGACGGCTGCCCTCCATCCTCGTGGGGGGAGGGGGTGGAGGCGTGCTGACAGCTCATCCCTCATTGAGGAATATTTATGCCCTCCCAGCGCCACGAGGGCATGCTCTCAGCACATTAATAATACCACAGTGACGCCTCTGTGGCGTGGGGTGGATCTGTCCTCCATCTTTGGCCCAGCCTCCATGCCCAAGCTCCTACCCCCACATGCATCATTGTGACATTTTGCACTTCTTAATTTGCGAAAAATAAGGAATCGCAAATTAAGAAGTGCAAAATGCTATGCATCATTATTTTCGGTATTCATTTGTGATTCGGTAAAAATCGCAATTTTTACCGAATCCCAAATAAATACCGAATTCTTAAGTTAATTTTCGCAATTCCCATTGATTCCTATGGGCCAAAAGGCCCATAGGAGTCAATGCAAATTGCGAGTGGCACTTAGAAAATGTCATGGGTGCAGGGGGGGTCCAAAGGACCCCCCCATGCACCCCTGAAATGTATTTTTCGCATCATGTTTCACACACACATGTCCTAAGGACATGTGTGTGTGAAACATGAATGTTGAAAAAAAAACATTTTCAGCTTTTTAAACACTTTTTCCAAATTTACCGAGTGGTTCAACCACTCGGTAAATTTGGCACCCTAATTGCGAATTTACAGTTTTAAATTTAATGATGCATTGCTTTTAAGAAATCGCACATCTGCGACTTCTTAAAAGCACCCGCAATTTTAGAACTCGCAAACATGTTACGAATTCTAAAATTGCTTCATGCATCCCAAAAAGCACTTTTGCATTCGCAAACGGCCGATTTTAAGGAATCGCACCGTTTGCGACTACAAAAATGCTTGATGCATGTTGGGGCTAGTCCTGAAGCGGGCTCCCCCGATCCTACACCTGGGGGCTCGTCTCCGCCTCGATGGGGTGACCAGCTTTACTCTGGAGTTGGGCACCAGTGGAACCTGTCGGATGTGCTGGCGCTCCCCCTTGGGGTCAGGCAGGGCCTTTCTTTCCCTGTTCATCGCATCGGCAGGCCACCTTTTTCCTGTTACTTATTACCCCTGTATTCCGAATTGGAAAACTCGAAATCCTTATTTTTATCCTGGGCAAATCTGTCACCAGGTATTATGGGAAAACATACGTCTTTGTGAAATTTGTACTCATCTTGTAATGCTGATGAGGGTGGGAAATGCTGTTTCCTCCTACAACTGTGTTAGCAGCTGGTTTAAAGGAAAACAATATATTGTGAATGAACGAGGAGTGTCTGGGGTAAGATTCACGAATCTGGGCGCACAGAGGGCAGGGAGTGTGTTGTAGCTGCGGCAGTTGTTGCAGGTTTATTTACTTATTTATTTTATGCGTTTTTATACAGCGCAGACTTTACCCGAAGGTGTCAGAGGCTTCACAATAGAAACAGCAACGTTACATCTGGAGAAAATTAAAAGTGGGCATGTTACAAAAGAAAACGTTATGTTACATGAGGAAAAAGTGACAATTGAACATGTAACAAAAGCAAACAGGATACAAGCAGATGTAGCAAACGATACGTTACAAGAGGAACAAGCATTTGCATTGAAAAACACTGGCCAAGCTGTTAAAAACCGGCCTCCGTGGCAACCCTATTTGTGAGATATTCACACTGCCTTCAGCCTCAACTTCCAAGCTCACTTTCATGCATCACCGTAAGCAACCACCCTCAACCTAAACTCACTTAGACACCTGAGGCACCTCATTTCAGAGAATGAACTATACAGATGTCATATGGTGGATGAAAAAACTACAGAAACACAATGTTAAAAAAGGCAAATACTCCTAGAGAATAACAGATGAGGTAAAATGTAAACAGGTATTAGGCGAAAGGTTTGCGTAAAGTGTGCAGCAAGAGTCGAATTGTCTCCTTGTACCACATGACCGCACTATCTAGTAAGCCTGTTCTGTACCTCTGACACACTCTAGGCCTTACTTAGAGTGTGGCGGAGCGTGCCATCCATCAAAAAATGGTAGATGCCCTATCAGCGGAGTTTAGAGTGCTTTCGGCACCAATGTCCTCATAACATGGCGGACAGGGCTTCTGCCACTTTTTGGAGGATGATCCATATCTGCTCTAATCTGGATAAGGTCATTTGTCTTCACTGGCCCATTGGAACATATGTAGATGCACAGAGTGTAAGATATACACACATATGTACATCATCATATCAAAGTCTGAACTGGGTAATAGTGTCCCTCTCCCCTCAACAATGGTAATAATTAGCATATAACACTCTATGCATCTACATCAATTTTTCATGCCTTGCAAATCAATGATCTATGTTAGTTATAAAAACAGGAGCTTAAGCAGATCCAGTACACGCACAACAATAGTTCACTGATGCTTTATTCACAGATGTAAAATCTTTAGTTGATTACTGCCATAATAACTTAAGGGGGGTAGGAATTATCCTTCTCAACCAATGTGTGTATGAATTCATCAACTAAAGAGCCATCAATCCTGTATTAGAGATTGTTTAATTACAAACATTAGTTAATCATCAAATAATATTTCAAATTAGTTGTAGAGGTGGTTGGTGATAGGTGCTTAAAAAGAGATCCCACTGCGCTAAAAAAACATAATAAAATATATCTGTACAGACAACAAATATCTTTAGTGCCCAAATTTGCTTGTCTAATTGCCTAAGATGGCAACAGCGTTTCAGTCCCTGATAGTATGCAGGGGTCATCATCAGAACATTAACAAGCAATTGCAATGCAATAGGTCTCGCATTATTAAAGTTTGAGCTATTGGTGTTGCATTATATAGCAATGGGTCTCGCATTTGTAAAAGCTTAAGCTATTGGCATTGTTCATGACAATGCCTTTTTTATCTATTTTATA
The DNA here is from genome assembly GCF_964261635.1 of Lissotriton helveticus. Lineage (NCBI taxonomy): Eukaryota > Metazoa > Chordata > Amphibia > Caudata > Salamandridae > Lissotriton > Lissotriton helveticus. The sequence continues at coordinate 1,610,750,316 of NC_136067.1, read as the reverse complement.
AAACAAACACATAAATGAATGTCGTTATCATTTACAATGCCAATAGCTTGTGTTGCATTATTATTAGTAATGCCAACTGCTCACACTTTTATAATGCGAGACCTATTGCATTGCAAATGCTTGTTGCAATAGGCCTGCATTGTCTGTCTTCTGTTTCTTGCAGTTGTGTGTGGGCCCGGCCATGTGGCTGGTGGCCATTTTGAAGCCCAGTAGTGTGCTTTTGCCCTAGGCCTGCAAGTTTTTTTTTGTCCTCATTTTACAAAGAATGCTCATGGATTTGGAGGATAAAGCCAGTCTAATCGAAAGACTGCAGACCACTGTAGAGTGGAAAAGGAGTGAAAATACCCAGTCACTTCTCAAAGAAGGAAGAATTTTTCAGTAAAAAAAACAAGGTTCCTCCTTATATGTAGGCCTTTCCCATCTAGCCTTAGCTAGTTTTCTGTCCTTTCGGCCAGGCGAGCAAATGTTTAATCATTGGACCGAAAAGAGAAGGACATCATGTCATTAAAAACCCACAGTGAAGAAGAAAGAAAAATAGAAGACAATATAAAACCAGCTGAGGAGGATGCAAAAGATATAAACCAACTATCCCATATATCCCAGAATCTTGTATTTTTACCCCGTTTACTTACTCGGTCAAAAGTTGAGATACATTGGATTGAACTTATCCATTCTGATTTGGCCTACAGAGTTGGGCCCCCCGCCCATCCCGGCTAAGTCGGCAAAGAGCCTGGGGGTTATCATAGACTCAGAGGTCTCCCTCAAACCTCAGGTTGGTGCAGTCGTATCTTCTTGTATGTTTCAGCTCCGGAGAATCAGGAAAGTTTCCCACCTCCTTTCGCCTGAAGCCCTGATACAAGTCCTGATCGCCCTTGTGCTCTCCCGCCTGGATTTTTCCAACTCCCTGCATCATGGCCTACCGAAATACCTGCTTCATAGGCTGCAAGTTGTGCAGAACCAGGCGGCTCGACTAGCCTATAAGACCCCAAAGTGGCAGTATGCAAAACCACTGCTCTGCAAACTCCACTGGTTGCCAGTCGAACAGAGAGCCGCATTTAAGATCGGCTGCCTGACTTACAAAGCTGTGACTGGTACGTCTCCCACCTTTCTAAGATCCCTAGTGACTCCTTACCGTCCGGCACGTAACCTACGGTCCTCCCATCATCAACTTCTGATTGTAGTTCCAATTAAACTCAAAAAATATGCTGGCTGCAGATTTGCTCATCTGGCTCCCAAACTTTGGAACCAGTTGCCGTTATCGCTCAAATCTTCCATGTCTCTGCTGGAATTTAGAAAACTTCTTAAAACCAATCTCTTTACACAGTCTGGCTAGCTCCCCTTCTCCACATCTCTCAGCACCACCCAGCGCCAGGAAACTTATGGTGACAGAGCGCTATACAAGTCTCCCCTAAGATAAGATAAGATAAGATTTAGTGGGTGGGATAGGTAGGACCCATTTAATAAAAATTTGCCTTGGTGCCATGAGAATTAGGACAAAAAGTAGTGCCTTCTAGTCTCTTGAAAAAACCTGATTTTCTGTATCATTTACACATACCCCAAAAATTACTGTGGATATAGTTATCCCCACAGTTCTACTCAAAATTTCAGAAATAATATTACTCACGTGATCCCAGAAAAGCTTGATCAAAGGACATTGCCAAAACATGTGTACCTTGTTTACGTTGATGTCACCACATTTCGGGCATTTACTTGCCACTCTGTTCCCCATTTTGGAAAGTTTCGAAGGTGTCCAGTAAGCCTTATGGACAGTAAAAAGATGTTTTCTTTTTAGAGGAGCAGCTTTCACACATGACCAAAGAGTAGACATGGATACTTGCCCGAGGGTGTCGAGGTCATCATCCGGCATGTCCTTTTTCTAGCTCTCTGTATATGGGATATCGCTTTTTATCTCCGATCTCAATCAGCTGCCAATACCATGCTGCCACTTCCTTTCGTGTTGATCTTGTGGTTTTATTTTGTCCCCATTTCCTTCTAATTCATGTCTAATTGATTTTGACCAGCTGAGGATTTGCCCATACTTAAATCTTGAGACAGTGTTATTTGTTAAAGCAGAGAAACACTGCCATGGAATTAAGTCTTTTTCTACTATTAGCTCTTCCCATTTTACTATCCCGACTTTACGCAAAGGTAGGGCCAGAGTGCCTTGCAGGCATGCCGGGGTACCCGGGGAGTCCCAAATTGGTGATTCTTGGTTGTAATACGGTATACCTAATAGTGTCCTCACTTGAACCCAGACTCTAAGGGCAGCAGTAAGAATCTTCAGCCTGACCTTTTTGTAGAATTTGGGGGGCCAAATTTGAAGAGAAATGAGTTGGCTTGAGGATTATACGGCTTTGTTAAAGCTACAAATAGAGGTAAGTGTCCCAGGGAGTTGTTGAGAAGTTGACAAACGTTTTTGAGTTGGAAAACGCAGTAATAGAAGTATAAATCCAGTGTAGCTATGCCGCCATTAGACTTTTTCCTTCTAAGTTTCCTCTGAGAATTTCTGGGATTCTTGCTTCCCCAAATAAATGAGGAGTAGAGCGCTTGTGCTTTCTTAAATCAGACTTTGGGGAATTCTAGGGGGATGGTATCAAAGAGAAAAGTGAACCTGGGTAAGTTCGACATTTTTAATAAGTTACATCTGCCTATAATTGACAGAGGAAGCTTCTCCCATACTTGTAGTTGCTGTTTTACACTGGTCAAAGTTTTCTTGAAGTTTAATTGAGCTATCTTATCAATATCCTTTGTAATTTGAACCCCGAGATATCTTATTTTCGTTTTTAGGAGCGTGCTCTTATAGGGGTATTCCACAACATCAGCTCTGTTTTCTGCTGATTTATAGAATAGCCAGATACCTTCCCGAAGTTTTCTAACTGAGCCCAGATTTCTGGCAGTGCTTGTTTCAGGTCTCCTAATGGGAATGAATCTGTGATCCATGGAGGCCTGTCTGTAACATGTAGTGAAGATGACCTGAGGGGAACATGGTGGCCGACAGTGGTTGCTGAGCGATCGTGGTTCTCTCACCGCTCCAAGTCAGACAGGCGTAGCGCAAGGACAGGAGCACTTCTACAAAGCTATTATGAGGCTAATACATTCCAGGATCTAGTTTGAGCCCCCCCTTACTCACGGCTTCATCTCCCTTGAGCCGTCTTTCTCTTTGCCCGCGACTCGGCTGTCTTCTGGAGCCTTCCCCTTTGCTCACTGCTTCATTTCCCTTGAGCTGCTCTTCCGGAGCTGGCGGACTCACGGCGGACTCCCGGGCTGGGTGGTGGCTGCGGCTGTGGTGGTGGCAGTGGCTCCCGGAGTTGCTGAGCTGACTCCGCGAGGTGGGATCTGGGCGGAGGCAGTGCTGTGGCTTGCAAGGGGGCGCCGGGCAGCGGCCAGGATTGGACTTCCTGGTTCTGGAAGTCCTCTTGCGGTTTCTGCGTTCACAAAGCAGACTGACACCGAGAGCAGAGTGACGGGAGATGAAAGCCTCCCACAGATGCAATCGGTAAGGTGGAAAAAGCAGGGCACACGGGCGACGAGAGGAAGTTGCAGTGTCACCACGAGCAAGGCTGGAGGTATTAACTCTGGAGCTCCCACTCCACCTCAGGCAGAGAGCTGCTTAGAGGCCTTAGAAAACTCAGAAATTTGTGGTGGGGGGGGCAGCTTACCCTTAAAAAATAATACTGTAAACAGATACACTCTTCGGAGTAAAGGCATCTGGGGACAAGAGTTATCTCCCTCAGAGAGTATCCAAGGAGGCACTATTCCAAAAATCATACAAGCGGGGAAAGTGACCCCCGTATACACGCGGAGGGAAGCAAACCTGTTAGAGTAACAAGCAAAAAGCAGGCTAAACATGTCAGCGCAGTGAGCTCCCGCATTACCCCCTCCCTTCATACCTATTTTAAGGTACAAGCCCAAGCCAAAGCCCAAGCCCAAAAAGTTCAAAGTACACAGGCATATCAAACTACTGAGGAACGTGAGAATTTAGATACAGGGCCCGCTGGAAAAATGAGCGCCAGAGGAGACTTGGAGGCTATGGGGCAGAGTAAAAACATGATCTCCCTGGAAATAGTTTTTCCATTCTAGCAGGGCTGGAAAATGACGAGGTCATGTTACAAACAGAACAAGATCTGGGAGCAGTGCGGAAGTCCTCTGACACCATAAATGCAGCAGTTATTATCAGTACCTCTCTCTCTCTCTCCAGATATTCCTCAGAGCGCTGACACTATGCTCGGTGGCCCGCAAACTAAGTTACCTGACCAAAGGGGAGGCCTTCCAGAGCAAGAAATGGGGTCTAACACTAAGACAGAGAATCTGCTTTTAAACCTGATTACGGAGATGAGAGAAAAGTTTATGATATCAGAAAATACCAATTAAAGATTCAGGGGACTTGTGAGACTTTGGAAAAAATTATGTTATGGGTCGAGTTGAAGCAGTTGAAGCAACAGTAGAGAGTCTCTCGAAACAAGTGGCAGAAAACACGGGGGAGATCAAGAGAATAAAATTGAAAGATAAACTCTTAGCAGACAAACTGGAGAGTTTGGAGAACAGCGCTAGGAGAAATAACATCCAGATTTAAACATTCCAGAGGACCTTGAAGGGGGAGATATAAGGACCTTCATAATTGATCTCTTAAATTATATCCACCCTGAAATTGAGAAATTGACCCTACAAAAGGACATTCAGAGAATCCACCGAGACCCTTTTAATAGATGGCCAGGAAAGAAAACGCCAAGGAAAATACTAGTGAACTTCAAAACATTTTCCATAAAAGAAGCTGTCCTCTCACAGGGGCTGAAAAGGGCGGATTATAACAAGGCAAATTGGTCCTTCTGAATCAGATTGAACATTTCACGCACCACTCAGGATAGGCAGTGGGAATTGGGAAAGCAGATACAGGAGCTGAAGAGCCTAGAGGCCACCGCAAAACTCCAATTCCCCGCCTCCCTGAAGGTTATGTGGAAGAACAAAATGTTCCATTTTAAAGATCCGGAAGAAGTTAGCTCCTGGATATTGCAGATTAAATGCTCGTCAAACTAAGGCATAAAGTCTAATGTATTATCCCTGCTTGACTCAAGAGGGTGAGTGTCCAAAGGAGAGAGTTGTCTAGTATGCCTCTAGAGATGAGGGAGGGTTCCCCAGGGAGGGAAGGGGAGGGTTTAAGGGTAAGCACCAGAACATAAATAACATAGAAAAATCTTTTTTTTCACTGGGTGGGGGTGCACTTTGGGAAAAAAAAATGTCCTCACTTACAAAAGAGAGCTCAGAAAATATGAGATACTATGGCCAAAGAGTCCATTCACAGAAGTCGTTTTTGTTTTCTGTCAACCATGGGTAGCTCTCAAGTGTTAAGGATTTTATCCTGGAACGTGAATGGGCTCAGGTTCCCTGTCAGAAGAAGAAAAGTTTTGGAATATCTGTGCCTCACTAACCATGATATTATATTTATTCAAGAATCACACCTCTTAAAAGAAAAGTGGGCAGGAATATTTAAAAACCATAAATGGATTGAACATTGCTTCTTTTCAACACAAACGGTTCCGACAAAAGGTGTAGCTATTATTTTTAGGAAGAGCAATTGGGTAACCATTGGAAAAGTTGTGGCAGACTCCCACTGCAGATGGGTAACTGTCAGGGTGAAAATTAGAGCCAGTTGGAAAAGTTTCGCTAGCTATAATGGCCCGAACACGGACGATCCGTTCCATCTTCAATCCTTGTTCCTTCAACTGGGCCATCTAAATGATCAAATTATAATAGGAGGAGATTTTAATTTAGTATTAAATCCCAATAATGACTCCACGTCCACGAGAGCTGCAGGGGCAACCCCAAAAACTTGTAAAACACTCAAACATCTAATGACAGAGGGGGGTCTTATAGACATATGGAGAGAAAAAGGGCATGTGTTAGGGCCGGTAGGGGAAAAATACACGTACCATAACAAGAAAAATGGTCACCACTCAAGGATCGATTTTTTCCTGGTGGACCGTATTACCTGTAGAGACACAAACAAAATCATCCATCTACCTATCTGATCATTTTGCCATCTCATTAGAAATTACAATATCACAGCGTTATACCCCTCGAGGATGGACTCTGAACCGGGTTATACTCCTTGAACCCTTAATTATTGATAACTTAACAATAACCACAAAAGAGTTTTTTATATTTAATAAAAACTCAGCAGCTCTTCCCATTGTCTGGGGTTCATATAAAGCCTTTTTAAGGGGACTACTAATTTCCCACTCTGTTCTACATAATAAAAAATCAAAAGAAGATATTGGAAAAATAGAAACCAAAATTGCTCAAAAATCCTTAATAGCAGTACAAGAACCAACTGACCCTGCTATTTTACAACAATTATCTTTAGCTAAAAATGAGTTAACAGACTACTTAGAGGCTTTAAATAAAAAAAATGGGAGGCAAGTAGACTTGCCCACGACGAATATGGAGAGGGATGTGGAAAATTCCTGGCGTGGAAAACAAAATCGGACCTGGTCAGAAATATCGTGAAGAGCCTTAAATGCTCTAACACTGAAAGGGTCCTAAAAGAAGACATAGATATTGAAGACGCATTCGTCAAATTCTTCTCAGATCTATACTCTGAAGACTTAATTCCATCCCAAGAGATTATGGAAACCTTTTTACAAGACGCCCAACTTCCCACTGTATCCGTTAAGGACAGAGAAAAACCGAGCGACCAGATCAAGATAGAAGAAGTGACACAAGTAATTAAAGCATTAAAAAAAGGGAAAGCTGCAGGCCCTAGTGCTATCCCTAATAAAGTATATATCGCTCTGAAAAACGAACTGGCACCTTTTTTAGGTCAACTTTTTAATTCATTGTTTCAGGAGGAACAGGAAGTACCAACATCGTGGAATGAGGCATCAATGACTATAATTTTGAAGCCAAATAAAAACCCACAAAACTGCGAATCTTATAGGCCCATCTCGCTTTTAAATAGTGACCACAAAATCTATACCCAAAACCTCACAAAAAAACTTGATAAAGTTGCATGCTTAATAGTACATCCTGATCAAAAGGGTTTTGTGAAAGGAAGGCAATTGAAAGAGCTAACACAAGACCTTGTAGGGGTGACAGATCTGGCAAATGTATATCAGACTCCATTGGTAGTATTAACATTCGACTCTGCCAAAGCATTTGATAGGGTCAGTTGGCCCTTTTCAATAGAAGTAATTAATCGCTTCAATTTGGGAGGAAGTTTTTTAGCAGCAGTAAAAGCCCTATATAAAGATCCCTCGGCAAGGATACTTGTCAACGGGAACTTAACAGAGCAAATTAAAACCTTTAGAGGGACTAGACAAGGCTGCCCCCTCTCGCCTCTCCTATTCAATCTTTACATCGAGCCCCTGGCATGCAAATTAAGATCATGTCAAACTATTCCACCTTTCATCTGTATTGGTTGGGAGAAAAAGATAGGGCTCTATGCAGATGATCTGATGATTCTGACAGGGGACCTAGGCCTGCAAGCTTGTGTGGCCTAGTCTGCCAACAGGCCTTTCATCCAGTAGGATCAGAGGTAGCCACAGGTGTATTAAACAAGTGTTTCTGTTTGTTCTGTTGCATTTTAAACATCATTTAGGGCATGGATGGCCTTGGATTGAGTTGCACAATATGTTTTTTGGGGGTATTTCTGTTTTTGGGTATGTGTTAAAGAAATGCCTTTATTGTATGTATGTGGTGTGTTGGTGTGTAACTTGCAAAACTTGTTTTGCCCTGTGGATATTCGTTTTTGCATTTTATTGCATTAACAAGGCAAAACAGTGTGGTTTAGCATGCATCATTTGCCTGGCTATTATAGGCCTTTTGTCAGTACATTGTTTCCCAGGTCTCCTGCTTGTTGCTTGTGATTTGTAAGTGTCCATGTGGCTGGTGGCCATTTCTGGTGGGAGTTATTAGTGTGCTGTTTTTGCCATACAGGCCAGCAGGGTTTTCCTCTTGGCTTACTGCTTCCATCCATCATCTTTGCCACCAGCAGCAGCTCCCTGAATGATGTGATGATCAAATAATGTAATGCCAAACAGGGTCCACTTTCATTAAATTTGTATTTTGGTTGTTGTTCTTATTCTTTCCTATCCTTCCTGAGAGTGTAGTGTGTACACAGTAGTATACCATAGCCCTTGTTGACAAAGTCTTACAAATGGCTACGCTATATCTTTTATTTGTTTGTTTGTACTAGTAGTAATTGAACCACAGCAACAAATGCAACATTTCACTGATGTTCTTCTCCTGGCTTCTTTGCTCTTAGGTGCACAAAAAGACAGAGGAGGAGGTATCATCATCACCTGTTGTACTGGCAGACAAAAGTCCTGCTGCGCACCACATCACGTCCACGTGAGACCACAGACATCTTTGCAACTGGTGCACCTGCGTCCGGCCTGACATCTAAAGAAGATGGCCCCAAAGAAAGGTACCAGGTCCTCCAGTACCAAGAAAGTTGCCGGTGAGAAGAAGAAGGTAACGAAAAAGGAAGTGGCACTTACCAAGGCTGGTGTGCCCGCCAATGTGTTTTTTGGGACCAAAGAAATTATGCCTGCAGCAGCGTTGTCCGAAGGCCAAGCTGGGAGCAGCACGTCCGCAAAAGTGGGCCAACCCCACCAACCTAGGCCCAAGCCCATGAGTGTAGCAGAGGTAGCCAGTCTACTAACGAGCAGAGATGTTGAAATGTCATTATCGCAAAGTAGTACACAATCAACGCAGTCAGAAACTCAGCAGATAAGTGTGCATCATCAGGCGCAGTTGCAAGAACAGCAGCAGCTGCAAGAACAGCAGAAGCAGCAAGAACAGCAGCAGCCACAAGATCAGCAGCATCCGCAAGAACAGCAGCAGCCACAAGAACAGCCACAACAACAGCCTGCAATAGTATTTGTTCCTCCTGAAGTAGGGGCATTTCAGGAAATCGAGTTTCCTGCAGACAAAGTGGAGCAAGCCACTGTTTCAGAAGATCCATTGTCTTCCAGGCCCCCAGCAACAAAAAGGAGGGTTAGTCCATTATCTTCTTCTTCAAGCCCCACTTCTGATGCTCGAGATGCCACTTGGAAGCCACCACCTCAGTCTGAGAGTAATGCACGCCACAAGACACGGCTAGTGAAAATGAAGGTTCCAGAAAGCCGTAGAGTTATGGAGGTAGATGTACAAGAGGGGGATGATGATGATGACGAGCCAGTCATCCTGAACATCACTCCCGGCTCAAAGGAGATGGAGACCAACATTACTACTCTATCCAAAATGGCTGCGAGGGATGTAGCACGGATACCACCACACAGGTAACACCACCACGACCTCCAGCTTCCATATTTGCATTTGCAAAGGCCCACCAGGGACCTACGTCCAGCTTAACCACCACCTCAGTAGGAAGTGGTGGAAGTCACAGTGTAGCTGCACAGTCACATTCCAAGCACACACTCCAGTTCATCTGGTATTGAAAGTGGCACTTCCAGCAGCGCCAGAAAGTTCTCCTCCCCAGTTTGGGACTTATTTTCAGTTAGCAGTAAGGAGGAGAACATTGCTATATGCTCAATTTGTCGACATGCTGTTAGGCAGGGTAAGCTTGGTACAAACTATGGTACCGGAGGTCAAACAAGTCATCTCAAAATACACCACAATATCATGTGGGAGGCTCACCTACTTCGCTTAGAACAAAGTAAAACTCAACCCGTTGTTGTTGGGCATGAAGAATCAGGGGAAGATATTATCACGGTAGAAGGTGAACAAGAGGGAGATCTTTTTAGCCCTGTCCCCAGCAGTGTAGTGGTACCGCCCACATCTCAGTGGCACCACAGTAAAAGCCATACTCAGAGTCAGCTTGAGACACCTCGGCGACCGAGTACTGCAATGAAAAAAAGTGTGTCGTTGAGCCTAACTGGGTTCAAGAAAATAACTGCACCACAAAAGAAAATAATCCAGCCTACCATTGAGAGCATGCTTAGGTTGGAGGGGCAGTACCAATGCAACCGCCCAACGGCATGGTTGTACAATGCGAAGCTGGCTAAAATGTTAGCACTGGACCTTCTACCTTTTTCATTTGTGAAAGGGGTGGGTTTCCTTGAATTTGTGTCAGCCATCTGCCCTAAATGGAAGGTTCCCAGCCAGTCCTATTTCACCAGAGTTGCTGTTCTAGCACTACATCATAATGTGCTGGAATTGCTTGGACAAGCTTTGCAACAGAGTCTTGTTCACAATATCCACCTGACAACAGACACGTGGATCAGTTGCCAAGCCACTGATTACATGTGCATCACTACACACTGGGTCTCTTTTGTAGGGATTAGAGATAAACTATCTGAAGTAGGTGCTGTTGACACAAATGAGATTTTTAATGCTACTAGGAAACATGCAACTGTAGCCATGTTCGCCATGGAGAAATCTCATACTGCTGTAAACATATTGGAAGAGTTCCACAGCAAGGTTTTTGAATGGCTGCGCCCAAGAGGGCTTAAAATTGGTTTTGTTTCCACAGATAATGGCAGTAATGTACTGAAGGTCATGGCGCTTGGTTCCTATTTCAGAGTCCCATGCTTGGCGCACTGCATTAACATTATAGTTCAAGACTTTCTGAAAAAAGAAGCCATAGTCAGCAACCTACTGAGCACCTGCTGAAGAATATGCACTAATTTCAGCCATTATTTTAAAGCTCGGAATCAGCTGAGGATCATTCAACGTGACTATAGAATGCCAGTCAAAGCACTCATCCAGGAGGTGGCAACACATTGGAATTCCACTTATTACATGCTTGACCGTCTGTTTGAGCAGTACAGGCCAATCAATGAATATGTGATGTGAAGAGGGGATGCTACTGTGAAAGGTATGACCCTTCAGATGGTGTAAAGGAAAAAAAAAGCATATGAGTTGGTGGAGTGGAGAGCTTAGTCTGTTGCCTAGCTGACTATACAAGGGTGCAAATAAGATTTTGTCACAAGAACATTACATTTGTGCCACATATCTGGATCCACGGTCAAAATTGGCACTGAAATGTAAGACATTAATTCCTTTTTCAGAAATGGATGATGCCCAGCACAAAATTTGGATAGCTGAGTCAGCCAGTAAGTTGGAAAATGAACAGCTGCTAATTAAAAGCCAGCTAGATAAACCCACAAGTACTGCAGCAGGGCATCCGGCGTCAAGTTCAACTTTGGAGCCTGAGGGAGTGTGTTAGGCTCAGAACACTCACCAACACTGTCGACAACAGCAATAACTCGATCATTAGGCCCAGTAAAATCGTTCTGGGCCATTTTACGATTGGTATTACAGCAAGGCATTGGTAGGTCCAGTGCTGATGCAAAGACAAAAGAGCCCGAAAAAAAGTGAGTGGATGGTCCAGGCCTATCTGTGTGACCCAACACAGGTGTACATTGATCAAAACCCATTGCGGTATTGGTATGGGAAAAGGGGCCGATGTCCACTGCTCAGCAGGCTGGCGATAAACTATCTGGCTTGCCCTGTCACAAGTATCTTTTCTGAACTTGTTTTCGGTGCTGCTGGGTCCATTGCAACTGTGAGAAGGATAAGTCTCTCGCCCAAAAACGTGGAGAGGTAAACCATGATCAAAATGAATCAGCACTTTATTCCACTTAATAACACAATACATGAATCAAGGGAGGAAGATGTGGACAGCGGCTCAGGTGACGGAAGTAGTGTGTTAGACAATGATTACCTACTTCTGGTTGAACCCCCAGAGTTTGAGGACGAGCTATACTTCCCTGACAATTAGGCTTACACTTCTTTCTGTGTTCCTCCCTTATTTTCTTTTATTTGTGTGTCTGTATTTCAGGTTAGAAACTTTAAAACACAACAAATCCATCATCACCCTCTTCTAGTCTTTTTATTGCCATATACGAGTTTGAGCTGTCTGCATGCCACAGTCCACTCCTCTGAATCCTGCTCCTCCATCCTCCTGAATCTCCCAAAATCCATTGCCCTCAAGCCAGATGATGATTGGATGATGCAAAATAGAACAAAAAAGAAAATCTTTCCTCGTTGAGTCCCTCCAAAAGAAGTGGAACATGATGAGGACTACTATAGCTATCCTCCTTTCTGAGCTGAGAGAGACTGCCCATTAACTGAAGATGAGAAGGAAGGAATGATGCCATGCATTGGACGCTGACTGAGTGATTTTGTTGTTGTTTATTGTGCATGAAGCTAAATCATTGTGTGCTATATGTAATCTACACACTAAAAGTAACTCACAGCAATTTTTCCATTCTTGTATTTTTAATAACAAATTTGTACTTCTACTGCAGGCCTATACTATGCATTTTGAATATAGAAAGGAAACTCAATCTATACACTGCACACTGAGTAGGATAACACCATGATGAAGAAGGTGAGAGAGAAGGCCCCTTTCACTTAAGATGAGAAGGAAGGTACAGGTAATGAATGGCATGCATTGGACACCGACTCTGAGTGATTGGTGTTTGTGTTTGTTATGCATGAAGTGAAGTCAGAGTGTACTATCTAATCTACACACTAACAGTGACTCAAGTCAATAGTTCCACTCTTGTTGTTTAATAACAAAATTGTACTTTTACTGCAGGCCGATCCATTGCATTTTTGAATATGGAATCTGGACTCACTCAGTACACTGCAGACTGAGTTGAACAACACCATCATGATGGTGACCACAGTGACATAGTATCTTCGCAGTAACTCAGTAGGATCGGAGATGATTAATGGAACAAGTCAGGGCGTTTCATGAGTGGCATAAAAGGTAAACAAGTTAACAATAACCACAGCAGACCTAAATGTCTGTGTAGCGGTGGAGTCGAGTGTAGTGTGGTATGACTGTGGTGCATTGATTTAGTCACTTAAATTGTAAAATGCTATGTTGCTGGATATGTGCTTTGTCCAACTCTTTCAAAAAATGTACGCTAAATGGAGGAGGTGCAAAGGGTGCCATCACCGTGGGCCTGCTCTGTCCTCTTTTTGTTGTAGGTTAATGCTGGAAACAGACTAGAGTAGACATGATGCATCCATGCCGCCTCTGAAAGTGTTCTTGTTGCACTACACCATAACTTGAGCAATTTTTTTGATTTGGTTTCTCAATATCCCTTTTGTTTTTCCATCTACAATTACAGGCTGGGCCTTACCCTGTGATATACTTGGGAAAACAATGCACACTTACCTTACCAATGAATCTACATCTGCCCCATTATGACTAGGATAACACACTAACAGTATCAACTTTCATCATCTTTTAAATAATTTGATTAATTTTTTTTGTCTTCAATCATTACTACAGTGTGTTGTTGTTATTATCATTATGTTTGCTCTCTGTTTATAATTCATCCCTACAGATATTTTGAAATTTTCTTTGCTATCTTTAAAACTAATTTACAACAAGGGGTGGTGATGGACAGAGTCTCTGAATTAAGCAGAGTACTCTCACCCAGTCAAGAGATCAGGGCTAGATCCAACACCGTTTTTTAGCTCATTGCACCATCCCAGTTTCAGAACCTGGCTGTATGCAAATTAGTCTGTCCCTGGCCCAGTGCATCATGGGAACAGGGCAGACCAGACTACAAAAGCCAATTCTTACACTGGGAAGGAAACAAGCTTCCGGGGACCGGTTTCTGGCATTTCAGCCGTCTTCGGCCCGGCTTGCTTGAATCCTGATGGTGCAATGAGCAAGGGACTCACATCTGAGTATACCCTTCCACGCTTAGGGTGGACAAAATTATTTACAACAAGGGGTGGTGATGGACAGAGTCTCTGAATTAAGCAGAGTACTCTCACCCAGTCAAGAGATCAGGGCTAGATCCAACACCGTTTTTTAGCTCATTGCACCATCCCAGTTTCAGAACCTGGCTGTATGCAAATTAGTCTGTCCCTGGCCCAGTGCATCATGGGAACAGGGCAGACCAGACTACAAAAGCCAATTCTTACACTGGGAAGGAAACAAGCTTCCGGGGACCGGTTTCTGGCATTTCAGCCGTCTTCGGCCCGGCTTGCTTGAATCCTGATGGTGCAATGAGCAAGGGACTCACATCTGAGTATACCCTTCCACGCTTAGGGTGGACAAAATTATTTACAACAAGGGGTGGTGATGGACAGAGTCTCTGAATTAAGCAGAGTACTCTCACCCAGTCAAGAGATCAGGGCTAGATCCAACACCGTTTTTTAGCTCATTGCACCATCCCAGTTTCAGAACCTGGCTGTATGCAAATTAGTCTGTCCCTGGCCCAGTGCATCATGGGAACAGGGCAGACCAGACTACAAAAGCCAATTCTTACACTGGGAAGGAAACAAGCTTCCGGGGACCGGTTTCTGGCATTTCAGCCGTCTTCGGCCCGGCTTGCTTGAATCCTGATGGTGCAATGAGCAAGGGACTCACATCTGAGTATACCCTTCCACGCTTAGGGTGGACAAAATTATTTACAACAAGGGGTGGGGATGGACAGAGTCTCTGAATTAAGCAGAGTACTCTCACCCAGTCAAGAGATCAGGGCTAGATCCAACACCGTTTTTTAGCTCATTGCACCATCCCAGTTTCAGAACCTGGCTGTATGCAAATTAGTCTGTCCCTGGCCCAGTGCATCATGGGAACAGGGCAGACCAGACTACAAAAGCCAATTCTTACACTGGGAAGGAAACAAGCTTCCGGGGACCGGTTTCTGGCATTTCAGCTGTCTTCGGCCCGGCTTGCTTGAATCCTGATGGTGCAATGAGCAAGGGACTCACATCTGAGTATACCCTTCCACGCTTAGGGTGGACAAAATTATTTACAACAAGGGGTGGTGATGGACAGAGTCTCTGAATTAAGCAGAGTACTCTCACCCAGTCAAGAGATCAGGGCTAGATCCAACACCGTTTTTTAGCTCATTGCACCATCCCAGTTTCAGAACCTGGCTGTATGCAAATTAGTCTGTCCCTGGCCCAGTGCATCATGGGAACAGGGCAGACCAGACTACAACAGCCAATTCTTACACTGGGAAGGAAACAAGCTTCCGGGGACCGGTTTCTGGCATTTCAGCCGTCTTCGGCCCGGCTTGCTTGAATCCTGATGGTGCAATGAGCAAGGGACTCACATCTGAGTATACCCTTCCACGCTTAGGGTGGACAAAATTATTTACAACAAGGGGTGGTGATGGACAGAGTCTCTGAATTAAGCAGAGTACTCTCACCCAGTCAAGAGATCAGGGCTAGATCCAACACCGTTTTTTAGCTCATTGCACCATCCCAGTTTCAGAACCTGGCTGTATGCAAATTAGTCTGTCCCTGGCCCAGTGCATCATGGGAACAGGGCAGACCAGACTATAAAAGCCAATTCTTACACTGGGAAGGAAACAAGCTTCCGGGGACCGGTTTCTGGCATTTCAGCCATCTTCGGCCCGGCTTGCTTGAATCCTGATGGTGCAATGAGCAAGGGACTCACATCTGAGTATACCCTTCCACGCTTAGGGTGGACAAAATTATTTACAACAAGGGGTGGTGATGGACAGAGTCTCTAAATTAAGCAGAGTACTCTCACCCAGTCAAGAGATCAGGGCTAGATACAACACCGTTTTTTAGCTCATTGCACCATCCCAGTTTCAGAACCTGGCTGTATGCAAATTAGTCTGTCCCTGGCCCAGTGCATCATGGGAACAGGGCAGACCAGACTACAAAAGCCAATTCTTACACTGGGAAGGAAACAAGCTTCCGGGGACCGGTTTCTGGCATTTCAGCCGTCTTCGGCCCGGCTTGCTTGAATGCTGATGGTGCAATGAGCAAGGGACTCACATCTGAGTATACCCTTCCACGCTTAGGGTGGACAAAATTATTTACAACAAGGGGTGGTGATGGACAGAGTCTCTGAATTAAGCAGAGTACTCTCACCCAGTCAAGAGATCAGGGCTAGATCCAACACCGTTTTTTAGCTCATTGCCCCATCCCAGTTTCAGAACCTGGCTGTATGCAAATTAGTCTGTCCCTGGCCCAGTGCATCATGGGAACAGGGCAGACCAGACTACAAAAGCCAATTCTTACACTGGGAAGGAAACAAGCTTCCGGGGACCGGTTTCTGGCATTTCAGCCGTCTTCGGCCCGGCTTGCTTGAATCCTGATGGTGCAATGAGCAAGGGACTCACATCTGAGTATACCCTTCCACGCTTAGGGTGGACAAAATTATTTACAACAAGGGGTGGTGATGGACAGAGTCTCTGAATTAAGCAGAGTACTCTCACCCAGTCAAGAGATCAGGGCTAGATCCAACACCGTTTTTTAGCTCATTGCACCATCCCAGTTTCAGAACCTGGCTGTATGCAAATTAGTCTGTCCCTGGCCCAGTGCATCATGGGAACAGGGCAGACCAGACTACAAAAGCCAATTCTTACACTGGGAAGGAAACAAGCTTCCGGGGACCGGTTTCTGGCATTTCAGCCGTCTTCGGCCCGGCTTGCTTGAATCCTGATGGTGCAATGAGCAAGGGACTCACATCTGAGTATACCCTTCCACGCTTAGGGTGGACAAAATTATTTACAACAAGGGGTGGTGATGGACAGAGTCTCTGAATTAAGCAGAGTACTCTCACCCAGTCAAGAGATCAGGGCTAGATCCAACACCGTTTTTTAGCTCATTGCACCATCCCAGTTTCAGAACCTGGCTGTATGCAAATTAGTCTGTCCCTGGCCCAGTGCATCATGGGAACAGGGCAGACCAGACTACAAAAGCCAATTCTTACACTGGGAAGGAAACAAGCTTCCGGGGACCAGTTTCTGGCATTTCAGCCGTCTTCGGCCCGGCTTGCTTGAATCCTGATGGTGCAATGAGCAAGGGACTCACATCTGAGTATACCCTTCCACGCTTAGGGTGGACAAAATTATTTACAACAAGGGGTGGTGATGGACAGAGTCTCTGAATTAAGCAGAGTACTCTCACCCAGTCAAGAGATCAGGGCTAGATCCAACACCGTTTTTTAGCTCATTGCACCATCCCAGTTTCAGAACCTGGCTGTATGCAAATTAGTCTGTCCCTGGCCCAGTGCATCATGGGAACAGGGCAGACCAGACTACAAAAGCCAATTCTTACACTGGGAAGGAAACAAGCTTCCGGGGACCGGTTTCTGGCATTTCAGCCGTCTTCGGCCCGGCTTGCTTGAATCCTGATGGTGCAATGAGCAAGGGACTCACATCTGAGTATACCCTTCCACGCTTAGGGTGGACAAAATTATTTACAACAAGGGGTGGTGATGGACAGAGTCTCTGAATTAAGCAGAGTACTCTCACCCAGTCAAGAGATCAGGGCTAGATCCAACACCGTTTTTTAGGTCATTGCACCATCCCAGTTTCAGAACCTGGCTGTATGAAAATTAGTCTGTCCCTGGCCCAGTGCATCATGGGAACAGGGCAGACCAGACTGCAAAAGCCAATTCTTACACTGGGAAGGAAACAAGCTTCCGGGGACCGGTTTCTGGCATTTCAGCCGTCTTCGGCCCGGCTTGCTTGAATCCTGATGGTGCAATGAGCAAGGGACTCACATCTGAGTATACCCTTCCACGCTTAGGGTGGACAAAATTATTTACAACAAGGGGTGGTGATGGACAGAGTCTCTGAATTAAGCAGAGTACTCTCACCCAGTCAAGAGATCAGGGCTAGATCCAACACCGTTTTTTAGCTCATTGCACCATCCCAGTTTCAGAACCTGGCTGTATGCAAATTAGTCTGTCCCTGGCCCAGTGCATCATGGGAACAGGGCAGACCAGACTACAAAAGCCAATTCTTACACTGGGAAGGAAACAAGCTTCCGGGGACCGGTTTCTGGCATTTCAGCTGTCTTCGGCCCGGCTTGCTTGAATCCTGATGGTGCAATGAGCAAGGGACTCACATCTGAGTATACCCTTCCACGCTTAGGGTGGACAAAATTATTTACAACAAGGGGTGGTGATGGACAGAGTCTCTGAATTAAGCAGAGTACTCTCACCCAGTCAAGAGATCAGGGCTAGATCCAACACCGTTTTTTAGCTCATTGCACCATCCCAGTTTCAGAACCTGGCTGTATGCAAATTAGTCTGTCCCTGGCCCAGTGCATCATGGGAACAGGGCAGACCAGACTACAAAAGCCAATTCTTACACTGGGAAGGAAACAAGCTTCCGGGGACCGGTTTCTGGCATTTCAGCCGTCTTCGGCCCGGCTTGCTTGAATCCTGATGGTGCAATGAGCAAGGGACTCACATCTGAGTATACCCTTCCACGCTTAGGGTGGACAAAATTATTTACAACAAGGGGTGGTGATGGACAGAGTCTCTGAATTAAGCAGAGTACTCTCACCCAGTCAAGAGATCAGGGCTAGATCCAACACCGTTTTTTAGCTCATTGCCCCATCCCAGTTTCAGAACCTGGCTGTATGCAAATTAGTCTGTCCCTGGCCCAGTGCATCATGGGAACAGGGCAGACCAGACTACAAAAGCCAATTCTTACACTGGGAAGGAAACAAGCTTCCGGGGACCGGTTTCTGGCATTTCAGCCGTCTTCGGCCCGGCTTGCTTGAATCCTGATGGTGCAATGAGCAAGGGACTCACATCTGAGTATACCCTTCCACGCTTAGGGTGGACAAAATTATTTACAACAAGGTGTGGTGATGGACAGAGTCTCTGAATTAAGCAGAGTACTCTCACCCAGTCAAGAGATCAGGGCTAGATCCAACACCGTTTTTTAGCTCATTGCACCATCCCAGTGTCAGAACCTGGCTGTATGCAAATTAGTCTGTCCCTGGCCCAGTGCATCATGGGAACAGGGCAGACCAGACTACAAAAGCCAATTCTTACACTGGGAAGGAAACAAGCTTCCGGGGACCGGTTTCTGGCATTTCAGCCGTCTTCGGCCCGGCTTGCTTGAATCCTGATGGTGCAATGAGCAAGGGACTCACATCTGAGTATACCCTTCCACGCTTAGGGTGGACAAAATTATTTACAACAAGGGGTGGTGATGGACAGAGTCTCTAAATTAAGCAGAGTACTCTCACCCAGTCAAGAGATCAGGGCTAGATACAACACCGTTTTTTAGCTCATTGCACCATCCCAGTTTCAGAACCTGGCTGTATGCATTAGTCTGTCCCTGGCCCAGTGCATCATGGGAGCAGGGCAGACCAGACTACAAAAGCCAATTCTTACACTGGGAAGGAAACAAGCTTCCGGGGACCGGTTTCTGGCATTTCAGCCGTCTTCGGCCCGGCTTGCTTGAATGCTGATGGTGCAATGAGCAAGGGACTCACATCTGAGTATACCCTTCCACGCTTAGGGTGGACAAAATTATTTACAACAAGGGGTGGTGATGGACAGAGTCTCTGAATTAAGCAGAGTACTCTCACCCAGTCAAGAGATCAGGGCTAGATCCAACACCGTTTTTTAGCTCATTGCCCCATCCCAGTTTCAGAACCTGGCTGTATGCAAATTAGTCTGTCCCTGGCCCAGTGCATCATGGGAACAGGGCAGACCAGACTACAAAAGCCAATTCTTACACTGGGAAGGAAACAAGCTTCCGGGGACCGGTTTCTGGCATTTCAGCCGTCTTCGGCCCGGCTTGCTTGAATCCTGATGGTGCAATGAGCAAGGGACTCACATCTGAGTATACCCTTCCACGCTTAGGGTGGACAAAATTATTTACAACAAGGTGTGGTGATGGACAGAGTCTCTGAATTAAGCAGAGTACTCTCACCCAGTCAAGAGATCAGGGCTAGATCCAACACCGTTTTTTAGCTCATTGCACCATCCCAGTTTCAGAACCTGGCTGTATGCAAATTAGTCTGTCCCTGGCCCAGTGCATCATGGGAACAGGGCAGACCAGACTACAAAAGCCAATTCTTACACTGGGAAGGAAACAAGCTTCCGGGGACCGGTTTCTGGCATTTCAGCCGTCTTCGGCCCGGCTTGCTTGAATCCTGATGGTGCAATGAGCAAGGGACTCACATCTGAGTATACCCTTCCACGCTTAGGGTGGACAAAATTATTTACAACAAGGGGTGGTGATGGACAGAGTCTCTGAATTAAGCAGAGTACTCTCACCCAGTCAAGAGATCAGGGCTAGATCCAACACCGTTTTTTAGCTCATTGCACCATCCCAGTTTCAGAACCTGGCTGTATGCAAATTAGTCTGTCCCTGGCCCAGTGCATCATGGGAACAGGGCAGACCAGACTACAAAAGCCAATTCTTACACTGGGAAGGAAACAAGCTTCCGGGGACCGGTTTCTGGCATTTCAGCCGTCTTCGGCCCGGCTTGCTTGAATCCTGATGGTGCAATGAGCAAGGGACTCACATCTGAGTATACCCTTCCACGCTTAGGGTGGACAAAATTATTTACAACAAGGGGTGGTGATGGACAGAGTCTCTAAATTAAGCAGAGTACTCTCACCCAGTCAAGAGATCAGGGCTAGATACAACACCGTTTTTTAGCTCATTGCACCATCCCAGTTTCAGAACCTGGCTGTATGCAAATTAGTCTGTCCCTGGCCCAGTGCATCATGGGAACAGGGCAGACCAGACTACAAAAGCCAATTCTTACACTGGGAAGGAAACAAGCTTCCGGGGACCGGTTTCTGGCATTTCAGCCGTCTTCGGCCCGGCTTGCTTGAATGCTGATGGTGCAATGAGCAAGGGACTCACATCTGAGTATACCCTTCCACGCTTAGGGTGGACAAAATTATTTACAACAAGGGGTGGTGATGGACAGAGTCTCTGAATTAAGCAGAGTACTCTCACCCAGTCAAGAGATCAGGGCTAGATCCAACACCGTTTTTTAGCTCATTGCCCCATCCCAGTTTCAGAACCTGGCTGTATGCAAATTAGTCTGTCCCTGGCCCAGTGCATCATGGGAACAGGGCAGACCAGACTACAAAAGCCAATTCTTACACTGGGAAGGAAACAAGCTTCCGGGGACCGGTTTCTGGCATTTCAGCCGTCTTCGGCCCGGCTTGCTTGAATCCTGATGGTGCAATGAGCAAGGGACTCACATCTGAGTATACCCTTCCACGCTTAGGGTGGACAAAATTATTTACAACAAGGTGTGGTGATGGACAGAGTCTCTGAATTAAGCAGAGTACTCTCACCCAGTCAAGAGATCAGGGCTAGATCCAACACCGTTTTTTAGCTCATTGCACCATCCCAGTTTCAGAACCTGGCTGTATGCAAATTAGTCTGTCCCTGGCCCAGTGCATCATGGGAACAGGGCAGACCAGACTACAAAAGCCAATTCTTACACTGGGAAGGAAACAAGCTTCCGGGGACCGGTTTCTGGCATTTCAGCCGTCTTCGGCCCGGCTTGCTTGAATCCTGATGGTGCAATGAGCAAGGGACTCACATCTGAGTATACCCTTCCACGCTTAGGGTGGACAAAATTATTTACAACAAGGGGTGGTGATGGACAGAGTCTCTGAATTAAGCAGAGTACTCTCACCCAGTCAAGAGATCAGGGCTAGATCCAACACCGTTTTTTAGCTCATTGCACCATCCCAGTTTCAGAACCTGGCTGTATGCAAATTAGTCTGTCCCTGGCCCAGTGCATCATGGGAACAGGGCAGACCAGACTACAAAAGCCAATTCTTACACTGGGAAGGAAACAAGCTTCCTGGGACCAGTTTCTGGCATTTCAGCCGTCTTCGGCCCGGCTTGCTTGAATCCTGATGGTGCAATGAGCAAGGGACTCACATCGGAGTATACCCTTCCACGCTTAGGGTGGACAAAATTATTTACAACAAGGGGTGGTGATGGACAGAGTCTCTGAATTAAGCAGAGTACTCTCACCCAGTCAAGAGATCAGGGCTAGATCAAACACCGTTTTTTAGCTCATTGCACCATCCCAGTTTCAGAACCTGGCTGTATGCAAATTAGTCTGTCCCTGGCCCAGTGCATCATGGGAACAGGGCAGACCAGACTACAAAAGCCAATTCTTACACTGGGAAGGAAACAAGCTTCCGGGGACCGGTTTCTGGCATTTCAGCCGTCTTCGGCCCGGCTTGCTTGAATCCTGATGGTGCAATGAGCAAGGGACTCACATCTGAGTATACCCTTCCACGCTTAGGGTGGACAAAATTATTTACAACAAGGGGTGGTGATGGACAGAGTCTCTGAATTAAGCAGAGTACTCTCACCCAGTCAAGAGATCAGGGCTAGATCCATCACCGTTTTTTAGGTCATTGCACCATCCCAGTTTCAGAACCTGGCTGTATGCAAATTAGTCTGTCCCTGGCCCAGTGCATCATGGGAACAGGGCAGACCAGACTGCAAAAGCCAATTCTTACACTGGGAAGGAAACAAGCTTCCGGGGACCGGTTTCTGGCATTTCAGCCGTCTTCGGCCCGGCTTGCTTGAATCCTGATGGTGCAATGAGCAAGGGACTCACATCTGAGTATACCCTTCCACGCTTAGGGTGGACAAAATTATTTACAACAAGGGGTGGTGATGGACAGAGTCTCTGAATTAAGCAGAGTACTCTCACCCAGTCAAGAGATCAGGGCTAGATCCAACACCGTTTTTTAGCTCATTGCACCATCCCAGTTTCAGAACCTGGCTGTATGCAAATTAGTCTGTCCCTGGCCCAGTGCATCATGGGAACAGGGCAGACCAGACTACAAAAGCCAATTCTTACACTGGGAAGGAAACAAGCTTCCGGGGACCGGTTTCTGGCATTTCAGCCGTCTTCGGCCCGGCTTGCTTGAATCCTGATGGTGCAATGAGCAAGGGACTCACATCTGAGTATACCCTTCCACGCTTAGGGTGGACAAAATTATTTACAACAAGGGGTGGTGATGGACAGAGTCTCTGAATTAAGCAGAGTACTCTCACCCAGTCAAGAGATCAGGGCTAGATCCAACACCGTTTTTTAGCTCATTGCACCATCCCAGTTTCAGAACCTGGCTGTATGCAAATTAGTCTGTCCCTGGCCCAGTGCATCATGGGAACAGGGCAGACCAGACTACAAAAGCCAATTCTTACACTGGGAAGGAAACAAGCTTCCGGGGACCAGTTTCTGGCATTTCAGCCGTCTTCGGCCCGGCTTGCTTGAATCCTGATGGTGCAATGAGCAAGGGACTCACATCTGAGTATACCCTTCCACGCTTAGGGTGGACAAAATTATTTACAACAAGGGGTGGTGATGGACAGAGTCTCTGAATTAAGCAGAGTACTCTCACCCAGTCAAGAGATCAGGGCTAGATCCAACACCGTTTTTTAGCTCATTGCACCATCCCAGTTTCAGAACCTGGCTGTATGCAAATTAGTCTGTCCCTGGCCCAGTGCATCATGGGAACAGGGCAGACCAGACTACAAAAGCCAATTCTTACACTGGGAAGGAAACAAGCTTCCGGGGACCGGTTTCTGGCATTTCAGCCGTCTTCGGCCCGGCTTGCTTGAATCCTGATGGTGCAATGAGCAAGGGACTCACTTCTGAGTATACCCTTCCACGCTTAGGGTGGACAAAATTATTTACAACAAGGGGTGGTGATGGACAGAGTCTCTGAATTAAGCAGAGTACTCTCACCCAGTCAAGAGATCAGGGCTAGATCCAACACCGTTTTTTAGGTCATTGCACCATCCCAGTTTCAGAACCTGGCTGTATGCAAATTAGTCTGTCCCTGGCCCAGTGCATCATGGGAACAGGGCAGACCAGACTGCAAAAGCCAATTCTTACACTGGGAAGGAAACAAGCTTCCGGGGACCGGTTTCTGGCATTTCAGCCGTCTTCGGCCCGGCTTGCTTGAATCCTGATGGTGCAATGAGCAAGGGACTCACATCTGAGTATACCCTTCCACGCTTAGGGTGGACAAAATTATTTACAACAAGGGGTGGTGATGGACAGAGTCTCTGAATTAAGCAGAGTACTCTCACCCAGTCAAGAGATCAGGGCTAGATCCAACACCGTTTTTTAGCTCATTGCACCATCCCAGTTTCAGAACCTGGCTGTATGCAAATTAGTCTGTCCCTGGCCCAGTGCATCATGGGAACAGGGCAGACCAGACTACAAAAGCCAATTCTTACACTGGGAAGGAAACAAGCTTCCGGGGACCGGTTTCTGGCATTTCAGCTGTCTTCGGCCCGGCTTGCTTGAATCCTGATGGTGCAATGAGCAAGGGACTCACATCTGAGTATACCCTTCCACGCTTAGGGTGGACAAAATTATTTACAATAAGGGGTGGTGATGGACAGAGTCTCTGAATTAAGCAGAGTACTCTCACCCAGTCAAGAGATCAGGGCTAGATCCAACACCGTTTTTTAGCTCATTGCACCATCCCAGTTTCAGAACCTGGCTGTATGCAAATTAGTCTGTCCCTGGCCCAGTGCATCATGGGAACAGGGCAGACCAGACTACAAAAGCCAATTCTTACACTGGGAAGGAAACAAGCTTCCGGGGACCGGTTTCTGGCATTTCAGCCGTCTTCGGCCCGGCTTGCTTGAATCCTGATGGTGCAATGAGCAAGGGACTCACATCTGAGTATACCCTTCCACGCTTAGGGTGGACAAAATTATTTACAACAAGGGGTGGTGATGGACAGAGTCTCTGAATTAAGCAGAGTACTCTCACCCAGTCAAGAGATCAGGGCTAGATCCAACACCGTTTTTTAGCTCATTGCACCATCCCAGTTTCAGAACCTGGCTGTATGCAAATTAGTCTGTCCCTGGCCCAGTGCATCATGGGAACAGGGCAGACCAGACTACAAAAGCCAATTCTTACACTGGGAAGGAAACAAGCTTCCGGGGACCGGTTTCTGGCATTTCAGCCGTCTTCGGCCCGGCTTGCTTGAATCCTGATGGTGCAATGAGCAAGGGACTCACATCTGAGTATACCCTTCCACGCTTAGGGTGGACAAAATTATTTACAACAAGGGGTGGTGATGGACAGAGTCTCTAAATTAAGCAGAGTACTCTCACCCAGTCAAGAGATCAGGGCTAGATACAACACCGTTTTTTAGCTCATTGCACCATCCCAGTTTCAGAACCTGGCTGTATGCAAATTAGTCTGTCCCTGGCCCAGTGCATCATGGGAACAGGGCAGACCAGACTACAAAAGCCAATTCTTACACTGGGAAGGAAACAAGCTTCCGGGGACCGGTTTCTGGCATTTCAGCCGTCTTCGGCCCGGCTTGCTTGAATGCTGATGGTGCAATGAGCAAGGGACTCACATCTGAGTATACCCTTCCACGCTTAGGGTGGACAAAATTATTTACAACAAGGGGTGGTGATGGACAGAGTCTCTGAATTAAGCAGAGTACTCTCACCCAGTCAAGAGATCAGGGCTAGATCCAACACCGTTTTTTAGCTCATTGCCCCATCCCAGTTTCAGAACCTGGCTGTATGCAAATTAGTCTGTCCCTGGCCCAGTGCATCATGGGAACAGGGCAGACCAGACTACAAAAGCCAATTCTTACACTGGGAAGGAAACAAGCTTCCGGGGACCGGTTTCTGGCATTTCAGCCGTCTTCGGCCCGGCTTGCTTGAATCCTGATGGTGCAATGAGCAAGGGACTCACATCTGAGTATACCCTTCCACGCTTAGGTTGGACAAAATTATTTACAACAAGGTGTGGTGATGGACAGAGTCTCTGAATTAAGCAGAGTACTCTCACCCAGTCAAGAGATCAGGGCTAGATCCAACACCGTTTTTTAGCTCATTGCACCATCCCAGTTTCAGAACCTGGCTGTATGCAAATTAGTCTGTCCCTGGCCCAGTGCATCATGGGAACAGGGCAGACCAGACTACAAAAGCCAATTCTTACACTGGGAAGGAAACAAGCTTCCGGGGACCGGTTTCTGGCATTTCAGCCGTCTTCGGCCCGGCTTGCTTGAATCCTGATGGTGCAATAGCAAGGGACTCACATCTGAGTATACCCTTCCACGCTTAGGGTGGACAAAATTATTTACAACAAGGGGTGGTGATGGACAGAGTCTCTGAATTAAGCAGAGTACTCTCACCCAGTCAAGAGATCAGGGCTAGATCCAACACCGTTTTTTAGCTCATTGCACCATCCCAGTTTCAGAACCTGGCTGTATGCAAATTAGTCTGTCCCTGGCCCAGTGCATCATGGGAACAGGGCAGACCAGACTACAAAAGCCAATTCTTACACTGGGAAGGAAACAAGCTTCCTGGGACCAGTTTCTGGCATTTCAGCCGTCTTCGGCCCGGCTTGCTTGAATCCTGATGGTGCAATGAGCAAGGGACTCACATCGGAGTATACCCTTCCACGCTTAGGGTGGACAAAATTATTTACAACAAGGGGTGGTGATGGACAGAGTCTCTGAATTAAGCAGAGTACTCTCACCCAGTCAAGAGATCAGGGCTAGATCCAACACCGTTTTTTAGCTCATTGCACCATCCCAGTTTCAGAACCTGGCTGTATGCAAATTAGTCTGTCCCTGGCCCAGTGCATCATGGGAACAGGGCAGACCAGACTACAAAAGCCAATTCTTACACTGGGAAGGAAACAAGCTTCCGGGGACCGGTTTCTGGCATTTCAGCCGTCTTCGGCCCGGCTTGCTTGAATCCTGATGGTGCAATGAGCAAGGGACTCACATCTGAGTATACCCTTCCACGCTTAGGGTGGACAAAATTATTTACAACAAGGGGTGGTGATGGACAGAGTCTCTGAATTAAGCAGAGTACTCTCACCCAGTCAAGAGATCAGGGCTAGATCCAACACCGTTTTTTAGGTCATTGCACCATCCCAGTTTCAGAACCTGGCTGTATGCAAATTAGTCTGTCCCTGGCCCAGTGCATCATGGGAACAGGGCAGACCAGACTGCAAAAGCCAATTCTTACACTGGGAAGGAAACAAGCTTCCGGGGACCGGTTTCTGGCATTTCAGCCGTCTTCGGCCCGGCTTGCTTGAATCCTGATGGTGCAATGAGCAAGGGACTCACATCTGAGTATACCCTTCCACGCTTAGGGTGGACAAAATTATTTACAACAAGGGGTGGTGATGGACAGAGTCTCTGAATTAAGCAGAGTACTCTCACCCAGTCAAGAGATCAGGGCTAGATCCAACACCGTTTTTTAGCTCATTGCACCATCCCAGTTTCAGAACCTGGCTGTATGCAAATTAGTCTGTCCCTGGCCCAGTGCATCATGGGAACAGGGCAGACCAGACTACAAAAGCCAATTCTTACACTGGGAAGGAAACAAGCTTCCGGGGACCGGTTTCTGGCATTTCAGCCGTCTTCGGCCCGGCTTGCTTGAATCCTGATGGTGCAATGAGCAAGGGACTCACATCTGAGTATACCCTTCCACGCTTAGGGTGGACAAAATTATTTACAACAAGGGGTGGTGATGGACAGAGTCTCTGAATTAAGCAGAGTACTCTCACCCAGTCAAGAGATCAGGGCTAGAACCAACACCGTTTTTTAGCTCATTGCACCATCCCAGTTTCAGAACCTGGCTGTATGCAAATTAGTCTGTCCCTGGCCCAGTGCATCATGGGAACAGGGCAGACCAGACTACAAAAGCCAATTCTTACACTGGGAAGGAAACAAGCTTCCGGGGACCGGTTTCTGGCATTTCAGCCGTCTTCGGCCCGGCTTGCTTGAATCCTGATGGTGCAATGAGCAAGGGACTCACATCTGAGTATACCCTTCCACGCTTAGGGTGGACAAAATTATTTACAACAAGGGGTGGTGATGGACAGAGTCTCTGAATTAAGCAGAGTACTCTCACCCAGTCAAGAGATCAGGGCTAGATCCAACACCGTTTTTTAGCTCATTGCACCATCCCAGTTTCAGAACCTGGCTGTATGCAAATTAGTCTGTCCCTGGCCCAGTGCATCATGGGAACAGGGCAGACCAGACTACAAAAGCCAATTCTTACACTGGGAAGGAAACAAGCTTCCGGGGACAGGTTTCTGGCATTTCAGCCGTCTTCGGCCCGGCTTGCTTGAATCCTGATGGTGCAATGAGCAAGGGACTCACATCTGAGTATACCCTTCCACGCTTAGGGTGGACAAAATTATTTACAACAAGGGTGGTGATGGACAGAGTCTCTGAATTAAGCAGAGTACTCTCACCCAGTCAAGAGATCAGGGCTAGATCCAACACCGTTTTTCAGCTCATTGCCCCATCCCAGTTTCAGAACCTGGCTGTATGCAAATTAGTCTGTCCCTGGCCCAGTGCATCATGGGAACAGGGCAGACCAGACTACAAAAGCCAATTCTTACACTGGGAAGGAAACAAGCTTCCGGGGACCGGTTTCTGGCATTTCAGCCGTCTTCGGCCCGGCTTGCTTGAATCCTGATGGTGCAATGAGCAAGGGACTCACATCTGAGTATACCCTTCCACGCTTAGGGTGGACAAAATTATTTACAACAAGGGGTGGTGATGGACAGAGTCTCTGAATTAAGCAGAGTACTCTCACCCAGTCAAGAGATCAGGGCTAGATCCAACACCGTTTTTTAGCTCATTGCACCATCCCAGTTTCAGAACCTGGCTGTATGCAAATTAGTCTGTCCCTGGCCCAGTGCATCATGGGAACAGGGCAGACCAGACTACAAAAGCCAATTCTTACACTTGGAAGGAAACAAGCTTCCGGGGACCGGTTTCTGGCATTTCAGCCGTCTTCGGCCCGGCTTGCTTGAATCCTGATGGTGCAATGAGCAAGGGACTCACATCTGAGTATACCCTTCCACGCTTAGGGTGGACAAAATTATTTACAACAAGGGGTGGTGATGGACAGAGTCTCTGAATTAAGCAGAGTACTCTCACCCAGTCAAGAGATCAGGGCTAGATCCAACACCGTTTTTTAGCTCATTGCACCATCCCAGTTTCAGAACCTGGCTGTATGCAAATTAGTCTGTCCCTGGCCCAGTGCATCATGGGAACAGGGCAGACTAGACTACAAAAGCCAATTCTTACACTGGGAAGGAAACAAGCTTCCGGGGACCGGTTTCTGGCATTTCAGCCGTCTTCGGCCCGGCTTGCTTGAATCCTGATGGTGCAATGAGCAAGGGACTCACATCTGAGTATACCCTTCCACGCTTAGGGTGGACAAAATTATTTACAACAAGGGGTGGTGATGGACAGAGTCTCTGAATTAAGCAGAGTACTCTCACCCAGTCAAGAGATCAGGGCTAGATCCAACACCGTTTTTTAGCTCATTGCACCATCCCAGTTTCAGAACCTGGCTGTATGCAAATTAGTCTGTCCCTGGCCCAGTGCATCATGGGAACAGGGCAGACCAGACTACAAAAGCCAATTCTTACACTGGGAAGGAAACAAGCTTCCGGGGACCGGTTTCTGGCATTTCAGCCGTCTTCGGCCCGGCTTGCTTGAATCCTGATGGTGCAATGAGCAAGGGACTCACATCTGAGTATACCCTTCCACGCTTAGGGTGGACAAAATTATTTACAACAAGGGGTGGTGATGGACAGAGTCTCTAAATTAAGCAGAGTACTCTCACCCAGTCAAGAGATCAGGGCTAGATCCAACACCGTTTTTTAGCTCATTGCACCATCCCAGTTTCAGAACCTGGCTGTATGCAAATTAGTCTGTCCCTGGCCCAGTGCATCATGGGAACAGGGCAGACCAGACTACAAAAGCCAATTCTTACACTGGGAAGGAAACAAGCTTCCGGGGACCGGTTTCTGGCATTTCAGCCGTCTTCGGCCCGGCTTGCTTGAATCCTGATGGTGCAATGAGCAAGGGACTCACATCTGAGTATACCCTTCCACGCTTAGGGTGGACAAAATTATTTACAACAAGGGGTGGTGATGGACAGAGTCTCTGAATTAAGCAGAGTACTCTCACCCAGTCAAGAGATCAGGGCTAGATCCAACACCGTTTTTTAGCTCATTGCCCCATCCCAGTTTTAGAACCTGGCTGTATGCAAATTAGTCTGTCCCTGGCCCAGTGCATCATGGGAACAGGGCAGACCAGACTACAAAAGCCAATTCTTACACTGGGAAGGAAACAAGCTTCCGGGGACCGGTTTCTGGCATTTCAGCCGTCTTCGGCCCGGCTTGCTTGAATCCTGATGGTGCAATGAGCAAGGGACTCAAATCTGAGTATACCCTTCCACGCTTAGGGTGGACAAAATTATTTACAACAAGGGGTGGTGATGGACAGAGTCTCTGAATTAAGCAGAGTACTCTCACCCAGTCAAGAGATCAGGGCTAGATCCAACACCGTTTTTTAGCTCATTGCACCATCCCAGTTTCAGAACCTGGCTGTATGCAAATTAGTCTGTCCCTGGCCCAGTGCATCATGGGAACAGGGCAGACCAGACTACAAAAGCCAATTCTTACACTGGGAAGGAAACAAGCTTCCGGGGACCGGTTTCTGGCATTTCAGCCGTCTTCGGCCCGGCTTGCTTGAATCCTGATGGTGCAATGAGCAAGGGACTCACATCTGAGTATACCCTTCCACGCTTAGGGTGGACAAAATTATTTACAACAAGGGGTGGTGATGGACAGAGTCTCTGAATTAAGCAGAGTACTCTCACCCAGTCAAGAGATCAGGGCTAGATCCAACACCGTTTTTTAGCTCATTGCACCATCCCAGTTTCAGAACCTGGCTGTATGCAAATTAGTCTGTCCCTGGCCCAGTGCATCATGGGAACAGGGCAGACCAGACTACAAAAGCCAATTCTTACACTGGGAAGGAAACAAGCTTCCGGGGACCAGTTTCTGGCATTTCAGCCGTCTTCGGCCCGGCTTGCTTGAATCCTGATGGTGCAATGAGCAAGGGACTCACATCTGAGTATACCCTTCCACGCTTAGGGTGGACAAAATTATTTACAACAAGGGGTGGTGATGGACAGAGTCTCTGAATTAAGCAGAGTACTCTCACCCAGTCAAGAGATCAGGGCTAGATCCAACACCGTTTTTTAGCTCATTGCACCATCCCAGTTTCAGAACCTGGCTGTATGCAAATTAGTCTGTCCCTGGCCCAGTGCATCATGGGAACAGGGCAGACCAGACTACAAAAGCCAATTCTTACACTGGGAAGGAAACAAGCTTCCGGGGACCGGTTTCTGGCATTTCAGCCGTCTTCGGCCCGGCTTGCTTGAATCCTGATGGTGCAATGAGCAAGGGACTCACATCTGAGTATACCCTTCCACGCTTAGGGTGGACAAAATTATTTACAACAAGGGGTGGTGATGGACAGAGTCTCTGAATTAAGCAGAGTACTCTCACCCAGTCAAGAGATCAGGGCTAGATCCAACACCGTTTTTTAGCTCATTGCACCATCCCAGTTTCAGAACCTGGCTGTATGCAAATTAGTCTGTCCCTGGCCCAGTGCATCATGGGAACAGGGCAGACCAGACTACAAAAGCCAATTCTTACACTGGGAAGGAAACAAGCTTCCGGGGACCGGTTTCTGGCATTTCAGCCGTCTTCGGCCCGGCTTGCTTGAATCCTGATGGTGCAATGAGCAAGGGACTCACATCTGAGTATACCCTTCCACGCTTAGGGTGGACAAAATTATTTACAACAAGGGGTGGTGATGGACAGAGTCTCTGAAATAAGCAGAGTACTCTCACCCAGTCAAGAGATCAGGGCTAGATCCAACACCGTTTTTTAGCTCATTGCACCATCCCAGTTTCAGAACCTGGCTGTATGCAAATTAGTCTGTCCCTGGCCCAGTGCATCATGGGAACAGGGCAGACCAGACTACAAAAGCCAATTCTTACACTGGGAAGGAAACAAG
Organism: Lissotriton helveticus; assembly: GCF_964261635.1. Taxonomy (NCBI): domain Eukaryota; kingdom Metazoa; phylum Chordata; class Amphibia; order Caudata; family Salamandridae; genus Lissotriton; species Lissotriton helveticus. The sequence goes on along the minus strand of NC_136067.1, from coordinate 1,610,718,713 downwards.
CTTCCGGGGACCGGTTTCTGGCATTTCAGCCGTCTTCGGCCCGGCTTGCTTGAATCCTGATGGTGCAATGAGCAAGGGACTCACATCTGAGTATACCCTTCCAAGCTTAGGGTGGACAAAATTATTTACAACAAGGGGTGGTGATGGACAGAGTCTCTGAATTAAGCAGAGTACTCTCACCCAGTCAAGAGATCAGGGCTAGAACCAACACCGTTTTTTAGCTCATTGCACCATCCCAGTTTCAGAACCTGGCTGTATGCAAATTAGTCTGTCCCTGGCCCAGTGCATCATGGGAACAGGGCAGACCAGACTACAAAAGCCAATTCTTACACTGGGAAGGAAACAAGCTTCCGGGGACCGGTTTCTGGCATTTCAGCCGTCTTCGGCCCGGCTTGCTTGAATCCTGATGGTGCAATGAGCAAGGGACTCACATCTGAGTATACCCTTCCACGCTTAGGGTGGACAAAATTATTTACAACAAGGGGTGGTGATGGACAGAGTCTCTGAATTAAGCAGAGTACTCTCACCCAGTCAAGAGATCAGGGCTAGATCCAACACCGTTTTTTAGCTCATTGCACCATCCCAGTTTCAGAACCTGGCTGTATGCAAATTAGTCTGTCCCTGGCCCAGTGCATCATGGGAACAGGGCAGACCAGACTACAAAAGCCAATTCTTACACTGGGAAGGAAACAAGCTTCCGGGGACCGGTTTCTGGCATTTCAGCCGTCTTCGGCCCGGCTTGCTTGAATCCTGATGGTGCAATGAGCAAGGGACTCACATCTGAGTATACCCTTCCACGCTTAGGGTGGACAAAATTATTTACAACAAGGGTGGTGATGGACAGAGTCTCTGAATTAAGCAGAGTACTCTCACCCAGTCAAGAGATCAGGGCTAGATCCAACACCGTTTTTTAGCTCATTGCACCATCCCAGTTTCAGAACCTGGCTGTATGCAAATTAGTCTGTCCCTGGCCCAGTGCATCATGGGAACAGGGCAGACCAGACTACAAAAGCCAATTCTTACACTGGGAAGGAAACAAGCTTCCGGGGACCGGTTTCTGGCATTTCAGCCGTCTTCGGCCCGGCTTGCTTGAATCCTGATGGTGCAATGAGCAAGGGACTCACATCTGAGTATACCCTTCCACGCTTAGGGTGGACAAAATTATTTACAACAAGGGGTGGTGATGGACAGAGTCTCTGAATTAAGCAGAGTACTCTCACCCAGTCAAGAGATCAGGGCTAGATCCAACACCGTTTTTTAGCTCATTGCACCATCCCAGTTTCAGAAACTGGCTGTATGCAAATTAGTCTGTCCCTGGCCCAGTGCATCATGGGAACAGGGCAGACCAGACTACAAAAGCCAATTCTTACACTGGGAAGGAAACAAGCTTCCGGGGACCGGTTTCTGGCATTTCAGCCGTCTTCGGCCCGGCTTGCTTGAATCCTGATGGTGCAATGAGCAAGGGACTCACATCTGAGTATACCCTTCCACGCTTAGGGTGGACAAAATTATTTACAACAAGGGGTGGTGATGGACAGAGTCTCTGAATTAAGCAGAGTACTCTCACCCAGTCAAGAGATCAGGGCTAGATCCAAAACCGTTTTTTAGCTCATTGCACCATCCCAGTTTCAGAACCTGGCTGTATGCAAATTAGTCTGTCCCTGGCCCAGTGCATCATGGGAACAGGGCAGACCAGACTACAAAAGCCAATTTTTACACTGGGAAGGAAACAAGCTTCCGGGGACCGGTTTCTGGCATTTCAGCCGTCTTCGGCCCGGCTTGCTTGAATCCTGATGGTGCAATGAGCAAGGGACTCACATCTGAGTATACCCTTCCACGCTTAGGGTGGACAAAATTATTTACAACAAGGGGTGGTGATGGACAGAGTCTCTGAATTAAGCAGAGTACTCTCACCCAGTCAAGAGATCAGGGCTAGATCCAACACCGTTTTTTAGCTCATTGCACCATCCCAGTTTCAGAACCTGGCTGTATGCAAATTAGTCTGTCCCTGGCCCAGTGCATCATGGGAACAGGGCAGACCAGACTACAAAAGCCAATTCTTACACTGGGAAGGAAACAAGCTTCCGGGGACCGGTTTCTGGCATTTCAGCCGTCTTCGGCCCGGCTTGCTTGAATCCTGATGGTGCAATGAGCAAGGGACTCACATCTGAGTATACCCTTCCACGCTTAGGGTGGACAAAATTATTTACAACAAGGGGTGGTGATGGACAGAGTCTCTGAATTAAGCAGAGTACTCTCACCCAGTCAAGAGATCAGGGCTAGATCCAACACCGTTTTTTAGCTCATTGCACCATCCCAGTTTCAGAACCTGGCTGTATGCAAATTAGTCTGTCCCTGGCCCAGTGCATCATGGGAACAGGGCAGACCAGACTACAAAAGCCAATTCTTACACTGGGAAGGAAACAAGCTTCCGGGGACCGGTTTCTGGCATTTCAGCCGTCTTCGGCCCGGCTTGCTTGAATCCTGATGGTGCAATGAGCAAGGGACTCACATCTGAGTATACCCTTCCACGCTTAGGGTGGACAAAATTATTTACAACAAGGGGTGGTGATGGACAGAGTCTCTGAATTAAGCAGAGTACTCTCACCCAGTCAAGAGATCAGGGCTAGATCCAACACCGTTTTTTAGCTCATTGCACCATCCCAGTTTCAGAACCTGGCTGTATGCAAATTAGTCTGTCCCTGGCCCAGTGCATCATGGGAACAGGGCAGACCAGACTACAAAAGCCAATTCTTACACTGGGAAGGAAACAAGCTTCCGGGGACCGGTTTCTGGCATTTCAGCCGTCTTCGGCCCGGCTTGCTTGAATCCTGATGGTGCAATGAGCAAGGGACTCACATCTGAGTATACCCTACCACGCTTAGGGTGGACAAAATTATTTACAACAAGGGGTGGTGATGGACAGAGTCTCTGAATTAAGCAGAGTACTCTCACCCAGTCAAGAGATCAGGGCTAGATCCAACACCGTTTTTTAGCTCATTGCACCATCCCAGTTTCAGAACCTGACTGTATGCAAATTAGTCTGTCCCTGGCCCAGTGCATCATGGGAACAGGGCAGACCAGACTACAAAAGCCAATTCTTACACTGGGAAGGAAACAAGCTTCCGGGGACCGGTTTCTGGCATTTCAGCCGTCTTCGGCCCGGCTTGCTTGAATCCTGATGGTGCAATGAGCAAGGGACTCACATCTGAGTATACCCTTCCACGCTTAGGGTGGACAAAATTATTTACAACAAGGGGTGGTGATGGACAGAGTCTCTGAATTAAGCAGAGTACTCTCACCCAGTCAAGAGATCAGGGCTAGATCCAACACCGTTTTTTAGCTCATTGCACCATCCCTGTTTCAGAACCTGGCTGTATGCAAATTAGTCTGTCCCTGGCCCAGTGCATCATGGGAACAGGGCAGACCAGACTACAAAAGCCAATTCTTACACTGGGAAGGAAACAAGCTTCCGGGGACCGGTTTCTGGCATTTCAGTCGTCTTCGGCCCGGCTTGCTTGAATCCTGATGGTGCAATGAGCAAGGGACTCACATCTGAGTATACCCTTCCACGCTTAGGGTGGACAAAATTATTTACAACAAGGGGTGGTGATGGACAGAGTCTCTGAATTAAGCAGAGTACTCTCACCCAGTCAAGAGATCAGGGCTAGATCCAACACCGTTTTTTAGCTCATTGCACCATCCCAGTTTCAGAACCTGGCTGTATGCAAATTAGTCTGTCCCTGGCCCAGTGCATCATGGGAACAGGGCAGACCAGACTACAAAAGCCAATTCTTACACTGGGAAGGAAACAAGCTTCCGGGGACCGGTTTCTGGCATTTCAGCCGTCTTCGGCCCGGCTTGCTTGAATCCTGATGGTGCAATGAGCAAGGGACTCACATCTGAGTATACCCTTCCACGCTTAGGGTGGACAAAATTATTTACAACAAGGGGTGGTGATGGACAGAGTCTCTGAATTAAGCAGAGTACTCTCACCCAGTCAAGAGATCAGGGCTAGATCCAACACCGTTTTTTAGCTCATTGCACCATCCCAGTTTCAGAACCTGGCTGTATGCAAATTAGTCTGTCCCTGGCCCAGTGCATCATGGGAACAGGGCAGACCAGACTACAAAAGCCAATTCTTACACTGGGAAGGAAACAAGCTTCCGGGGACCGGTTTCTGGCATTTCAGCCGTCTTCGGCCCGGCTTGCTTGAATCCTGATGGTGCAATGAGCAAGGGACTCACATCTGAGTATACCCTTCCACGCTTAGGGTGGACAAAATTATTTACAACAAGGGGTGGTGATGGACAGAGTCTCTGAATTAAGCAGAGTACTCTCACCCAGTCAAGAGATCAGGGCTAGATCCAACACCGTTTTTTAGCTCATTGCACCATCCCAGTTTCAGAACCTGGCTGTATGCAAATTAGTCTGTCCCTGGCCCAGTGCATCATGGGAACAGGGCAGACCAGACTACAAAAGCCAATTCTTACACTGGGAAGGAAACAAGCTTCCGGGGACCGGTTTCTGGCATTTCAGCCGTCTTCGGCCCGGCTTGCTTGAATCCTGATGGTGCAATGAGCAAGGGACTCACATCTGAGTATACCCTTCCACGCTTAGGGTGGACAAAATTATTTACAACAAGGGGTGGTGATGGACAGAGTCTCTGAATTAAGCAGAGTACTCTCACCCAGTCAAGAGATCAGGGCTAGATCCAACACCGTTTTTTAGCTCATTGCACCATCCCAGTTTCAGAACCTGGCTGTATGCAAATTAGTCTGTCCCTGGCCCAGTGCATCATGGGAACAGGGCAGACCAGACTACAAAAGCCAATTCTTACACTGGGAAGGAAACAAGCTTCCGGGGACCGGTTTCTGGCATTTCAGCCGTCTTCGGCCCGGCTTGCTTGAATCCTGATGGTGCAATGAGCAAGGGACTCACATCTGAGTATACCCTTCCACGCTTAGGGTGGACAAAATTATTTACAACAAGGGGTGGTGATGGACAGAGTCTCTGAATTAAGCAGAGTACTCTCACCCAGTCAAGAGATCAGGGCTAGATCCAACACCGTTTTTCAGCTTATTGCCCCATCCCAGTTTCAGAACCTGGCTGTATGCAAATTAGTCTGTCCCTGGCCCAGTGCATCATGGGAACAGGGCAGACCAGACTACAAAAGCCAATTCTTACACTGGGAAGGAAACAAGCTTCCGGGGACCGGTTTCTGGCATTTCAGCCGTCTTCGGCCCGGCTTGCTTGAATCCTGATGGTGCAATGAGCAAGGGACTCACATCTGAGTATACCCTTCCATGCTTAGGGTGGACAAAATTATTTACAACAAGGGGTGGTGATGGACAGAGTCTCTGAATTAAGCAGAGTACTCTCACCCAGTCAAGAGATCAGGGCTAGATCCAACACCGTTTTTTAGCTCATTGCACCATCCCAGTTTCAGAACCTGGCTGTATGCAAATTAGTCTGTCCCTGGCCCAGTGCATCATGGGAACAGGGCAGACCAGACTACAAAAGCCAATTCTTACACTGGGAAGGAAACAAGCTTCCGGGGACCGGTTTCTGGCATTTCAGCCGTCTTCGGCCCGGCTTGCTTGAATCCTGATGGTGCAATGAGCAAGGGACTCACATCTGAGTATACCCTTCCACGCTTAGGGTGGACAAAATTATTTACAACAAGGGGTGGTGATGGACAGAGTCTCTGAATTAAGCAGAGTACTCTCACCCAGTCAAGAGATCAGGGCTAGATCCAACACCGTTTTTTAGCTCATTGCACCATCCCAGTTTCAGAACCTGGCTGTATGCAAATTAGTCTGTCCCTGGCCCAGTGCATCATGGGAACAGGGCAGATTAGACTAAAAAAGCCAATTCTTACACTGGGAAGGAAACAAGCTTCCGGGGACCGGTTTCTGGCATTTCAGCCGTCTTCGGCCCGGCTTGCTTGAATCCTGATGGTGCAATGAGCAAGGGACTCACATCTGAGTATACCCTTCCACGCTTAGGGTGGACAAAATTATTTACAACAAGGGGTGGTGATGGACAGAGTCTCTGAATTAAGCAGAGTACTCTCACCCAGTCAAGAGATCAGGGCTAGATCCAACACCGTTTTTTAGCTCATTGCACCATCCCAGTTTCAGAACCTGGCTGTATGCAAATTAGTCTGTCCCTGGCCCAGTGCATCAAGGGAACAGGGCAGACCAGACTACAAAAGCCAATTCTTACACTGGGAAGGAAACAAGCTTCCGGGGACCGGTTTCTGGTATTTCAGCCGTCTTCGGCCCGGCTTGCTTGAATCCTGATGGTGCAATGAGCAAGGGACTCACATCTGAGTATACCCTTCCACGCTTAGGGTGGACAAAATTATTTACAACAAGGGGTGGTGATGGACAGAGTCTCTGAATTAAGCAGAGTACTCTCACCCAGTCAAGAGATCAGGGCTAGATCCAACACCGTTTTTTAGCTCATTGCACCATCCCAGTTTCAGAACCTGGCTGTATGCAAATTAGTCTGTCCCTGGCCCAGTGCATCATGGGAACAGGGCAGACCAGACTACAAAAGCCAATTCTTACACTGGGAAGGAAACAAGCTTCCGGGGACCGGTTTCTGGCATTTCAGCCGTCTTCGGCCCGGCTTGCTTGAATCCTGATGGTGCAATGAGCAAGGGACTCACATCTGAGTATACCCTTCCACGCTTAGGGTGGACAAAATTATTTACAACAAGGGGTGGTGATGGACAGAGTCTCTGAATTAAGCAGAGTACTCTCACCCAGTCAAGAGATCAGGGCTAGATCCAACACCGTTTTTTAGCTCATTGCACCATCCCTGTTTCAGAACCTGGCTGTATGCAAATTAGTCTGTCCCTGGCCCAGTGCATCATGGGAACAGGGCAGACCAGACTACAAAAGCCAATTCTTACACTGGGAAGGAAACAAGCTTCCGGGGACCGGTTTCTGGCATTTCAGTCGTCTTCGGCCCGGCTTGCTTGAATCCTGATGGTGCAATGAGCAAGGGACTCACATCTGAGTATACCCTTCCACGCTTAGGGTGGACAAAATTATTTACAACAAGGGGTGGTGATGGACAGAGTCTCTGAATTAAGCAGAGTACTCTCACCCAGTCAAGAGATCAGGGCTAGATCCAACACCGTTTTTTAGCTCATTGCACCATCCCAGTTTCAGAACCTGGCTGTATGCAAATTAGTCTGTCCCTGGCCCAGTGCATCATGGGAACAGGGCAGACCAGACTACAAAAGCCAATTCTTACACTGGGAAGGAAACAAGCTTCCGGGGACCGGTTTCTGGCATTTCAGCCGTCTTCGGCCCGGCTTGCTTGAATCCTGATGGTGCAATGAGCAAGGGACTCACATCTGAGTATACCCTTCCACGCTTAGGGTGGACAAAATTATTTACAACAAGGGGTGGTGATGGACAGAGTCTCTGAATTAAGCAGAGTACTCTCACCCAGTCAAGAGATCAGGGCTAGATCCAACACCGTTTTTTAGCTCATTGCACCATCCCAGTTTCAGAACCTGGCTGTATGCAAATTAGTCTGTCCCTGGCCCAGTGCATCATGGGAACAGGGCAGACCAGACTACAAAAGCCAATTCTTACACTGGGAAGGAAACAAGCTTCCGGGGACCGGTTTCTGGCATTTCAGCCGTCTTCGGCCCGGCTTGCTTGAATCCTGATGGTGCAATGAGCAAGGGACTCACATCTGAGTATACCCTTCCACGCTTAGGGTGGACAAAATTATTTACAACAAGGGGTGGTGATGGACAGAGTCTCTGAATTAAGCAGAGTACTCTCACCCAGTCAAGAGATCAGGGCTAGATCCAACACCGTTTTTTAGCTCATTGCACCATCCCAGTTTCAGAACCTGGCTGTATGCAAATTAGTCTGTCCCTGGCCCAGTGCATCATGGGAACAGGGCAGACCAGACTACAAAAGCCAATTCTTACACTGGGAAGGAAACAAGCTTCCGGGGACCGGTTTCTGGCATTTCAGCCGTCTTCGGCCCGGCTTGCTTGAATCCTGATGGTGCAATGAGCAAGGGACTCACATCTGAGTATACCCTTCCACGCTTAGGGTGGACAAAATTATTTACAACAAGGGGTGGTGATGGACAGAGTCTCTGAATTAAGCAGAGTACTCTCACCCAGTCAAGAGATCAGGGCTAGATCCAACACCGTTTTTTAGCTCATTGCACCATCCCAGTTTCAGAACCTGGCTGTATGCAAATTAGTCTGTCCCTGGCCCAGTGCATCATGGGAACAGGGCAGACCAGACTACAAAAGCCAATTCTTACACTGGGAAGGAAACAAGCTTCCGGGGACCGGTTTCTGGCATTTCAGCCGTCTTCGGCCCGGCTTGCTTGAATCCTGATGGTGCAATGAGCAAGGGACTCACATCTGAGTATACCCTTCCACGCTTAGGGTGGACAAAATTATTTACAACAAGGGGTGGTGATGGACAGAGTCTCTGAATTAAGCAGAGTACTCTCACCCAGTCAAGAGATCAGGGCTAGATCCAACACCGTTTTTCAGCTTATTGCCCCATCCCAGTTTCAGAACCTGGCTGTATGCAAATTAGTCTGTCCCTGGCCCAGTGCATCATGGGAACAGGGCAGACCAGACTACAAAAGCCAATTCTTACACTGGGAAGGAAACAAGCTTCCGGGGACCGGTTTCTGGCATTTCAGCCGTCTTCGGCCCGGCTTGCTTGAATCCTGATGGTGCAATGAGCAAGGGACTCACATCTGAGTATACCCTTCCACGCTTAGGGTGGACAAAATTATTTACAACAAGGGGTGGTGATGGACAGAGTCTCTGAATTAAGCAGAGTACTCTCACCCAGTCAAGAGATCAGGGCTAGATCCAACACCGTTTTTTAGCTCATTGCACCATCCCAGTTTCAGAACCTGGCTGTATGCAAATTAGTCTGTCCCTGGCCCAGTGCATCATGGGAACAGGGCAGACCAGACTACAAAAGCCAATTCTTACACTGGGAAGGAAACAAGCTTCCGGGGACCGGTTTCTGGCATTTCAGCCGTCTTCGGCCCGGCTTGCTTGAATCCTGATGGTGCAATGAGCAAGGGACTCACATCTGAGTATACCCTTCCACGCTTAGGGTGGACAAAATTATTTACAACAAGGGGTGGTGATGGACAGAGTCTCTGAATTAAGCAGAGTACTCTCACCCAGTCAAGAGATCAGGGCTAGATCCAACACCGTTTTTTAGCTCATTGCACCATCCCAGTTTCAGAACCTGGCTGTATGCAAATTAGTCTGTCCCTGGCCCAGTGCATCATGGGAACAGGGCAGATTAGACTAAAAAAGCCAATTCTTACACTGGGAAGGAAACAAGCTTCCGGGGACCGGTTTCTGGCATTTCAGCCGTCTTCGGCCCGGCTTGCTTGAATCCTGATGGTGCAATGAGCAAGGGACTCACATCTGAGTATACCCTTCCACGCTTAGGGTGGACAAAATTATTTACAACAAGGGGTGGTGATGGACAGAGTCTCTGAATTAAGCAGAGTACTCTCACCCAGTCAAGAGATCAGGGCTAGATCCAACACCGTTTTTTAGCTCATTGCACCATCCCAGTTTCAGAACCTGGCTGTATGCAAATTAGTCTGTCCCTGGCCCAGTGCATCATGGGAACAGGGCAGACCAGACTACAAAAGCCAATTCTTACACTGGGAAGGAAACAAGCTTCCGGGGACCGGTTTCTGGCATTTCAGCCGTCTTCGGCCCGGCTTGCTTGAATCCTGATGGTGCAATGAGCAAGGGACTCACATCTGAGTATACCCTTCCACGCTTAGGGTGGACAAAATTATTTACAACAAGGGGTGGTGATGGACAGAGTCTCTGAATTAAGCAGAGTACTCTCACCCAGTCAAGAGATCAGGGCTAGATCCAACACCGTTTTTCAGCTCATTGCCCCATCCCAGTTTCAGAACCTGGCTGTATGCAAATTAGTCTGTCCCTGGCCCAGTGCATCATGGGAACAGGGCAGACCAGACTACAAAAGCCAATTCTTACACTGGGAAGGAAACAAGCTTCCGGGGACCGGTTTCTGGCATTTCAGCCGTCTTCGGCCCGGCTTGCTTGAATCCTGATGGTGCAATGAGCAAGGGACTCACATCTGAGTATACCCTTCCACGCTTAGGGTGGACAAAATTATTTACAACAAGGGGTGGTGATGGACAGAGTCTCTGAATTAAGCAGAGTACTCTCACCCAGTCAAGAGATCAGGGCTAGATCCAACACCGTTTTTTAGCTCATTGCACCATCCCAGTTTCAGAACCTGGCTGTATGCAAATTAGTCTGTCCCTGGCCCAGTGCATCATGGGAACAGGGCAGACCAGACTACAAAAGCCAATTCTTACACTGGGAAGGAAACAAGCTTCCGGGGACCGGTTTCTGGCATTTCAGCCGTCTTCGGCCCGGCTTGCTTGAATCCTGATGGTGCAATGAGCAAGGGACTCACATCTGAGTATACCCTTCCACGCTTAGGGTGGACAAAATTATTTACAACAAGGGGTGGTGATGGACAGAGTCTCTGAATTAAGCAGAGTACTCTCACCCAGTCAAGAGATCAGGGCTAGATCCAACACCGTTTTTTAGCTCATTGCACCATCCCAGTTTCAGAACCTGGCTGTATGCAAATTAGTCTGTCCCTGGCCCAGTGCATCATGTGAACAGGGCAGACCAGACTACAAAAGCCAATTCTTACACTGGGAAGGAAACAAGCTTCCGGGGACCGGTTTCTGGCATTTCAGCCGTCTTCGGCCCGGCTTGCTTGAATCCTGATGGTGCAATGAGCAAGGGACTCACATCTGAGTATACCCTTCCACGCTTAGGGTGGACAAAATTATTTACAACAAGGGGTGGTGATGGACAGAGTCTCTGAATTAAGCAGAGTACTCTCACCCAGTCAAGAGATCAGGGCTAGATCCAACACCGTTTTTTAGCTCATTGCACCATCCCAGTTTCAGAACCTGGCTGTATGCAAATTAGTCTGTCCCTGGCCCAGTGCATCATGGGAACAGGGCAGACCAGACTACAAAAGCCAATTCTTACACTGGGAAGGAAACAAGCTTCCGGGGACCGGTTTCTGGCATTTCAGCCGTCTTCGGCCCGGCTTGCTTGAATCCTGATGGTGCAATGAGCAAGGGACTCACATCTGAGTATACCCTTCCACGCTTAGGGTGGACAAAATTATTTACAACAAGGGGTGGTGATGGACAGAGTCTCTGAATTAAGCAGAGTACTCTCACCCAGTCAAGAGATCAGGGCTAGATCCAACACCGTTTTTTAGCTCATTGCACCATCCCAGTTTCAGAACCTGGCTGTATGCAAATGAGTCTGTCCCTGGCCCAGTGCATCATGGGAACAGGGCAGACCAGACTACAAAAGCCAATTCTTACACTGGGAAGGAAACAAGCTTCCGGGGACCGGTTTCTGGCATTTCAGCCGTCTTCGGCCCGGCTTGCTTGAATCCTGATGGTGCAATGAGCAAGGGACTCACATCTGAGTATACCCTTCCACGCTTAGGGTGGACAAAATTATTTACAACAAGGGGTGGTGATGGACAGAGTCTCTGAATTAAGCAGAGTACTCTCACCCAGTCAAGAGATCAGGGCTAGATCCAACACCGTTTTTTAGCTCATTGCACCATCCCAGTTTCAGAACCTGGCTGTATGCAAATTAGTCTGTCCCTGGCCCAGTGCATCATGTGAACAGGGCAGACCAGACTACAAAAGCCAATTCTTACACTGGGAAGGAAACAAGCTTCCGGGGACCGGTTTCTGGCATTTCAGCCGTCTTCGGCCCGGCTTGCTTGAATCCTGATGGTGCAATGAGCAAGGGACTCACATCTGAGTATACCCTTCCACGCTTAGGGTGGACAAAATTATTTACAACAAGGGGTGGTGATGGACAGAGTCTCTGAATTAAGCAGAGTACTCTCACCCAGTCAAGAGATCAGGGCTAGATCCAACACCGTTTTTTAGCTCATTGCACCATCCCAGTTTCAGAACCTGGCTGTATGCAAATTAGTCTGTCCCTGGCCCAGTGCATCATGGGAACAGGGCAGACCAGACTACAAAAGCCAATTCTTACACTGGGAAGGAAACAAGCTTCCGGGGACCGGTTTCTGGCATTTCAGCCGTCTTCAGCCCGGCTTGCTTGAATCCTGATGGTGCAATGAGCAAGGGACTCACATCTGAGTATACCCTTCCACGCTTAGGGTGGACAAAATTATTTACAACAAGGGGTGGTGATGGACAGAGTCTCTGAATTAAGCAGAGTACTCTCACCCAGTCAAGAGATCAGGGCTAGATCCAACACCGTTTTTTAGCTCATTGCACCATCCCAGTTTCAGAACCTGGCTGTATGCAAATTAGTCTGTCCCTGGCCCAGTGCATCATGTGAACAGGGCAGACCAGACTACAAAAGCCAATTCTTACACTGGGAAGGAAACAAGCTTCCGGGGACCGGTTTCTGGCATTTCAGCCGTCTTCGGCCCGGCTTGCTTGAATCCTGATGGTGCAATGAGCAAGGGACTCACATCTGAGTATACCCTTCCACGCTTAGGGTGGACAAAATTATTTACAACAAGGGGTGGTGATGGACAGAGTCTCTGAATTAAGCAGAGTACTCTCACCCAGTCAAGAGATCAGGGCTAGATCCAACACCGTTTTTTAGCTCATTGCACCATCCCAGTTTCAGAACCTGGCTGTATGCAAATTAGTCTGTCCCTGGCCCAGTGCATCATGGGAACAGGGCAGACCAGACTACAAAAGCCAATTCTTACACTGGGAAGGAAACAAGCTTCCGGGGACCGGTTTCTGGCATTTCAGCCGTCTTCGGCCCGGCTTGCTTGAATTCTGATGGTGCAATGAGCAAGGGACTCACATCTGAGTATACCCTTCCACGTTTAGGGTGGACAAAATTATTTACAACAAGGGGTGGTGATGGACAGAGTCTCTGAATTAAGCAGAGTACTCTCACCCAGTCAAGAGATCAGGGCTAGATCCAACACCGTTTTTTAGCTCATTGCACCATCCCAGTTTCAGAACCTGGCTGTATGCAAATTAGTCTGTCCCTGGCCCAGTGCATCATGGGAACAGGGCAGACCAGACTACAAAAGCCAATTCTTACACTGGGAAGGAAACAAGCTTCCGGGGACCGGTTTCTGGCATTTCAGCCGTCTTCGGCCCGGCTTGCTTGAATCCTGATGGTGCAATGAGCAAGGGACTCACATCTGAGTATACCCTTCCACGCTTAGGGTGGACAAAATTATTTACAACAAGTGGTGGTGATGGACAGAGTCTCTGAATTAAGCAGAGTACTCTCACCCAGTCAAGAGATCAGGGCTAGATCCAACACCGTTTTTTAGCTCATTGCCCCATCCCAGTTTCAGAACCTGGCTGTATGCAAATTAGTCTGTCCCTGGCCCAGTGCATCATGGGAACAGGGCAGACCAGACTACAAAAGCCAATTCTTACACTGGGAAGGAAACAAGCTTCCGGGGACCGGTTTCTGGCATTTCAGCCGTCTTCGGCCCGGCTTGCTTGAATCCTGATGGTGCAATGAGCAAGGGACTCACATCTGAGTATACCCTTCCACGCTTAGGGTGGACAAAATTATTTACAACAAGGGGTGGTGATGGACAGAGTCTCTGAATTAAGCAGAGTACTCTCACCCAGTCAAGAGATCAGGGCTAGATCCAACACCGTTTTTTAGCTCATTGCACCATCCCTGTTTCAGAACCTGGCTGTATGCAAATTAGTCTGTCCCTGGCCCAGTGCATCATGGGAACAGGGCAGACCAGACTACAAAAGCCAATTCTTACACTGGGAAGGAAACAAGCTTCCGGGGACCGGTTTCTGGCATTTCAGTCGTCTTCGGCCCGGCTTGCTTGAATCCTGATGGTGCAATGAGCAAGGGACTCACATCTGAGTATACCCTTCCACGCTTAGGGTGGACAAAATTATTTACAACAAGGGGTGGTGATGGACAGAGTCTCTGAATTAAGCAGAGTACTCTCACCCAGTCAAGAGATCAGGGCTAGATCCAACACCGTTTTTTAGCTCATTGCACCATCCCAGTTTCAGAACCTGGCTGTATGCAAATTAGTCTGTCCCTGGCCCAGTGCATCATGGGAACAGGGCAGACCAGACTACAAAAGCCAATTCTTACACTGGGAAGGAAACAAGCTTCCGGGGACCGGTTTCTGGCATTTCAGCCGTCTTCGGCCCGGCTTGCTTGAATCCTGATGGTGCAATGAGCAAGGGACTCACATCTGAGTATACCCTTCCACGCTTAGGGTGGACAAAATTATTTACAACAAGGGGTGGTGATGGACAGAGTCTCTGAATTAAGCAGAGTACTCTCACCCAGTCAAGAGATCAGGGCTAGATCCAACACCGTTTTTTAGCTCATTGCACCATCCCAGTTTCAGAACCTGGCTGTATGCAAATTAGTCTGTCCCTGGCCCAGTGCATCATGGGAACAGGGCAGACCAGACTACAAAAGCCAATTCTTACACTGGGAAGGAAACAAGCTTCCGTGGACCGGTTTCTGGCATTTCAGCCGTCTTCGGCCCGGCTTGCTTGAATCCTGATGGTGCAATGAGCAGGGGACTCACATCTGAGTATACCCTTCCACGCTTAGGGTGGACAAAATTATTTACAACAAGGGGTGGTGATGGACAGAGTCTCTGAATTAAGCAGAGTACTCTCACCCAGTCAAGAGATCAGGGCTAGATCCAACACCGTTTTTTAGCTCATTGCCCCATCCCAGTTTCAGAACCTGGCTGTATGCAAATTAGTCTGTCCCTGGCCCAGTGCATCATGGGAACAGGGCAGACCAGACTACAAAAGCCAATTCTTACACTGGGAAGGAAACAAGCTTCCGGGGACCGGTTTCTGGCATTTCAGCCGTCTTCGGCCCGGCTTGCTTGAATCCTGATGGTGCAATGAGCAAGGGACTCACATCTGAGTATACCCTTCCACGCTTAGGGTGGACAAAATTATTTACAACAAGGGGTGGTGATGGACTGAGTCTCTGAATTAAGCAGAGTACTCTCACCCAGTCAAGAGATCAGGGCTAGATCCAACACCGTTTTTTAGCTCATTGCACCATCCCAGTTTCAGAACCTGGCTGTATGCAAATTAGTCTGTCCCTGGCCCAGTGCATCATGGGAACAGGGCAGACCAGACTACAAAAGCCAATTCTTACACTGGGAAGGAAACAAGCTTCCGGGGACCGGTTTCTGGCATTTCAGCCGTCTTCGGCCCGGCTTGCTTGAATCCTGATGGTGCAATGAGCAAGGGACTCACATCTGAGTATACCCTTCCACGCTTAGGGTGGACAAAATTATTTACAACAAGGGGTGGTGATGGACAGAGTCTCTGAATTAAGCAGAGTACTCTCACCCAGTCAAGAGATCAGGGCTAGATCCAACACCGTTTTTTAGCTCATTGCACCATCCCAGTTTCAGAACCTGGCTGTATGCAAATTAGTCTGTCCCTGGCCCAGTGCATCATGGGAACAGGGCAGACCAGACTACAAAAGCCAATTCTTACACTGGGAAGGAAACAAGCTTCCGGGGACCGGTTTTTGGCATTTCAGCCGTCTTCGGCCCCTCTTGCTTGAATCCTGATGGTGCAATGAGCAAGGGACTCACATCTGAGTATACCCTTCCACGCTTAGGGTGGACAAAATTATTTACAACAAGGGGTGGTGATGGACAGAGTCTCTGAATTAAGCAGAGTACTCTCACCCAGTCAAGAGATCAGGGCTAGATCCAACACCGTTTTTTAGCTCATTGCACCATCCCAGTTTCAGAACCTGGCTGTATGCAAATTAGTCTGTCCCTGGCCCAGTGCATCATGGGAACAGGGCAGACCAGACTACAAAAGCCAATTCTTACACTGGGAAGGAAACAAGCTTCCGGGGACCGGTTTCTGGCATTTCAGCCGTCTTCGGCCCGGCTTGCTTGAATCCTGATGGTACAATGAGCAAGGGACTCACATCTGAGTATACCCTTCCACGCTTAGGGTGGACAAAATTATTTACAACAAGGGGTGGTGATGGACAGAGTCTCTGAATTAAGCAGAGTACTCTCACCCAGTCAAGAGATCAGGGCTAGATCCAACACCGTTTTTTAGCTCATTGCACCATCCCAGTTTCAGAACCTGGCTGTATGCAAATTAGTCTGTCCCTGGCCCAGTGCATCATGGGAACAGGGCAGACCAGACTACAAAAGCCAATTCTTACACTGGGAAGGAAACAAGCTTCCGGGGACCGGTTTCTGGCATTTCAGCCGTCTTCGGCCCGGCTTGCTTGAATCCTGATGGTGCAATGAGCAAGGGACTCACATCTGAGTATACCCTTCCACGCTTAGAGTGGACAAAATTATTTACAACAAGGGGTGGTGATGGACAGAGTCTCTGAATTAAGCAGAGTACTCTCACCTAGTCAAGAGATCAGGGCTAGAACCAACACCGTTTTTTAGCTCATTGCACCATCCCAGTTTCAGAACCTGGCTGTATGCAAATTAGTCTGTCCCTGGCCCAGTGCATCATGGGAACAGGGCAGACCAGACTACAAAAGCCAATTCTTACACTGGGAAGGAAACAAGCTTCCGGGGACCGGTTTCTGGCATTTCAGCCGTCTTCGGCCCGGCTTGCTTGAATCCTGATGGTGCAATGAGCAAGGGACTCACATCTGAGTATACCCTTCCACGCTTAGGGTGGACAAAATTATTTACAACAAGGGGTGGTGATGGACAGAGTCTCTGAATTAAGCAGAGTACTCTCACCCAGTCAAGAGATCAGGGCTAGATCCAACACCGTTTTTTAGCTCATTGCACCATCCCAGTTTCAGAACCTGGCTGTATGCAAATTAGTCTGTCCCTTGCCCAGTGCATCATGGGAACAGGGCAGACCAGACTACAAAAGCCAATTCTTACACTGGGAAGGAAACAAGCTTCCGGGGACCGGTTTCTGGCATTTCAGCCGTCTTCGGCCCGGCTTGCTTGAATCCTGATGGTGCAATGAGCAAGGGACTCACATCTGAGTATACCCTTCCACGCTTAGGGTGGACAAAATTATTTACAACAAGGGGTGGTGATGGACAGAGTCTCTGAATTAAGCAGAGTACTCTCACCCAGTCAAGAGATCAGGGCTAGATCCAACACCGTTTTTTAGCTCATTGCACCATCCCAGTTTCAGAACCTGGCTGTATGCAAATTAGTCTGTCCCTGGCCCAGTGCATCATGGGAACAGGGCAGACCAGACTACAAAAGCCAATTCTTACACTGGGAAGGAAACAAGCTTCCGGGGACCGGTTTCTGGCATTTCAGCCGTCTTCGGCCCGGCTTGCTTGAATCCTGATGGTGCAATGAGCAAGGGACTCACATCTGAGTATACCCTTCCACGCTTAGGGTGGACAAAATTATTTACAACAAGGGGTGGTGATGGACAGAGTCTCTGAATTAAGCAGAGTACTCTCACCCAGTCAAGAGATCAGGGCTAGATCCAACACCGTTTTTTAGCTCATTGCACCATCCCAGTTTCAGAACCTGGCTGTATGCAAATTAGTCTGTCCCTGGCCCACTGCATCATGGGAACAGGGCAGACCAGACTACAAAAGCCAATTCTTACACTGGGAAGGAAACAAGCTTCCGGGGACCGGTTTCTGGCATTTCAGCCGTCTTCGGCCCGGCTTGCTTGAATCCTGATGGTGCAATGAGCAAGGGACTCACATCTGAGTATACCCTTCCACGCTTAGGGTGGACAAAATTATTTACAACAAGGGGTGGTGATGGACAGAGTCTCTGAATTAAGCAGAGTACTCTCACCCAGTCAAGAGATCAGGGCTAGATCCAACACCGTTTTTTAGCTCATTGCACCATCCCAGTTTCAGAACCTGGCTGTATGCAAATTAGTCTGTCCCTGGCCCAGTGCATCATGGGAACAGGGCAGACCAGACTACAAAAGCCAATTCTTACACTGGGAAGGAAACAAGCTTCCGGGGACCGGTTTCTGGCATTTCAGCCGTCTTCGGCCCGGCTTGCTTGAATCCTGATGGTGCAATGAGCAAGGGACTCACATCTGAGTATACCCTTCCACGCTTAGGGTGGACAAAATTATTTACAACAAGGGGTGGTGATGGACAGAGTCTCTGAATTAAGCAGAGTACTCTCACCCAGTCAAGAGATCAGGGCTAGATCCAACACCGTTTTTTAGCTCATTGCACCATCCCAGTTTCAGAACCTGGCTGTATGCAAATTAGTCTGTCCCTGGCCCAGTGCATCATGGGAACAGGGCAGACCAGACTACAAAAGCCAATTCTTACACTGGGAAGGAAACAAGCTTCCGGGGACCGGTTTCTGGCATTTCAGCCGTCTTCGGCCCGGCTTGCTTGAATCCTGATGGTGCAATGAGCAAGGGACTCACATCTGAGTATACCCTTCCACGCTTAGGGTGGACAAAATTATTTACAACAAGGGGTGGTGATGGACAGAGTCTCTGAATTAAGCAGAGTACTCTCACCCAGTCAAGAGATCAGGGCTAGATCCAACACCGTTTTTTAGCTCATTGCACCATCCCAGTTTCAGAACCTGGCTGTATGCAAATTAGTCTGTCCCTGGCCCAGTGCATCATGGGAACAGGGCAGACCAGACTACAAAAGCCAATTCTTACACTGGGAAGGAAACAAGCTTCCGGGGACCGGTTTCTGGCATTTCAGCCGTCTTCGGCCCGGCTTGCTTGAATCCTGATGGTGCAATGAGCAAGGGACTCACATCTGAGTATACCCTTCCACGCTTAGGGTGGACAAAATTATTTACAACAAGGGGTGGTGATGGACA